>NW_027509188.1:2195000-2873750 GCF_051911475.1 Siphateles boraxobius | reverse complement strand
GTTGACATAGATGCTTCAGACGCAGTCACGCTGGGGGCGTTCCCATGGCGTCGATGGACGCATCGTCTCGTTCCCTGTTCTCAGGGAACTATGGTTACAATAGTAACCCGAGACGATTTCTTCATTGCAATATGAGCAATAATCTAACTTTGATTTTCTGAGTATAATACAATTAAATAATTTTCCCTATCATAAAATCAGCCTTCAATCTTTTTCATATATTTGCATGCTGTGCTCAAAATAATCTTACATGGTGAATAAACTTTTCCTCACCCATTCCCAACAATTCCCATTTACTACAATTATAAGATTGCTGTAAATTATTTATGACTGTTGAAACTTTGTCACCCAATCTTGTTCACTTTTAGCACACTGCACAAGTTATTTTTTCTTAGCACAAACATAATTATCTACAATGGAATCATTTTTCTCACTTTGTCTTCAGGGATAATGAGATACAAATTTTAGACGTCTTCAGATATAAGATATAATATATTAAGCACGTGCATTCTTATTTATTTATCCATTAATATATATCAGTCCATTTATTAATATAAATTTTATACTTTAACTTATTTATACTACAATAATCTGCAAGACTAATATCTTGAAACAATTGTTTTCTTTTACTATTTACTTTACTTTTAATACTCATCATTTATAAAGTACTTGTCTCTCAAGCTCATTCACACATTCCTTGTCACCTATTTTTAACCACAGTCACAGTCAAGCAGACACACAGGACAGGATCCTACATACACACACAGAGCTATATTCTACTCACAGTGTTTCTCACTGTTTTTACAAACAATACTTCACTGAATAACTTTAAACTATCACAGACCTCTGCGATTCAATTTAGCTTACCCGAGCAGTCCATTGTCATTCCTATAACAATGCGGTAACCATAAGCTAAACTTCTAATTCCCCTATTCCATAGGATTTAACTTAACCCGAGCAGTCCCTCGCTAGTCGAGGCGGTAACTGTTAAGCCAAACATAACTTCCCCGAGCAGACTTTTGCTAAATCTTTAACAAAACGGTAACCGGAAGTTAACCTTGATCTGTACGCATGCTATACTTGTATCCGTCCAGGCCCACTTACAAGTAAACACAGATCAACACTGATATCTTATCAGTACTTATAATCCTCTGTGTACATGCTATCTTATTATCCGTCGAGGCCCTCTTAATAAGAAACACAGAGTTCTGGTAACCTTTACCAGTATACTTAATGATACCCAATACCATTAAAATCTACAATAAGTTGGTAACCTTTACCAATAAACTCAAACTCTTGCTAATCATCCATCCAGGCCCTCTTGATTTAGCAAACACAGATTCTTACATACGTACGACAAAACCTTTAGCGGCACATCAGCATCCTACCAATATTCACACAATCTGCATCAGATTATATAAACACAGGCAAACACTAATGGGAGCTCCACCGCGCTTTAACACATTACTTGACATCATCAACAACAATAGACACTTATTTCTAGAATCAAAGATCCTCTTTTCAATTTTTTAGTTCTTTAAACTTGGAGAAGCATTTTAAAGGGTCTTACCACTCTGGCTCACTGGTGACAACACATACTTTTTCAAAAGCAAAAATTTGCTCACCTCAAATTACAGTGGCCACTGTTGTCTGTGTCGGTCACCAGTGTTGCCTTTCGTGGTTCCTTCAGCTTCAACCCAAGTCCTGCCGGGGTCGCCAAATGTTGTGGTTTTCAATCTTTCTGAAAAATAACTTCGCAGAGATCTTTGATGCCAGAAATAATTAGACTTTATTTTCGAACGCCGTCCCGTTCCATAGAACGGCGCTCTAACGCTCTCTGGCCCTCTGGCCTTCCAGTGCGCTCCCGAGTATCTTTTGGTTCAGAGTTATATACATACATCTTCTTCCAAAGAAGGTAACACACCCTATAGATAGTTTTGGGTAAAGGCCTTTTACCATGTGACTTCTCAGAATAGAATTTTCTGCAGCAAACAACATTCCATTCAAGGTCTTTCACATACACAGAGGAAATCCAAAGTCACAGACAGAAGAAATAATTGTGTCCAAATATATAGCAAAATTACTTGTTTTCTAAATAATAAAATCTTCTACAAAAGCGAGAGACCTTGCGTGTGTGTGCTAGTGTGCGTGTGTGCCCCATGAAACGCATGTAAGACAGCATGTAAGACCCCCGTCGACCGAACAATCAAAAATCAAACTCTATCATAAGGAAGTGTGATCATAAAATTTTTGTGGATAGTAGCCTATATTTCACATCATTTGGTTGCAATAGTGTTTTGCATTTAGCTACACTGTGATGTTTTGCAGTTTTGCACTAAATAGGAGTATGTAAGTTTTAGTGCTGTGAGGTATAACATTTTCTATATTTGGTCTTATGGCCCCACAGAGCCAGCACAATAGGAGCCAAGGCCTTTCATTATAATTCAGCGACAGACAAGGGTGTCCTTTTTCTTCAGAACCTCAATTTTTGGCCTGTACTGTACTGTATGTTCAAGCTAAAAGGCAAAATACAGATATTAACTTAAAAGTAAAGCATTCTTGGTGTTTTTGTCATGTTGCAATAGCCTGTTTACACTGATTATATACCAAAATCAAAGCTGATACTGTATGCTAATAGATAAAGGAGTCATAATAACATATTACATGCTTTGAATTCCTTATATATAGCTATGCAGTGTTCTAAGCAGCTTGGATGGGATGCTGTACGTGATGCAACACTTGAAAAATATTTCAGGGGAGCGAAGCAGAACTTGAGTAATGACAGGAAAACAGGAGGACAGAGACAGTCACCAACAGTGAGTGCTTGCAATGGAGGAGAGTCTGGCACAGGACTTAACTGCAAACCAGGAGCAAAAGTGAGTGAAGCAGCCTCCTTAAACATAGAGCCCGCTGATTCTGCATTGATGAAAATATGAAGAATGTCCAAATCTAAAAAGTCCGAATGACTATAAAGTAAAGTTTAAAAAATCTGAATGTTTTTCCTAACAAAATTTTTCATTAAGAAAGGTATACTGAAATATTTTTCAGTATAGCAATAATTGCAGGCAGTAGATTCAAAGGCCAAAATGTATTTCTTGGTTTCTTTTTGTTTATGTAAAGCACTTTGGTCAACCTTGGTTGTTTTTAGCATTTCATGACAAGACAAGACAAAGAATAATATAGAATGTCCAAAAAACAATAAAAAAAAATGTTTGGTGGTGATTTTAATCATTTGACTAATATTTAAACATTTATTTTTAATTCGTTCTTTTTCTAGACTAATCGGCCGCTAACAGAGAAAAAAACAGGACATTCTTCAGGTGAGTACAGAATGACTAGACTAGAATATTTTTTAAGTACAATATATATATATATATATATATATATATATATATATATATATAGTTTTCTTTTTTTAGTGCGATGAATGTAATTAAAGCCAAAGGAATAAATATATTATACACTGTATACAATTTTTTTTTAAAGAATATATGGAAGCTTATGGGTAGCAATATTCAATTTAAAATATGTATAATTAATATAAGTGTCAATGCATTTCTGTGCATTTAAATTTTCCATACCATATGTGCAATTTTTGGAGGAAAATGATCATTCAAATATAATTAATTTATATGATTATTAATTTTTCATTTGCTATTTCCTACACTAGTTTTAACATAATTTAAAATATTTTAACGTATTATAGGTTGCAAAATGAAAATATATTACAGAAATTATTAGGTGTAAGGGAAAGAGGGTCAATTTAACTCAAAGGGAACTATTAATTAATTTCTATGGAATTTTTACGGCCAAGCAAATGACAAGTCCAGCATTCAATTGAAAGGGCCGTAACTATGGAAGTAAAATAATGCCAAATGTTTTTGAAACAAAAAGCCTGTTGAATTGTACTACTTGAAACAAATATGCTTTGCATTAACCCTGCTTGTGTTTTAATTAGTGCTGTCAAACGATTAAAATATTTAATCGCGATTAATCGCATTAATGCCATAGTTAACTCGCGATTAATCGCACATTTTTATCTATTCTAAATGTCCCTTGATTTCTATTTGTCTCATTATTTTTTCTAATTTTAATGCTCTTATCAACATGGAAAAGTGGATCAGCATTAAGTTTGTTCTTAGCTGTGGTATCCATGTGCTTCTGTCTGAAGTCATCCATTGTAGAGCTTAGATCGGGCCCAAAAAATCAAGCCCGACCCGAGCCCGTGCGCATTGTGTCCGAGCCCGGCCCGACACATAAACTGTAATTATGAGCCCGAGCCCGATTTAAACCCGTCCATTTTTTTAATACGTGGGTCGTTATAACTGACGTTCTCAACTACTTTCTATGTTACTTTCTCCCGCCCGCAACATTTTTGTCCCGCTCCCGCCCGCAAATACACTCTTTTTTTTGTAGGCTACCTCCAAATACTTTCGCCTACGTGTCGCCACCATACACATCAGCATAAATGCTCCTGATAAATTATTTGTTATTAAAGCATTAACACACAAACCACTGTTATAACATAAAAGCAAGCAGGCTACTGAGTGCATGGTTTGGCATGACTGAATGCGCGCAAAGTGCGCTCCCTTAATAATTCCTAAAAAGCTGACATCAGTTCATCGCAATCTCACACATCTGTTATTATCAGTGAAGCTGACTGCACAATGCATCTTTCATAATATATACACTTTGTTTGTTATAATTTGAGGATTTGCCAGCTTACAGAATTCAGCACTGAACAAAAAGTCTGTTTTGAGCGGTGAGGGGAGTCTATTTTAAATGCTTCTGATGCTTCTTCATATGTCTGTGATTGGCTACATCCCTCAACGCTGCAAACATGTTATAAAAAGAAACTCTGGCCTGTAAATCGTTTCTATTTTGTTTTAGTTGTTCTTGTTGCTTTTCTGTAACATATGAATAAAAAAGTATTAGTTTTTATGTTTTATTCATAGATATTTCTAGTTTGCGGGAGTCCCGCGAATCGTTTTATTCTCCCGTACCCGCACACACAGAGTGAGTGCATTACCGCCCGTGCTCGCACTCGGCCATCAAATCTAGTCCCGCGCCGCACTCTATTGCGTTGAGAGTGCACGTCTCTAGATCGGCGTCTCGCGCTCGCGCCATCCACTCAAAACGTACCGTTAGCCTACTACTCTTTGGCCGGCGCGCAAGCCCAAACAAGTACGTGCGGCGTGCCTGTTGTTTTGTTTCCGTCTTGCTATCCGGTGTGGTGTTGTTTGCTAGGCCAAAAAGAGCGTTAATCTCGCGATAAAAAAATTGACGCCGTTAAAATGTGTTTGCGTTAACGCCGTTAATAACGCGTTTAACGCACAGCACTAGTTTTAATGCATTGTATTTTTAGGGCTTGCATTTTTATGGGCTGAAATTTACCATGGTTGAATATTTAAGCTCTGAATATTTAAATTCAAAACATTTCAAACACATTTTCATTAGTAAAATAATAATAATTAATTTTCACCTTTCATATTTCACTTCCAAAATATTCAAACTGATTAAAAATACAACCTATAATATTCAACAGGCGGTTTTCGGTCCATTTTATTTCGCTTTGCAAATTCGCTTCCACAAATTCAGTGGTTCAAATTCGACAGTAAATTCAACGTTGACATCCAGGAACTGCAGGAAAAGCAGTAGATTACCGAGCATAATCTCCATCTGCTGTTAGTTGACCTCACCAGCAGGGGGTGCAAGCGCGTGTTGTTGACGAAGAAAGAGCAACAGTTAGAGCAAGCCATACATTCATAAAAACCCATTTACAACAATGTAAGTGTATCTGTGATTATTATGACTCCGATTTATGTGAAATTCAGTGTCTTCACGATTACTTTTCCTGTGTAGCCTACATATATCTTTCTCTACCGTGAAAGTTTCAAATACTTACACTATAGGGTCTATAGTGAGGTTTCCCTCAATAGACCCCTTTTCAGTTGGTATTTTATCTTAATGTGCAAGGTCACTCACTGTCCAGGACCGCGATTGTTATTTGCAAAAGTTAATTTTAACAGACGGAACCAGATTGGCCGACCCATACAAGCTCAGTCAATGGACTAACGTTACCTCGGTTGAGTGGTCTGCCTTCTACACCTACCTGATAGAGAAACCGAGCGTAAAGACAAACTGAGGGCACATAAATCTTTAGATGCCTATAAATATGTGATGAATGGTCTTGACTTGAGGCAAAGTTACATTGCGCGGTCCTGCCCAGCGCCAAGGCCAGAAGACAACAACGTAAAGAGTGACATAACAGTGCAATTTTAGTGATGTGAATATATTCTAGAAATATATTTTTTTTATGTATTAAAAAAGTATATTAATTAACTATGTATTTGATTATTATTTCTTACCAGGTTCTTCAAAAAGTCTATCACAATCAATCACAACAATGAATACAATCATAGATGATACTGGCATAAAGTTGGCTTGACATTGGACATTCGCACATTTAGGGACCAACTCTAAAGTTACATACACCATTGGTATACACGTTTCTAACTTCAATAGCATTTGAAGAGAACGACTTAGTCATAAAACCAACTGTAAAGTGTTCATGTAGGTGTCAGGCATAATGCGCAATTTATTCAAATAAATTGAAGTTTGCTATTGAAGTTAGAAACGTTTAGGCCTGTATGACTACCAATGCTACTTTAGAGACGGTCCCTAAATGTGCGAATGTCAAGCCAATTTTACATTTAGTAGACGCTTTTATCCAAAGCGACTTACAGTTAAACTAACATTATAGGACAACAATATGAAAGTGCTATGACCCTTCCCAGTTTAATCTAATGCAGTACATGTATGTAGGCATATACTTCCCCAATAAGGTGCGAGTTAAGCGTTTTGTCCTGATGGAAGGGGAATCCTTGAGTATGATGAGGTATTGAGGGAAACCGATTATAAACCCGTTCATGGTAGAAAAAGCTGATAACATGTGAGGCTACACAGGGAACGTAACAATGAAGTTAATGAATGAAACATAAACAGCTTTGGTGACTTTATCATTTCCGCATATTAAGGCTACTGACCCAGATAATCAACACAAAAAACTTAATGCACGCTCAATTGTTGTAAATGAGTTTTTATGAATGAATGGCTTGCTCTAACAGTTGCTATGGTCTTCGTCAACAACACACGCTTGCACCACCTGCTGGTGAGGTCGACTAACAGCAGATGGAGATTATGCTCGGTAATCTACTGCTTTTCCTGCAGTTCCTGGATGTCAACGTTGAATTTACTGTCGAATTTGAACCACTGAATTTGTGGAAACGAATTTTGCAAAGCGAAATAAAATGGACCGAAAACCGCCTGTTGAATATTATAGGTTGTATTTTTAATCAGTTTTAATATTTGGAAGTGAATTTGAATTATTGAAAATTGACAAATGAAAATGTGTTTGAAATGTTTTGCATTTAAATATTCAGAGCTTAAATATTCAACCATGCTAAATTGCAGCCCATAAAAATGCAAACCCTAAAAATGCAATGCATTAAAATACAAGCAGGGTTAATGCAATGCATATTTTTTTTCAAGTGGTACAACTCAACATGCTTTTAGATTCAAAAACATTTGGCATTATTTTACATCCATAAGTAACTATCTGGTCTGCAGCGGATATTTATATCCAAACTATAGTGAAAACACTATTAGTATGGTAACTTAGATCAGCAGTTTAAGACATTAAATTCGTAAGCACATAACACAAGAACACTTCCAGGTCTTAAAGTAATCCGGCACCGTGCCGGATCTCCAGCATGTGGCCGTGAGGAAAAAAAGATAAATAAATTGGGAAGTTGCATGCAGTTTAATATTTTCGAGTCAATTGATTTCACCTACCAATCATATGAGTGGAACGCAGGTCTAACACGTTAAAAGCATTCAGAAGCAGGGCGGGTCCTGGCAACACAGTGTGATTGAGATCCATACGTCACGTTAGTGTTGTCGGTGAAAGCATGGAGCGCACGTTCATGAAGGCTGGGGATGATGTCCTACCCACGGGCTTAATTTCCCATGCGTACAGGGGGAACATGTCCCCCCCACTTTTCAAAATCCCGTTTGTGTCCCCCCCACTTTCAAAATCGTTTGTTATGATTTTCAACCCCACCCCGTCATTGCCACAGAGGAGCAGGACCGAGCCTGTGTAAAATAGTTCACTGAAAGTTCTAATGAGCAGGTGTAGTGGTTGTGGCACAGACAGCGATGAAACGCCAGAACCCACAACAGTTGACTTTAATGTCATCGTGGATGAAAAGAAAGAAAGGAGATGTGAGTTGGTTGATTCAGTAAATTAGCTCAGATCAGGAGAATCATATTTTCTGTCTACATCTGTTGATGTTAGCCTAATGTTGACTAAGCTAACGTTAACATGCACTGCTGGTAGGTAACTTCAGACTGTTAGCTAAATATTTAATGTAGAACATTCTGTGTAGCTTACTAAAAAAAAATTATGTGTAGGCCTACCATGAAAACAAGTCCTCTTTAAACCGCACGATTTTCTGTCAGTAATTTATGACAAGTAATGCTGTTAACGCATGCGATTACGTGTTAAAGTATTTAACACAATTAACACGCTTCTTAGTATTCATTTTTTAGTATTCATATTTCTGTCATTTAGCTAGGGTTATATGATCACGCTCTTATTCATGCAAATGCTTTTAAACCTTACATGCGCGACAAGACAAAAGAGAACGCGCTGTCAGTGAATGTCCTCCTGACACACACACACACACGACGCACAGAAATTCGCACACCAGTATGGAGTTCTCTTTTTGCGCTTGAACGAACAATAACACACACATGTATTCCAAAATGTCCATTTTGTCGCGTATTCTCACAAGAACAGTCTTAAATGAGTTTAATAAAATCTTAAATGGAAGTAAAGAGTAGTGAGAGAATGAGACGTGAGATATCCATATCTTACAGCAGCCACCAATTCTCTCTGTCAGTAAAGTTAACCAAAGAACAAAGGGAACAGAGAAAATTACTCACTGCTCTTGACTAAAGAACGCTTGTAGCTTTAATAAGGATTAATCTATATTTCATTTATAATTTATGCCGTGCGGACTGTTTTATAACCTTATTCAATTATATTTCATGTATATTTCATACCTGTTGGACAGGAAAGATACAGGTAAATAAGACATTTATTATGGGTTTAAGTAAGGATTGTTTTAAGTTCACTTAAATTAAAAGTTGTTATATTTTTTGAAGCCTAATAAATGTTTAAAATTTGGGGGGAAATCATTTTCATGGAGACATCAATAGCTATATTAATATCAGTGATACTGGCCTTCGTTCATAAAAATATGCCATTAACATACTTGAAAATAAATGGTGACGTTGAAGATAAGTTTCTCGCCACCAAAAAAGTTCAGCCTCAGAATTTTTTTTCACTTTAACCCCTGCACTTCTCTTTGAAATACAAACAAGACTTTATTGATTATTCTAACACATAAAACAAATATGTAACACAAACACATGCACACACACATTCATACGAGTTGTAGAAAGAAAGTGAGGAAAGAATTTTAAGTTTCTAGCAGTATATTCACTTTGTAAAACCCTGACCTGAACGAACCATCAATCATTAATTTAACTCTTCTTTTGTTTATTAGGCAGGGTTATTAAATATTATATCAAAGCACCAGTTCAGGTAGAGTCTGGAGGTTACTTGTGTTTGTTCCTTGGGGGATTCCCTTTGTCGGTCCTTTGGGGATTCCCTTTGTCGGTCCTTTGGGGATTCCCTTTGTCGGTCCTTTGGGGATTCCCTTTGTCGGTCCTTTGGGGATTCCCTTTGTCGGTCCTTTGGGGATTCCCTTTGTCGGTCCTTTGGGGATTCCCTTTGTCGGTCCTTTGGGGATTCCCTTTGTCGGTCCTTTGGGGATTCCCTTTGTCGGTCCTTTGGGGATTCCCTTTGTCGGTCCTTTGCTCGAAAAGGGGGTTTCCCGGGTTTGTTGATTGGCTTTCGTCTGGTTTGATGTCTTGGGTGGTGATCAATCACATGGTGTGTTGGCGGATGGATTGAAAGGATGTTTGAAGTTGGAAGAGGGCTTTGCTGTTGAATTGTTGACCAAAACTTTGCAGCAAAACTGAACTTAGAACCGAGACTCCAAATGGGAAAAAAAAAGAAACGAAGTGTAACCACCACACGGACACCAGAATGACAGTTATCACACAATTCTTTATTAAGGGTTAAAACACAGCACAATCTCATAAAACGTTATTGCCCTTTACCAGCTTGTAGAATTGCACGTAGTAGATGAGCTCACATCAGCAGGGAAGATACCCTTTGTCAGCAAGGCACTCGAAACACTCAGTCCATCAGCTGTGAAAATACCCTTTGTCAAATAATCACTTCAGTCAATCAGGTGCAGCATAATCTCTCTGCTCGATTCCGGGGTTCTCAGGGCTCTTGCCGCTTTTATTTTCGCCGATCAGGAGCTCCCCTGACTAGAGTTGTACCCCTGACTATCTAACACATTTATCCTCCACCAACTGACCATCTTCACCGCCGGAGATACTAACTATCCCGAGCTGCTGTTTAGCAAGTCCCCCAAATCAGAGCTCCCGGAACACAAAGACCCCCCCTGCACCTGTCCCGAACCACATTCAAAACATTCCTTAAATAATGAACTTGAACTTAAATAACTTAAATAATGAACTCAAATAATGAACTTCACACGAATCACCTGTGCACATTAATTAGAGAGTAAGAGAAGTAAGAGAAAGTGAGACAAGAGTAAAAATAACTTGAATAAAATCGTTTAACCCATGTTCTTCTGATCTTGATCTGCCTCTTCATTTACATGGCTACTCGTCTTCTAATCATCTTCAAAAATCTCATGCTTCGTTCGTGTCCTGAGATTTTAAACTCAAAAATTTGCCTCCTTATCTGGAGGCAAATTTATCTATATTATCTATATTAATATAGATATATTAATATATACTCCTTATCTATATTAAAAATTTGCCTCCTAAATCGCACCTTATCTGACTAGACCCCTGGTGTCTTAACTTTCCAGCTCTAGCAGAGAGTGCAAAGAGTACAGTTTAGACTTGATTTCTTATAAGAATATGACATATTTTTTAAGAATACGACTGTAATTTGTATTTAAAATACTTATTCCTATCGTTTTATTTCACATATATTAACTTTCATCACCAGGCTTAATAGGACCATAGACATAAAATACAAATAGGACTACCAAATTGCCTATGACAGTTTTTGGCTAGATGCAAGAAAATAAAGTGACGTGACATCTTATTGACCCTGTTAACATTTCCAGTTTCACAGAAGTGGAAGGCGTCATAGTTAGGTAAACTTCTATAGTAGTGAATAAGAGACTACATTAAATATATTTTTTGTTTCCATTTGCTCAAATAGCAAAAGAAAAAAATCGCCACAACAGTGTTTTTCACAACTTTCAAAAAGAGTAAAAAAAATACAGAGAGATTGATAATGGCAGTCATAAGAGAGAAAGATGTCAACTTTACCGTCGCAGCCACTGTACTAGAAACACCCTCACAGGTTTTTTTTTGTAATATAACACAAATATAGTGTTATATGTACATACTTTTAAACAAAAAATTAGGACAGAAGATTGCTGCAAATAGCTAGAACTTGTGAATTGACTTGTTAGCAAAAGAGTGACATGCGCTGTATAGTGAAGTGCGGATCGCAGTTATAATTGCGGGCTGGGCGGGTGTGTGAAGTAAAAAATAACATTCAGATTAATTGCGGGTGGGTCGTGGGCGGATGATATAAACCATTAATGATTGTAATATTGTATGTGAGTGTGTTGCTGAAATCTGAGTGGTTGATGAACTGCTGTTTGGCAGGGAACTGCCAGATACACACAAAATTATGTCAAAAGGCCCCGCTTGGAGAATATTCACGTAAACAGTCGGTCATTTCTTAAATTAATGTAAAGCTGCCTTTCCACTCTCGGAATTCGCCACCTAGTGGCAGGCGTAGTAGCAGGAATAACTCCACAGTTACTCTCGCTCTTCAAATGATTGGAAATTTTGTTTGTATTTTCAAATTACAAATTACTTGTATTTTAATTAAATACTTATTCACAGCAGTATTTTGTATTGTATTTAAATCCATTTGATGTGTAAGTATTTGTAATTTCTATTTAAATAATTTTTGCTGTATTTGTGCCCATCTCTGGCTGTCGACCAACATTGGTTAACCGCATGTATATGGTCTACATTGTTATCATCTAAACACCCGTTATTAAAAATGACAGACAATGAATAATAATAATAATAATGAGAAAATCTGCCTGAACACATTTGTGAGAAAATCGAGCCGAGAGATCTCATAAAAAGCCGAGTGTCTCACAATCATAACAGACAGGTAAGCACTAGATTTGGTATTTGTTCAAAGGTTACGTGCAATTTGTAGGATGGTTTGTATTTATTTGTGAAATATTATCTAGGCTTATTTATTTATATTTGTATAACAGAATACATATTTGTTACTCAACTGCATTTTCGTTTAAATTGACCTTTGTACTTGCACATTGCTTTCTGTTTGTTTGCGAGTCGAGTTTTCCTTTGCAAAGCAGATCGAGTTTGTTTGAAAAATGCTGGATTTGTTTGTAACAGACGCATTTTTATTATAATTATTATTATTTTATTAAATGATTACTCTCAGAAATAATCTTAGTCAAGCTGTCCGAGATTACTGCATGTTATATATCATTATGGTTACAGATAATGAGCAAGACGCGTGAGAAACTGTACCTCTTGTTGGTTTCATACGGATTATATAAACAAAGAATATTTGTTTTAGATATGACAAGCTTTGACACTTCAAGCTTTCTTAAGATATCTCTCATGTCTGTGTGGCAAGTATCCCCTGAGTTTCAGTTCAGTTCCGAAAAAAATTTACAGAGACTGAGATGGCAAAAAGCACACCCTGTTCATTTTCTTTATTTTACAAAAGCACAAAGTTTTGTTGTTATTTTGAGTATACACAAATAAAAGTAGACACTTAACAGTTTTGAATGATGTACAACACTTATCTGTGACCAAAATGAACACAGTATTTTGAGTCTCTTTCGCACTGATAAGAAAAAAAGTTGCAGGACCGTTAACCCCAGGGGGGGACAGCACAGACAGATAGTGGATGGATATAATTCAAAATAGTTCATCCAGTTCCTTCTGCTGGGATAAGGAGGGTAGGAGTCGAAACCTAGCATTGAGCTGATTTGAGATCTTTTCCACATCTTCTTGCGCTTGAATGGTTTAAAATCACATTAAAATGGGCACACAAGAAATCGATAAGAATAATAGAAATGTTAATTTTATAACAAGTATCTAATTCCCGACCTTAAATATCTGATACTAGATATTAGAACCCTCATTGACAACTAATAGTATTTTGAATTATTTGACATTTTAATGATATTGCACAGGGTTGTACTCTCTTCTTTTCTATATAGTATTAATAAATGGTTGTACAAACAATTGTTTTCCTTTTCCTTTAACCAGCAGAGGTGGGGAAAACTCTGCAAAAGACACCTAGATTGTGCCAGTCAACTATTAACAATCAAAAAACGTCAAGAGACAACACACGCAGCAAAACCACGAAGAAAGGCCAAAGCAATGAAAAGGGCACAAGGGTTGCACATATTATAAAGAAGGATAGGTGTAGAAAAATAAAAAATGGAAGCAATGAAAACCTACCTATGTTCAAACTCCACCTGGATGAAACATGGCAGAACAACAATGGTTTTTGTAGAAGAAACACATTTGGGAAAAACATCCCAAAAGAGAACAAGACCATTATGATGATCGGAGCCACAGGTGCAGGAAAATCCACTCTAATTAACAGCATGATCAACTACATTCTGGGAGTGCAATGGAAAGATGACTTCCGGTTTGTGCTAGTAGATGAGGGGAACCAGAAATCTCAGGCTGAAAGTCAGACCTCAGAGATAACAGCATATCAAATCAATCACATGGATGGATTCCGGGTTCCCTATTCTCTGACTATTGTGGACACACCAGGATTCGGTGATACCAGAGGAATTTCACATGACCAGAAAATCACAACTCAGATTCAGGAGTTCTTTTCTAATCCAGGAGGGATCGACCGCATTGATGCCGTGTGTTTTGTAGTACAGGCTTCACTTGCCCGTTTGACACACACACAGAAATACGTCTTTGACTCCATTCTTTCCATATTTGGGAAAGATATTGGTGAAAACATCCTTGTGCTGGTCACCTTTGCAGATGGGAAAAAACCTCCTGTACTCGAGGCCATCAAAGTGTCTGAGGTTCCCTGTTCTACCAATGAGTCTGGAGAGCCACTTCACTTCAAGTTCAACAACTCTGCTCTGTTTGCCACCAATAATGAATCTGCAGAGGATGAGGGGTCTGACTGTGACAACTTTGATAAAATGTTCTGGAAGCTGGGATTTTCTAGCATGAGAAAATTCTTCGCATCCCTCAACACGATGGAAACCAAGAGCTTATCTCTGACACGTGAGGTCCTGGAAGAGCGTCAGCATCTAGAAGTGCTTGTGCAGGGTCTCCAGCCCCAAATAAATGCTGGTCTGACAAAACTGGATGAAATCAAGAAGACAAGAGCTGCTCTGGAGCAGCACAAAGCTGAAATGGATGCAAACAAGGATTTTGAATATGAATTAGAAGTAACTGTCCCAAAACAGATCGAAAACAACACTGACTACTTCTTAACCAACTGCCAAAAGTGTCACTTCACTTGTCATGACACATGCGCTTATGGAAATGACAGTGATAAATATAAGTGCTTTGCGATGACAGATGGAAAGTGTCGGGTCTGTCCTGGAAAGTGTGCTTGGAATGTGCACTTTAATCAGAAATACAAATGGCATTATGTCTCAGAAAAGAGAAAGGAAACCTATCAGGATTTAAAAAAGCGATTTGAGGATGCACATGGTCAGGCCATGTCTAAAGAAAAGATCTTTGAAGAGCTTGAAAAGGAACTCGAGATTGTCCAGGATATTGTGACCGGACTGATTGGAGAATCTCAAATGTCCTTGGAGCGTCTGCAGGAAATCGCGCTGAAGCCCAATCCTCTGTCCACTCCTGACTACATTGATCTGATGATTGAGTCTGAGAAACAAGAAGCCAAGCCTGGATTTCTAGATCGCATTCAGTCTTTAATGGACGTCAGGAAGAACGCAGAGATCATCAGTAAGGTTTCCAGAGGAGAAGCGCTTTCGGAGGATTGGAAAGAATACAAACTCACAACAAGAAAAAAAGGATCATCCTATGATCCAAGGGTCCTGTTCAGTAAAGCATTTAATTATGTGTTCAAGAAAAAGTAAGCTCTGCATTCAAGTAAAACTTTTATCCTTTTATCTACAATTACTACAGCTATAAACAAAAACATTTAGTTCTGTGGTAATATGCTCTGCATGTATTTTATTATACCTGTACTTAAAAATACTTTACCTTAAAAATAGTCTTCATCTTTATTCTTCATTTGATGTATACATACCTGTATGATTTTGCCTAACAGCTTGTTACATGAATGTTATGTATCACAAATTAGCAGATTGTATCAGAATGCTGTTTTGGAATGATGTAATTTTACTTTCATTGAAGCTAGTTATTAATTTTAGCATGAATAAAAAATACAAGAAAGTAAAGTTGACAATCTAAGCATTGTGTATTCCCAATAAATAAATTTAAAATGCATATATATTTTACTTTTGGTGCTCCTTTTTTGTTAAACAGTCAGAACATTTCTCATACCTCAACTTAGTTTGAAAATGATACGAATGGAAATTCTAAAGTAAAAGGAAACAAAGATTTAAAAAAGCGATTTGAAAATGCACATGGAAGATCATGTCAAAAGAAAAGATCTTTGAAAAGCTTGAAAATTAGCTTGAGGGTGTTCAGGATATTGTGGGTGGACTAATTGCAAGATCTCAAGAGTCCTTGGAGCGTTCATAACTCAAGAGTCCTTGGCGTAAGGAAACAACATACACCTGGAGATGAATCAAGATGAAAAACTACATAGGACTACAAAGCTTAGCACAAGACAGGAAATGACAAATGTACACACAAGACAGGAATCATGACAGTAATAATGTAATTCGATTGTATAATTGACTTTCTTCATTTTTTTTAAATGTCATTGATATTTGTATTCATAATTTCATAATTGTGCCTCTTTGAGCGACTGCTGCCGTCTGCATGTGATTCATAAAGGTTTGGCTGCTGGATAGATGCTGTGGTCCACATTGGTTGGTGTTTAATAAAAAAGATGAACGAAGGTCTTACGAGGTTGGAACTAGAGGGTGGCACGGGAGTGGATTTTCAAACCTCTCCCGTCCCACTCCCACAAAAAAAATCCTGTCCCGTCCCAATCCCATGAAAAAACATCCAATCCCGTCCCAATCCCAGAAGAATGACTACTAATCCCTCCCACTCCCGTGTTGTGTTTTTTTTTTTACCGGAATCTGTCAGTTACAGTAAAAAAAATACAGTTCAGATATGAGCATAGCACAGTTTGTTACTTTATTGAACTGAAAGAACAAAATTTAAACAAAAAACAAATTTTTTGGTGATTTCAGACCGCCCTGAAATGTCGGTGAGCACAACTGATTGATCGTTTTCCGACAGTAGTCGTATCAGTGTGTCTTTCATGTCTGACTCCATTTTGATTGTGATTTTCACGGCAACACAGTGTATGAGGGAAGCTTCTCTTATATTATTGGTGGTTGGTATTGTATACAACTTGGTGCATATGTGACCGATCACGGAAAGTAGGGACACAAGTCGGTTTTGGAGCATTTTGAGTTATTCACAGATTCTGAAACTGTAGTCTCAAAGCTTTCCAACGATGTGTAACACATGGAAATCTGATAATATTTGGAGAAGTTGTGGCCATTTGAAGGTAGGCACACAAAAAAGCTAAAAGGGGAGAAAACAGCCTCAAAAGATTGTGCAGTTCTCACCTCTCTCTGCTGCTGGGAGTGACAATAGGGCTCATTTACATCTCATTTAGATAAGCCATACCCCCTGTAAAGCTCCCCCCTGTAAAGCTGTAAAGCACAGGGGGGAGCAAAAAGGTCAGGAAAATGTGCCATCAAAGAAAAAAAAAAGTTTGCAAACAGGTAATAAATAAAGGTCTCTTAGCATCTACCGATAAAACTGTATAGGCAACTCTTATGTACACTGAATAAAAAATAAGATAAACTCTCTAGAGAATGTTAAAATCAGAAACAGGATGTGCTATGTGATTTATATATATATATATATATATATATATATATATATATATATATATATATATATATATATGCTGGGCAGTAGCTAATATTAAGAAATATGTTGTGCTTTTACTTTTAAAAATGTTGGTAACGTTACAGTTAATGCTTACAAACATTGAAGATTTTGAATACAGAAGTTACATTTGTAATGGTGTATTTTCATTTAGATGTGGTATTATTATTTGTGCAGTAGCTAAGATTAATTACTGCATAAATTAATTTTAAAACAGCATGGAATAGATTATAGAATATGCTGTTAGCTATAATTTGGATGGTATAGTACCATGAGCCACAATTAAAGTCTTGTGACACTCATGGCAGGCGTTATTGTTGTTGTTGTCGAGTTTCTGCACGCCGATTGCAAACATGAGCTGAACTTAGAATGAACTTAAAACGACAAACTTTGATGTTTATGGAAACTCACCCCATAAGAAACAGAAAAGTATTCTTGCAGATCTCGTTGCCTCCAATGAAATAAGTCGTTCGGGCACACTTTCTCTTTGTCGGGGTCTTCTTTGTGGATGTAACCATCTCCGAAGTTTGCACTGTGCGTCTGTTTGCCTCTAAATGTCCAATAATTCGCATGTCCTGCCACTCTTTTTCCACAGCTAAAGAATCCAGCCGTATGTTGTACATAATGTCTGGAGCAGGCTTCTGGCTACAAGACTGTCTCCCGTGCAGAGAGTTCTCTTTTCTCCTCGTGTAACATTTACAGTCAAAGTTACGGATTTTCCCCATTTCTCTATCTATATCCCCATCAAATGTTACTATCGATATAGCCTCTGATATCTTACGGTCCAACTCGTCTGACGCCAGTCCGATACATTCTTCCTCGTCTTCATCTTCGCTCAGTTGTAGATTAGGGATATTATTCAGTCTTATCATGCCACTTTCATCGTCGCTCAGATGGTCTTCAGAATCAGTGAACGCTTGTTCATAAGCATCCGGCTTGTCGAAGAAGTACTTCAAAACATTTTCGTTGTAACGGCCACGGTTCAGCTCGTCTGCGACATTCTTTGCGGCGTCCATCTTCATTGAATTTTGATATCAGATAGAGCCGGCTAGAGCGCTGCATAATTAAGTAGCCACGCTGTTGGGGGGCGGGGGCAAAAGCGCCAAGGACTCGAGTGTTATCGTGCGTTCATATGCGCGTGCACGAAATGAAACTCGCATTTTTCAAGCAGAAATATGTGGAGACCAGACATACTGTACAATACATGCACGTGAATGATGGCACTCCCAATCAAAGTCACATTTATAAAACAAGAAACTGATTATCTAGTCTCAGTGTAGTTAAAAACTCTAAACAACTGCACTAATTATGCAAGATAGAAAGCAATGTATTGACAATTTGACATTGATTGACTATTGATTTATAGGCTATATTGAATTTAAAATGTTGATTAGCTGGACATACTGGTCAATATGGATGCACATCCCTCGGTAAATAATAACCATAAATCAAGAATTGCTTCAACATGCATAATAATAAATAAAAAAAATCATACTGATGGCGAAAATACCCAGGCTGTAGAGAGAACCAAAGTTAATCCCAAAAGCCAAAGCTCAGGGTTATTATTTTCTTCTTATTTATGTTTACGTTAATATTCACTTGTTATGTTAACATTCTATAGAAAATACTCTATTCAATAAATATTGTTTGTTTGAACCTCATTCTGTTCTATATTGTTGTACTTATTCTTTGACTGTTTTGTTTAAAGGAGGGAGGATTGTATTGGGAGCACTGAAGTGTCAGGTGTGATTGTGTGGCAATGGCAAATGGTTTACATAGCTCACGGCGTCACAGGTCAGGTAGAGGGCCCCTTTTGCTTAGGGCCCCAGGGGGAGTTCAGGATCGGCCCTGGGTTTAGCAGTCGATTCTGTTGCCTACCGGAATTCCTGTTCCCTTTACGCAATCATACATCAAATCATGCGTAGTTGCCCGTAGCCTACCATCAGAACTGAATACGAGCAAGAAGAACAACTGAATGTAGGGGAAGCCCTTTTTTCAGGTCAGAGCAACTGCCCCTCATAATTCCTGTGCACGTCCCTGCTATATAGAGTGAATTTACACCTTGGCCATTAACATGTTTATAAATAACTGAAAAAAGCACAAATGTCAGGGCATGTCAAAACATCTCAAGGACCCTAAAAACACCTTGGTCCTCAGAGGGTTAACCCTCTGGGGTCGGCGGTATCGCCGGCGATACCAGCTCACTTTTTTCCTTATCAGTGCAAAAGAGACTCAAATTACTCTGTTGATTTTGATCTTACATATAAGTGCTGTACATCATTAGATCCTACTAAGTGTTTATTTTTTTGTGGGTACTCACAATAAAAACAAAGTGTTGTGCTTTTCGTCAAATAAAGAAAAATAAACATGATGCGCGTTTTGCCTTCTCTTTGTCAGTGAGGTCCATTCTGAAACGCGTCCGAAAAATGAACTGTAACTGTCAATACTTGTCACAGAGATACGAGAGATTTCTCTTTATGAAGCTGAAATTCTCTTCTTTTAAATGAAGTAATTTACTAAAAAAATAAATATTTCCAGTTTATGTAATCCGTTTGAAACCAAGGAGAGGTACAGTTTTTTCGTTCTCCCTTCATTATCTTTAATGAGCTGAGACCGCCACGCCCCAAGAGCTTTTCACATGGTAAATAGGTGATCTATGCATAGCACACGCGGCACGCCCCCCGATCAATGCCATAAAAACACAATTCTTTATCAGATTCACTGATAGTTCATCGCGTTTTGAGGATGGCACGCTACTCCGACAAAGAGGCCCTTCAAATGAGTCTGGACAGCGATGAAGAATTCACCTTTTCTTCCGAGGAAGATTGCGACTTGGACGACGAACGGCTGCATTTTCAAGAACGAATTGATCTCGCCGAGGATAGAAGTTCGGAGTAAGTTGTTTAGTGTTATATAATTCCTTTTCTGATCATATAGAGCTCAAATGAATTTTCAGACTATATTTTGCCTAGTTTTGGCTAGCTTTTGACATAGGAGATATTGCCTGACAATATCCCTAACATTCGTGTACGCTCGTGTAAACTTTTTAAATGTGATATTCTCTAAACATATTTGTATATTAGCCTACATATATTTCACTCAGTTTTGATTAGTTTATGACACTGATTATCATGCTAAATAGCCTACTGCCTTATGTGTAATGCATTTTGTTCGCGAATAACTGCTAGCCCATACGGAAATGTAATATATGTACACATATGAAATATACATATATTAAATATATATCTGCCCATATATAAAACCTATTAGAAAATGGAACAATTTCATATATTGACATATAAAACTAGCCCATATATTTTATGTATGTATAATAGTATTTTATATACATATATAATTACCAATATACATGACATATATGTATTTGTATAAATGTTCAATATACAAACTACAAATATATGCATAGCATATTGCTTACATACATGTGACATATTTATGTCCCTAATATGTTTTGTATATCGTCTTAATATATATTATATATTTAAAATGATATATATATATATTTTTGATACATGTATATGGAATAAATAAATGGCATATATAAAAACATTGTGTTCACATATTTTGAATATGTTATGTTCTTATATTATGTATATTTATTGCAAAATGTTTTGCATTAATGTATGGTGTAAACTAAACAAAAGTGAAAAACATGCTTTCATTAATTTCTTACATAGTTTTAAATATATGTTATGGACTAGGGATGAGCGAGTACAGCATTATCTGTATCTGTATCTGTATCTGTTAACCATATGAATTATCTGTATCTGTATCTGTACTCGGACTGGGCGGGGCCTAACCCGGAAGTGGGCGGGATTTAAGTCAGGTTGTCTTTAAATGGGCGGGGCTTTAACCGGTATGTTATTTTAAGCATGCAATTGATATGGGTTGTTCAGAAATTGTTATTTATTGCTGATTAGAAAACTATTTACTCATTTTTCTGTATCACTGATCATGAGAGAGGGGGGGGGGGGGGGGGGGGGGTGTTTGTGTTTTTGTGAGTGTAGCAGCTTAATTTGTAATATTATTTATAACACAACTACCTTTATTTTATTAATAAAATACAGCAAGAAAGTGTCACTCAGTGCGTGAAGTAAAAAAAAACTGGTTAGAGCCAGCAGATGGTTTAAAAAAAAAAAACTCAGATGACCGGCAGAGAGAGAGAGAGAGATAGTGTGTGTGTGTTGCTAGCTAATTAATTTGTAATATAGTTTTATACCACTACTTCCTTTATTTTTTTAATGAAATCCAGCAAAAAGTGTCAGACACTCAGTGCATGAAGTAAAACAAACGGTAAAAAAAAAAAAAAAAAAACTCCGACTGGCAGAGACGCAACACGAGTCGCATTCTACCAAGCACCACGTCTGAACAAACCCCACGTTTACCAGAACTCTACTGGTTAATAAGTAAGTGTACTACAAACCGAAGTAAAAAACAAACCTGAAGCTGAAGAAACCCTAAACGTTAACGGAAAAAAGACCCGCGAACCTGAGTGACTGAGGGAGAGACAGAGGGAGAGAGTGTTCTGTGTGTGAGTGAGCAGAGCGGGACACAGCAGCACAATAAATCAAATCTGTATGCGTGTAGGGGAGGGGCGTTGTGACTAGTCTATCACAGAACGCAGACACAGTCAGCTACCCAATGAGGATTTTTATTCAATCCGAGCACAGATATTGACTCGTATTACTCGTATTATACTCGTACTCGGCAAAAGTGCTTTATCTGTACCGGATACTCGTTACAGCCGAGTATCCGGCTCAACTCTATTATGGACGTGTACTTACTCAATTGCAATGCAATGCACATGACATGCCTAAACCTGAAATGTTAAACGGTGCAGTTAGCAAAAAAGAATACAGTAAAACAGTTAAAACATTAAAACTTTATTAAAACAGTTTTAATTTAAAAAGAAAAATTGTTAAGCTGAGCAAAATTAGAAAACTACTGAACACGCAACTTTATTATATACTAGTGATGTTCGGTTCTGGAACGAATCGTTCTTTTGAATCGGTTCTTTTTAGTGAACCGGTACACCAAATCGGACTGAATCGTGCGAAACAGTTTTAGCGCATCCACAACTACTCACTTTCAGACACCTCTGACTCGAAATAAACCAATATCCTGGAGTATATGTTACTCCAGTAACTCCAACAGTTCACTGAACTGAGACATGTGCTGAGAGAAGTAATGAGCACGAGCAGCTGATACTGAGCATACACATACTACCGAACGTACAGGTACAGCCGTTCTCAATCACCAGTACAGAACCGAGAACTGTTTCTTTCGGACACATCCGACATACTGAGAACCGATGAGCTGAGCAAGCATGCAATTTTTTCAGAGGGAGGAAATGCACATTTCTTAAGTATTTTGTTGGACACCAATAAGTGTAACATGAAGGGGGTGGATTGGAATCCACTGCTGCTTCAATGTATATGTAATGATTGATTATAATTAAGGTATTAATCAATATTTTTCCTTCAAAATATCAAATGAGTTGAATGACTTCTCTAGAGATTTTACTTTGTTATAAAAGTTACCTGTGTGATCACTGAAATGTTCTTTTCATGTATTCTTTAAAGTCTGTATTTGATATCTGAATGCAGTAACCGTACTTGCTTATTTAACCCAGCTTCCAGAAATGAAATAGGGACTTGTTTTGTGTTTGAGAAAGGTCTTCAATGTGTTAAAACATATAGGGGTCATTGAAGCCAATAGTTTAAGGGGCCATTTCCTTGTTAAAGCCTTACTTTCCAGTTAGACTCAAGTTTAGCTATCCTTGAGAGAAAGAACGCATTATCTCGCATTATCTGTTTTGAGAGGACTCTCCTGTTTATAGTTAGAGCCTGGCCAAATCCAACCTTGGAAAAGCTGTTTGTCGGTGTGTGTGTTAGTCTTCTTGGTTACAGGTTAAGGAACCACTGGCATTATTGGAGATTGACTGAGTTGTTGTTCTGGACATGTTGGCGCCCAGCAACCCAAATCTGAGACCTGGAAGGTCACGACGTGCCTAACTTCAGCTGCATAATCGATGGAGATATGCTTCAGTCTATCTGTATATGTGTGGAAAATTACTGTGTTTATCTATTTCTTAGCCAATGAGAATCATTCAACCTGTAAGCAATGACGTAGCGTAGACCTTGGAGATGGTATAACTGCTGTGATCTTTGTAACTGTAAAACGGGGCGGCCTACGAACTCCTGTGTGAGTCTTGAAGCTGACTTCTGCTGATGAAACTGCAAACTATCTTCAGTAAAACTTTTCTTTAATTTTTTATATTCTCCGACTCCGGGTCTTCATTCTTCATATCTGGTTCTGGGTCTTTGACTGTATACCCCTTACAAACAAAATAAAACATGTTGGAAACATCTTTATCACATAATTACTGTATTTTCACTGTATTATTTTACGATTGGAAACGAATGAATTGTAAAACTAAATTATTATTATACTAAAACATTATTACAGGAACAGCTCATTTAATTTAAGCTGTTAAGTTGATATTTGACGTAAACTCTAAATTATGTGTTAATCAAAACATAACGTATTAAACATACTGGAGACATGCATCGACTTTTTAGTTTTGTCGACTGTACGTACTGTACGCACGCCTCACGTACTCCTACAGCAGTTCTGTGATCACCAATACAGAGCTGAGAACTGTTTCTTTTGTACACGTTCGATACAGAGAACTGATGAGCTGGAGATACTGAGCATGCGTGATAGTACCGTCTCTGAACCGAAAGCGGAGGCGGAACCATTGCAACTCTGCCATTATTATGTTAAGCCCGCCCACCGACTCTATACACTATGTACATTTACATTTACATTTTACATTTAGTCATTTAGCAGACGCTTTTATCCAAAGCGACTTACATTTGAGGATTAAACCAAGCGAGTCATCATGGAGAGGCAAAAACAAAGCAAGAAGTGCTCAGAATACAAAGTTCAAACATTGCTCAGAGTAGCATAAACCAGACAAGCGAAGATTTCAAGAAAAAGTTTTTTTTCTTTTTTTTCTTTTTTTCTATGTTAAGTGCTCACGGAAGAGATGAGTTTTCAGTTGTCTTTTGAATGCTGTCAGGGATTCTGCATCCCGGACGAGGGTGGGTAGGTCATTCCACCAGCATGGAACCGTGAATGAGAATGTTCTGGACAGTGATTTTGTTCCTCGTTGTGAAGGCACCACGAGCCGTCGCTCCTTGGCCGATCGTAGGCTTCTGGTACGGATGTAGACCCGTAGGAGCGAGTGAAAGTAGGAGGGAGCTGAGCCGGTGGACAATCTGTAAGCAAGTGTCAGCGCCTTGAACTTGATTCGAGCAGCAAGTGGTAGCCAATGCAGGGAGATGAACAGCGGAGTGACGTGGGCCCTTTTGGGCTCGTTGAAGACAAGACGAGCAGCAGCATTCTGGATCATTTGTAAGGGTTTAGTTGCACATGATGGAAGACCAGCTAGAAGAGCATTGCAGTAATCAAGCCTAGAAATAACCAGGGCCTGGACAAGAAGTTGTGTTGCATGCTCAGTTAGGAAAGGCCTGATCTTCCTGATGTTGTGCATTGTTAACCTGCATGATCGAGCTGTCTTTGAAATGTGGTCTGTGAAGGTTAGCTGGTCATCAAAGATTACTCCAAGATTTCTGACTGACCTTGATGGGGTGATTGAGGATGAGTCTAGCTGGATAGTGAAGTCGTGCTTTAGAGACGGATTGGCAGGGAGAACGAGAAGCTCAGTCTTTGCCAGATTGAGCTGCAGGTGATGTTCCTTCATCCATGCCGAGATGTCCGCCAGACAGCTAGAGATACGTGCAGCTACTGTGGGATCGTCTGGTTGAAATGAGAGGTAGAGCTGGGTGTCATCAGCATAGCAATGGTAAGAGAAACCATGTGCCTGTATGATGGGTCCCAGTGATGTGGTGTAAATGGAGAAGAGGAGGGGTCCAAGGACTGACCCCTGGGGAACCCCTGTGGTCAGTCGATGTGCTTTGGATACCTCGCCTCTCCATGCGACCCTGAATGACCTACCTGTGAGATAGGACTCAAACCAGTGGAGGGAAGATCCAGTGATGCCCAGTGATGAGAGGGTGGACAGAAGGATCTGATGATTCACAGTGTCGAAGGCAGCAGACAGGTCTAGGAGAATGAGAACTGATGATTTGGAAGCAGCTTTGGCGATCCGCAGGGCTTCTGTGACTGAAAGTAATGCGGTCTCGGTCGAATGTCCTTTCTTGAAGCCAGATTGGTTAACATCCAGCTGGTTATTCAGAGACAGGAAAGATGATACTTGGTTGAAAGCAACTCGTTCAAGTGTTTTTGCAATGAAAGGTAGGAGAGAGACAGGTCTGTAATTCTCTAGAAGTGATGTGTTTAATGTTGTTTTTTTAAGCAGTGGGGTTACCCGAGCCTGCTTAAATGCTGTAGGAAAAATGCCAGTATGGAGGGATGAGTTGATGATGTGTGTGAGTGCTGGTAGAAGTGTGGGAGAGATGGCTTGAAGAAGGTGTGAGGGGATGGGGTCTAGAGGGCAGGTGGTAGGATGACTGGAGAGGAGAAGTTTAGATACTTCTTCCTCGGTTAGAGGAGAGAAGGAGGAGAGAAGGTTATTGGCTGTGGGAGAGGTTGGACTAGGTTCCTGTGTGTGTGGAGGAGAGAACTGACTGCTAATGGTTGTTGTTTTGTTAGTGAAGAAGTTATAAAAATCATTAGCAGTTAGCGAGGAGGTGGGTGGTGGTGGAGGTGGACAGAGGAGAGAGTTGAATGTCTTGAAAAGTGTTCGTGTGTTAGAGGCGGTGTTGATCTTGTTATGGAAATATGAAGATTTTGTGGCGTGAACATCAGCAGAAAAGGAAGAGAGCAGAGATTGGTACATACTCAGGTCAGATGTATCTTTTGATTTGCGCCATTTCCTCTCCATTGCCCTGAGTTTAGTCCGGTGTTCCCGAAGAACCTCAGATAACCAGGGGTTAGAGAGGGTAGCGCGTGCTGGCCTGGAGGAGAGAGGGCAGATAGTGTCTAAAGAAGAAGTTAAAGTGGAGCATAAAGTATCCGTTGCGGTATTCACATCTAGAGATGAGAATTGTGAGGGTGAGGGAAGAGAAGATGACACAGCAGAGGAAAGACGGGAGGGAGAAAGTGAGCGCAGGTTTCGTCTGAAGGTAACTGGTAGGGGAGTTGGTGGAGTGTGGATAGTGAGTTGTAGATTGAAAGTAATGAGGAAATGATCTGAAACATGGAGAGGTTTCACCAAAATGTTGTCTGTGATGCAGTTGCGTGTGTAGACCAGGTCCAGTTGGTTGCCTGACTTGTGAGTATCTGTGGTGATGAGCCGATTGAGATCGAATGAGGCTAGGAGAGAGATGAAATCTGTAGCATACGGCTTCTCTAGATGAATGTTGAAATCGCCAAAGACTACAAGTGGAGTGCCGTCCTCAGGGAAAGAGGACAGCAGCACATCCAGCTCCTCAACAAAGCTTCCCAGTTGACCTGGGGGGCGATAAATGACTACCTCGATCTTAAAGGGAGTTGTAAGTGTAATAGCGTGATATTCAAATGAGTTGTTATTGCATAGAGAAGAGAGAGTTGAGTATTTCCAATTGTTAGAAATGAGAATACCAGTCCCCCCACCCCTACCAGACTGGCGAGGGGTGTGAGAGAAAGAGAAGTTGTTAGAGAGAGCAGCAGGGGTTGCTGAGTCTTCTGGACGGATCCAGGTCTCAGTCAAGCCCAAGATATTAAGAGTTGAAAGAGATGCAAAGGCAGGAATGAAGTCAGCTTTATTGACTGCTGACTGACAATTCCATAGACCCATAGAAAGAGAGAGATGTGTGTGTGTGGATGAGAGAACGGGACGCAGATTAGCAGTATTGCGCTGCCTTCTGTGCGTGATGAGAGTGTGTTGTCGAGAGACAACAGGAATGTATTGAAAGCACATGTTGATTAAGTGAAATAGAGTACAAGTAGGAAAGGAAAGGGAGAAGAAGATACTTAAGTGCGTAGCTGGTGTCCTTGCTCGGTGCAGTCGCACAGGTAGAGTCGATGGTCTTTACCCGAGTCGGTCTTCACACGAGAAGGCTGAACGCTTCCGCTGGCGCTTCCGCGACAGCGCGCGCACTACATAGATATAATGCGTACTAACGCCTGAGGGAGGACAGCTGTTTCTGCCCAGCAATTAACACAGCAAACGCAAATCACCCGAATAATGGGAGGAATCGAAACTAGCTGTTGGACAGCGCTCACTTAAGTGCTATACAATTTAAACTGCAATACTATTCAGAGCGGCTGTTATATAAAGTGGGAATGCGTCTAATTAAAATACAAATTTGTGAGAAGGCAAAACAAGAAAATAACCAGAGAATCGAAAAACAACCTTACCTGCTGGTAGATTCTACACTGAAACAACAGGAGAACTGGATATTCAGAAAAACGACTTGCGCGCTCTTGTCTTGTTCACGGACTGACCGCTTGTCCTGGCCTTGTTCTGGATCTCTTCGACTTTATATCTGTTTTACAGTTGCTGTTTCTGCCCAGCAATTAACACAGCAAAGGCAAATCACCCGAATAATGGGAGGAATCGAAACTAGCTGTTGGACAGCGCTCACTTAAGTGCTATACAATTTAAACTGCAATACTATTCAGAGCGGCTGTTATATAAAGTGGGAACGCGTCTAATTAAAATACAAATTTGTGAGAAGGCAAAACAAGAAAATAACCAGAGAATCGAAAACAACCTTACCTTCTGGTAGATACTACACTGAAACAACAGGAGAACTGGATATTCAGAAAAACGACTTGCCCACTATGTGATTGGCCTGACTAGATTTTGATTTCTAGGCTAATTAATGCCTTTGTCTGAATTTATTTTTATCCGCCGGGATGATAGAATTGACGTCATTACTTGAGGACGTAAAAGAACTGGTGAACCGTTTTTTTTTTAACCGGTTCATTGAAACAAACTGTCCAAAAGAACAGATTCGCGGAAAATAACCGGACTTCCCATCACTATTATATACAAATACAATATTACAACAAAACATAAAACAAACCCAGAAAAGGAAAATCCACCAACAGGTATATGATACCGCCTGTTTATTTTTTAAGTTTGTTGAGACTTTTTAGATGTCCGCAGCTCAGAGACCTTTTGAATAATAGCTATCCCTAGTTGGTTCCAGGAAATTTCTGGATCACTGCATCTGTAAAAAAGACAAATTGATTTATTGGCATTTTAATTTGTTTTTAATAAGCCTTTACTGTCGTAACTTGCTGTACTACAGTAGTGGTTTGGAAAAACAGCATACTCAGTTTCCTGTAGGCTGGAAGGTGATGCCAGTTGTTCCTGTGTGCTCTGCTCCTTCAAGACATTTCCCCAGCTTGCCCATATTGTACTAAGGAGTTTTGGCATTTCTAGGAAGCAAAACAGTAAAACAAATAATATTAGATTTTCAGTATCAGTATTTTCAATTTCTTTCGCAGAAAAGGAAAATCAGCTTGCCCAAAACAGTAAGCTCAGAAATAATAGCAAAGTGGATTAGCTGATGGCATTAAAACAGATAAACAGATATAGACTTGTATATAAGGTTTACCATAAGTAAAAACAGGCAAAGCAACATACACAATTCTGACAGACTGCGTGTACTTGGCTGTGAAAAATGACTAATCCTGTCAAGATCTAGTGAAAGTTGTAGATTATTAGGTACTCCTAACTTTGGATGATTCATTTTAAGTATTTAAAGTATTTAATTTCTAAATTTAGTAATTAATTTGTAAAGTTATAAGTAATAATGATTTTGTTTTATTTTATCCTGAAGCAACAACTTTAGTGGGCAGCCAATATTTTTTTTACATTTGCAATGCAGATGCTAGTTTTAGGTCTACAAAAGTTCTACAAAAGTTAGGTCGGGACAAAAAAATTATCTTGTGACCTTTTGGGGCTAGATGGTTCATCATTACTGGTCTCCTCTTCAACAAGACTCGGGTTTGGCTTGCATTTTCTTTTGCTCAGAAGATGCTGGACTGATGTTGTGTCCTCATCAGTTTTTCTAAGGTGGACTGTCTCTCTGTGGGGGAAAAAAGGGGAATACAAAATGTAGAATCTAAAACAAAAGATACAACTAGGGCTATGACAATGACAACAACATAGGCTGACCACATGTACCCACAAAATTATTGATATCATGATGACAGTGTTCAAAATATTAGCACACATACTGACATGGATTTAATATCCTGCAAGTTTACATTGGCATACATTTGAGATATTATTACTGAGGTATTTTTTTCTCCAATACATGTGTCTGACAGCTGAAATCTTACTTTAAGACATTATTCTCTAATAAAAAACATTTAAATATCTTAGAATGATGCACGTTGACGTTAATCTGGGCCTACTCCTAGCTCGTAAACATGACCATGAAAATGAGAACATGAAAATGCAACGCACACAATAAAGCAGTATTAATAGTAACGTTAACGATCAAAAAAAAAACCTTATCAGTTAAACACTGAATATCTGCTCAATTATCCGATCTGTACTAGCTCTCCACTCAATTAAAAATAGCCTACAGATCTGTCATCACGTCTAAGAAATCATTAATATTGAAGTTTTTTTTATGTGTGATGTTGGAACAAAACTCCAACTTTAATTATCAGTTTCTTCTTTCCACTCGACAAGGGCGAACATTCTTCATCCGTTTGTCTCTGAATGCGCGTAATTTGGCGGTCTTTTGATTGCGTTTGAATTTTGGCGCGCCTAATAAGGCATTAGGCAATGACGTATGGTATTGGAGTGGAACGCATTTTTTTTACAGTCTATAGGTCCTTTCACACTGGACACTGGAATAATTTGCGCGATGGTTTTATTTTTTGATCAGCTGTTTGTGTAATGAGTGCTTCCACACCGAACGCGAATCTGCTGCGGCGAAAAAACGACTTTTATTTTTTTCGCTTCGATGTCGATTTTTTTTTACTTTTGCGGCGACAGAATAGGCTTTAGCCAATCACATATGGGAAACAAAGGTGACGTCACAGCAACAATGACGGATCTTCTGATTGCGTGTGTGTCAACAAACCCCGTTTTGTTTGACAAAATGAAGAAAAACTATAAGGACAACGAACTGATAGATAATGTGTGGCGTAGCATTGCCAACCAACTCGGTTATCACGACTGTGAGTATGTTGTGTGATAGTTTTAGTCGTTGTTATAGTCCTGTGCTGTGTAGGCTAGCAGGCTAAACTATATTTGGGATAGAAAGCTAACACTGTTATCGTCAAAGATTGAGACAGAGACCGTGTTTACTTTGAAAATGTAACAAAATGTAGTGAGACTATTTAGGGCTGCTTTTAGTATACTATACTGTGTGATATCTACAGTTTTTTCTAGTCGAATGATTTTAACTTGTTACTTCGTGTTTACATGTAATGTGTATTGATACAAAACGTACTGTTTAGTTGAAGACGCAAAAAAACTGTGGAAAAACCTCAGGGACAGTTATTCAGATTTATAAGCTTTTTTCTTTTTTTAAAGTTCTCTGAAATACAGTGATGAAGTTGAAAAATAATACAGCGTTTGTATAATGAGGTGGCACAGGAAAGTTTACAGAATGCTTTTGAACAGGGTCTGCAGCAATCTTGAGGAGGAGGAGCAGGCGGTAGATGATGCAGGTCAGGGCACAACTGAGAGCGAGGGAGAGCCTTTCTGTCCACCTCCTCAGAAAAGGAAGTCTAATGGTGCGTTCACACCGGACGCGAATAGCGCGTCAGGCGCGAGTGATTTCAATGTTAAGTCAATGCAAAGACGCGTTACGCGAGTAAAAAATTCCTGCGGCGCGAATGAGGCGTAGAGCGCGGCGCGGTAGACGCGAATTCGCCTCATTCGCGCGTCAAGTTCGCGCGAATGGCGCGAATTAAGCGGCTGGCGCGTTAAGCACGTTACGCGCGAATGATTTAGTTAGTACTATTTGTGCATTCACGCGTTTGACGCGAATACGCGTCTGCCGCCCGAGTTGAAAAATCTGAACTTCTGCATCAATTGCGTCGCGTTAACCAATCCGGAGCCTAGCTGCATGCTGCTGTCATGTGGTGAAGTATCTGGAGGCTTCAATAAATTATTTTGTAATATGACTGGTTCTAATGCACAACAAAGCAAATATTTTATCACATAAAACTTGATTTCAATATATGAGACATATTCATTTTGTATTGAATGCTATTTATTCCATATCTAGATATATGAAATATTATTAATGTAAAGACAACCAACATACTGCATAAGTTCGTGTCTGGACAGTGTTGTTCGAGAGAGAGAGAAAAAACACAGGACAGATTAATCACTTTTGGAGGCTGGCTCCATTTATCATCAAAACAAAAATAAATGACAGATTAGGTGGATGAGGGCGAGGGTGCTCCTCGCTCCGATGCGGGACAACAGGTCATCAAGCTGGGCGCGGGACAGGCGGAAGTACCGCTGAAAGCCGCCGTCATCCAGGCGCAGCTCCTGGAGCGAGCGAATGGTGAAACTCGCCACACTGGGTTCGCCTTCGAAGGGTCTGATGGACACAAATACGGCGACGATGACCTCTACACCGCCGTTCTGCTCTCCAGAGCAAATACAGAGGGGTGACTCTGCGATGAATGCTCGATCAACATAAAAAAGATGGCCGCCAACGGGTTTCGATTCTGACGCGCGTGACGCGCGTAAATTTCGCTTCAAACTTTTGTTTTTACGCGCGTCAGTTTCACTCTTGACACGCGAATTAACACAAAGTGGTCAAGCATCAAACTAGACGCGGTAGACGCGAATTTGACGCGCTATTCGCGTCCGGTGTGAACGCACAGTAATGGTGCGTTCACATCGGACGCGAATAGCGCGTCAGGCGCGAGTGATTTCAATGTTAAGCCAATGCAAAGACGCGTTACGCACGTAAAAAATTCCTGCGGCGCGAATGAGGCGTAGAGCGCGGCGCGGTAGACGCGAATTCGCCTCATTCGCGGGTCAAGTTTGCGCGAATGGCGCAAATTAAGCGTCTGGCGCGTTAAGCGCGAATGATTTAGTTAGTGCTATTTGTGCATTCACGCGTTTGACGCGAATTCGCGTCTGCCGCCCGAGTTGAAAAATCTGAACTTCTGCGTCAATTCGCGCCGCGTTAACCAATCCGGAGCCTAGCTGCATGCTGCTGTCACGTGGTGAAGTATCTGGAGGCTTCAATAAATTATTTTGTAATGTGACTGGTTCTAATGCACAACAAAGCAAATATTTTATCACATAAAACTTGATTTCAATATATGAGACATATTCATTTTGTATTGAATGCTATTTATTCCATATCTAGATATATGAAATATTATTAATGTAAAGACAACCAACATACTGCATAAGTTCGTGTCTGGACAGTCTTGTTCGAGAGAGAGAGAAAAATCACAGGACAGATTAATCACTTTTGGAGGCTGGCTCCATTTATCATCAAAACAAAATAAATAAATGACAGATTAGGTGGATGGGGGCGAGGGTGCTCCTCGCTCCGATGCGGGACAACAGGTCATCAAGCTGGGCGGAAGTACCGCGGACGCCGCCGTCATCCAGGCGCAGCTCCTGGAGCGAGCCAATGGTGAAACTCGCCACACTGGGTTCGCCTTCGAAGGGTCTGATGGACACAAATACGGCGACGATTACCCCTACGCCGCCGTTCTGCTCTCCAGAGCAAATACAGAGGGGTGAATCTCCGATGAATGCTCGATCAACATAAAAAAGATGGCCGCCAACGGGTTTCGATTCTGACGCGCGTGACGCGCGTAAATTTCGCTTCAAACTTTTGTTTTTACGCGCGTCAGTTTCACTCTTGACACGCGAATTAACACAAAGTGGTCAAGCGTCAAACTAGACGCGGTAGACGCGAATTTGACGCGCTATTCGCGTCCGGTGTGAACGCACAGTAATGCTGCGTTCACACCGGACGCGAATAGCGCGTCAGGCGCGAGTGATTTCAATGTTAAGTCAATGCAAAGACGCGTTACGCGTGTAAAAAAATCCTGCGGCGCGAATGAGGCGTGGAGCGCGGCGCGGTAGACGCGAATACGCCTCGTTCGCGCGAATGGCGCGAATTGAGCGTCTGGCGCGTTACGCGCGAATGGTGCATCTTGTGCATTCACGCGTTTGACGCGAATTCGCGTCTGCCGCCCGAGTTGAAAAATCTGAACTTCTGCGTCAATTCGCGCCGCGTTAACCAATCAGGAGCCAGCTTGCTGCTGTCACGTGGTGAAGTAAATATTTTATCACATAAAAACTTGATTTTAATATATGAGACATTAATTTTGTATGGTATTTATTCCATATCTAATCTAGATTATATGAAACATTATTATTATTCTAATGTAAAGAGAACCAACATAGCCTAGTACTTTAGTGCAAGAACATAGTTCGTGTCTGGACAGTGTTGTGTGAGGGAAAAAAATCACAGGACAGTTTAATCACTTTTGTAGTAGCCTAGGCTGGCTCCATTTATCATCAAAACAAAAATAAATGACAGATTAGGTGTGTGAGGGCGAGGGTGATCCTCGCTCCGATGCGTGACAACAGTCATCAAACTGGGCGCGGGACAGGCGGAAGTACCGCTGAAAGCGGCCGTCATCCAGGCGCAGCTCCTGGAGCGAGCAAATGGTGAAACTCGCCACACTGGGTCGAAGGGTCAGGTGGACACAAATACGGCGACAATGACCCCTACGCCGCCATTCTGCTCTCCAGAGCAAATACAGAGCTGTGACTCTCTCGGTGAATGCTCGATCAACATAAAAAAGATGGCCGCCAACGGGTTTCGCTCTTGACGCGCGAATGGATTCAAAGTGGTCAAGCGTATAACTAGACGCGGCAGGCGTGAATTTGACGCGCTATTCGCGTCCAGTGTGTACGCAGCATAAGGACTTTTTTGAGGATTATTTAGCGAGGAAAGAGGCCAGGGAGGACTCGAAAGTCAGGCAGCGAGAGGAGAAAGATGAGACCTATCATTTTTTAATGAGCCTGGCCCCAGCCATGAGAATGCTGCCTTCAGAGCGTCAGTCCTGGCTAAAAATTTAAATGCAGGAAATGGTTCATGGGGTGGAGTTTAGCCTTCCGTCTACGTCAACGTACACTGTCCTATAAGTTTATTTTTTAATATTGTGTTGTCAGTTATTATTATTTTGTGTCCTTTAAGTTCTGTCTGTTCTTGTTTAGTTACTGTATAGCTACATCCCAACAAATAAATAATAATCAAGACATTGGTGTTTTTTTCACTGGCTTTAAAGGTCTCAAATGATCAAAGTACAAACTATTAACACGTATACAAATACAAGATTTACTTTCATGAAATACATTTACATGAAAAAACGGTGGAGTGTTCCTTTAACAGGCAAACTCAATTTACTTTTTGAACAATACAATTTTATCATGTTATGTTTGCTTTTTCAGGAAAAAAAATGTTTCCCCCTATGGTCAGAAATAAATCAGTCAGGTCATTCAGGGAGACCTCGGTTCACATGAGGAAGCTGCCATGGAACTTGGCCCGCAGGTGAGCTAAAATAATGTCTGAATGTGTCCCGCACACTCAGTGCCTCAGCTGATGCCCTGTTTCCTCAAAGACCTCTAATGTCTCCTAGCCCACTGCCCTTTGGCCATCAGAACTGTCAGACTCTGCACCGTGGTTCCCATTGGCCCTTCGCAGGAAGTTGTGCAGGATGCAAGTTGCTTTTACGATGCTGTCGGCTGTCTCTGGAGCCACTTGCAGACAGCGCTGGTAGACTCTCCAGCACTGGCTGAGAATGCCAAAAGCATTCTCAACTATACGTCGAGATCTGGAGAGCCTGTAGTTGAACACGCGCTTGTCGTCTGGCAGGCGTCTTCCAGGGTAGGGACAGAGAAGGAATGTTCTGCAACAATTACAAATGGTAACGCCGCCGGCTCTGGCGCAGATGGCAGATGAGAAGGCTCCGGAACGTTTAAACTCCCAGTATTTAGGGCCTGTCCCAATAAAGAATTGGAAAATATTCCACCATCGCTGTTGCTGCCTGATGCCCCTACATCCACCACTAGGAAGCGGTAGTCGGCATCAACCAAGGCAAGCAAAACCACAGAAAAGGTTCCCTTATAATTAAAGAACTGGGAGTCAGAATTAGCTGGTGCCTGAATCACAATGTGCTTGCCATCCAAAGCACCGATACAGTTGGGGAAGTTCCATTTTTCAGAGAATCTCAGGGCGGTTGTCTTCCAGAGCTCCTCATTGGGGACTGGCATGTAGGTGTCTTTTAAGGTCTCCCAGAGGATATCACATGTTTGCTTCACAATATTGGACACAGTGGAAATTCCAAGGCGGAAACTGGCAGCTATGGTGGTGAAAGAATCCCCCGTGCTAAGGAATCTGAGGAATATAAATGAGGAGAATTAATTTATTAGAATAATGTACATTTGAGAGTATAAATAAACCATATTTTATCTATAGTAAAAATGTGTTGTTTAGACGTGATTATTAACAATAAAAGGTAAAACTGTTCCTGGGTCTTCTGTGATGCTTTTATTCAGTTAGGCTATATCCTTTCATTGTGTGTTATTATGCTACATTTGTTACCGTCTTTAGCTCTACTAAAACAATTGAACACAACAGTACCTTTTGAATGTTTAATTAAACAATAGGTCTAAATCCATAGGCATACAATTTCCCCACTGTGGGACAAATAAAGGTTTTCTTATCTTAGACAGTAGCCTATTTATAGCCTGGGCTACTCACATTTCCCACATATTGAAACGGGTCATATGAATGGGGTTCTTTTCTGTAAACGAAATGTCCAACGATAACAACCTTTTGAGCTAAAAATGGTTAAAAAAAAAACTACTGTGTCCTCGACTATGGAAAGTGTTGTTTTGCCGTCACATTGTGACTCAACTGAAAACATCGTAATATCAACACTTGAACATGACAATCAGGCCACGTTTACATGCACAACTTTTGTTTCAATCGGACTGGATTCATTCCGATCAATGAATCCGTACTTAGTGTTTACATAAATGTTAAACATGTGTCACAAGCTACAAATATATATATATAAAAAAAAATTAAATACCCAAAACCAGTCATCTGTGGATGAGAGTCTGAAACAAGGACTGGTGGGACGTTGTCCTGCTCCACTTCACAGACACAATGACAGACACAATATATATATATATATATGTGACCAGTCACGGAAACTAGGGACACAAGTCGGTTCTGGGGCATTTTGAGTTATTCATAGATTCTGAGAGTGTAATATCCAAGCTTTCCAACGATGTGTAACATGTGGAAATCTGATAATATTTGGAGAAGTTGTGGCCATTTTAAAGTAGGCACTTAAAAAAGCTCAAAGAGGAGAAAACGAGCTAAAGATTGTGCAGTTCTCACCTGTCTCTGCTGCTGGGGGTGACAATAGGGCTCATTTACATCTCATTTAGATAAGCCATACCCCCTGTAAAGCTCCTCCATGTGCTTTACAGCTTTTTTTACACTTCGAATGAGTGCACTTCTGCCGCACTAGGCGAAAAACAATTGTGCTGCCCCTCTATTTGCAACGTACCAGCAACAACACACAAAGACCAATAATGCCATATAGCCTGCATATAACGCGAAACCAGCAACAACACATAAAGACCAATATGCCATATACATATAACGCAAAACCAGCAACAACACACAAAGACCAATATGCCATATAGCCTGCATATAACGCAAAACCAGCAACAACACACAAAGGCCAATATGCCATATACATACAGTATAACGCAAAACCAGCAACAACACACAAAGACCAATATGCCATATACATATAACGCAAAACCAACAACAACAAACAAAGACCAATAAGCCATAGGCCTACATATAGCGCAAATAGTGCGCAACGCTCGTGTGCCCAAAATGTCAACAATATTAAAGTTTATGTAGGAGGCAAATGCCTGCTGGCATCTTTCTTTAAGCAGTCATTTCTGCAATTTTCCAAATAATCACATTTCACCTCCTCAAATTACTGTTGCAAATCTCTTTACACCACTTTCTTATGTGCGTATACACACACAAATGAAATGTCCGCAAGCACATTATATCATCAGCAGGTTCAGCATCTTAAATAACGACTAAAGAGCAAATGAAGCTTAACTTACATTTCAGAAACACGCACGGCAGGCCTTCATCGCAGCAGCAAAGGTCTTAACTGCATCCTCTATTTCGATTCTCCGTCACATATGAAACAGCCACCCACCGCTGTCAGCGAGCCGAGCCGCCGTATTGAAGCACTGAGGGCGAGCGCGCTGCGCCCATACCTCCGGTTCAGTTTCCCGAGCCCACGAAGTGCGGCGAAAACATTTTCGGTGTAACTGCCAGACGGTTCATCTCGTCTGCGACAATCTTTGCGGCATCCATCTTCATTGAATTTTGATATCAGAGAGAGCTGGCCAGAGCACAGCATAATAAGTAGCCATGTGGTTGACTTGGAGGGCGGGGGCAAAAGCGCCGGGTTATTCAGTATGGAAATACACACAGACAATGACACGCCACGCCCCTACTGCATGCTACAATCTCCGAAAACAAGCCGATTTCAACCTCAAAATGTAAGCTTTTAAATATACCAATACTGCTATCTCAAACATGGAGAGGCTTCTTCGTGATTTCAATTAACAGATTCTCCAAAAAATTGAAAATCACCAATTTTGAAAAAAAACTCTTCTTTCTCATTTTGCTCGAAGGTTGTGCTGCCGACTTGTGTCCCTGGTTTCTGTGACGGGTCACATATATATATATATATATATATATATATATATATATATATTCTGCATTTCACCTCTGTTCTAACTTCCTTGTAATAAACCCTATGTTCTAATGTAAATCCTATTTAACATACTAGCAACATGTTGGTTCTATGACAAATTGCATGTTATGTTCCTAGATCATCATGTTGATGGACTTCTGCACCCCCTGTCCAAGAAAATCTCCACGGCTATGAACCATATGATTAGTAAGCAAAACCTCAAACATAGTGCTCTACTGTTCAAAAGTTTGGGGTCTGTAAGATGTATGCTTTTGAAAGAAGTCTCACATTTTAAAATCATTAACCCCAGGTTTTTTCAGTGAGATTGTCCTTGAGAAGCCTGTAGGATAAATAATAGGCGAAAAATATGATGTTTTAATGGTCATAGTTGTAATTAATTTAACTATTATGATAACAGGATATCACGGTCACTGGTATATTTTATTTTATTTCTCTAGGTCTGTTTTGAATTATGTTGGCCAATGAGACAGACACAAAACTGTCCAACTCAAAGGTATTTATTTATATGTATGTATTTTTTATGATAAATACTGAAATTATTTTTACTAATAAATGCTGACTGTGGTTCAGGGGGTCGACAACTTTAGGCACGCAAGTTATTTTTCACAGATATCTGGCCAGCTTACTCATGGCTCATACTCTTAGCCTTTAAAATGTTTGGATTTATATTCTCAATGCAATATCAGGGGTAAAGATATCATTAGAGTCCTTAAAGTTATGGCTATGCTCTTGTCACCAGTTGAGATATAATCCCTAGCGTTTGGCCCTGTGATTCTTCAGTACGAGATCTTGATGTCATCCACACTCAGTACATGAAGAAGGTGAGTTTCACAATAGCTGTCATTATCACAAATCAAGAGACAGAACACAACTTTCATCCATATGAACTCACTCATATGTAGGGATGGGTATCGAAGCCCGGTATTAAATGGGCCCTGGGGCAAATTAAGGAAGACCGCAGTATCGATAAGCTTGGACGTTATCGGTTCTGCTGACGGTACTGAAGAAATTACACACACTGTTTATTATAGACATTGTCTTGCAAATCTTCATACAACATGTGTTTTTCAGGCTGGTTGTTTGTAATTTTGTAAGTAGGGAGAGGCTGTACCTCTCATGCGTGTGTCCTGTGTACTATAACTTTACAACAGGAGCTTTACAACGAGCTTTGACTTGATTGAAAAGTTTTAGATAGAGCTGTTTTTTTCACTCTCTATTCTCATTATGTTAATGGCAACAGCTCATGATGAAAGTTTTCAAGCATTTATTTACTACTACTAATAATGTTAATATTAAGCAAAGGTATTAACAAGATCTTTAAAAAAAATACATAATTACATGTCTTTATTATAAAATGACTCAACTATGAAATAGTTTTACTGTTATCTGTGTCTTTCCTTTTACTTTACAGCACATCACTGACAGGCTTTCCTATGTGATTGATTCAAGTTTTCTACCATTGTATTTATCCAAATGAGGTTTGTGAATGCATGGAAATTTTATATTTGGCATTAACTGTTAATCTTACATGAAAATGACAAGAAAACGTGACAAGTTCTCTGGACTTCTCACAAAAGGCCATAAAGGAATATTCAGAGGGGCGAGTTGAAATAATTTCTTTTGGGCAATATCATGCCCCAAATATTGTATATTGAGTAGGACTGCACGATATATCGTTTTAGCATCAATATCGCGTTGTGCACAATCACGACAGTCCGTCGCAGGATGTGAGTTGTCATGTATAGGGATTGTAGTTTATCTGTGATCCGTATGGGCCAGTTGTCCCCCGGTTCGGAACGCATGTGATTCGCGGATTAATTGCAAAGTTTAACCATCATAGAGTGAAAGTTTATCATTTGCATGTGTTTTTAAGTCGAGTCAGGCATCAAGGGCAAGAGGACTCACGTGCACACACAGAGCCATGCAGACAGCACGTGAATGCCCAATTCAGTTCTCTTTCTCTTTCTTTTGAGGATAAACGGGTACATGCATGCAAAATTAAGTCAAAATGATTCATTCTTTTCAAATAGACCTAAATAAATAATCTGGTGAAATTGTTTGTATATCGCAATATATATAGAAGAAAAACAAAATATTGTATTTAAGTTTTTCAATATCTTGCGGCCCTAATATTGAGATTATCTTGAATTGAACCTGGAATGATAATTTGTGATACCAGATGAGATGTATGTATGTATGATAGATTTTGAACTGTACTATTTTTTTCATTGCAGGTTTTCTGGGATCCCCAGCGGAAGGCATCAGATGTTGGCCTGGACAGATGTACCTGTACACCACATGACCTCTGCTTTTGCATGGATGGCTGATTACTATCATGTTCTGTGAGGGTATTATTATAGCAAAACTGAGCACCTGTGGCAGTGGAGTCTGTAGGTGTAAAGTCACACATCAGTAAATCAAACTTTTTTCTCTCCCCAAAACAACACAGAAGTTACAGCTTTTCAAATTCTTCATTGGAGGTGCACAAATAAATAAATAAGAAATTTATATGCTCACATTTAAGGCGCGGTCACACAATGACTTTACAACAAAAATATAATTCTTTTAAATCAGCCAAAAGGTCACACCTTCATGTATTGATCTTCTACTGGTCACAAGTTATCATGTAGAGCAAATTCGCAGGCAAGAGTTCACCAGACTTGAACAGGAATGCAGTTTTTCAAAAAGAAGGTTCATTTAAATGTTTATAAACCTGTTTGCATACTGTTTTTTCTGTTTGTGCTTTGTTCTACAGTAAATTAACTGAATGAATCAAATTCTGTGTCTTTAATATGTTGTTGAAAAAGTCTCTAAAATAGTTTTGGGCAAATGAGGACAAATTAAATTAGACCACTGCATGTCCGCCCATATTATATTAATTAAAAACTAAAATGACCAAATGGTTACCAACACGCGACTGTTGATCCACGACGTCGCAGTTACTTACTGACAACGTTACAAAAAAACGAAAAACGAAAGTTTGGTCACCAGATTACGTAACAGTCACGTACTTTTGTTAGCTGGGATTGATGCTGAAAGAGAAGAACCGGAAGAAACAGGCCAGTATATCGACGCGTGGCAGCCAGCATCAAAGAGTATAGAAGTACTTCAGCATTCGGCTTTCTTGATGTGCAAATGGTTGAGAGAGAGGTATATATAAGTAGTATGATATGAAATATGTGGAAATTTATGGTTTTATCATAGTATGATAATTTGTGGGATTGTGAGCCTTTTCCCCAGAGCTGACTAACGTGTTTTGCACGTTTGCTTGCACATTTGTTTTGTTAAAGGAGCTTCATAATTTTGTAAATGCAGTGTTGAAATCTATCTTAAGAATTGAAAGTAAATCAAACATGTAAGAGAAGTGAACAGTGCATCCATATGTTAATTGAGTGTGAATTACATTGTTTTCCTTACAAAGATAACCTACAGGAATCCTGCATTTTTTTTTTTTTTTTTTTGCAGGCTTTTATTTATTTATACATTAACAATATTTGCAGGAGATTTCTACATGTTTTAGAATGAACCCTTCAGTACAACAGAAAACATGCAGGGACATCCAGCACACTTGCAGCACAAGTGGAAAAATCCTGCAGGATATTTTTAAGGGTTAAATACATGGATTTCTATGAGTTTGAGTTAGCACTGCATGCTCGTCCATGTTCATGTTCATTCATCAATTATCAAAGGACGCAGGGAATCTGGTAGTAGCAGCTAGTTAGCAGCGCGCAGTTAATTATTGCTAATCTGTTATGTTTTTTGTCTAATAGGGTAGCCATTCATTGACTGATAGTCCAGACTTTGTTCCCTCCATATTCCCTAATTTTTCCCTGTATTTTCCCTAGGGTGCCACTTAGAGCCCGACCGATATATCGGCAGGCCGATATTATCGGCCGATTTTAGGCATTTTCCTAACTATCGGTATCGGCATTTATAATGGCCGATAAATGAATATTTTAAAAAATGCGGGTACGGTGATTCATGTAAGGGTGGCGCTGCCAATAAAGCACCTAAAAGCTGTCACAAGAACTGGCAAAACGTCTCGGTTACGTATGTAACCCTAGTTCCCTGATAGGGAACGAGACGCTGCGTCAAACACTGCGGGAACGCCCCTGCGTTGTGCGTCATGAAGCACGTATGGAATCAGCCCAATGGAGAGATGAAACGTCATAGGCGGGTGACGTCATCGACCAGGAAACTATAAAGCACCCCAAAAACACAAGCGCATTAGCTTCTGATAGGCTTGAAGGAAGCGCTAACGGGAGTGCCGGGAGTATGGCGGAGCGACGCAGCGTCTCGTTCCCTATCAGGGAACTAGGGTTACATACGTAACCGAGACGTTCCCTTTCAAGGGAACTTCGAGCTGCGTCAAACGCTGCGGGAACGCGAATACCCACGTCGCCATAGGACCAAATGACCGTCATGTGAGACTAGCGCACAGAGGACGAGAGCACCTGTGCCCCAGGGGTAGAGCTTAAGTCTAGGTCATAGAACTTAATAAAAGTATGCGGTGAAGACCATCCAGCCGCATCACAAACATCACTCAGGGAAACCCCCGACAAAAGAGCTTTAGAAGCAGCCATACTCCTGGTAGAGTGAGCTCGGACAACCAAAGGTGAAGGCTGGCCAGCCGACTCATAAGCAAGTGAGATAGCCTCAACCACCCACTTGCTCATTCTCTGTTTAGACGCCGGACACCCTTTCCTGGGTGGCCCGAAACATACAAAAAGTTGTTCTGATTTCCTCCACAGGGCAGCTCTGTGGACATAAGCGTCTAATGCCCTAACAGGGCAGAGTGAATTAAGTTTCTCCTGGTCCGATGACATAAATGGAGGAGGACAGAAAGCCTGCAGAACCGTAGGTCTAACAATATTAGTAGGAACCTTAGGAACGTAACCTGGTCTAGGATGCAGAAAAGCTTTAACCATGCCAGGTGCAAATTCCAGGCACGAGGGTGAAACCGACAGAGCCTGCAAATCTCCGATTCTTTTTAGTGAAGAGATAGCAAGCAAAAGATAGTCTTAAAAGTGAGAAACTTCTCGGGAACTTCTTCGATAGGTTCAAAAGGAGCTAGGGAAAGACCTTCTAATACAATGGCCAGATCCCAAGTCGGCACCCTCGTACGAACTGCTGGCCTCAGCCTCAAAGTGCCACGGAGGAAACGAGTTATAAGCGGGTGTCTCCCAAGAGAAACTCCACTGAAAGGGACGTGGTAAGCAGCTAGTGCCGCCACATACACCTTTAGTGTGGAGGGGGATAACCCTGTGGAGAAGCGCTCCTGCAGGAATTCCAGCACTGCACCCACTGGGCAGTTAACTGGGTCCTGCAGGTGTTCTCCACACCAAGAAGTGAAAAGCTTCCACTTCAAGGCATAAAGCTTCCTCGTGGATGGAGCTCTGGAGTTAAGAATGGTCTCAACAACCTCGGTTGAGAGACCGGAGTCTATGAGCTGGGCCCCCTCAGAGGCCAAGCCCACAGTTTCCACAATTCTGGGCGGGGGTGAAGTATCGTGCCCCCCGCCTGGGAGAGTAGATCCCTCCTGACCGGGAGCTCCAAAGGAGAACCGTCCAGGAGAGAAATCAGGTCCGCAAACCATACTCGGGCCGGCCAGAACGGGGCTACTAGTAGTAGACTGACCCCGTCCCGGCGGACCCTCTCCAGAACTCCTGGTAACAGACCAATCGGGGGAAAGGCGTACAGACGTGACCTCGGCCACGGCTGCACCATAGCATCCAACCCCAGGGGGGCTGGAAGAGTGATGGAGAACCACCGATGACAATGAGTGGTCTCCTTGGAAGCGAATAGGTCCACCTCGGCGCGACCGAAACTCAACCAAAGGAGCTCCACCACCTCGGGGTGGAGTCTCCATTCCCCTGGCCTCGGCCCCTGCCTCGACAGGGAGTCTGCTACCACATTCAAATACCCAGGGAGATACATTGCTCTCAGAGATAGTAGCTTCCCTTGGGACCACAGGAGGATCTGACGGGCCAACTTGTAAAGCCGGCGAGACCGCAGGCCCCCCTGATGATTTATATAAGAGACCACCGACGTGTTGTCTGATTGAACTAACACATGATGGCCTCTCAGGTCTGTTAGGAAGTGTTTCAGAGCCTGAAACACAGCCAACATCTCTAGACAATTTATGTGCCACGAAAGATGATGATCCTGCCACAGACCTTGGGCTGGGCGACCACTCATGACCCACTCATGCTTCCCTCACAGGGTGGGGGGCCACCCTGTGAGGGAAGCATCCGTCGTTAGCGTTATGCGACGACAAAGAGCCCCCAGCACAGGACCTTTGGATAGGAACCAAGTTTCTCTCCACATGACCAGAGCACGAAGGCAGCGCCGCGTGACTTTGAACGTGCGGAGCGGATTTCCCCTCGGGGAGAATCCCTTGGTCCTGAGCCACCACTGTAGCGGTCTCATGTACAACAGGCCGCAAGGTATAACGTTGGACGCTGCTGCCATCAGACCCAACAGTCTCTGAAACTGCTTGACAGTGAGTAGCTGGCCTAGCTTCACTTGTTTCACAGCTGAGAGAATCGAAGCGATGCGGGTCGGAGAGAGTCGCGCCCGCATCGATACCGAATCCCAAACGACACCCAGAAAAGTGGTCTTCTGGGAAGGAGATAATACACTTTTCTTTGCGTTCAGCCTCAACCCCAACTTTCTGATATGAGCGAGGACGACATCTCGATGCCGAACCGCCATCTGCTCGGTCTGAGCTAAAATCAACCAATCGTCGATGTAATTGAGAATCCGAATGCCCTGAAGCCTCAGAGGCACTAGTGCTGCATCCATGCATTTCGTGAAAGTGCGGGGAGATAAAGCTAGGCCAAACGGAAGAACCCTGTACTGGTACGCCTCGCCCCCGAAGGCGAACCTCAGGAACTTCCTGTGTTGTGGAAGGATGGACACATGGAAGTATGCGTCCTTCAGATCTATCGTGACAAACCAGTCCTCGGACCTGATTTGAGACACGATCTGCTTGATAGTGAGCATCTTGAATTTTAGCTTCCCTACCGAGCGATTCAATATGCGCAGGTCTAAAATTGGACGCAACCCCCCATCCTTCTTTGGAACGATGAAATATCGGCTGTAATAACCTGACTCCAAACTGGGAGGAGGAACCCGTTCTATAGCCTCTTTTTGAAGGAGCGTTTTCACCTCTTGTTCCAATACCAGAGCCTGCTCGGGGCCCACCACTGTGTGCAGAACCCCTCTGAATTTTGGTGGACGACACCTGAACTGGATAGCATAACCCTTTTCTACTGTCTGCAGGACCCAATGAGATATTTTTGGAAGGCTTTTCCACTCTGCCAGAAATTCTACTAAGGGTACCAGCCTCTCGAGACTGGCCTCTGGTGTAACTTGAGCAGCAGACGCAGCGCCCTGTAACGGCGCACCGGCAGGGAACAACTGGTCTGACCGCTCTGAGACCCTCCTCAGAGGGAGCGAGCGTCCCTCGGGAAAGCGCTCGCTGGGATCGTCTGTGCCCCGGCATAAAGGCGGGGTTGGCAGAACGAGCCCCTGAGGGCACCGAGGAGGAATGGGCACCGTAAAAAGAGGTGAACACCTTTCCGCCTCGGTGGGGACCACCCTCAGCATCCTGAACGGCTTGGCGTCAGGACTTCTTCTTAGCCGAAGCCTTCTTAGCCAATATAACTGTCCTCAGATCAGTTCTACTGGGAGAAGGCTTCGGCTGAGAGTGTCGCGGCTGAGCCCACTGTCCAGCAGGGGGAGCACGAGACGCGACACTCTGCCTCTGCTGCGCTCTATGTGATGAGCTCGAAGACGGCCGGGGCTGCTCCCGCCCAGCAGCCCCAGGGACATGAACTTTAAGGGGAAGAAACTTTTTAAAAGCTGCAGTTTGTTTCTTTTCTTCTTGGAATTTATCGATAACTGAATTCACAGCATCACCAAACAACCCCATGGGAGAAAGAGGAGCATCTAAAAGAAAAGCTTTTTCTCTCTCTTTAATATTAGTCTGATTTAACCACAAATGTCTTTCTGCGGCCACCAGAGCTGCCATAGAACGACCCATTAATTTGGCCGATTCTCTGGTGGCACGCAGGGATAAATCAGCAGCCTGACGCAGTTCGCGAACTACGTCAGTACTGACCTCCTCACTCTCACTCATGTCCCTTAGCAGATCAGCCTGGTATGCCTGCAAGATTGACATAGTATGCAGACATGACGCAGCCTGACCTGCTGCCGAATATGCTTTACCCACCAAAGCCGAAGTGTTTCTTAAAGGCTTGGTGGGTAATGCCGGTGCCTTAAAAGATGATGCTGCTTCGGGGGAGAGATGGCTCGCAAGCGTCTCTTCCACACGAGGCAAAGCACCATAACCATGAGCCTTGGCTCCCATAATATTAGCGTATGTTGAAGTCTGGGGACTAAACACTCTATATGACACCGGTTTTCTCCATGATTTCGACACCTCGGTGTGGAGATCATGGAAAAACGGCAGGCACCGGCGTGGAGGCTGCACACGTGACGGCAAAAATCTCTCATCCAACTTTGATTTAGAAACAGACTCCTGTCTAGTCACTGGCCATTCAATATTAAGTTTTTCAACAGCTCTTGTTAACACCTCCATAAGCTCATCACTCTCAGGAGTGTGGGGTGGCGAATCCTCCACATCTCCCTCAACACTAACAACATCAAGTTCCTCAGAACTGGATAGCTGCAGCATTGGTGCCTCAGCCCGAGCGGAAGAAACCGCAGCGCGTGCTTCCGAACCCGGGACTGAGGCACTGGATCTCACAGGTGAAGGGAGAGATAAGGCAGAGCCCGTCTCAAACCCCGCTGTGAGATCCATCTGCGATCCCCACGATAAGTGCCGCCGCTCTGCCTCGGCAGAAGCGGGACCCGAACCGCGGGGAGCGCGCACCGAACCGCTCTCCTCAAAGAGCGATCGGCGGGAGCGGAGCGTCCTTAACGGCAAACGCTCGCAATGCTCACAGTCTGCTCCCTCGAGAGCAAACTGGGCATGCTGAACTCCCAAACAAACAACACAAAGATCATGTGTATCCCCGCTCGTTAAATAACGCGAGCAGGGAGGAACACACTTTCTAAACTGCTGTTCGTCCGCCATAATCTCTCAATATATATATATATATAGGGATAAATTGTTTGTGTGGTGCAGGGTATGTAAGACAGACAATATCACACAGGGACAGATTCACATGTAGCGCGACTGAAAGCACAGAAGCTAATGCGCTTGTGTTTTTGGGGTGCTTTATAGTTTCCTGGTCGATGACGTCACCCGCCTATGACGTTTCATCTCTCCATTGGGCTGATTCCATACGTGCTTCATGACGCACAACGCAGGGGCGTTCCCGCAGCGTTTGACGCAGCTCGAAGTTCCCTTGAAAGGGAAATAATGATTATGAATACAACAAATATAGCAAGGAGACATTTTAATTGTTTATTAATAAACTAGTGTTTTCAGTCAGTGTCAGACAAAGATGAAGTTGACGATGCTGACTCGCGATCTTCAGTGAACGCGCGAAAGAGAGAAATGCACATTTCATACGATTACATGAGTCTGTCTGTCTTTCGTTTTGAATTGTTCTGTTTAAAAGTAGACATTTCAATATAGATATATTTCAATTCTCAGGTCTATACGCTGAGTTTCGGTTCATGAGACGAGCTCCAGTTCACCCGCAGGCGCCTCCGTGTCGAGATTGTCTATCGTCTGCTATATTTACTTCTTATAAATTAAATGCAGGCAAATGGTTGATGAAACATTGATTAAAATTAAGATACAATTAATACAAAACGAAATTCACTTTGAAACGAAAGGTTTTGTGCTTTCTGTTTGATGTCTATGTGAAAGTTTCAAAGCATTAGTGCCGCTTTCAGAGCGCTCACGTCCGTAGTGCTGAACTGTCGCGTCTGTAACATTGTTTTTTCCTCATAAATGCAAACACGAAAAATAAAATAAAATAAAATAAAATTAATATTTTATGTAGCCTGTGGAGACTGAGAGCCAACCCTTCTTCATCCGGTGGGTAGTAGCCTACTTGTGATTTGCGCAGTGTAATTCACAGAATTGATTTCTCTGCTACAAGCCTCTGTCACGTATTGTGTGAGCTTGTGACTATTGCAAGCGCGCAGCTGAGAAGTCCTGATTATATTGTCTGCTATATTTAGGCCTACTTCTTATTTATTAAGGCAATTGGTTGATGAAACATTGATTAAAATGCGTGGCGCGAGCGATCTCCGACAGTAAACTGATTCTGCTTTGTCTAGGGTAAACAGCTGTTGCGACGCGAGCAGTAACGGCCGCGTCCGGTGTAGACACAGTGTTAAAGCTAATTCTGCCTGATAACGCTACGTTACAACATCAAGCAATATTCCAAAAATGTATATAATTATAACACTTTATATAGGGCCATTTTGCATTAAGAGTAGCCTAGTTTCACGTTTAGTACATTTTGCTTACTAATTATTTAAAATAGTATAAAAGTACTGTACATGTAATTAAAAACGTTTTCATTATGATATCATTAATTTTACTTCAGTAAAAAGATCTGAGTTCTTCCTCCACTGGTAGAGATTAGAGGATTAAGAGTAAAAATAGAAGATAATAAGGTTTTGTCAGTGACACTTTTTATATATTTATTGATACAAGTTATGACTAAATTAAAAGACAAAGTCGTTAGTGAAGATTATGCAACAGTATTTAGAATATAATATAATAGAATATAATATAACATGCAATGCAAACTAGTTTGGTTACAGCTCCGCTGTATAATTCTCATTCTATCATTCCCCCTGCCTCCATTACATATCTGTCACACAAGTGTATGATTACCACATTTGAGTGATCATTGCAAAACTTGTTTATAAAATATATTTATTCTGTTTATAGCTCATGTGTAAAGTACCCATCAAAAGTTTGTACACACCAATAGGAAAGTGTCCAAACTTTTGACTGGTATACTGTACTATAATACACAAATAATATTGGTACTGTATTATAATATACACATAAATAATATCGTCCGATATATATCGGTATCGGGCTTTTTTTACTCTCTAATATCGGTATCGGCATCGGCCCCCAAAAATCCATATCGGTCGGGCTCTACTGTACAACTGGCAAACAGGACTACAGATGAAAATTAGCCTTTGGCTAACTTTGGCATGTTACAGGCGTACTGTTGTTAATATGCATTGTCCTGGCAATAAATAAATAATAAAAAAATCATATCAGCATCACCAGAGACAGTACTGGAAATTTTACCATTATAATACCATTACCATTATTTTTTTTACCGTAAATATTTTGACCTCATTTGTTTGACAGTTTTTTTCTGCCAGTTTCTGTGTCCTGTCTGTATATCTTGTTTGCTCTCGAAAACAGACTAGATTGTAGTAGTTTGCTAATATTTTTATGTTGCCATGCCTTCCTCTGCTGTTTGTCGTAGGTATGAACGACAAGAGAAGACGTGAGGAATCAAGGGCTCCAGATGAGAGACCTAGTGGTATACCTGCAGGTATGCCAAACTCCTAATTTTGATTAATTCATAAACTGACACTGTTAGTTTGTTACACCAGGGGTTTTCAAACTTTTTGTGTGTGTGGACCACTATTTGTAATCAAGAATTTTCACGGACCACCTCATAATACACATAATAAAATATATCTACACACAGTCCTTCCTGAATTAATCCGCACCTCTAAATAGGCTTACTAACATTAAAACTATAACTGGTCATCACATCAGTACAACAGCTTGTTAAAAGAAAGTTTACTGCACACAACGGCTGCCACATATTTAATTTATTTATTTACTCAAGCGCCCGAGGGCATAATCAGGTTCATTTCAGGGATGCAAACATGTATGGTCAAAAAAGAGAGAGGTAATCGAAGCCCTCGCCCCGCGGCAAATATCCAGATACTTACATTGCCGCCAACCCCTGCCACCCCTATAGGCACATATAGTAAAATGAAATTCAAATAAAGTTTTAACAAAAAAAGGTTTTATAAAAAGATAAACCTCACATATTTCAGCCTTTAAATCATTTTTATAAAAAGAATGAGTCAAAAAAAGATAAATTACTTGACATTTACATCGATGCACATTAGCTTATCTTTTATTATTAGCTAATAGTAAAATTCGGTCCGATTTTCCCGTGCCGTCTGTCGTTGCTATGCGCGCTCTCCACAACTTAGTTGTGCTTAGTAGCTAATAGATTTCCACCACCGAAAAACGCTTGCTGTAGCTCTGCTACAAGATTTATTTACAGAGAAGAGAAAAACACCCGTAGTGTTTGGGTGCACGTGCATTCTTACATTCTTCATTGACTGAGCTTTCAATGTTTACGGAAAGGATGAAGCTGATTTGTTTGTTTTTGTCACATGAACTGCGATGCGTTTGCGGCATTATGAAAAGTTGAGGTGTTTTCATCTCGCTGCGCCTAAAAAAATGAGTGCGTCACTTCAATTATGAGCGCACTTGCCGCGCGCCTACATGAAATAATGAACTTGAGAGCGCAAAAGACACGATATACGAACGGCCCCTCGACGAGCTACCTCCGATCGTGCGACGTGTTGGAGACCCCAGTAAAAGATACGCAGCAAGAAGAAACACTAGCGTTTCACGCTTGCGCGCATACTGCTGTTTTGGCTTGCAGTGTTCTGATTTGCTTATTTCCTATTTACCTGTTTGGTGGAGGCAATCCAGAATTACTGTTGGTGAAATTATAATCAGACAAATATTTTATATAATGACAAAATATTTGCCTCTGCCGCTTTCCTCTTCAGAGAACCTGTTGCTATCCACCGATCCATGTTGTGGTTCTAACGGCACTGAACTTGAACGTCACGGCCGAGCACCACTAGCCTATTTTAGTAATCACACTAACCACCTGACCATTTAATTTAAATTTTATATCAATATAGGCATACATATTCTTTTTACTTTTTATGTTTTTTATGGGGATTCCTGGTAAAATGAAGGTAAAAAATATTATTTTATATTTTATTTTGCCTTTCCACGGACCACCTGCAGTACCCTGACTTAACACTAGTGGTCCACGGACCACAGTTTGGCAACCACTGTGTTACACAATGTGTTTGTCTTACCTGTGTGTGTGTGTGTGTGTGTGTGTGTGTGTGTGTGTGTGTGTGTGTGTGTGTGTGTGTGTGTGTGTGTGTGTGTGTGTGTGTGTGTGTGTGTGTGTGTGTGTGTGTGTGTGTGTGTGTGTGTGTGTGTGTGTGCGCGCGTGCGTGTGTGTGTGTGTGTCTTTGTTTCTCTCTCTCTCCCTCCTTTAGATGAGCTTTCCCCTGAGAGTACACTCGAAAGACAATATAGAGAGAACTACTGCGCACTGAAAAGAGAGCTGGTCAGCTGGAGGCTGTACAAGAGGAACACCGACAGCTGAAAGAGAAACTGAAGAAGTCCAAATTGCAGATGTATGACTTGAGGTGACTTTTTTGGGGGCATCATTTGCAGTACAGTATCCACCTAGGCTAATATTTATATTTTACATCCACATTTCCAGCTTTCGGTCTGTCTGACAATGTTCACACATTTGTAGTGAAACTGTTGGCAACAGTATTTGCATGTGATCATTTTGCCAAAGCCATAGTTGTACAGGTCCTTCTCAAGAAATTAGCATATTGTGATAAAGTTCATTATTTTTCATAATGTAATGATAAAAATGAAACTTTCATATATTTTAGATTCATTGCACACCAACTGAAATATTTCAGGTCTTTTATTGTTTTAATACTGATGATTTTGGCATACAGCTCATGAAAACCCCAAAATTCCTATCTCAAAAAATTTGCATATTTCATCCGACCAATAAAATAAGTGTTTTTAATACAAAAAAAGTCATGGGTAAGACTGCCGACCTGACTGCTGTCCAGAAGGCCATCATTGACACCCTCAAGCAAGAGGGTAAGACACAGAAAGAAATTTCTGAACAAATAGGCTGTTCCCAGAGTGGTGTATCAAGGCACCTCAGTGGGAAGTCTGTGGGAAGGAAAGAGTGTGGCCAAAAACGCTGCACAACGAGAAGAGGTGACCGGACCCTGAGGAAGATTGTGGAGAAGGACCGATTCCAGACCTTGGGGGACCTGCAGAAGCAGTGGACTGAGTCTGGAGTGGAAACATCCAGAGCCACCGTGCACAGGCGTGTGCAGGAAATGGGCTACAGGTGCCGCATTCCCCAGGTCAAGCCACTTTTGAACCAGAAACAGCGGCAGAAGCGCCTGACCTGGGCTACAGAGAAGCAGCACTGGACTGTTGCTCAGTGGTCCAAAGTACTTTTTTCGGATGAAAGCAAATTTTGCATGTCATTCGGAAATCAAGGTGCCAGAGTCTGGAGGAAGACTGGGGAGAAGGAAATGCCAAAATGCCTGAAGTCCAGTGTCAAGTACCCACAGTCAGTGATGGTCTGGGGTGCCATGTCAGCTGCTGGTGTTGGTCCACTGTGTTTTATCAAGGGCAGGGTCAATGCAGCTAGCTATCAGGAGATTTTGGAGCACTTCATGCTTCCATCTGATTTCATTTTTCAGCACGACCTGGCACCTGCTCACAGTGCCAAAACCACTGGTAAATGGTTTACCATGGTATTACTGTGCTCAATTGGCCTGCCAACTCTCCTGACCTGAACCCCATAGAGAATCGGTGGGATATTGTGAAGGGAAAGTTGAGAGACGCAAGACCCAACACTCTGGATGAGCTTAAGGCCGCTATTGAAGCATCCTGGGCCTCCATAACACCTCAGCAGTGCCACAGGCTGATTGCCTCCATGCCACGCCGCATTGAAGCAGTCATTTCTGCAAAAGGATTCGCGACCAAGTATTGAGTGCATAACTGAACATAATTATTTGAAGGTTGACTTTTTTTGTATTAAAAACACTTCTTTTATTGGTCGGATGAAATATGCTAATTTTTTGAGAGCTGTATGCCAAAATCATCAGTATTAAAACAATAAAAGACCTGAAATATTTCAGTTGGTGTGCAATGAATCTAAAATATATGAAAGTTTAATTTTTATCATTACATTATGGAAAATAATGATCACAATATGCACATTTTTTGAGTAGGACCTGTATATGTCAGTTGAAAACAGCTGAAAACTGATGCAGAAGGGAGGAAATGGTTGAATAAAGTTGTTATTTTTGTTTTATTGCACATAAAAAGTACACTCTTTACTTTATAAACTACTTAAATCCTAATTTAACTAAGGTGTAGCCATCTAAACCCTATCCGGGAAACTTGCCCGAAAAATATTTCTAATAATACTTTATTATTTGATAATTTGATTAAAAAAATAAAAAATTCTAACTTTAAAAATGTAAGGGTCAAGAGCCCAACGAATACAAACACTGACCACTATAATGGTTACATACAAATTTAGATTTTCTTCTTTGGTGATTCTGCTTGTTCACATCAGGTGTCTTCAATAATGATCAATCATCACTCAATTAATCACCTAATTATCTCATTAACTTTAACTGTGCTTCAGGGTTACTTTAACACTCTTATTTTAACACTTTCACACTCTTGAGTGTGGTCTCACATGTACTCCCAGGAGAGTTAGGGGGCTTTTCCACTGGGCTCGTTTGCTGCGGTCCGAGCCCGAGCGCGATTGTTCCTGGCGCCCCCCGCAGCGTTGGTCTGGTTTCACACTCAACTTGATTCTATCGAACTCTGGTGCGTTTGCGTGCATCTTACGTCATTGCAAACGTGCACGGCGCATGATAGAAAACACGACGCGGGTCAATATATTGTGTTTTTTATTAATTTGGTGCCATTATTCATAGCTGAGTAAACAACCCAGGTTAACTGTGTGTGTGTGTGTGTTTCGCATAAGCTGTTTTTCCGCTGCTTGCAAATGGACTCTTTTGAGGAGACAGTGGATTTCCATTAATTTGTTGCCCTGATTGCACGCACTATGCGCGAATACACTGCAGACTCACTCTTGCTCGTATCCAGGGTAAATCTTCATCCCTTACGTGTGTTTTATTTAACTAAATACATCATAGTCGACTAAAACGCATGCGCAGGATACTTTACTTCCTGAACAAGTGCGCACCCGAGTCCGTGTAGTTTTCACATACACGCGAATCGCAGCACGGTTCGGGAGCAACCGAACTCAGACCACCTCCTCCAGGCAGTCTCGGGTTCGGTACCCCAGTGCGCACCCGGGTCCCATGACAGGGTTCACATTAGCGATTTTTCATGCGAACCGTGCCCCGTTCCGAACTAAACTGCCAGTGTGAAAGCCCCCTAAAATTCACTCTGGATTTTTTGCTGTGTATAACTGTGGTTAACCTGCAATGAGACACAAAGTTCACAAAACAAATATTACCTTTAGTTTGACTGATATATTTCCAAGTGATGCTTTCCTTGTCTTTAGCCAGCCTCACGTAATATTCAGCCTCTTTGAGAAGATTTAATCCTCTCAATCGACTCCTCACCAAATTCACTATTAAAACATTATATCAGTTTATAACATTAATAACACATAATATGCAGTGCAATAATAATACAAGATATGTACTGTATTATTTATCTACGAAAGGGACCAAAACAGAACAGAGTAACAACAGTTAGGCTACCTAATTTCAAACTATTTGACAAAATATAGGCTAGTACTATAAATGGAGTGCTTTCTGAACTCTGTTTACCTCTGTAGCAATGTTCAGGGAAGAAGGAGGCGGGAACCGGTGAACAATCAAAGAAACTTTATTTAAAATAAAACAAACAAACCAAAATACCGCCAGCAGCCCCTCGCGGACGACTGCTGGCTACCGAAAATAAATATAACTGCCAGCAGCCCCTCGCGGACGACTGCTGTCTAAAATAAAATACAGATACAAAAACCAAAACACAACGTAAAACCAGGCCTGTTCCTCTCTCGATCATCAACGTCATCGCTCCCCCTTTATGCTTCCGCTCCTCCGTGAGAGATGCGAGACTGGTGTGCAACCCAGATGTTGCTCATTAGCAATCGCACCACCGGCCTCGCGCCGTTCTCTCACGTCCCTCGGCCGTCCTTCGCCACAACCTCCTTCAGTTTAAAGGGGACATATCATGCTAAATGCACTTTTTTAGCCCTTAAATGCATTTTGTTGTATATTTGGAGTGTTTAGAAGTACTGAAAAGTTGAAATTAGTCTCTTCAGGTGTTTCGTTGATATCTTTATATTCTGTTTTGGTCATATTTTGCAACCTGTTCCGATTTTTCTATTCTCTATGACGTTTTTTGAACAATGACGTCACAGTATTTGCAGCGGAACTGCCAAATAAGGACACCGACTCCCGGCCCAACACTTCGAGCAATCCGCCATTATGATTTCTCGCTGCGATTTTGTAGTCCAAGCTCAAGGATGCAAAAGTTACGAGAGGGTTAGTCAAAATGTTCGGTTGTTGGATGTAGTAACCCACACGCTTCATTACACCGTCTCCCAGCATCAGAACCTCTTCGAAGTGGCTGGTTGAGTTTTATTTTTGACGGAAATGTACCCCACATCTGTGGGTAAAGTCATTTTTGTGTGCGCGATGCACTTCGAGGACAACTACGTCAACCTCCGCCAGTATAAAGAAGTATTTGCCGATAGACTTCGTCTCATTGAGGGGTCAATTCCTTCTATCTTTGGAGACGACGAACAGAGCACTTCGGTAAGCTGTAAATAACGTTAAATAAAGTACTTCTTAAAACACACGGTGGTCATGGTTTAGCAGTAGGCGACCTTTGTCTTTTTATTTTTATTTTTTAAGTACACGTCTGTAGCTGTATTACTGTTGTTGAGAGTCATGACTAGGGATGGGAATTGAAAAGCGGTTCCCGCGCACGCCCACACTCTCTCTCTTCGGAGCCAGGGAAAAGTGTAAACAAGACTTCACCGTCTCCAAACTAGGCGCTGTCTTGCTCTCTCTCCTTTATCAATTCCCATCCCTAGTCACGACAATGGTCATTTAGCTGCTGTGTTTTCTGATGCTTCGAAAAAAATCATAAAATTTTTTATCCCTGGACTATAAACTTTTGACGACAAATTAACACAAAAAGTTCACTATTACTTTAGTGCTTTTCTTTAATTGTTTATAATCTAACTTATATTTTGTTTTGTGAGTGTTAAATAGTCATTGTAAAACAGGCAGTATTGTAGTAGTGGTCATGGACAGAGAAGTTAATGTAAATACAGTAACACACCATTGCGATACGTGCATATGAAGACGTTGTTCCGCAGGATCGTCGTCTTCATTATCTCGCTCCGTGTCCAACTCTGGCTCAAACATGTAAGGCTGGATGGCCAAGTCTTCCGTTGTTGACATTTTAAATAAAGTGAATGAAAAGTTTCTGTGTCGCTAGATAATCTTATCTCTGAAAAACTACAAAAATGGCCGAACGGGGTGGAGTTGAACCGAGTGTCACCTCTGCAACCTGGAGAGGGGGCGGGGTATGAAGTGTCTCAATTGCATTTAAAGAGAATGCACACATCAGAAAAGGGGTAGATAAGGGGCCTGTCGAGCTATAATAATGTGGAATTCAGACCCAAGCATTGCAGTTCCGCTTTATATAGACCACAAATGTATGATTTATCAGGCATCTGATTGGCTAAGGACAAAAAAGCAGGAAAATATACCGAGCCACCGAGCCCCAACCCCCATTTTGGCTGAATATCGATATATATATCCCGATATTTTTTCCGCAAAGTGAGAGCAAATGTTCAAAGTCAAAGTCAAAGCCAAATATAGTCTTCACTGTATAAATTATACATTGATTCTTATTAAAGCTACTATTAAAGTACTCAGTCAAGAGCAGTGAGTGATTTCCTCTGTGTTTTGTTGTTTTATTAACATTAAATAGATAGTTCTCCCAAAAATTTTAATTGTCATCATTTACTCTCTCAAGTTGTTTTAAACCTGAATAAGTTTCTTTCTTCTGTTGAAGTTATTTGGAAGAATGTGGGTAACCAAACAGTTGATGTACCCCAGTGATTTCCATAGTATATTTTTCCCTATGGAAGTCAATGGGGACCAGCAACTGTCTGGATACCCACATTCTTCAAAATATCTTCTTTTGTGTTCAGCACAAGAAATAAGTTAATACAGGTTTGGAACAACATTACAGTGAATAAATAATGACAGAATTTTTATTTTTGGGTCAACTATCCCTTTAAGGACAAGCGGCTGCATGTTTATTATTAGGGCTACTGTCTCTTTAAGAACTGTATGCGTCGCGTCTAATATACACGCGCATTTGACAAGCAGATTTCTCTCAATTTTCTAGGTTTGCTTTCAGTTTAGACATAACCAACTTTCCTTATGTAAACCTTGTCAGTATTTGAGAGTATTAGCGAAATAAGACTCGAAAGATAACTTAGTCCAGTAACCAGGCGCTGTTAGACAGGCTTTTAGTGCATGTGCGCGTCAGGTGTTCGCGCTCAGTAAAGCGCATGTTAGAACAGCGCATCAGCAGTGAATGACATGTTTAACCGTCAAGGCTTAAAAACACATGCAAATAATGAACTTTTGTGAACTCACTGAACTGATGTGGCCGTTCCTCTGCGTTAACATTTGATATGAGTATTTGTCGCGTTGTACACTAATGCTGTTGAGACGGAGGCGCCAGAACTGCAACTGATAGAATGCACGATATACATATTTCTACAAAAGCAGTCAGCAGCTTGCTTGGAGCAAGGATCATAGCGCAAATTTGAACTATATCGATATATTGCCAAGCCCTACTGGTGGCCTAACGGCGATGTTCTTGTCAACTGACAACGATATCACTGTAGCGCGAGAGCGACCGAGGTACGAAATTGAGCAGGTGAACAAGCTGAACGCAAATACGTCCTTGTTGATACTTGGAAAGGAAGGAACAATCTGTACGCACGTCAGATCTTTTTACAGATCTGCATGATTCACGTAGGTCACATTTTCAGGTCGGAAAATCCGGAATTCCGGATTAATCCGGAAAAATCACATCCCTGATTTATATGTAAAAATGAACAATTTAAAAGCATGATATGTCCCCTTTAAGATAACTTAAAAGTTTATGTAAATGTAAATAAATAAAAATGAATCATTTTATATTGATTGACTACTGGTTTATATTCAAGCTTTGATTATAAGTTAACTCCCTGCATCAACACTTTTAAGGGTAAATTTATCCACATGTACAGTTTAATTGAACAAGGTTATCAGACACAAGGCTTTTGGGAAAATATAGCGACAAATTCATATTAATTCAAAAGTTTAGTTCAATCGTGCTTAATTCACCTTTGGTTAAATTGTGTCCACGTAATACTAATGTGTACAAGACTTAAACACAGATCACGGTTGGATCACATACAGTCACTATACTGAGTCCTCATATACCAAATCATGACCTCATAACCCATGACTATAACACACACACACAAGACTTAAACACAGATCACGGTTGGATCACATACAGTCACTATACTGAGTCCTCATATACCAAATCATGACCTCATAACCCATGACTATAACACACACACAATAAACACACACACAAGACTTAAACACAGATCACGGTTGGTACACATACAGTTACTATACTGAGTCCTCATATACCAAATCATGACCTCATAACCCATGACTATAACACACACACAATAAACACACACACAAGACTTAGGCAAGGCAAGTTTATTTATATAGCACATTTCATACACAATGGTAATTCAAAGTGCTTTACATAGAAGAAATTAAAATAATCAGAAGAAATTAAAATAATCAAAAGAAATTAGAATAATTAAAACAGTTTAGAATAAAAGATAAAATACAAAAATAATCAAATGAAATCAGAATAATTAAAACATAAAATAAAATACAGTACGAACAGTGGCACAGTGCTCATTCATTAAATGCACAGCTAAATAGATGTCTTTTGAGTCTTGTGTAGTTGTGTAGTTGAGACCCTTGGTATTTCTAGCTGATGTGATCCTAGTGATCTAAGTGATCTGTTGGGTTTATATTCAGTGAGCATATCTGCAATGTATTGAGGTCCTAGGCCATTGAATGATTTATATACCAGTAATAATACTTTAAAATCAATCCTAAATGTAACTGGCAGCCAGTGTAAAGACCTGAGGACTGGTGTGATGTGTTCATATTTTCTGGTTCTACACAGAATCCTGTCAGCAGTGTTCTGTATGAGCTGCAACTGTCTTATGGTCTTTTTGGGAAGGCCAGTGAGGAGTCCATTACAATAATCCACCCTACTGGTGATGAAAGAATGCACAAGTTTCTCTAAGTTTTGTCTGGAAACAAAGCATCTAATTCTTGCAATGTTTTTCAGGTGATAGTATGCTGATTTAGTTATTGCTTTGACATGACTACTGAAACTAAGGTCTGACTCCAGAGACACACCCAGATTCCTGACTTGATTTTTAGTTGTTTGACCCCTAGACTGAAGGTATGCGTTCACCTTGAGAACTTCATCTTTGTTTCCAAACGCAATGACTTCAGTTTTGTCTTTGTTTAACTGAAGAACGTTTTGGCACATCCAATTGTTTACTTCATCAATGCATTGGCAAAGGGAGTCAATGGGGCTGTAATCGTTAGGCGATAGGGATAAGTAGAGCTGTGTATCGTCTGCATAGCTATGGTAAGCGATTTGGTTCTTTCTCATTATTTGGCTCATTGGGAGCATGTACAGGTTGAATAGGAGTGGCTCAAGAATTGAGCCTTGAGGGACTGCGCGTGTCATGGGTGTCCACTCTGACTTATGATCTCCAATACTCACATAATAACCTCTGCCTCCTAAGTATGACCTGAACCATTTTAGGACTATCCCAGAAAGCCTGACCCAGTTTTCCAGCCTGTCAAGAAGTATGTTGTGATCGACAGTGTCAAATGCAGCACTGAGGTCGAGTAGTACCAGCACTGATAATTTGCTTGTATCAGTATTTAAGCGAATATCATTTATTATCTTTATGAGCGCGGTCTCTGTGCTGTGATGCGGACGGAAACCAGATTGAAAATTGTCAAAGTATCCATTCGAGCTTAAGAATTTGTTCAGCTGATTGAAGACAACTTTTTCAATGATCTTGCCTATGAAAGGAAGATTTGAGATGGGTCTATAGTTGTTTAATATGGTCTTATCCAGATTGCTCTTTTTCAGGAGGGGCTTGACAACTGCAGTTTTCAGGGAGTTCGGAAAACTCCCAGAGAGAAGTGAGGCATTTACCACTTCTAGGAGATCTGCTTCTAAGCTGTGCAACACATTTTTGAAAAAAGATGTGGGAAGTGCGTCAAGGGCGCAGGTTGATGTTTTTAGGTGCTGTACGGTTTCTTCCAAAATTTTGCAATCAATTTCTTCGAAATCAGACATAGTGACTACTTTCTCAGGCTGTTGTCTGATCTGTCTGACCCCAGCGCAAATCAAGGATTAGCTGATCACCTTTCTGATATTATTGATTTTCTCAGAGAAGATGGAAGCAAACTCACTGCACTTGCTCTCTGAGAGTCAGTCTCTCTACAGTAGCAAAAAGAGTGCGAGTGTTGTTTATATTGCTGTTTATAATATTCGAGAAGAAAGTCTGTCTAGCTTTGCCTAGTTCCTTATTAAAAGCATGGATGCTGTCTTTGTAGATGTTATAATGGACTACAAGTTTTGTCTTCCGCCACATGCGCTCTGCTTTTCTGCATTGTCTTTTCATATTTTGCACTGCTGTTGAGTTTCTCCAAGGTGCTTTTTGTCTGCCATTCTTCTTCCTGACTTTCACAGGAGCAATATCATCAATTACACTCTTAACTTTTGAGTTAAAAGAATCAAGGAGAGAATCAACAGAGTCAGCAGATATGCTTGGTGTTAAAGATATAGCCTTCATAAATAGTACACTAGTGTTCTCATTTAAGCATCTCTTCTTGACTGACACGGATCTAGCTTCAATGGCAGGAGAGATCAATATATCAAAGACAATACCAAAATGATCAGACAGTGCTACATCCTTAATAACAATTGATGAAATGTTTAAACCCTTACTGATAAGTAAATCTAGAGTGTGTCCACGATTATGTGTGGGTCCATGTACATGCTGAGTCAGATCAAAAGTTTTTAAAACAGTTTTGATTTCTTTTGCCATATTGGTTTCTGCATTATCTATGTGAATGTTAAAATCTCCAGCAATGGCAAAGCAGTCAAACTCTGAGGAAATTGTTGATAACAGTTCTGTAATATTCTCAGCAAAAGTTGGAGAGTATTTTGGAGGCCTGTAAACAATGATAAGTAAAATGCGTGGAGCACCTTTTAACACAATACCCAGATATTCGAAAGACGGGTAATTCCCAAATGATATTTGCTTACATTGATAGACATCTTTATAAAGAGCAGCTAAACCTCCGCCTCTTCTGACAGCTCTGCAGACACTCATAAAAGTAAAGTTAGGAGGGGCTGTTTCATTGAGGACTGTTGAACTGCAGCTGTCTTCTAGCCAAGTTTCATTTAGCAACATAAAATCCAGGTTGTATGTGGTTATTAAGTCGTTGACTAGAAGTGATTTATTTTTAAGTGAGCGGATGTTTAAGAGTGTTAACTTAACAGTCTTACTTTTTGTCCCCACAGCAATCTTAGTTTGGCGTGTAATAGGCACCAGATTAGATGGGTTTGCTGTCCGGCTTTTGAAGGCCTTAGACTTTCTATCATGTAATCGAACAGCAATAGCGAAAGATACAGGCACACTGGGTTCCCGCTTGTTCTGTAAACATTTGAGAAAGTTATTGTTATCATAGCGGGGACCCGACACATATCACTGAGAGCTGGTATCAGTTGTTTTTGGTTCACCTCGAGCCGCTGGAGGAGGGTGTGGGCCCTGGCGCTGTGGCAGAGGCCGAAGAGCTCTCACAGGAGGAGGGGGAGGGCGAGCTGGGCCCGCAGGCTTTGGTGGTTGTGGGGCCTGCCGTTTTTTGGTTGGTATCTGGGGGCTTGCAGCAAAAAAGTGGGATAGTCTAGTTCCATAGTGGGATAGTCTAGTTCCATTTTCTCTGAGAATCACAGAAGTGGGGATGCTGGAGAGAGGGATAACGTGTCTGTTGAGAGGGCCTGTTGCTCTGGTGTTATTGGAGGCTGTAATATGCTGTCCTGGTTTCCCTGACTGTTTTCCAGAAAGTCGTCCTTGGGTGCTGAATCTTGGAGCAGTGCTAGTATGTCACAGTCTGTCTGTGGTGAGCTCTGTGGGCAGGGCTCAGCTGAGATTGTGTCCGTGAGCAGAGGTTGTTGTGGCTGAGTGGTGTTATCATTGTCCTTGTGTGATGTGTCAACCGTATGTCCATTCAGGTGCTGAAGTGAAATCCTGTGGTCATTCATACTGTATCCAGGTGTGTGTGTGTGTGCCATTCAGGTTGAGTGGATTGGCACACATTGCAGAAGGATGACGGAGGGAGAAGTAGATATTGTCCTTTAGCACTCTTGAACCAAGTTTGTTTGGGTGGTGGCCATCCTGTTGAAACAGTTGACACTGACTCCAGAAAAGATTGAAGTTGTCAATAAAGTTCATTCCTTTTATATTACAGTTTTTTTGCAGCCATGTATTAAGCCCAAGCAACCATGAAAACCTGTTTGTTCCTCTTGCTGGGAGTGGTCCACTGATGAATGTTTGAACTTTCAGTCTTTTAAGTGTTTCAAAAAGTTCATTGAAATCCTTCTTAAGGAGTTCAGACTGCTCTTTATGAATATCATTCTTCCCCACATGAATGATGAGTCGATTTGCAGTCTTATGTTTCATCAGAATGTTCTGAAGTTCTCTGTTTACATCAGATGTTGTTGCTTGTGGAAGGCAGCACGTAGTTGTATCCCTGCTACTAATGTTTCTGATTATGGAGTCACCCACTATCAGAGTCCTGGGCCCGGCTGCGCTCTGAGCTGAGTGCCGCTGTGTGCTAGACCTTGAGCCCCAGTTAGCATCAGTGTTAGCTACAGGCTGATTCAGTCTGTGTTCATTCATCAAATTTGGGGATTCCTCATTCATTAGTACTTCAAATCTGTTCTCAAGATGTATAGGCGGTGGTAGGAGACCAGTGTTTGCAATCCTTGTCAGAGCAGAATCTGGGGTAGAGGATGCTACTGCAGCAATATGTGATGCTCGTGACAATCTGATGTCTCGAGTGCCTTTGGGTCTCGCTCCCTGTTTGTGCCATCGATTAGTGAGTCGATCGGCTTGTCTCTCTACACTCAGTATAGCCTGTCGAGGAGCACTAGATTCATGGGACTCACCGGCTGTATGCTGAGGGCGTCCATGACGAAGCTCTGTTGTGTGTTCCGTCTGGTTTGGTGGTCCCGCAATTAACTTTGTTTCAAGAACTGCAATCCTTTGTAAAAGTCTGTGGCAGTTAGAGCAGCAAGTAGATTCCAGAGGAGGCCTTTTCTTATCCTTATGAATGTAGGCAGTTGTGTTTTCTCTTCCCCGGAATGTAAGCTTTCAGTGGGAGGCTGGTCGAATAAAAGAATTCTGCTTCTTTTGTAGTAATCCAAGATCTTTGAGCACTGTGCTGGCTGAAGTTAAAATTAGGTGATAAAAGGAGATAAAATATAAAAATATAAAAGCGGTAGAGCAAAGCGCGGAGCAGTAAGCGAGAGCCTACTGCTCTCGGTTACTCGAGAACTTAAACACAGATCACATACAGTCACTATACTGAGTCCTCATACACCAAATCATGGCCTCATAACCCATGACTATAACACACACACAATAAACACACACACAAGACTTAAACACAGATCACATACAGTCACTATACTGAGTCCTCATATACCAAATCATGACCTCATAACCCATGACTATAACACACACACAATAAACACACACACAAGACTTAAACACAGATCACGGTTGGATCACATACAGTCACTATACTGAGTCCTCATTAGGGCTGGGCGGTATATCGAGTTTGTACAATATATCAATATTTTTTATCCCCACGATATGGAATGAGGCAATACCGTTTATATCGATACAGTAGTTTGATACGAGCACATCTTAAAAATAGCGGAGGACGCAGTGTGAGCTCCTGCAGTGAAAGTACATGGTAGCCTACAATTTGTCCTAAACATGACACAAGCTTATAATAAGCGCTTTAAAATAACTGGTAAGATATAGTTAACAAGTTTAAAGCAGCTTGCCCTGTCAGATGCTCTGACAGATACTGTTGCTGACTGACAGATAAATACTTGCGCTGTTTAATGCGTTTGAGACTTGGTGCTTTCCTCAGTGCTTAACTTACATTTCACAGGTATATTCTTCATCTGTAAATGTTAGAAAATCAAACAAATATGTCCATTTCACTGTCAGGAGAGGACGAGCTTCTGCAAGTGAATCTCCGCTAAAATTCAAGCTTCCGTTAATGAGCGCCGCCGCGCGCATGCGCACCAAACAGACGAGCACAATAGAAGAGTAGCGCAATAATTCTGACTAAAATATATAGGCTATTGCTAAAATATTTGTTGTTGGAGACAATAAATGTGCCATATGTGGAATTTTAAACCTACAAGTATATTTTATGAAAGTGACCATTATAATGGGGTAATCAAATGCAGGCTAATATAATTAGTTTGTGCTTTTGTTTTTATTTCCATTTTTAGTTTAGCCTTAAGTCATTTTAAAAACAAAAGAATTATATTTGTTTTTAGTTTGTAATGTTACAATGTAATGTGATTTTAACCACCTTTTTGCACATAATATATTGCATAGCCTACATTACATTCACTATATTTGTTTCCATATCCTTCAATATCAATATTGTTTGGATATCATTGAGCAGGATGTGAAATAATTTTTTTTTTTTAAATAAATACAGATTTTCTTTATCCAAATAGAAAAACTTAGAAAGTACTGAGATATATATGGTATATCGCCATTTAACCAAAAAATACCTAGATATGATTTTTTGGCCATATCGCCCAGCCCTAGTCCTCATACCAAATCATGACCTCATAACCCATGACTATAACACAAACACAAACACACACAAGACTTAAACACAGTATAGTAACTGTATGTGATCCAACCGTGATCTGTGTTTAAGTCTTGTGTGTGTTTGTGTGTGTGTTATAGTCATGGGTTATGAGGTCATGATTTGGTATATGAGGACTCAGTATAGTAACTGTATGTGATCCAAACGTGATCTGAGTCCTCATATACCAAATCATGACCTCATAACCCATGACTATAACACACACACAATAAACACACACACACAAGACTTAAATACAGTGTTGTGTTTATGTACTTGTCAGGAGATGGCGCTGTAGTTCACATGATGTTACCTATAAAAGGTGTAGAGTAATAATGGAAGTGAGTGCACCTGCTGCCTAATCATGTAACTGCCGGCAGTGTGAATTGTTTGTGGGTTTGAATAAACCTTAAAGAAGTGAGAAACTTTCTTGTCTTGATTACCTGAACTCAGACATAACAAATTGGCGACGAGGATTTTGCTGGTCTACATGAAAGATGTCTGCTGTTGCTGCTTTTCCTATGCCATTCTTACCATGTCCGGGGGAGCCATCTATTCCTTGTGGCGTCTGGTTAAAGATGTTTGAGAATTACTTGCTTGTCGTAAATGCATCAGGAGATGACTGGCCAGTTGCAAGAAAGCAAGCTTTGTTTCTTCATTGCCTGGGAACAGAAGGTCAGAGACTGTTCTATACTTTACCAAACCAAGGAGAAACAATGGAGGATGCTATTGAGACTTTGAAATTACACTTTATTCCCCGACGTAATCTTGTGGCTGAGCGTCATGCATTCAGAAAACGTATTCAAGCACCAGGGGAAACAATCCTGCAGTATGTTGCTTCTCTTCGGGACTTGGCCACGACATGTGAGTTTGCATCTAATAATGATGAAATGTTGCGAGATCAACTAGTGGAGAATGTAAACAGTCATCGTGTTAGAGAACGTCTGCTATTAGAGACTGATTTGACTCTTAACAAGGCTATTACTATTGCTACACTAATGGAGGCTGCTGGTGAACAAGCTAAACTTTTTTCAAATCAGACTTCAGTACCTGTGCAAGCAATTCAAGCAACAAGTGTGCCTGCTGTTGATCGTTACAAAAGACAATCACCTTTGAAACCTTTGTCTGTGCCTTCAATGTCTGTTGCTACTTCCTTGGCTCGTGCATGTTATCGATGTGGATCTACAAAACATCTTGCAAATAATTCCAGATGTCCTGCAGTTTCTGTAAAGTGCAATAGTTGTCAAAAGTTGGGACATTTTTCAAGAGTGTGTCGTTCACAGCAAGCACGTTCTGTACATGAGATTGAACTGCCTGAGCTTCAGATTCTTTACATGCATGATTAAGTATCTAATAAGATTAAGTGTACTACTACTATCATGACTGCATCAGCTTCTGTACCTGTGGAGTTGATTGTGGATTCGGGATCTTCCGTTTCCATTCTGCCAAAATCTGTGTATGAAAAACACTTTAAACAAGACCCTTTGCTGCCTCCTTCTGTTAAATTGGTGACGTATTCGAGAGATCCAATACCAGTGCTTGGTTGTCTACCTGTTACTGTTACCAGAGATAATATGAACTGTAATACGTCAATCTTTATAGTTGAATGTGGCACTGCTCTTCTTGGAATGGATTTAATTAATGGGTTGCATCTCAAATTTGAAGGTTCTTCCATACTTCCAGAATTGGCTTCAGCTCCTGTAATGCGACTTTCTGCTTCTGTCCCTGTTACTAAGCTAGGATGTGCAAAAGGATTTGTGCATAAGGTAAAGACTTCTTCAGTGGTGAAACCTGTACGTCAGAAACTTAGACGGTTACCATTATCTGTTCGAAATGCTGTCAGTGATGAACTCCAACGCCTTCTTGACTTGGGTGTTATTGAACGAGTGGATGCATCACCGTGGATTTCTCCAATTGTAGTTGTTCAGAAGAAGACCGGTGGAATTCGCATGTGTGTAGACCTGCGAGAACCAAATAAAGCTGTTGTTGCGGACAGTTATCCTTTGCCCCATATTGATGAGATGATGTCTATGCTGCGTGGAGCAACTGTTTTTTCTACAATTGATTTAGAGAATGCTTATTTCCAGCTTTTGTTACATGAAGAAAGTCGTGATCTGACTGCGTTCATCACTCATGAAGGGTTATTTAGATTCTGTCGAGTACCTTTTGGCCTTGCTTCAGCTCCATCTGCGTTTCAGAAACTGCTAGCTACTGTACTACAAGGATTGCCAAATGTAGCCAATTATTTGGATGATGTCATTGTCTGGGGACACACAAAAAGTGAACATGACCAAATGCTCAAAGTGGTTATTCAGCGCATACAAGATGCAGGCTTACAGTTGAATGATTCAAAATGTAACTTTAATAAAAGCAGTTTGCGCTTTCTTGGTCATACTGTATCTGCACAGGGTATTCACCCAGATGAGGATCATCTTGCTGCAATGCTTCATGCTCCTGTTCCTAAAGATGCACATCAGCTCCGTTCCCTTCTTGGATTGTTGTCATGGTACAATAAATTCATTCCAAATTTCGCTACAGTAGTAGAGCCATTGCGTGCTTGCATTAGACAAGGATCTGAGTTCAGCTGGTCAGATGAGGCTCAGAAGAGTTTCAGTACTGTAAAGGAGTTGTTACTCCAAAGCCCTGCTTTGGCATTGTTTGACCCTAACTTGCCCACTATCGTTTCGACGGATGCATCAGATTATGGACTAGGTGCTGTATTCTCTCAAATTCATGAAAATAACACAGAGCGCATTGTTGCATTTGCTTCAAGAACATTGTCGATTGCGGAACGTAAATATTCAACGATTGAAAAGGAAGCTTTAGCATGTGTCTGGGCTGTTGAAAAATGGAGAACTTACCTCTGGGGTCAGAAATTTCTTCTACGTACGGATCATCAGGCCTTGACAGTGCTCCTCTCCTCTAAAGGCACAGATCGCGCTGGAATGAGGATTGCGCGTTGGGCAGAGCGACTTCTGTGTTTTAGTTATGAGGTGAATTATTATCCTGGCTCTCAAAATCAGGTTGCTGATTATCTTTCACGCCTACCTTTGCTTGCTTCTGATGAAGATTTCTCTGACACTGAACCAGAGTTTGTTGCACTTTTGTCTTCTGAAATGTCTGCTGTGTCTCCAACTGAATTTGCTTTTGCCTCTGCATCATGCTCAGAAATGACTGCATTACGTGCTCAGATTGATCGTGGATGGCCTTCTTCATCAGCTGCTGTGGAGGTGGTTCTACGTCCATATTTTCAAATACGTCATGAACTTGCTGTGCAAAAGGACTATGTGTTTAGAGGGTCATGTCTTGTTGTTCATGTTGCATTGCGACGTGTTTTGGTGAATCTGGCCCATGAGGGTCATCAAGGAATAGTGCGGACGAAACAGCGCATTCGTGAACTTTACTGGTGGCCTGGCATTGACTGCTTGGTTAATGAACAGATCAAGAATTGTGAGGTTTGCTTGTCTTCTGACAAGACTACAACTGTTCGTGCTGCACCTTTACAACCTGTACCTTTTCCATCTAAGCCATGGGAAAAAGTGGCTGTTGACATTGTTGGCCCATTTGAAACCGCTACTTGGGATTGTCGGTACATTATGACGTTAATTGACTATCATAGTAAGTGGCCAGAAGTAGCATTCACTTCTTCAATCACAAGTAAAAATGTGATCAACTTCTTGACATCAGTCTTCAGCAAATTTGGAAATCCTCATTACATTGTATCTGACAATGGATGTCAGTTCAAGTCAGTGGAGTTTGCAGCATTTCTGAAAGATCCAGACATTCAACACATACATACATCAGTGTACCATCCAGCTGCAAATGGAGCTATTGAGCGATTCCATCGAGTACTGAAGAGTGCTATTCAATCTGCCATTCTGTCTGGAAAGCCATGGAAATCAATGGTAACAGAGTTTCTTCAAACTTACCGTGCTACTACCCATTCTGTTACTGGACGGTCTCCTTCTGAGTTACTCTGTGGCAGGAAAATGCGTACTCGTCTTAATTTTCTCCCTCTTCCTATTACTTGTAAGGATCCTGCTGTGAGTCAGAAAGTGTCATTGTCTCAAAAGAAGATTAAAGCATACACAGACCTCTAAAGAAGAGCCTGTACTCCTGAGTTCAAATCTGTAGACTGGGTGCGTATAAAAATTCCAGTTCATGTGCCAAAAGGACATCCTAGATTCTCAAAGCCTTTGAAATTTTACATCAACTTGGTCCATGCACTTACCAGTTATCAGATGGGAAAAATTGGCATGCATCTCATCTCTCTCCAGCTTGTGCACCTATAGAAAATGTCATTGAGAGTGAACTGGTGTCCTTGCCCCTCCAGTCTGTTCCGTCCTCTACTGTGTTGCCTAAAGATGAACTTGTGAACTTGCCTAACCAAATTGCTTCTCCATCTGTTCCTGTAGACTGATCTTCATCACGAGTGAAACGCCCTCCGCGTTGGATACATGATTATGTCACTTAGTACAAAAGACATTGATTACCTTGTGCTGAATGAGAAAGTAATTCTAGTTCTAATTTGTCTGGTTACAGAATGTAGAATATATTGTTAAACTAATTGAGTTGGATGTAGATATTGTATAAGTTTTGCCTATTGCACCAACTATGTATTTTGGGTGGAATTTACAGTTTTGAGTAAAGGGGGAATGTTGTGTTTATGTACTTGTCAGGAGATGGCGCTGTAGTTCACATGATGTTACCTATAAAAGGTGTAGAGTAATAATGGAAGTGAGTGCACCTGCTGCCTAATCATGTAACTGCCGGCAGTGTGAATTGTTTGTGGGTTTGAATAAACCTTAAAGAAGTAAGAAACTTTCTTGTCTTGATTACCTGAACTCAGACATAACACACAGATCACAGTTGGATCACATACAGTTACTATTAGGGCTGGGCGATATATCGCACGATATTGTTATGCGCATCTCGTCAGTAAAGCCGGTTCCTTGATTAGTAGTAAATCACCATCACCTGCTTTCAGATGGAGCGGGATTTACTACACAGCACAAACTCCAGTGTTAAAGTTAATGAGATAATTAAGTGATTAATTTAGTGATGTTTGAGCATTATTGAAGACACCTGATGTTAACAAGCAGAATCACTGAAGGAGAAAATCTCAAATTGTAAGCCACCGTTGTGGCGATAAGTGTTTGCTTTAGTTGGGCTCTTAACCTTTAAACATTCACTTTAATTTTGTTTGTCTGCTGTTATTCATTTATAACAGTCAAATGAACAAAAAAAAGGTGTGATCTGATAGTGTTGGTTGTGTTATGGCATAATCATGCTGGGATCTGAAAATGAAACTTATTGAGATAGTTTGGTTTAACTTGTTGGCAACAACTTTTTGATTCTACAGCATATATGAATATAGTTGTTTCTTATAATCCAAAATATTTAATAAACATTGTTCTGATCAAAACACTTTCAAATAAATTTATTTAGAAACACAGACATCAATGATCAGCCTGTGAATCTCAACAATGGTGACAATAATAAAGCATGTTGCAGTGGCTGCCACCAATCACAACTCATTAATGGCTCCCATCATGCATTGCGATATGAATAAATTATGATCTGAATTTTCTATGTAATTTACTTTTCCTAATTGAATATTCTGCTCGTCACCGTTGTTGAGATGCATAGACTGAATCTTGAAGTCTGTGAGTGCCTATAAGAAAAATTTTTTTTTTTAGAAACAACTTTTAAGAAATCCTTTTTATTATAGCTAAAATTCTGGATATTTATTCAGAATCACAGTTATGCTGTAACCAACAACATAATCAAAATCATAAAGTTCAAATGATGACTGCCATAATATAACCAACACCATCAGATCAGTTTATTCTTTGTTCATCTGGCAGTTATAACTCAGATACATCAGCCAAACAAAATCTAAAGTTAATAATATAAGGTTCAAGAGCCCAACTAAAGCAACCAATGATCGCCATAACGGTGGCTTACAATTTGAGTTTTTCTCCTTCAGTGATTCTGCTTGTTAACATCAGGTGTCTTCAATAATGCTCAATCATCACTCAATTAATCACTTAATTATCTCATTAACTTTAAAACTCAGGGCCCGGTTTTTCAAAAGTAATCCACTAGGATTTTGGATAACGGATTGGATCAAATCTTGAAAATGGGTTTTTCAAAAGAAAAAACGGATTACATAATCGGATTAGATCACGTAATCCAATCTTGGTTTTGATCCGGATCAAACCTTTAGTTTGGGTTTTTCAGAACTTTTTTGTAGGATTTGGATCACTTTGATCCAAAAAATCTGGATTAAACTGATCCCATCAGAAGGGTGGATTCAGCGTGGATTTCATGCCCAAAATGTAATGAAAACTTTAAAAATGTCTAAAATAATACTATATTTGGATCATGTAGTATCTTACAAGATATCCTATTTATTCATAAGGTTTTAATTTTATTTGTTCATCCGTCAGGCTACAGTGATTAGGTAGGCTTTAACGTATTCAGCCTTTCAGTATAGGCCTACAGCAAAGTGGAAAGAGTTTGGCCTCATAAAATAATCCCCCAAACAGCTGTCAAAATTGACCAAAAACAATAAATTTTATTCTGTCACTAATTGATATATATATATTCATCACAATCGAAAATATTTTTGTTTTTAGAATATTTATTAGTGATGCATGCAATGATTACAGAATAACCAAAAAAATGCAAAGAATGGCAATCACTGATTTTTGAAATCCAAAACAAATCCAAATCAGAAATAGTGTCTAACTATTGCGTCCCTTGTTGCACGTCCTTTTTTCTCGTTCTGGCAGAGGAACAACTGACTCTGACCAAACTGCAGCAAACCAAGGCCAGACTTCAGATCCGCCTCCTAAAGGCTTCGCTCAGACAAGCTGGTCTCTCCACATCAGATGAGGAAGTCTGAAATTATTGTGGAGTATTTGACATTAAGTCTTTTTTTTTTATTCAATACATCTATATTTGAAACATGTTATAAATATCCTCAATGTACAGTGTTTGTGTTGTAGGTCTCAGATGAGCTGACTGCTGGAAGAGGATGGGGTGGGGTTTTTCTTGTTTTTAGTTTTTTTTAAATGTGTGTGTTTTCATTTCAAATAAAAATAAACTTATATTGACCCCACATTGGCTATTCTACTTGTTGCTCTTTACATATCTATAGTTCTACATTGTGATTTCCTATCCTGTTTGAGCACTGGTTATCCAGATTTGGTGATCCTGAAAAGTTCCTATCCGGATCAGATTGATCCAATCCGATGTTGCTTTGAAAAACTGGCTCAAAAGTAAGATGGATTACGTGATCACGGATCGCAAAAAAAAGGATTACTAAATCCGGATCAATTTTATCCGGATTAAAACTTTTGAAAAACCAGGCCCTTGAGTGTGGACTCATATACACTCCCAGGTGTGTTAATTTAACACTGGAGTTTTTGCTGTGTACAAAGAGCCGTAGTTAACTGACAAGCTGAGCCATATCGCATTAATTATCGCTGGCGATACGTCCGCGATATTAATGCGATATGGCTCAGCTTGTCAGTGAACTACGGCTCTTTACAGTAAATGCCGCTCCATCTGAAAGGCGATTTACTACTAATCAAGAAACCGGCTTTACTGACGAGATGCGCATTACAATATTGTGCGATATATCGCCCAGCCCTAGTTACTATACTGAGTATTCATATACCAAATCATGGCCTCATAACCCATGACTATAACACACACACACAAGACTTAAACACAGATCACGGTTGGATCACATACAGTTACTATACTGAGTCCTCATATACCAAATCATGACCTCATAACCAATGACTATAACACACACACACAAGACTTAAACACAGATCACGGTTGGATCACATACAGTTACTATACTGAGTCCTCATATACCAAATCATGACCTCATAACCCATGACTATAACACACACACACAAGACTTAAACACAGATCACGGTTGGATCACATACAGTTACTATACTGAGTCCTCATATACCAAATCATGACCTCATAACCCATGACTATAACACACACACAATAAACACACACAAGACTAATTAAAACACAGAGCACTGCTTACTCTCAAACAGGAACAATAACAGAATTTCTCTAGAAAACAAGATTCAGGAGACAAATATATTGACAAACCTCTGTAGAAGGTAACTTACGTGAGTAGACACAAGCTGACTCTGCTCATAATACTATTTTGTAATAAATACCTCGTGTAGATACATCTTGAACACCTTGTAAGTTACTAATTCCATGGCTCGTTTTAATTACGTTACATAAGCCCAATTCGGACGTATGTAAAAAAAAGAAAAAGTACATATCTAAAACTCATGGATTCTAATGGGGATTTAACGTTATTCACAGTGGAGATGCGAATTCTTACCTTAACGTTGTTCGCGAGTGCTCAAAAAGGGTTTTGACACTGGATTTTGAATCGATTTCTTCTCGTAAACTTAGAGATGTGAATGTGGACAGTAGTTAAATTATCACACGACCTCATAGTTTGTCTAAAAACAAGCCTAATGTAAAGATAACTCGGCCGGGGATTTTTACGAGGGTGGTGAGAGATCAACGACGACAAAAGGCGAATTGGTCTGAATCCATGATCCATCTCAGTTTTATCGCTGAGATCATAAAAAAATATTTTTACAGACGTCCATGTGAGAAACCATTAGCCTACCGTTCAAAACGAGCTAAGGAATTAGCATTTATCTATATGAGGTAATTAGTAGACAGCAGTATGACGTGGGCACAATTTAACCAAATGTGTGAATAAATCGTGTTATTTTGTGGTTATATTTTCCCAAAAACCATGTATCTGATAACCTTGTCTTCAATTAAACTGTACATGTGGGTGAATTTACCCTTAAAGTGTCGATGCAGGGAGTTAACTTCTAAGTAATATTAGCTGCTAGCTACTGCTTGAATCACTTAACGTTAACGTTACGTCCCCACGATAAACAATTTCCTTCCGAATAGGGCTACGTTATAATGTGCACATTTTAAACAGCGCTCTGTGTAAGTTTAATAAATGTACAGAATATAAAATAAGAAGGACTTACTTTTTTTCCAGCTCCACAAGCGCAACGAATCATCTCCACGCTCCTGGTTGGTACTGACATTTACCCGCGATTATATGAAACGGCGCGAAAGTGTGTGTAGTTTGGCGCGAATGTGTTTTGTATTGCAATACCAATTCCCGCCTACAGAGGCGCTATTCGAAGTTCACACATACACATCATGGTTTAAAAGGACCTTATTTGTTATGGTCATAAAAAGCATGTCAACTGTTATAATGGCCAAATAACAATATGAACCAATAAAATAAGTCATATAATGATCATTTAGGTCATCATATTAAATAATCATAATTTAAATCATATTTTTTTATCAACTTAAATTCTCTGAATTATGAGGACATCAAAAATGGCCTCATAAACCAAATGGTCTCATAATGTTGGTGTGTAAACCTGAAAATTGGTTTCATAAACCACATATGCCAACACACACACACACACACACACACAGCCAGGGGTCAGGCTTCAAAGAGACCGCTATCTCCTCAGAGCCAGGCCAGGCGGCCAGAAAGTTCTCTCTCCAAGACGTACACACATAAACAGACATTACTTTATTGAAATCTGTAACTTGACTAATTCTGGAAAGAATACGATATATTCCTGCATACCTGCATACTGTGTTTTATTGTCATTTTAGTGTAATCATGACTTCTCTAGATGTGTTAGACAAACTCTGAATGCCTATATTCATGCACATGAATGTAAACTTGCTTTCCTTTCTTGTTTGTACGCTTTGCGTGGTATCATTGGAATCCTCGCGGCTTCCTCCAGTCAAAAATGCATCTTAAGTTATGATAGAATGTATTATACTATACTTTCCATTCTTGAGAGTAGAAATGATCCGCGTCATGACTCTGACCACCCTTGTCATAAAACATGTAAATGAACGCCATGACAAGACAAAGAGTTGTAAACTCCCTCCAAAGGGGGCAGTTTCCCATTGGCTCACACACCTCCAGAGGGTGTGACATCTTCACGCTTTAAAATCACTGATCACCAAGATCAGCTCTCTCTGACTTCGCTCCTCTTCCTCGCATCACCATGTAACTCCTCCGCGATCCCCCTCCGGGGATCTTTTCCTTTGTTTGTTTAAGTTTTATTTTGTTTTCTACTTTGTTCATTTCCTCAGACGAGTAAGTGAACTTTGTCTGAATTGTTTCTTTGATAATTTACGTCCGAGACCGTTAAACCTTCGTTTGAAAGTGCGCGCTCCAGACCATCTGCAGACCATGTGACGCTCCGACGACACACACACACGAAACAAGGCCGCTCACCCACGCAGCCGTTTCCAGCACCACGAGAGAACCATGTGCAAGTATATTCGTTTTTCGAGCGTTCAGAGCATTAAGATGTGTTTCTTCGTGTTGTTTCTTAAAGGTTTTAAGGTCTGTAATTTGCCACTGATCCTTCCAGATTCTCTCTCATTCTCTCTCTGTCTTTATTTATGCATTCTCTTCCATTGTTGTTGTATTTTGTTGTAAATACAACTGTATACGCAGTCTTCCTTTATTAAATTCATTTATTGATTCTGTCTCTCGCTCATATACAAGTCCCTATAATGTACGAGCCACCTACGTGCTTTACAAATTTATTGATACTTAAAGAGGTCTCGTTATAGAACAGGAAAGTTATTCCTTGTGGGCAGAGGAATAGCTTCTCTTGAAAGTCTATAAAGTAGGATAACTTTATAAGGTTTGATGAGATCGAATGATCAGGTTTGCTAGACAAGCAGATGATTCAATCATAAATTAATCCCCTTAAAGATTATCCTGACGATCTATGATAGACATAATTGATTTATTAAATATTTAATCATAATCCGTTTTGATTAAAGTTGCAGTAGGGAGTTTTGAGAAAATGTTGACTTAGCCTGAAAATTTGAACAAGAACAACTTACAGGTCCAACCCCCTTGCTCTCTGCTACGCTACAGCCCTCCCTCCACAGCTCCTCCCCCACAGCGGAGCCTGCCGTGAACGCGCAGGCTAGTAAGCAGGACCACCGATGACGGCGGATTATAAACAGTTATGGAACATTCACTAATAGGAACGAAACATCAACAATATGCTTTACATTGACTACGGCCTTTCCATACTTTGACTACAAACTTGGTCCTCAAATCATTATGTATTTTGCAATACATGTAACTTTATAACGTTGAACTCTTTCTATAAGTTATCAATAGCTAGTAAGATAACGTTAAAGGATTAGTTCACTTTTAAAAAAACTTTTGCTGATAATTTACTCTGCCCCATGTCATCCAAGATGTCCATGTCTTTCTTTCTTCAGTCGAAAAGAAATTAAGGTTTTTGATGAAAACATTCCAGGCTTTTTCTCCATATAATGGACTTCAATAGGACACAAACGTTTCAAGGACCAAATGACAGTTTCAGTGCAGCTTCAAAAGGCTTTAAACGATACCAGACGATGAATAAGGGTCTTATCTAGCGAAACGATCGGTCATTTCAAAACAAAATACAAAACTTTAAGTTTTATAAGCACAAATGCTCGCCTTGCTCTGTTCTGTGATGCACGTTCGTGATCCTGTTCGAACTTCGTTGAATGAACGAAATGACTCCGAAAAAGACCCGTTCAAAATGAACAAATCTTTTTTCGAGTCATTTCGTTCGTTGAATGAACGAAATGACTCGAAAAAAGATTCGTTCATTTGGATGAACGAGTTCGAACAGGAGAGTCACGAACGACGGTACACGCTCGCGCTGTGCAAGAGAGGGGTGATCAGCGCGTACACGAGCGTGAGTGACACTGCTAAGACATTCCTCCCGGCTCTGATTGGTTGTTTCTGACCGGGAGCGGTGTATTTCTGCAAATGGCAATAGGACCACAGGGAGGAGCCAGAGGAGCTTGATTTTTTCCACAGATTATCTGTCTCATATTCTACTGTCAGGACATAATGACAGTTTTAACAAATATTTGTTTACAAAAGTGACCTACTGGAGCTTTAAGTATTGATATACAATTGAGCTGATAATAACCTGTCTGCAAAATATAGTCTACATATGCAATTAATTATAATCCTTTGTGGTTAATTGTCTAGGTACATATATGAATGTAGATGCAGGGAACCTATTATCCCTTTTTGGGAGATTAAGCATGTATGATTATCTGGGTCAAACCTGTATGAATAATTATTAATTGGAAATTACTAATTTTGAATACATATCCCCAAAGCCTGACCCAGGTTCCTTACATCCATCATGACATTGCTCTGATCGGCTACAAAACAACTGTCTACCCCTTCATCATTACTTACACCTTCCAATATGCCACTGCTATTTTCAACACAAGCAAGACTTATCTCCTCGTAAGCACTTACCCAGTCTCCTTCTGGCTGTTCTTCTGCGGAGAACGAGAAAATGGTAGGCACAGCGGTGTCCTTCAGACAGGTTTTTCCCTGATAGAAATGAAAATAAATAAAAACATGGCATTATTGCAGAGTAAATGACTGTGATTTAACAGTGTATATATCAGTGTACTTAAAGTTCTGTAGAAAAAACATTTCTTGTATTTTTGTGTTTTCAATTAAACAATGACAGCTCATAACAATCCACACCCCATTGAGGTAGCTATCATACAACAGTTAGGCAAATGTCTAGTCAAACAATAGTCACTGATTCCATATTGTTTAATTATGCAATATGTATCCAACCAAAAACACAATCCAACTACTTTACAGGCAAAATTACTTTAAATGTATAATCCAACTACTTTACACGTGTGACATATTAAATGATTAAATGATGCAGATAAAAACATAATTACTGGACTGCTCACAATAAAAGGGCTCTCCAAAATGTCTGAAATGTACAATTTTGTCACACAACACAATGTTACAGTATATGTTATGTTTTTATGTTATTATATATTATTATATTATATGTTATTTATATATGTTAACCATGTCTGTGCACAAAAAAAATTTCAAAGTACCTTGGAATCAGTGCTGAAGTGATGCCTCTCGAAATGCCTACAGCACAGATGAGAATTTTAGTTAGGAGTCCAGTTCCCTCTCCTCATGTTCAGCACCCATTGGTTCAGCCTGTCTGGATCACCTACAGGGAAACTTGACACAGGCAAGAAAAGTGTTAATGCTCAAAATAGTATATTAAAAATTAGGGCTGGGTAAAAAATATCGATTTCTCAATATTAATCGATTCTCATTTTACGAACCGATATCGATTCTTAAATCCCAAGAATCGATTAGTCATCCTGTTTTCATTTGATGAATAAAACTGTAATTTAAGTTTTTGTATAGCTACAAATCAGTTCATTTTTACCTTCAACATTATAGTAGGCTAATGAAGCCTATAGGCTACAACTGAGTCCCATAGTTTACTGCATTAAGTTAAGAGATTTGTTTTCCTTGAGAAAGTTTGAGAAAATTACATGAAAAATTTGCCATGTATTGCACCTGATATCTAAAATAAAAAATATTGAATCGAAATTGAATCGAATTGCAAGCTTGTGAATCGAAATTCAATCGAATTGTGAAATTTGTGTCAATATCCAGCCCTATTAAAAATGCTCAAAATATATTAAAGGCCATGGTGCAGGTTAAACACCACTGTCGATTAATGGGTAGATAAAGCAGTCAAGATATGTATATAAAGTTAGAAATGTCTCCCAAATGGTGTTAAAGTCTAGTTTTTGGTTAGTGACGGTTATTTTTTACGCAACTCGGCGATGACGTCACACGAGGTAGACGCAGTGGAATGTAGCCTCAGCCGTTCTCAGCTACTTGAACTAATTCTAGCAGACTCGCACTGACTACTATGGCATCTAACTGGGATGAGGAAGAGGTGGCAAGGCCCACAGTTAACATTTATGATGGCCCACAGCCATACAATTTCGAACCGTTTAGACGTGAGAGGGCGAATGAGGAAATACCGAGAGCCGATGGCCATCAAAGATAAATAAATGCATGGTCAGAGGAGAATGAATGGAGAGTTGGTGGAGTGTCCTGGTGAGTTGCCACCATTTAGAAACACAGCAATGACCGCTGGAGCTAGAAGTCAATGAACAGCAGTGCATACAATAACATTTTTTTTTACTGTCAGTGAATAGCATCGAGTGAAAGTCAACGTTTTCTTTTTATCCAGTGACAGTGATTATGTCGTTGGCTTAGAAAAGTAACGTTACCCTGAACTTAGTCAGAATATCTATAAATAGAGGCATATAATGCAAGCTTGACAGTCCCACCTGTGGGTGTTTATTTCTAAACTTTTACCTGTTGTTTCACCGTAGCCGACGCCGAGTAGGCTGGTCATGTCTCAGTGTGATTATTGTTGATAGTGCCAACTCGTTTTCCTCGCGATTGATTGTCATTGACACAGTCAGGCTTACCAGGATACGGAGTGAGTAGTAAGCAACAACAGCTATAGGTGACAAGAGATGTGTTGCATGCACAAACATGCATAAGAGACAGGCTTCAAATGACGTTTCCAACCTACTTACAGAGTTTAAAACTTACGAATCTTTCCTACTTATCCCTAGGCAATACCGGTACACTGCGTACAGGCAGGCTATACACTGGGCTTATGGAGTTTTAGGGAGGAGTGTAAGGAAGCCTCTACCCTCTTGTGTGGTTTCAACCATAAGGCAAAACTGCCAAAGTGGTGACCAGACCTATCAGGGCTTTCAATGGCCTCGTTTGAATGAGAATGAATAAAAATAATTCTGTAAATAAATATTAATAAATAAATATTCTGTTGTGATCGCCCTTAAAATGTTATAAAGTACACAGAACACATGAATTTTAATAAGTAAAAACAGTTTATTGGCATTGCTTGTAAGGGTTACTAAATATTTATTGAACAAGGACAAAGATTACTGAACAAAGACACAGGTTGCAAGTAAACAAATCTATATAAAAAAGCCCACTGATGAAGGGCTAGACCTGATACCTTTCATAAATAATAATAATAATTAACATTTATTTGTATAGCACTTTTCATTCATGGAATGCTACGCTTTAATTTCATTAGTACTCTGGCAGAAGCATTATGTATCAATTGTAGCTTCGCTAAAGAACTCTTCGAAAGGCCAGTGTACATAGCATTGCAGTAATCAAGATGAGAGAAAATAAAAATATGTATGAGTTGCTTAGCATCATCCAAGGATAAAAATGGTCGAATCTTGGCTATATTTCTCAGATGCCTGGAAAAGTGTGGTCTTACCTGAGGGTCAACTGATGGTTCTCGTACTCACTCACACTCACTTACACACACGCACGCACACACAGAGTCACACACACAGTCACACACACAGTCACACACACGCAGAGTCACACACACACACTCTTTCATGAATGCATATGCAGTGTTACATGCAAAAGCACATCAAGCTGACACACAGTGAGCCCAGACAACACCGCACACAGACGTTGACAAGGCACAGGTAAAATGATTGGTAAATTATTTTGAATTACATACAACAAATTTCATGCAAATAACAGACAGAGGAGCAGACATGCAGCATGCAGGACCCCGTGAATGGGGTACAGCGACAATTATTGCCACTTACAAAGACGAAAAAATGTAATGATTTAGTGCAAAGTAAAACCAAAGCAACAGCACACAAAGAAAAAACAAAACATGCAGAATACAGGAAACCACCACCAAATGAGATGACAGGGACAGAAGGAAAGAAGATAACTAAATAAATACTTACTAAAATAAATTTAAATAAAATAAATACTTACAACTAAATCATTGGAATTGTCTGTGGAAAAAAAAAATGTAATAATGTGAATTTAGGTTCTCTTGTAGCGTGACTGCCGGGCTAGGAAGAGGCTGACGGCCTCCTCCTTAGGAACCTGTTCAAAGGATTTGGCGATGGGGGCGGGTGCATCGGAGGACAAATTAGCGCTAACCTCTCGAAGAGCTGCAGGTGAATGGGTGTAGCTTTCCTGAAGGGCCTTCATCAATGATGTTGCATAACCTGCAGACATAATAATAATACTTAATAAAGATCATCTCAAAATATGATAGAACTGCATGCCACTGCTTACCGTATGAGGCTGCCTCTTTGATGGGACGCACCACATGGGCACCTTTTCTGAAGTGCGGATACCGCACGCAGTACTTCTCCGTCCCATCACTTCTCCGTGCTGTCTCCCGGTTGGCATTGTGATTATAATGCAGCGCCGCTAAGAGAAGCCTACAAAATAACACATTTGAGAATTTTTTTGAAACTTGGTTTATGTATGACAAAATACTACAATAGGCATGATAATAGGTACTATTATTACTATAAAAGGCATAATAATTGGCTGTATTATTCCATTGGATAGCACTGACCTGCTATAGATCCCAAGGTATGAAAACCCTGTGTGCTTGGGCGCGAAGTGCAAGATGAGGGAGTGGTAAGCCTCAAGGGAGAAGGTCTGGTGCTGTGGAGACAGCTGTCGAACATCTTTGAGTAAGGCAGTCCTCGCGATTATGTTCTCCAACTTTACTGCTGCCAATGAGCCTGCAAAGACCAAGACAGGTAGGCAGGGAGGCAGACAGACAGACACACACACAGATGGAAAACGTATAAATAGACAAGAAGTTAGATTCAGACAAAAAAACATTTTTTTAATGGAAACACATGAAATGGTCCTGCTTATGAATTATAGCAAACATAAACAGTAAACAGAATGTTATGAGATTGCCAGGGAATGAAAAAATAATTGAATCATCATAGGTCACATATCAAAGCACTCAGACAGCAAATACAACAAAACTGTAGAGCGTACATAATACCACATGCTGTGTGTGCTGTACCTGGGTCCAGCCACTCTTTGTTGCGCTGATCCCCGTCTAGAGGGCCATGGGCACAACTGGAGAAGGCAGGGGTGTCATGGTCATGGATGTCCTGGATGTGGTTGACAAAACGTTTCCATTTAGCCTCCATGACTGCTGGGTTGCCGTCTGGGGTTGAGGCTGCAGTCCAATAGAGGTGATTCACTATAGCAGGCCTCCACAGCTGTAGTTGGTCACACTCTTTTGAAGCTGCATCTAAGGCCTTCCCCAGACCTGTTTTAGAACAAATGGTATTAATTGATATGCACTAACAAAAACTGCTTCAAGGTTCCAACAATGGATACATACTTTTGGCAATGTGCCACACATCAAAATAATGCTGTGTCCCTTCAGGGCCCAGCTCCTCTCTCACCCATTTGGCAACCTAAGGAGAAATAAACAAGCTTTAGTGGATGATTGACCTGTGTGGCCCTCAGTGCATAAGCAAACAACAAACATCCAGCTTCAGTGCAATTCAGATAATTACATTCTATACTGCCTTTTTATTGTAAATACCTGGCGATGGCGGTCTGTGATCAGCGTTGCCAAATGCAGGTCCTTTCCCCTCAGCAGGCCAACACTGCGCTTGAGCCCTTCAAGCTCACACCATGAGCTGTTGGGGACCTCTGAGCTCTGCAACATGACATAACAGTGTAAGTGTAGAATGCTGGTGTTGCTGAAGGAGGCGTGAATGAACCGACGCGTTGCTGGTCCAAGCATTACGATACACTATACTCTAGTTAGGCAATACACAAAGCTCTAAGCATCGTTGTACTAGTGGAAAGATGTTATATTAATATACAATCAGTTTACTAAATTGCAGAGTTCCTTTCTTTTTCTAATAACATCAGGTTTACCTGAACAAGCTGAACATCCACCACCTTGTTCACTCTGTCCTCGATCAGAGAGTAGGATCCATACTTTGCGCAGTGCCCAGGAGAATCTGACCTGGAATTAATTACAAATTTGAATTAGGTTTCAAGTTTTTAATAACCAAGGTCTGTAAAGACCATCCACCATGTCATCTGAAAATGCCAAATAAAGCCACCCTACAGGATAACAAATAACAAAATCAAAATGTGCAACTGGTCTATGAGCTCTCACACTGGTTTACCTGCAGTCACCAGCAAGAACTAGCCCACCATCCATTGCCCGTAGGTCACTAAAATTCTTCGCTTGATCGTTTTGCCAGGCCTGAACGATTACTGGGATGGTGTAGCGGCGCTGATGGCGAAAGTAACTGCTCGCACTGATGCACTGCAGGCCAAACAGAGTCAACATTCTTAATGTCTGGGTGGCCAAACATCCAGTGAAATGAATGGCCCCTCTTAACAGGAGGTTGCAGGTTGGCATGTTCCTGTGGAGCATTGGCTGGTTTTGCCAGAATCGGTGGTAGCCACATGATGCACAGACCTGGATATGTCAAAAATAAATAAATAAGTTTAAAATTAAATAAATAAATAAATAAATAAAAAGAGTAATCAACAGTATATCAGGATTCAATATAGATTAAGTACTGTACATTACTGGTCAAAGATTTCGTGTTTTCAATGAAACACACATGACCAATACAGTATATAACACTCAAATATGATGCCATCACAAACCAATAGACTAAAGCCAGCCTGGTACATACATTGTAAATTAACTGGCAAGACAGTCAGAGCTATCAAATAGTAATTAGATATTCTGATTTTATAATCAGATGGCTTGCTGCGTAAACAAAACCATACCTGCTTGATCTTAAGGAAAGTTCCTTCCTGCTGCACGATGCTACTATCTGACCTCTCACAACAGGCCGGACAGATGTCAAAAAGGCACATCAGCTCCTCTTGGCAAACAATGAATTCGTCAATGCCACTACAAAGACAAAAAAATTGTTGGGGGGGCATCATTCAAACTACCAAAGCTACAGTATACAAAAATGAGCATTCAAAATAGTCTATGTTGGTTTTAAATGATCTCACTTGTGGTGGGGGTCACACGTGTAAGGTGGCTCATCAAACAAGTCCTCCTCATGCTCCTCATGCATCGGCTCTTCGGGCACCCATGATAAGTCACTGATGACAGAGGCATTATCATCATCTTAATCTGTCTGTTCAGGACTAGCGAGGGGAGTGGAGGTTTGTGGGCAGAATGATGTCTGTGTGCTCACACTGACCATCTTGGGCTTCAGGTTAACCTGCACAGCTGTGGAGAGGCAGTAAACACCCAAACATGTGACAATCGTGGCAAATCTAAACGGCTATGTTTTTTGGTGTAGGCTATTTATTAATTTAATCAATGTGTATGGAAATGTTCTGATTGCATAGATACTGGCAATGTTTTAGACTATATGATAATATCTACCCCTTAAAATACCCAAGTTTTACCGTGAGACAATCGGGGGGGCTTCAAAGAACACTGTGTCCCAGCGTCAGAAGTGGAGGAGGGCAAGGGCTGATCCCCAGTATAGACACTCACCACAGTGTCTACACTGTCCACATTCTCCTGCTGTGAGGCGTCTATCAACATCTTGCAAAAACAAATATGAAAAAGGGTCAGTAAAATGCAAGGGTGTAGTGGTGAAATAAGAGGTGGGTATACTATGAATACTTAGAAGTGATTCGCAAGCACTTTGGGTGCACAAGCACATTGCAGGAGCACATTAAACATTTAATCATTTATTTTCAACTTGGAAGTACTGAGAATTATTTACTTATCTTTGAAATTCCAAGACGATAAGTAAATATTCCCAATCATTTCATAAGTCCATCGATAAAATGGGACGTGTGTGCTACAACTAACGTTAGTTTCCCAGTGGAAACAATAACCTATGGCACAGCCGTACCAAAATCAAAACAGTGCGAGTGGGTGAGAAAAATGCTAAGAGTGTAGGTGCTACACAAGAGAAAAAAGGTTGGGAACCACTGACTTATATTACAGTACTGTGGACCCAGATATGCGATACTAAATGTTTTACTTGCGTTTAGCCTTCACTACAGCCCTGGCGACACGGTCACGGTCAAATACAGGTCCTTCTAAAAAAATTAGCATATTGTGATAAAGTTCATTATTTTCCATAATGTAATGATAAAAATTAAACTTTCATATATTTTAGATTCATTGCACACCAACTGAAATATTTCAGGTCTTTTATTGTTTTAATACTGATGATTTTGGCATACAGCTCATGAAAACCCAAAATTCCTGTCTCAAAAAATTAGCATATCATGAAAAGGGTCTCTAAACAAGCTATTAACCTAATCATCTGAATCAACTAATTAATTATAAACACCTGCAAAAGATTCCTGAGGCTTTTAAAAACTCCCAGCCTGTTTCATTACTCAAAACCACAATCATGGGTAAGACTGGCGACCTGACTGCTGTCCAGAAGGCCATCATTGACACCCTCAAGCAAGAGGGTAAGACACAGAAAGAAATTTCTGAACAAATAGGCTGTTCCCAGAGTGCTGTATCAAGGCACCTCAGTGGGAAGTCTGTGGGAAGGAAAAAGTGTGGCAAAAAACGCTGCACAACGAGAAGAGGTGACCGGACCCTGAGGAAGATTGTGGAGAAGGACCGATTCCAGACCTTGGGGGACCTGCGGAAGCAGTGGACTGAGTCTGGAGTGGAAACATCCAGAGCCACCGTGCACAGGCGTGTGCAGGAAATGGGCTACAGGTGCCGCATTCCCCAGGTCAAGCCACTTTTGAACCAGAAACAGCGGCAGAAGCGCCTGACCTGGGCTACAGAGAAGCAGCACTGGACTGTTGCTCAGTTTTGCATGTCATTCAGAAATCAAGGTGCCAGAGTCTGGAGGAAGACTGTGGAGAAGGAAATGCCAAAATGCCTGAAGTCCAGTGTCAAGTACCCACAGTCAGTGATGGTCTGGGGTGCCATGTCAGCTGCTGGTGTTAGTGCACTGTGTTTTATCAAGGGCAGGGCCAATGCAGCTAGCTATCAGGAGATTTTGGAGCACTTCATGCTTCCATCTGCTGAAAAGCTTTATGGAGATAAAGATTTCATTTTTCAGAACGACCTGGCACCTGCTCACAGTGCCAAAACCACTGGTAAATGGTTTACTGACCATGGTATTACTGTGCTCAATTGGCCTGCCAACTCTCCTGACCTGAACCCCATAGAGAATCTGTGGGATATTGTGAAGAGAAAGTTGAGAGACGCAAGACCCAACACTCTGGATGAGCTTAAGGCCGCTATCGAAGCATCCTGGGCCTCATAACACCTCAGCAGTGCCACAGGCTGATTGCCTCCATGCCACGCCGCATTGAAGCAGTCATTTCTGCAAAAGGATTCCCAACCAAGTATTGACTATTGTGTGCATAACTGAACATAATTATTTGAAGGTTGACTTTTTTTTTTTGTATTAAAAACACTTCTTTTATTGGTCGGATGAAATATGCTAATTTTTTGAGATAGGAATTTTGGGTTTTCATGAGCTGTATGCCAAAATCATCAGTATTAAAACAATAAAACACCTGAAATATTTCAGTTGGTGTGCAATGAATCTAAAATATATGAAAGTTTAATTTTTATCATTACATTATGGAAAATAATGAACTTTATCACAATATGCTAATTTTTTGAGAAGGACCTGTATATGTGAAAGAGAACCGTAGCAGTCAAAAAACAAAACGCGAACACACTATTGCGAAAGCCGCTTGATCTGATCCAAACACTCATGATGATATGGACTTTTACCTCAGGGCAATTTTGTTATTATTCTAATTTTTATTCGTGAATCACGAAATATGCTCTTCTAATGTCAGAGTGATCGTGCTTGTAAATTAGTGGAGGCTGTGTCAAAGGGAGCACGGTATACAAAATACACACAGAGCTAGCTAACACGCAGCTTGTAAACATTAACGTTAGCATGATGCTTACCGTGGCAATTTCTCGCTTGCGGCAGACGGTGTCTCTCGACCTCGGGACAGGGCAAGCAGAGAGGTTTGCGTTCACAGACGGCACGGCGGTAGGAAGTAATTTAGCACTTCTCTCACTCTTTAAACCAAGTGAGACCATCTTGGCATCCCCTGAATTGTAATCTTCCTCTTTGAAATGCGCGCTGCATATTCGAGTAGGCGGTCACAGAGCTAGCTGAAAAATCTGCCCGCCTAATCTTCACAAACTGCACCCTTTCGTCTGTCGTCCAACAGTCAGCGAGTACCTCATGTGACGTCATGGAATGCATTGTGGGAGAAAAAAGAATCATCGCTAAGCTGTAGCTAAATGCTAACATATCACCTACTTTGCCGTATTATATTTTAATTTTTTTGTACCCTACAACATCAAATACAATGGATAACTGTTTAAATGTTTATTACCAACTAGAAAATTGCCAAAAAAAGCAACAAAAAAAAAAACCTGCACCATGGCCTTTAATGACATCATTAATGACATCATTTTCATTTTTGGGTGAACTAACCCTTTAAGCTCATTTTATATTTTATTGTCACACTTTAATGGGTAAAGGAATTAATTTAATGGACAAATCAAACACAAACGTGTAAGGCTTTTATTTGCTTTTACTCGATTACTGATTATTTATGTTTTTCTCAGTAACCATTTGAAGTACACCATTTAGACAGACAAAATCAATGTAATATCCTTTGAATTTTATCCCAATAAAGTTGAAATTGTATTTTATTTAATGCCCCAATATTGTGGAGATACTAAAACGGAATAAGATGAATATATCTAATAGTTAGATCACACATTGTCAGACATTTTGATCTAAAAATTCCTAAAGAGTTTAAAATATCCTAAAGTTGTTTTATTTTTACAATCCTTTGTAATATAAAGAACAAGATTCTTGTCTGGATATCATTCAGAAAAAAAATCTTAATGGTATTTATAGCATTTGGAATCTCTGATTCATCCGTTGAATTAATATTTTAATGTGTTTTTCTTTATGCATATTTCTACAAGTTGTAGCGTGCAGACAGGACTTTTATTTTGGTGTGGTGATGTGATGTCATAAAGCTGCGCCGCGTTCCTGCATCTGATGTGATTCGACTGAAGAAAGGTTTGTGGTTTTAATTATTTAAAGTGTTTAAATCAAAACAACCCGTTCAAACTGTTTACACAACTGAGAGATTAATTAATTACTTGTAAATGCAACATAATAAAACGGATGGACGTTGTTTTTATGAGTGAACGCATGAGTAATGAAATGTGCGTCTCATTTCGCTCACTTTATCGTGAATCAGTAATTTAGTTTGTATATTTTTTGTTCTTTTTATTCATTTGTTTAGTTTTGAGTGGTTTTTGTCAAGTCACCTTTATTTATATAGTGCTTTTTACAGTTCAGATTGTTTCAAAGCAGCTTTACTGTCATAACAGGAACAAAATGCAATAAAGTTTGTTTCTGCTGTAACGTTAACAGCAGATTTAGAAGAAAATAGTGTCATAGTCCAGTTTGTTCAGTGATGGTTCATTTTTGTTGTAATATACATATATATAGCTATATATATAGCTGCACTGGAGAAAACTGTGATTTTATCGTCTAGTTCAGTTCTAATATAATGGTAGATCAATAATACCCTGCTGAAAAAAACAATAGAAACCATTACAGAATTGCTAATGGTTATGAAGGGAACTGTATTGGTTTTAATGGAAACTGGAATGGTCCTAGTAGGTCTCTATTGGTAATTTGCTTTCTTCTATTGGTGGCATGTTTTTTCTATTGGATACCATTAAGGACCAAAAGAACACCTTTGGCAACTTATAGGTATCTACTGGACACCAGTATGAACCATTAGGACTCCAATAAGTGTAGTGTTTCCTTTGGTTAGATGATAATGATTTAATGTACACACAAAATAGGCTAGATACAGTTTTTATTTGTATTTTTCGTATTTTTTGGTAAACCCTACATTATGGAGACTAAATGTCCCCACAAAGATGGCAATAACTGAAATCCTTGTCGGGACAGTTTTTGGTCCCAATGAGGAAAACAGCCCAACACAAAACTGTGTGTTTTTTGGTCCCAACACAAAACTGTGTGGACAAAACCCACACAGGCCCGGTCAGTTAGCCCATGCAGGGCCCATAGCAGTTTTGCACTTTTGAGCCCCCATTAGGGTTTACTATATAGGCTACCTACACAGTTAACAGCACAGTACCGTTAAATCATTGTTTTTAGATTAGATGCCAAAGCACCAGGGTTAATCAAAATTATTATTTTTTTAACAATCCAGTAAAATGTCATAAATGCCATTACATTTAACAGCCCATCACATAGGCTAACTAAAACTTCACATCGTCAACAAGACATGTACTGTCTTTACCTGTTGGCTTGTAGCTGTTTCCAGACCGATAAAGTCAGACAGACCGTATTAGTAAACCATTAGACCTCAATAAATCACATAACTTATATATTAATACATTCATAAATAACACTAAATCATTATATACTATAAATTGTATGTTTTAGTAATGAAGTAGCCTATTTATTAAATAAAATTAACTTATTTGGCACAATAAAACAATGCAAATGCTTGATCATTGACAGCCCCCCCCCCCCCCCCCCCCCCCATTATTATCATTGGTATTCTTCAGTGATGTATTTATTATTCATTTATATAATATTTTTTATTATATATATATAAAAATACACTGGATGGCGTCATCATGTGATTAATTCTAGCCAATGAGACTGCTGGAACTTTGCATCACTAATGAGCTGTCATTCCGGATTCGACAAGCTCTGCTTCAAACAGGTAAGTTACGTAAAGCTTTTTAAATTTCTGCAGTAATTTCTGAGTTGTCTATTAAAATGAGTGAAACTGGTCAAAATATTAAGGAATTAATTAATTGGAATTAAATTTACCCACATTAGTGTTTTATCTGATTATATTATTTACTCTGCTCTGCTGCCGTTTAAATGATAAACGGTAAACTAATAACGGTCGACTAGCCGCCTCAGACAGTTCGTTTTTTTGGTAATCTCTGAGGTAATATATACTTTAAAACTGCATAAATTCAATTACCTTGAATTGTTTTACATCTATTTTGGTGTGAATTTGATTTATTATTGTTTTTTCGTTGCTAGAACGCGATGAACTAACGTTACGACCGAGCTAACGTTGAGTTAGACATGATGGCGGAGTCAGCCACGTACATGTTTTAAAGTTTGAAATAGCGACGTAAAAGAGGATTTTTGTAGCGTTACGTTAAATAGTATACAATACCTAAGCTACACACTCTTATTAAATCTCGTTACATATGATTAAAGTAATGTTATGTGATGATGAATGTAACTTAACTTTATACATGTATCGTTATATGATGAATGTATAATTGATAGGCATCGTTAAACTGCGCACTGACAGACAGCAAATCATGTATTATTATTTCTGCTACACCAGCTTTTTATTGTTACAAAGCTACAGTCATATCACTATCATGCCAACACCATTTTACACAACGTTGTACGCGGTCTCACACTCAAGCTGGCGCGTGAACAGGTCGAGGAGAGAGAGTGAAAGAGAGAGAGAGAAGGTGTTTCTCAATGTCAAGGAAGGATCCTCGGAAGCCGTTATTTCGAGGATGCTACGTCATCGACATCCGTCGAAGGACTGTTCCAATGTCGAGGATCCTCAGAATTTCAACCAAGGACTGAGTCCTTCGTTCGAAAAATATCCCATACACAGGAAAGGATGCATATGTGTAGCCTCCGCACTCTCAAATCACCCACAATCCTATGCGCCAGCTTTGCTATCTTGTTCAAAAAATAAAAAATGTCGGACGTTAGCGGAGTCTGAGCAATAAGGGGGCAATATGCTTGTAAATGTAAGTATATTTACATATATTTGTGATTTGTAATAACCGTAGTACATATAAGTAAAGTTTAACGTTTAAATTCCAGTACAAATTACTACCGTATTGATATTACAAATTATACAAATAAATACAAATTACGTTTTGATGGCTAACTGAACCGGACCTGTCATTTAACAATTGCTTGGTTGCCGTCACCGGCATGACGCAATGACGTGCACTTGCTAGCCTGTTCCACTAACGTGTTCTCCGAATGTTAAAGAGAAGCCTCGCCTAGCCTCTGAAGGAAATGACTTGGAAGGATCAATCCTGCCAAGGAAGTATCCTTGACATTGAGAAACGGCTAGAGACTCATTATGATTGGTTTATATAACGTTACAGTATTTTTCCGAAAAGATGATTGATAACTGTCAAATGATACCCACCATTTGTAATATTTAATCAATTATGAAAATATGTAACTTAACTGAAGTAAAACATTTAGGCCATTACATATTATTCACATTAAATATTAATGTAATAATAATTTCTCTTGACTGAATATATTTCATCGGCACGTTCATTCATCATACAGTGCAATATTTGACTAAGATATTAATTTTTGTTTCTTTTTCTCCCTTTTGCTTGTGTGTAATCAGATCATCGGTTCCGCTCTGTAAGTATTCTATTTGACTCACTAACTGACACATTCTCAGATTTTGCATTCTAGATTTGTCAGACATTTACAAAAACTTTCTTTGCACCATATAACTGTATTATGACAAACATTTTGCTTATGTTTTCTGTTAATATTTTGGGTATCACATTTTTAAAATTAGATGATCCTCACCCTCTTATCAAATACTACATTTGTCAGTACAGTGGTGTCATGTACATTCTTATGTTATTGTATATATTCATAAATAAAATTTTTAAACTGGGTTTATACCATTTATAATTTTGTTTGTCCTCTGTCTTTTCAGTAGTTATTGCCATCTAGTCCTGCAAAGAAATGCCATTGGTCTGCGGAATTTGCATAGCGTATCTCCGCTAAGCTTGGGCGGTATCCAAATTTTGATACCGTCAAACCTCCTCCCTATTTTACCGGGGTATACGGTATTACCGTGACTAATTAAAAATTATGACATAAGGCTCAGACAGCGTCACCAAACTGTTGGCTTGTGTCTACACCGTTCAGAAACTGAATACCAGATCGGGCATAAAAAACACACAACAAAAAATCAAGGCCAACCCGTGCACGTTGTGTCTGATCCTTGCTGACGGCATTAAATGTAATATGAGCCGTACGTAGCCCTATTTAGACTCGACTATTTTTAATACGTGGGCCGTTATAATATGGTGGCGCCAAATAATTGTTTAACCCAGGTGCTGAGGGGGTGGTAGATATAAATACTATTTATAAATGAGCAAAAATGGGACAATTAATAATATTTAATTATTTTAATTATGACAATTGTATTCATTTTATTAATTAATTTAAATTAAATTAACAAGCAAGAAGTGCATTTGTAAATCCGGTGACACGCGTCCATTGATTTTTATTAATACAACTTTTCTGTCAGTGCTGCAAAGATTAAGTTGACGATCGCCATCTCCTAGTGAACGCGCATATATAGAGAGAAATGCAAATCACGGATTACATAATCAGAAGGTATAGGCTAGCCTTTTTCTTTTCGTTTTGAATTGTTTCGTTTAAAGAAATTGACGATTGATATCTCCGTAGTGAACGCGCGTATAGAGAGAAATGCACATCCTGGATTAATCAGAGAGTATGCTGCCTATATTTCTTTTCCTTTTGAATTGTTTCGTTTAAAGAAATTGACGATTGATATCTCCGTAGTGAACGCGCCTATAGAGAGAAATGCACATCCTGGATTAATCAGAGAGTATGCTGCCTATATTTCTTTTCCTTTTGAATTGTTTCGTTTAAAGAAATTGACGAATCGCCATCTCCATAGTGAACGATAGAGAGAAATGCACATCATGGATTAAATAATCAGAGAGTAGGCTAGCCGATTTCTTTTCGTTTGGAATAGTTTCGTTTAATTTGATGATCGCCATTTCCGTATAGAACGCGCATAGAGAGAAATGCACATCATGGATTAATAATCAGCGAGTGGCCTATTTCTTTTCGTTTTGAATGGTTTCGTTTAATGAAATTTCAAGCTTTATTTAGATATCTGTCATGTCTGTGAGACATACACTGCGTTTCGGTTAATTTATGATGAGATTTCAATGCAAGTGACCGCGGCGCGCCAGCGAACGATCATGTCATGATTATGTTGTCTGCTATATTTGATTCTTATTTATTATTGGTTGATAAATTTTTTAAAAAAAAAATTAGGATACAATTTATACAAAACGAAATTCACTTTAAAGAAAGGCCTTTTACAAAATGAAACTTAATTAAGTGGTCAATGTCTGACTCCCGATGCATCCCATCTTACTCGTGCTGTTCAGTTTTCATTATCAACGTAAAAAAAAAAACATTATAATATTTTAACAAATATAAACTAATGCGCTTATTTAATGAACTCGGGGCAAAATGCATCCTCGCAGCAGTGAGTGGGTGGTTGTTTCGGAGATGCGACATTAGGTTAGAGGTGTTTCCATCTCTCGCGGTCACCTTTTTTATTGCAACATTTACAAATTGCCTCGTCAGTATTTACCGCCTCTCCCTTCTCTCTCTCTCTCTCTCTCTCTCTCTCCTCCACACTGTCACTTGATGACAACTACATAAGCATTTTTAGGCATTGAATAAATTATATTTAGTTATTATATATAAGTGCCGGTAATGACGGTATTGAAACTGATACCGTTGCTATTTTAAGACCCCGCGGTATACGATATTACCGAAATACCGCCCAACTCTAATCTCCGCCTTACCTCGTGAGTATAAAAGGAGGACGCTGACAAATGTTGTATATAATTTTGATTTTTTTTTTACAATAATCATGGTTGTCAACTTGCCATCAGCAATTATCATTAAAAACAATGCAAAAATATATATTAGTAAAACTCAATGTGTTGCTTTTGCACTTTTTAAAGTACACTTTTACACATAAATACCCTGATTTAGGGTTTTATTATAAACCAAAAATCTTAAAAAAATTAAGTTTTTTCAACTTTTTACCCGATTAATCGAAAAATAATCGTCCGATTAATCGATTATCAAAATAATCGTTAGTTGCAGCCCTAGATTCAACACTACGTTGTCACCTGGTGAGACGCAGTGCTGTAAAGTAAATAAACAATGTCCCCGTCTACTTTCACAACGAGCTTACTCGTTTGCTACATTAGCTAGCTAGACATGTTTCATACCTTGTCAGTGGAGTGGAAGCTAATGTGTGCGCATCTTACACCGTGTCTGAAGACACAACTACTGAAGTGAAGGGTTGGCTGGTGTCACCACAGTGACATGGGTTGCCTTAGCAAACAATGGAGCGTGGTCTGCTGGACAAACTACGTAGTTGCACTATTTACAAGCATTTCATCCGCGTTATATGTTCTGTAAAAAAAAAAGTCGTATTGGCGGCATATACGCCGATACCGATATACCTGCGACAGGCTCATATCGGCCGATAAAATCGGCAGACCGATAAATCGGTCGGACTCTAATGACAGTGCCTGCATGCAGAGGTGCCAACGGCCTGGTGATTGTTATTGTTACACTATGGCATGATCAAATCCTTGTTTAATGTTGGCCAAACAACATTTAATTCAAATGTCCACTTAATCTTTAAAGGAGCATTTCACCCGTGGGAACATTCATCTTTATTGAAAGTGGGTCATATATGTAGTCGAAATATAATAAAATTTTCGAATTTGGTGCCTTCTTGACCGAGTAAAGACAGAAAGTAACTTTAGGGCGATTTATACTGTAAAACCACAACTCCCACAATGCACAGCTCCGCAAGCCACTCCCACTAATCCAGAACAAGGCTGAGGAGGTATCCGCCTATCAGACTCAGAGAAAGCACTCTACAAGGCTGGGTGCCGCCAGAGTTTAAAATTCATTTCACAGAAAAAAAAATCTAGTTTGTTGCCGAAATCATTATTGAATTACTCCTCGTTTCTATTTATGTTGGATGTTCAGTCCGAACATTGTAATGCAATTTGGATTTGAAATAAAAATATGTAGGCATGACCATTATTTTGTTATCTTTTATCATGTAAGGTAACAGTTAGGGATGGGCGATATGGACTTAAAAATATATCACGATATTTTCTGGCATTTATTGCGATAACGATATCAATGACGATATAAATATAATACCATATTCACCACTGTTTTTGGCTACAAGTGATAGCTGCATGCATAGTAAAATGTACCCTTCATCAAATAGGCTCCTATAAAATACCAATTGCCGTACATAAAATAATTGAAAAAAAACAGTAAAAATTCAAACACCAGCCCTTGCAAAATGGAAAAGTTGCATATACGTTTCTTCTGTAAAAGTGCAGATAATGTTTAAATAGTGCAACTATACAAAAAAACATTACACAGTTCAAATTATTTACAAGTTTAAAATGTAAAAAAAATAGCAACGAATAGTTATAGCTACTAATACTACTACGAATTCTGATACTAATAATAACAATATAAACCGCACTAAGGATTGATGAGCTGCTGGTTTCATGAATATTATCACGTCTGCGTTTGCGCATTAGTTTCTGCTTGCTCATAAAAGCTGAATAATTCCAAATGAACTCCATTATTTTTACAGGAAAATACAACAAATAATATCATTTACATGTAGACGTCATGTACACTTCAATTCTGCGTGGTATGTAAGACTCTCTCTCTCATTGAGTGTGTGAGAAACACTGAGCGCTCTTCTCAGCAAAGTGACAGCAAGTCGTGCGCCTCACACTAGTGTTTACTGCGCGTCAAATACACTGTGTATTCATTGAGATGAACTGATATAGTGGGCTTTACGGATCACTTGACGGAGAGCGAAACTCTCAAGCGCTCAGTCAGTGTTCGGCGAGATGGGCGGGTGAAAATCTATCTGTGTGTACCAGTTCCAGATTGTAGAGGTAGTAATGGTGTGTTCACACCGAACGCGAATAGAGCATCAAATAGCCTACGCGTCTATCGCGTCTAGTTAGACACTTGAACATTCGCTCGAGTTCAAATTTTTCAACTTTCGCGGAAGACGTTCGCGGCAAACGCGTCGCTCAATTCGCGTCATTCGCGACGCACGGCACGAATGATGCTTCTATTCGCATCTTTGCATTGACTTTGTATGTAATCTACTCGCGCAAATAATTAAATTTGCGTTCGGTGTGAACACACCATTACTTGTTTAGCTATAAACTTCACCTCAGCTTCACGTCCGCCTTCCGCTATGGGCGTGAGCTGCGAATGGGTCCCGTCATCAACTAGGCTTTATCGTTATTATCGCGGGAAGACTAATTCTTATTGTGAGGAACATTTTTACCGGTATATCGCAAACGATAATATATCGCCCATCCCTAGTAACAGTTGGTTAGTAACGTTAGTTCCACTGATGGAATGTTGGTCGTCCAAATTATCTAACATACACGTGGAATAAAACACTAATAAGGAAAACAACATAAATGTGAACCATTTATTTCAATAATGATATCAACAAAAATTATTATTTTAACAATAAAAGTTCAACAATACAATAGTAACAACAATAGTTCCTCCTGAGCTTCCTCGACTTATTGGTACCTGCAATACTGGCAATCTGGAGCTGTATATTTCAGTCGGATTGCCGACACGAGCGGGTAGAACGACAGGACCAGTCCGCCTCAACTCGAGCCAGTCCGGGCTCCTCGTCGGCGACAGGCAGGTCTTCTGATTTGGCTGATGGAGGAACAGGGCGCGGCTGCTGCGGCTTCTGCAGCCGATACAGAAGACCTGCCTGTCACGGACGAGGAGCCCGGACTGGCTCGAGTTGAGGCGGACTGGTCTAACAAGTGCTGTGGAGCCAGATGGGAAGTTGAAACATGATATGGATAGGGCTGGGACGGTTACCGCATTACCGCAATACCGCGGTCACGTGACTCCAACCGCGGGTCTGAGCTCGTCACCGTCATCACCGCAAAAAAACAAACAAAACAACCCCAAAAAACATTGGCCTGCACATGGTTTAATTGATTCTAATGACATGGATTATGTCTAATGATATTGTGTCTTACATGGATTCAAGGTTTTCTAAACAAAACTTATCATCAAAAGATGGAGCAAATCCGAGCTTTCACGAGTTGGGGAGCGCATTGTTCCATGACACATAATAACATTCCATTCGTATTAGAGATGCGCGGATGGGCTATTATTATTTCATCCGCAACCGCATCACAAAACTCATCATCTGTCCGCCATCCACCGGCACCAACGTTTTTTGATCAATTTTCGAAAACGCATCCTGTTTTAAGGTCTATGAGCAATTCGAGCCGCTGCTGCCGCGAGGCTAGAAAGCTCTTGGCTGTTCTAGAAAGAACACTGATCCAATGCAGCAAAGATATTTAAAGGCTAAAGTCCCTAGTATTGGCTATGTTGTATCCCCAGAATATCAGCAGTGAACTCCGTCTCCGATCGGCGCACAGGGATAAATATAAATAAGTAAATAGCCTATAACGCACATCGGCAAACCTGGCCTTACCTGACTAGGCTACTGTAGCCTAAAATTTTATCATTTAGTTTTGAATTTTGTTTAAAAGTAGACATTTAGGCTTAGCCTACGCCGAGTTTCGGTTCATTTATGAGACGAGCTCCAGTTCACCCGCAAGAGATCGCACCGGCGTTTCCACATCCTCCTGATTATTTGTCTGCTATATTTGCGTCTTATTTATTAATTCCAGGCTATTAGTTAATGGAACAGAGATTAAAATTAAGATACAATTTATACAAAACGAAATTTAATTTAAAGAGAGGCTTTCTACAAAACAAAACTTAAAGCGGTTTCCGCTCTACCGCGGGAATATCTTGCTTTTCAACCGCGGTTAAAAAAATCCATATCGCCCCAGCCCTAATTAAAATACTGATTCTGGTCTATAACTCCTCCCCGAACATCTTCTCTCATTGGCTGTAGGTCATCGCCAATGTAGTTTTCAGTCAGAACACATTCACACAGCAGGATTTTAATGTATTAATTAATAATAATAATAATTTTATGTATTAAAACCATTTAAAAAACATGATATAGCATAGTGCTATTGGGAATTCACAAAGACTGCGTTTCAATTAAATAAATATATGGCGTGCTTAATATGCGCTTTAAGTATTTGCATGCGTGTAGGTTACGTGTGTCTCAGAACTGCTGCTAGACATGAACATGGACATGACTAATGGACAAAGTTCACAGCTGTCAAGATATTGAATCTGCTCAAAGTACATCCAAAGATGTTGGATGATTTTAGGCATGATGATGGTTTGTCAACAACTAAGTTCCTGCAACTTCTTTGAAACCATAAAAATATATAATGTCGGAATAATCTCATGTACTGGTAATGTGGTTTAAGAGGTACATTGTTCTAATGAATTCTCCTTCTTTTTGCAGGTCTTATCAGTCAGCGAGGGGGACACAATGAAGCCACAATTCAAACACAATTCACAGTTCTTGTATTTCTATTATACATTAAATAATAAAAATGTGATGTTAATGTTTTGTGTCAGATGTTCATTTCCAATTAACTGGGTTGAGAAAAAAGCAGGTCTTAATCCTGTATATAATTTTGATTTCAGGTGCTGTTATCTATTGAAAAGTTGGTGTGCAGTTTATATTAATTAACATTATATTCTTGAGGGTTTTTTCAGCAATAAGGACAAAACCAGTGTTGTAGTAATACTTCAAATTAATTAATTAAAAACTATAATTAATGGCCTAATTATTAACAGCTACCGTTAAACATATAATCAAAACCAGTACAGAACTGTACAAACTGCAATGGATACCATTAAATATGTACAAATCATGAACAATACAAAACTGCAATGGAAACCATTAAATATGTACAAATCATAACCAATACAAAACTGCAATGGAAACCATATGTACAAATCATGACCGATACATATTTGTAATAAAACCATTACAAATCAGTACCAATACAAACTGTAATGGAAACCATTAAATATACAAATCATGACCAATACATATTTGTAATGGAAACCTATACAAACCAATAAATCCTAATGAAATATGGCCCAAAACACACTACGTAATGGACACCATTTGGTAATGGTTTTAATGGTTAACGGCTGATGGTTTGTAATGGTTTTGAAGTGGAAACCATTAGCATTTCTGTAATGGTTTCTATTGTTTTTTTTCAGCAGCGTATTGTTGAATATTAAGTTTCCCTAACAAAGCAAGTAAAAAAGCAAAGTCTATTAACTCATACTCTGACTGATTCTTACCAGTGCACTGAACTACTGAGATTTAGTGTGGATTTATTTTTCTTTCTGTTAATTATTCTCTCATCTTAAACAGGACCAACACACAGAAAAACTCCTGATGAAGCGACTGAGATCCACGTGACTCACTATTATAAAGATGGCGTTTATTAAAGAGAGTAAAGAATTGAAGATTGAAGAAACATTCAGTGTGAAACAAGAAGAAACTGAGGAACAAACAAAGATGGCGTTTATTAAAGAGGAGAGTAAAGACTTGAAGATTGAAGAAACATTCAGTGTGAAACATGAAGATACTGAGGAACAAACAGGTTAGTTTCATTCTCAAAGCTGAATTTAGTAATTTGATCCTTTTTAAAATGTCCAGCTCTACAGAAATTGTTTCCTAATTAAGGTGGTTTTATTTGGGTCATTCCACGAAATCAGTGCCTTTACAATTTTTTTTTTTTTCAATATAATTGTTTCAAACTGATTTTGTTCAATACCCATTAAATTAAGACATCTTAACATGACAAGAAATTGTGTTGGGCCATCTCAAGCTTATGTTCTGATATTTTCCTCAGTCCTGTTACTGACTAAAGTGTTGCTACATATAATACTTATGTAATTGTGAGTAGTATTTTTGTCCCTCTTTTCATTCAGATTATGTCATATTTAAAACAATTCTGTTTAATATCTTAATTGCCATTCAGATTACTGAAAATGTCCTATTTCAGGGACGACATCACATTACAATTAAGAAATAAGTATACTTTGACAAGATATTTATTTAAAAAGGGTTTTGTCCAAAATGCAATATAGTGCAGGTTAATATGGTGAGATCTGTTTGACTGCCAAATGTCATTTTTCTTTTAAAATATCAAATTAATGACAGTAACATGACTGATATCTCAATACTCTTAATATCCGAGAGTGTCTTTAGTCACCTATTGTTTGTCATTGCATGCATAATGGACAAGAGTTATGAACTTATTTACTTCCATATATGTACTAGTTACCCATGGAACATTAGGCATTGACAATCTGCTTCCATATGGGAGGTAATCTAGAATTATATAGAAAAATACAATCATAGAAGAAAACATATCTTTATTAAAACAAATCATCTTTGGACATGAAAAATAACTGGCAATACAACTGCAAAATAATTAATCCACAGGACAAAACAAGGGTAAGTACTTTTAAGACCTAAGACCTATCAAAGTTGCCTTTTATTTCTAAACTTTTAGAAAGAGTCGTGCATTGCCAGTTATGCCACTTATCTCAGTACATCTAATATTTCTGATACTTTTTAGTCTGGTTTTAGATCTATGCACAGTACAGAAACTGCTTTGTTGAAGGACAAACAATGACCTTTTGCAAATCCTCGACAACGGATCGCACGCAGTGCTTGTCTTACTAGATTTAAGCGTATCTTTTGATGCGATCGACCATAGCATCTTGTTGCATCGTTTGGAAAAAGTGGTGGGCATTCAGGTTGTTGCATTACAGTGGTTGGCCTCGTATCTCAAATACAGAACCTTCTCAGTAAATATGGGGAAATTTACTTCTGCATCTGTTCCCCTACTTTGTGGTGTGCCCCAAGGGTCCATTTTAAGCCCGCTCCTCTTTTCACTCTATATGTTGCCATTGGGTGCCATATTTGAGAAAGCATATTTATCTACCTGCAAAAACTGATATGTCTTATCCCCTGGAAGCCCTGTGTGACTGTTTTGAGGAGATAAAATGCTGGATGGCAAATCATTTCTTACAATTAAATGAAAGTAAGAGCCAAATTTTGATTGTAGGCCCATCTAGCTCCTCACTTACCTCTAATTTCGGTTCCTTCCCTGTCAGTGTTCGACCTCATGTAAGGAATGTCGGATTTACATTTGATTCGGTACTTAATTTTGAAAAACAAGTCAGCTCAGTGGTAAAAGGCAGTTTCTTTCAAATGAGATCGATTGCAAAAGTAAAACAGTTCTTGTCCCCAAAAGATTTAGAGACTGTAATCCACACCTTCATTACATCACGTCTGGACTACTGTAACTCCCTGTACTGTGGTCTGCCTCAAACTACAATCTCTCGCCTGCAAGGTATTCAAAATGCTGCAGCGAGATTTCTGACTGGTACAAAAAAGAGAGATCACATTTCTCCTATCCTAGAAATTTTACATTGGCTTCCAGTTAAGTTCAGAATCGATTTTAAAATTGCAGTTTTTGTGTACAAGGCGCTATCCGGTGTTGCACCAAAATACATCTGTGACTTTCTGACTCTGTACTAGGGGTGGCACGATTCTCCTTTTTTGCCTCCGATACCGATTCCGATACCTGGGACCGATCCGATCCAATACTAAAATAATAATTAAAAAAACAGTGCCAAATTACCTAATAAACTGTATCTGTATGCATCACTGTGGGGAAGAGACTGTGATTATTCTTTTGTTAAAGGCATCAAAGCTTGACTTAAACATTATTTTCCTTACTTTGTAAAACAATACAGACAAAATATATACTATATAATTAAAAGACAATTATTTGTAAATTTTAAGCGCAACTTTTTAATGAAGCAGCAACATATGATAGATTGGAAAGAACAACTAAAGCTATCAATAAACTGCCATTGCGCAAAAGTATTGTAATATTAAAGGCTCCAATTCAGAGCGGCACGAAACGCTTATGCACTTCCCGTGCACAGAATGATGCGCTCGAAGCAACATGGAGTCACGGCGCGCAGCGCCTCGCATTGAAAAGTTCAAAGCACACAAGTAAGATATACATATATTTCTTTATTTATTCATTAGTATGAGCCTTTTAACAGTTTTAAATTTCAGTTAATGTGCGCGTGAAGAGCAGTTATATCGCTCTCTACTCCAGTGTTGTGGTCACTGAGGAGTTGTGTTGTGATCTAACAGACACCCGGTAGAAAGTAACATGTGAAACTCTAGCACGTTAAAGTGCTTTTATGCAAACCATAGACCTTTATCTACAGATCTACAATAATAGGAACATTGACTCATCTTGGAGAGTGTTTCATCATGTTGACTGTTTTACCCGAGTGCTGTTTGAGTACTACATGGAGAATGATTGACAGCCGCAGCTGAGGGAAGCACTAAGATTAATTTAACGAATTAAATCTGTACCTCACATTAAACTATATGTAATGGCTTCAGAAAACTTGGAATATAGTACACGGAAACATTATAGCGCTTTATAATGTTTTTTGCCTTTTGCGTTGTATAACAATAACATTCGTAGGCTACAATATCGGATCGGATTTGGATGGTCTCGTCTGGCGATACCCGATCCGGCAAATATTTGTAGTATCGGAGCAATACCGATACTGAGTATCGGATCGGCGCACCCCTACTCTGTACACTCACCAAAGAACTCTTAGGTCTTGCAATCAGCTTCTTTTAACTGTCCCACGCTTTCGCTGTAAAACCAAGGGTGGTCGGGCCTTCTCTGCCGCGTCACCTAAACTCTGGAACAGTCTGCCCTTCGCTGTGAGGTCTGCTCCGGCGTTATCTAGTTTTAAATCGGCTCTTAAAACGTATTTATTCTCTCTGGCTTTTAATTAAGTTGCTTTGATTGATTTTATATGAATCTATTAAATGGATTGTGTCAAGTGTAATATGTCTATAACTGTCTTCTGCCTTGTCTACTTCGATGCTTTTTAATTGCACATTGTAGTTCTGTACAGCACTTTGGCAGAACTCTATTGTTTTTAAATGTGCTATAGAAATAAAATTTGACTTGACTTTTAAAAACTTTGTTTCTGGTATGACATTTTTGTAGTAAATAAATTCTGAGAACAGCCATACAAATGTCACATTACATGTTAAAGTTAGAAATTTCAACAAAGGAAAGAAATTTCATCAAAGGAAATTAGATGTAAAAACTTCCAACCTTATCATGCACTTTGTAGTATTTAACAAGTAAAAACTCTTTGCTAAAAACAATTTTATGTATATTGTGTCAGTTAAAGAAACAGCTGCCATTCAAAAAAGCAAACAGTACCACAGAAAACCAATATGGAATAGAAAATGGAAGTAGTGACAGATCAAATTATTTACCTTCCACCAAAAGTTCTTACTTCTAAGGCAATTTCATTTAACAGAAAAACCTCTCTGATCTAAGATAATGACTGGGCTACTTTAAATTTTACTTTGTAAGCTCTAACCATACATCTCTCTGTATCTCCACACGGCGGGCAGTGACTGGCAAAGGAGCAGGGATGAGATGAAGTACATCATCTAATAGATACCAAAGTACATCATCTCTAATAGGCCAAGAGAATTTGTTCGGACCTCTGCTGTGCGTGCATTACGCCTAGACGTAAGAATCATTTGTTGCCATCACAGTCCCGGGGTAAAGGTCATTACCATATTTAACCACACACCACTTTCCAATGACCTCGGAATTGGTCCAGTCAACTGTGTTGTCTTGGAGTTTGGTTGTCACGCAGGATACTGAAGGCCTGAGATCCAGGGCACTGGCACTGAAGCCTCTTCATAGCTACGCATGTACAACTTACATCACGGCAGATAAGGCCACATCTTTCTAAGGTCACAACTTGATGAAGGTAGCCTAGAAATCTAGACGCACCCTAGCTGCTGCAAAAATTATTTTGCAGCCAGTGTAGTCTAGCAATTCTCCGTTGGCTTTCCAGCTGGAAAAACCAAACTCTAGTCAGGCCAATCACATCGTGTATAGAGTTGGTGGGCGGGCTTAACTTAATGACGGCAGAGTTGTGACGGTTCCGCGTGCTACTTGAAAACAACCGCTGCTGCTGGCGAACAGCGGACTTTCAAATCGGCTTTGGCCGCGACTCTGGAGGACTTGGAGTTAAGAGAACGTCACTTAAGTCATTCTTAAAAAAACGAAGATGTGTTCGGAGTTTTGACGACCGGATACACTGGTGGGAAAACGCATGGGACTCACTCATCCACAACCTTTCGTTGCTCTGGTTGGTTGTAGCGCTATCCTATTGCGTGCAAAGGGATTTTGAAACACAACCGTTCATCCCGCCCCTCGGATTGTGGTATGCCAATGATTAGTTGCCAGACCTAACATCTTGATGTAGGTCTGCCTTGCCAGGCTATGATGGTGCATAGTTGAGGGAACTGTTGGGATGTTCTGAGGCATAGCCTGCACTGCCTGTTCTATATCATCCTCATCTACATAGAACAGGTTGATGGTGGTGTGTGCTCTGATCAGCGCTGAGTACAGAGACCTTGCATCAGTGATGTCATGGCCTTTGCTGACAAGACCATCAGCTTGTCTCTTCAGTGCACCTCCTACTCCATCAGGAGCCCCCTTCCCATGACTGGCCTCGAAATAGTTCCATGTGCCATTTGTGTAATTCTGTACAGAGGAGGAAAAAGTTGCCGCGCTGCCGGTATTGTGAGAAGGGTCCATCACTCAGAAAATGTAGCACTTTCACAGTAGGATGCTGCTGATTGACATATGTCAGCACTGGCCTCATGAAGCGGATCCACTTGTCCGTGCGACACTTCTGTTCCGCCGCCCTCCACTTTATCCTATGGGTGATGTCACGCGACTTTAACACGCCCGCAAAGCATCCCGGGAAGGCAGCGCTTCATTTGGAAAAATGCTACACGTCAAAAAGCTGGCCGTTGCCCATCTTTATGCAAATGAATCCATCAAACGCGCCGCGTCTATCCAATAGAAGTAGTCTCTCGAGGGTCCTTTGTTTTAGGCTGGCCGCTGGCTCAAAACCACGCCCATAGTGGTAAACTTGAGGAACGCCCATCAACGTAGCAATGTGGGGAGGCGCCGCAACACCACGCTTCAGTCGTGTCGCAAAAGTGGATCCGTACCGTAAGATGCTCCCATATTGCAGCCGGGCCTTTTTGCCTTGAAGTCACCATACAGAAACAGGTGGGTGTGGCATTTGGGGCTGTGTATAGCACACCTGTATGCAAGATGGCCTGTTGGTGTCACCCCCCAAATTGCGCAGCGTGGATCTCGGAGGATACAGCTGTGTAACACATACAGCTGTGCATCACCACAGTGAATAGACCTCTCAAACAGTGTCGCGCCGCGTTCCCAACATTGTTAAAGCAGCATACACTGGTATTGCGGTATATTAAAAATTCATATCATAACAACATTAAACTCAGGTATTCGGTATGAACCGGTATAGTAAATACAGCACTATGCCATGTGCATTTACATAACTGGCATGCTGATTTGAAATGGACAGTTTTGTCAAAGAATTTTTATCTTAGCTATTATTTTACACAGATTTACGTGCACACGCGTATTTTCAAGCCGTAAACACGGTCAGTCATTGACGCTGGTACGTCAGCTGTGGTTGCTCCCGGTAATAGTGTTGTGTGTTGGAGAGCGTGGGCAACTGCTCTGTGTACAGGGTTTAATTCGTGACACGGTAGCACTTTTTTACCACTAGTTGCATACATTAGCTTTCTCAAGCACAACGTGCAGAAGCAAGTACCTGGTTCTCTTAATTTCTTACAACAGCTACCAAAATGCTTGCCGTCTCTGCCTATTTGTTCTATCCACGCTAGGAATGTGTCGGTGAGGATATTTTCCCAACGGTTAATCGACGTGTGACGACACCGGTAATATCGGTATCATCAGCGGGGTTTTTTAAATCGCTAATTTAAAGGCAAACGTAAAATGCACCCATCCCCACGGGCATTCATAATGGTCCGGAGGAGCACCGTTTTGTTGTTGTGTTTTTCATTGAGAAGAATAGGCTAATGAACTGACACTAATTTGAAAACTAAACTAAAATGCATTTCAAGCAAAAATAATATCCGAAGATCGCTGGTTATTATACGATTATTATTAGAAAATCGCACCCCTTCCCACATGCACGCACACATGCATGTATAGGCTTCACACCCAGAGCATGTAAGTGAAGCATAGCGGTGTGACGCTTTAATATAACTTAAAAAAAGGAAACATACCTTTCATATTTGTTTAAATAATGTTATTTTTTTATTTCATCTATGTTGATTATATGAAAAGGGAACTGCATGAGATGAGTACAGGGGCGGACTGGGACCAAAAAGTGGCCCTGGACTTTCTGGCCCACAGCAGCCCACCACATCCCAAATCATAACACATTGGCCTATTAATGTGCAGAATATTTTTAACACCACTTATATCATAAAAATATAACACAATACAAAAATAAATGCTATTTAAACATTTATTTTAAGTAACACAACATATATTAGGTCATATTTGCAAAACCAAAGGGAAACAAACAGAAGAACATTAAGACACACAACATTATTAATATAAAACTATCAAGACAGCATATCAGCTAGTCAGGGGGAGCTAGAGCCATCAGAGCTTGTTTAACTGCTACTCTTCGTGCCAAATGTATAATCTGTTAATTTGAAGCATTTCACAGCATTTACCTCTAATGCTAATGCTAACCGTCGGCTGAAATTGGTCCTCGTCAGCTTTTTTTTGGCCGATTCGACATGTCAGTGAAAGAGGGAACTCTGATTGGCTGTTCAGCATAGTGAACGAGTCACTGCACTGCACGAGAATAATAACAAAACAGCGAGCAAAGAATTGAAAACAGCACAGATAGAAGGCTGTTCTAATGTTACGTCATATTACATGAGTGTTCCTTGGCGAATATTTAAATATTAACATGAGAGGAGTGGAATAAAGAAAGTGTTTAGCAGGATTGATATTCAGAATGGTAAGCACGCACTGCTTTGTTTACGGTGTGTATCTGCAGCCGCCAGCCGGCGGCGTCGGTTTCTCTTTTTGAATGACGAATATAGACGAATTTATCTGCAGAAATAGACAGTTGTCTCATTTACACCCAGGCGCAGAACGCGCATTCTAGCTAACAGTAGGCTGTAGTTCTCTCGGTGTGTTCAAGTGCGGTTTTTTTCCCGCGACACAGGCGATGCGAGGCGACAACATCGGCTTTCATCTGCGGTAGTTCATCGGCGTTGGCTTGCTGTGATTCCAGGACGTGAAAGAGGGCGTGTTTCAAGATACGCAATGGAGTAGACCAAACTTAACAGGGAGGGAGGGCAATACACTCACATGCATGCACACGAAACACACTCCTTATCGGCCGCGCCCGCGCAATCGATTCCCTCATCCATTTGTTTAGAAAAGAAATGTAATATTATGATTTCCGTCATTTTTTATATATAGGTAGAATATATATTTTTTTATATGTGTAAAATGGATGAGTAAGATAGGATCATAAGATATACAACTTATATTTTGACCACTTAAGTTTTGTTTTGTAGAAAGCCTTTCTTTAAAGTGAATTTTGTTTTGTAAAAATTGTATCTTAATTTTAATCAATGTATCATCAACCATTTGCCTGGATTTAATAAATAAGAAGCAAATATAGCAGACAATATAATCAGATAACACAGTGTAATATGTGATGAGACTAATGACTTAAATGAACTACTAGTCGACTAGAAAAAACTTTAGTCGTGCCTGGGCAGCCCTACTTATTTCACGCATTTTCTAACCAGCATGTCACAGGGCATTCTGAGCCAGTGGCCCTGAGTCTTCATAAAGACGCTCTCTGCTCTGGAGGAAATATTACCATTCTGCTCACATGCTCTGGTGTGAGAAAATATGTTATTCTGTTGTCTGAGAGTTGATTAACAGCTTTTAGGTACGTTATTGGCATCTCGCCACCCTCTGGTTACATGAATGTGTCACCACCGAAACAGAACCGTAAACGTGTGGATTTTTGAAGATAATAATCGCACAACCTATTCGGATATTTCAAAAACGTGACTCTTCCCTAGGGTTGGGAACTGAAAATCAGTTCTTATCCAGAACCGTTAGTGTTTTTGAAAAATACCGGAACCGTGCGGAATTCCTAAGTTTCGGTTCAGAAAACAGTTCTGGTGCGATGTGTGGGCAAAAGTGCTGGTAGCTTATCCTTTAATAGCGACGTCTCACCTCATGAATATTAAAATGGCAATTAATGCACTGGCCTTACTCGTATACGTTTTGCATCAGATATCAACGCAGAGAGAGAGAGAGAGAGGGTATAAGACAGTAGAGCTACACGATTAATCTTTAATCGATCTCGATTCAAAAACCCATGCGATGTTATTGCTAAATGACAAAAACTTCACTCCGAAACATTTAAATCTGTTTGCGCTGGCTGTCGTTGACGAGAGCAGTCAATATGAAACAGCTTTACTTTCAGTCTTTTCAACCACACAGTATCAATATTTATATGTGATACAAATATTCAAATTATGACAGAAGTACTGAAATAAAAGTTTATAGTTCAAGTATAAACACTGATGTCTATGGTAGCAACCAAAATAGAGTAAATCACCTTTTGAAAATCACTGCCTTCAAATAACGAGTGTATCGATTACATCTGATGCTTCAAAACATCCATAAAGACGACTGTTAAAGCTGCAGTCTGTAACTCTTTAAAGGGGTGGTTGATTGCGATTTCACTTTTTTAATTTTAAATAGTGTGTAATGTTGCTGTTGGTGCATGAACAGTATCTGCAAAGTTGCTGCACTGAAAGTTCAACGTAAGCAGAGATATCGTCTTTTAAAAATCAGTAAGTTTAATGCCTACAAAAACCACTCGAATGGGACTACAATGAGATAATTCCCGGGTTTTATACGTAACTAACCCATAATCAACCCTCTCTCCGGAATATGCAAAAAAGGGGGCATGGCCATATTTCTGCTGCTTTGTCGAAGAGGAAGAGTTATAGTGGAGAGCAGTAGCCATGCCGTCCAAAGTGTGTTATTTTCACCTAGCTGTCAGGTCTTCTGTGTTCGGGCTTCCTACGGCCGCTGTAGTTCGTCAACAATGGCTACAATTTGTTTGATTATGTTCCTGAAAATTACAATCGTAATTTAGCTCTCTGTGCTGCGCATTTTACAGAAGACAGCTTCCAGAATCTCCACAAATTCAATGCCGGATTCAACAAGAAACTGTTATTAAAGCATGAAGCAGTTCCAACTTTAAAACCAGAGGCAACAGTTGTTGGGCCACAACCTATAAGTAAGACTTAATAATTTTAAATGTATTTGCATGTATAATTTCAGACGGTAATGTTTTAGTTTTATCAAGGACGTAAACAAATGCCAGCGCTGGCTTTAGCCACTTAGTTATGCTATTTTGTGTGTCTATGACAAACGCGTACAAACATTTTGGACCTGAATTTGTAATTATGAACTCATTTTGTAAAGGAATTTTTTATGACGTAATTTTTCGATTTGATCAAGAACATAAACCAATGCCAACGCTGTTTGTTTATAGTAGCCAGTTAGTTTAATGTTATTTTGTGTGTATAAGACAAACGTGTACACCTAAAGAAAACGATACACTGAGTAAACTAAGTTTTGTGAATAGATAAACGGTTGTTCATTATATTGATAAAACAATAACTTAATAAAAAAATGGTATTACTCTGTCATTTATTCAGTTATATTAAATGTTTAATCAGGAGAAAACCGTATCTCAAAAGCTAACAAGCAGCAGTAGCATTTTCAAGTAACAGCGTATCGAAATTCTTATATAATAATAGTAGAATAGAATAGAATAGAATAATAATAATAAAATTGTGCACCAGTCAGAAACGTTTTGTAAGAGCCGTGGGGAGGTTCTGCTTGACTCTCTTCATGGCCGCTTTCTGGGTCTGATTCTGTTGTGGTTTTCAATCTTTCTGAAAAATAACTTTGCAGAGATCTTTGATGCCAGAAATAATTAGTCTTTATTTTCGAACGCCGTCCCGTTCCATAGAACGGCGCTCTAACGCTCTGGCCCTCCGGCCCACTCTGCGCGCTCCCGAGTATATTTTGGTTCAGAGTTATATACTTACATCTTCTTCCAAAGAAGGTAACACACCCTATAGATAGTTTTGGGTAAAGGTCTTTTACCATGTGACTTCTCAGAATAGAATTTTCTGCAGCAAACAACATTCCATTCAAGGTCTTTCACATACACAGAGGAAATCCAAAGTCACAGACAGAAGAAATAATTGTGTCCAAATATATAAAAAAAATTACTTGTTTTCTAAATAATAAAATCTTCAACAATTCTGGCTCAAACTGATACGGCAGTATTGACACCATTATTTACATTTGACCAGAGCACATGCAGCTTTGGCCTGTAAAGGTAATGGGCGTGAAGTTTCCGGACAACGTGCACTACGCAGTTTAGCCAATCACAACACACCGGCCCAACTAACCAATCTGAGCCCATTGCCTGTTTCTGAGGGAGTGGTTTCATAGAATCAGGAAGTCAACCGGTCGTTCAAATGACAGAGGAGAAAGCGGCTTACGATAAAGGTGCCATTTATGAAAAATAAGGCTTTTAAAAAAAAACACATGAAGACATGTTATATTGCACCCCATAAACACAATCATGTAAAGAAAAAAAGCAGTAAACCACCCCTTTAATGTTCAGAATTTATAAAATGTATATGAGTGAGTACATCATGAATGCCTTTTTTCAAACCGTGTTTTTGTCTTATCCTTAATCACTACGGTAAGCCTTTAATAAGCGTTTAGACTGCACCGGTCGGGTCAGCTCCGGCTACAATGTTCTTACGCAAGACGCATGCAGTTCAGTTTATTACCCGCTAGAGCGCTGATCCATCCAGTAATGGTAATATTAAAAATATTATGTTTCACCTGTCTGGATCTTACATGTATGTTCAAGCATATTCTTACCCTTCTGAGAGGGTATTCTCCACTGCTGAAGATACAATAAGGCCAGGAGAGGTCCCAAATTATCCTAGAGAATACAGAAATGTTTATTTTCCATCCGGAAAATTCATTATTTTTGCAAAAATTGCTTAATATTTTGAATTTGTTGACATTACCAGTCTTTTAAACTCATTTGACAAGTCTAAGAAATAAGCACAAAAAGGATTGTGCATTTTCCTCTTACTTCAATTTTTTATTAGTTGTTTTAATAATTTTTATTGAATGGGAACTGGAATCGGAACCGGAAAATTTCTTACGATTCCCAACCCTACTCATCCCTAGAATAGAGCAAGCATTTTTCTATAGGAATGAACTGAAAATAGCTTCCCCTGTTCTGTTCACTCCGCACCATAGACTGTAAAAAAAAAATGGACAAAGCGTCTGTGATGTCACCCATAGACTTTCTGAATGACGGTTTTGAGTCTGTTAATGGGGGGTATGGGCGGCGCCATCTTTGAAAATCTTGGGAAATCCTAACCCCGCCCACCTTCTGGCCAATCCATATATGGGTAAAAGGGCGGGCTTTGTGTGAGACTGAGCCGGACGGTGGACGCGCCTCTTCAGCCAAGCAGAATTGTAGTTAGGAGTCCAGTTCCCTCTCCTCATGTTCAGCACCCATTGGTTCACCCTGTCTGTATCACCTACAGGGAAACTTGACACAGGCAAGAAAAGTGTTAATGCTCAAAATGGTATATTAAAAATGCTCAAAATATATTAACACTCCAATGTGGGACATATCAGTCTATTCTTATGTTACATTTATTAATTTGGCAGATGCATTTACCGTGTTTCAAACGTCAGTTATAACCATAGGTAAAATACCTCGGACGCTAACTTATCTGAGGCGATTTAATGCCAACTGTTGCAGTGCCACTGCCCACAAACATTGATGCTAAATAGTGCTAACTACGTGAAATAGTAGTGGAATGTCACTTACCGGAAAAAATTTAGCGAAGTACTCCTACAGTGTCAAATTTCAGGAATTCCACTCGGTTCAGCCCGTTATCAGCTGTCAATCAAAGTTAACCACGCCCTTATTTGTCATACATTTTATATCTAAATACGATCTAAACTAACGAGTTAGAAAAAATTCACCCCCCCCCCCCCTTACAGTTGTCAGGCACTCGGAACCTATCGAAAAATACAATAAAAGTCCATGGGACCAACCTGTAAAAACATGAATTTATGCTGTGAAAACGGACATTTTAACATGGGGTCTATGGACATTTGCTCCCTTTTGGGACCTGCCCCTAGCGGATTTTAGATGTATTGCAGTTTTTCGCACTTCCGGCTTAATTTTTCAGATTAGAATGTTGCCGCATGCTCCGCACCCGTGGACACGTGCGGCCGTGCGCTTTAGTTTCGTTTTTAAATTAGCACCAATTCAGGGCGTATTGCTTGAATGTTTAGTTCATTAGCCTATTATTCATAATGAAAAACACATCAAAACAGTGCAATGACAAATTCGCTTAAACAGGCGTTTTTACATTTCGCTTTGACACCAAATATTTCGCAGTCACCTTGTTAAGCTCTGCTGTGTCATATCTGATTCTACTTGTGGTGTATATATCAAGGAACCACTGGGAGAATCACTACTGGGGGAAAAGTGTAAAGGGGGAGGCTGGGCCAATGCATTGTGCCCATAAGAGGAGACGTCAGTCTAACACAGGGGTCTCCAACCCTGCACCTGGAGAACTACTGTCCTGCAGATTTAACCCTCTGGGGTCTAAGGTGTTTTTGGGGTCCTTGAGATGTTTTGACATGCCCTGACATTTGTGCTTTTTTCAGTTGCTTTTAAACATATTAATGGCACAGGTGTAATTACACTCTATTTAGCACAAACAGGGCTACCATAATGTGAGCAACATGTATGTACATGTTTGTATTTTGGAGAGAATAATATTTATGCATGGTTATTGAAACTAAAACTTAAAGTTTCTGAAATAAGGCCACAAAACACATACTAAATATGTGTCCTCAAGACTTTTGACTAATGGATGTTGTCGCCTAGAGTTTTTGCTTCAAAATGATCTGAAAATCATCCTGCCTAATCATTCATATAAAAAAATAGATTGATTAAAAATTGTGTAAAATGTTTTTTTGTTTGGAAAGGCAATATGCGGAAGGGGCGTGAATGGTCCAAACCGATCATGAATGATGCTCTGATTCACACCTGAGAAGACAATGGCCCGCATAATGAGCCTTTCATTCAGGTGTGTCACACAAGAAAGAATGTAAATAAAAAAATAAAAATAATAAATAACTAATATATATATATTAGTGCTGTCAAACGATTAAAATATTTAATCGCGATTAATCGCATTAATGTCATAGTTAACTCGCGATTAATCGCATTTAATCGCACATTTTTATCTATTCTAAATGTCTCTTGATTTCTTTTTGTCCCATTATTTTTTCTCATTTTAATGCTCTTATCAACATGGAAAAGTGGATCGGCTTGCTTTGTGCAAATGTTTTTTATTGAAAACAACATTGGCATATATTGTGTTCAATTTCACACTAAAACATTCTTACTTGGAGCAAATAATCTCTCACACAATGTAACACTGTCCATCAATGAAAGGGTGAAAGAAATACTGACGAGGTCCTGATATTGACGAGGGGGCGGAGAATTCGCATCAGCTGTGTGTGTGTGTGTGTGTGTGTGTGTGTGTTTGGCCATCATCAAGTGGTATTTCAGACTGGACCTGCTGCGATGATGATAGCTCAGTTCACAACGACAAAACACACAGATCACTTTGGTCTCGTCAATGGAACCATTTGGCAACTTTTTAAAAGTAAACGTTCCATTCAGAATCTTATTGGCATCCATTTCGGTGTCTCGCGCTCGTCATCCACTCAAAACTGGACGTTTTGAACGTTCCTATAACATTCAGAAATAATGTTTTTATAACTTAATGGGAACGTTATGAAAACGTTCTTATAACCTAAAATTGTTAGCTGGGGAAGAGGAGAGATTCGCGATTGCACTGAACACGTTTTAAGTGCAGGCACATATTGTCTGAGCGAGCCCAGAGAAAATTCTAACAAGAGCAGCGTGTATCTGAGAGCGCGCGACTCGAGCAGAGAGATTCGTGCTCGGCACATTATATTCCACGCGCGAGCAGAGAGATTCGCGCTCGCGCATCCGGCTCGCAAGCCCAAACAAGTGTGTGCGGCGTGCCTGTTGTTTTGTTTCCGGTCTAGCTAGATCCGCTTGCGCTTTCAAAACGTCCATGCCGCGTCCTATTGCAAAAGCATGTGAAAAAAAAACTACAAAGTTTGCTAGGCCACAAAGACCGTTAATCGCGCGATAAAAAAATTAACGCCGTTAAAATGGGTTTGCGTTAACGCCGTTAATAACGCGTTTAACTGACAGCCCTAATATATATATATATATATATATCAAAATATAAATGAAAGACAAAAGCACATTTTTGGTCATACCTGTGTAAGGAACCTAGCTATATGAAATATTAATAATAAATAATAACTTGTTATGATTAATTATGAATATTTGGGTCAGTTAATTGGATTAACTTGACATGGCTAAATTAATATTACAATCAATTAATCAGTTCGTCCAACCAACTCTTTTGATTATTAATTTATTCTAAGAAAAGGGTATCTTCCCTGGCCACAGAAGAATAATAATTTCTTAGCATGTACAGCGTTTTGAGAATGTAGCAAGAACAAAAACCGTAAAGGGACTTCGTATTGCAAGCAAATCAGAACCAAATACATAAAGTACAGAAGTTTTATTAACTAAATCATAAACATATATAAACTAAACACACATATATACAGAAATACAGATATAGGTTAGTGATAGGATTAAATTGGAAACCGGAAAAAGGGACTATGAGAAGAACCATCAGAATTTAATTTTCACATTTCATTGAATTGAATACTTGCATTTGTAATGGGAACAATTCTTGAAGTTGTTGAAAATTGAAGTCGTTGATGGTTCCGGCAGCGTCAAGTGGAAGTTGGTTGAGCGTTCTCTTTCTCCAGGAACACATCGCTGGTTTGGTCAAGGCCTGGGGCTCTGTTGAGGCCACGCCGAGCACCCAGGAGAAGTGAGGAAGTCGGAAGAGTGGGTGATTGGAGTCGTTGTTGGTTTGAGTCTTTGTTCCTAAACTCTTGAGATTGTCCTTGGTTCTTTGTGAGAGAGCCATCTCTCTCCTGCCTGAGCCCATATCTGGTTGGATCGAGGCCTTCTGGGCCCTGGGGCCCCTGTGGAGGGGGAGGGGGCTCCCCAGTAACACCAGAACAGTGTTGCGGCTGGATGAAGTAACTAAGAGAGGGAGGTCACATGTGGACTGTCTCTAATAAGGCCTGGAAAAGATCCTCCCCTAAGGGTTGAACTCGACCAATCAGAAAGGTGCCATGTCTGAGAGGGAAAGTGGCTCTTAGTTGATTTACGAGTCTTGACCCACGCGTGGTTATACCTTCATGAATGCTCAGATAGCTATAACACATCCACACTGCATTCTAGAAGAAGGTGATGTACATCAAAGTGTGACTCATTAAATGAGGATTAATTAGGTAGGAGGCATGATACAGGTGAGGTTACATTGATTGTTAGTTGGTTGTATACTAGGGTACATACAATAATATATACCTAATAGTACACGAGACAGTAAACCGTTTACAATGTTTCTTTTACAGTTTTATGCATGTTCATTTATAGATCAGTTAGTCTATGATTAATGCAGCAAAGTCTGTTTTAAAGAGGGTTTCTGTTTTCCATTGTCTCTCTCTTGTGCATGTGGCCACATTCCTCGGAGGTCGTAAAATCTCCTTATCAGCCCTTGTAACATGACACTGTTTCTGCCCTTTTGTTCGTTCATTTGGGCTGTTAGTTATGGAGTTTCATAAACCTTTGTATATAATGAATAATTAGTGTGTGCCTGATTGGTCCATACCCTACACCTGAAAACAAATCATGTTGGAAACATCTTGAAAAGAAAATTGTCTTTTTCCATAAAAATGTCTTATAAAGTATTCTTTTTTAAAATGGGCCAATACATTTTATCATACATATTTCAAAGTTAAGGATTCATTAGTTTGATATAGCTTACATTGGAACAAACACTATAACATCTTAGTTGATTATTTTATTGACAAAACATACTATATATTTAACATATGAGCAGAAACTGCTACCAAAAGCTTATTTGATGTCTATTTTAGATTAAAAACTTTATAATCTATCCAAAACTAGTCAACGAAATGTTCTTTTATTTCGTCTGTAACAGTGCGCATCTGTGCGTTCGTTCGTTCATTCATTCACACACAGAAACATGATTCAAATTTAAACAGTACAGACTCATATTTAAATGTTCTTTTTGCGTTTACAGACACTATTCTATATCGCGATTAGAACAAAGCACAAGAATAAAAAACTTACACAATTCTCAGCTGGATCCTTTGGATAAACCAGCACTTGTTCTAAGATAAATGTCCCAGGATTATTCCTCACAGCCTCGCAAGACGACATAGTACATTAATCTGACTAAATGTAGTGTGTTTTACCGAGTTTATGTGGGCATTTTCACGTCTGAATGTGTTGCGTCAGATTAGCAGAATAATGAGCTGCGAGAACGATAATTAGAACGGCTGACATTTCTCTCTTTTCATATAGATTACATAAACAGAATATTTATTTTAGTTTTGAATTAGATAATTTAAAAGTACACACTTAAATGATTATAAAGATATATAGCTCATGCCTGGGTGAATAGTTTAGAGACATGCTCCCGAAAAAAAGTTCACAGAGACGGAGAGGCAGAAGCACACCCTGTGTATTTTCTTTATTTTACAAAAGCACAATATTTTATTTCGATTGTATGTGGGCACATAAAAAAGTAGACATTTAACAGTTTACTTTTTCATATTTCTTAAGTTTGTATGACCAGAAATGGAGTTTTTTAAGTCTGTATGACGTAGTGATCCTTTGTCTACTAGTGGGTGTTTTGCATAAATTAGATTAGTTGAGGGAAGAACTTTCAAGATTCTTATAATAGTAATAAATAACAGAGTTATAAAAATACAATGTAATGCACAAATTAAAATCGCAGGTCATAAATGCTAAACATACTTTACATCTGATATTTGAACTATGTTAAGCAAATCTAAAACATTTCAAAAGAGTGTGAATCAATCCATAGGCAAAAACAATACAAAAGGAAAATCTAGAGATGGGGAACTTGGATACGTTTATCCATTTCTCAAGTGTAGAAATTGTGTTTTTGCTGCTATAGTAACCAGTACCCGGTTTGTGGTTTACGGAGTTGAAGTCTATCTCGTAGTTTGCTTGTCGGGTGAGGGGTATTGTGGATTATTTATCAAATATAGTAAATAATTGTTTGTCTAATCTGTCTCAGTCACTACACATTTAACACCTTTTCCAAGTGGGTATAGAATCTAGTATGTTGGTTTTAATGCTTTACATGTTTTAATGTCTGTTGTTTTGTGCCATTAAACTATGGTTAACTTTTATTTGTCTTGTTTGCCTTAGACCTGATGGCGCTGAAAGAGGAGAATCAAGTGCTGAATGAAATGGAAGAGAAATATCAATATGAGAATCTTCATGATTTCACAACTGAAATAAAATCTTTGAGTTGCTCACAGACTGAAAAGACTTCATCACAAGAAAAAGCTCAAAAGACAGAAATTAAAAGTAATTTCATCTGCCAACACTGTGGAGACAGATTCACTCGAATAGGAAACCTTAACACTCACATGAGCATTCACAATAAAGAGAAGGGTTACACCTGCTATCATTGTGAAAAGAGTTTTGATCAACTTCATGACCTTAAAGTCCACATGGAACTTCACAAGGGAAATAAACCATGTATCTGCCCACTCTGTGGAAAGAGATTCACACAAAAAAGACACCTTAATAACCACATGAGGATTCACAATAAAGGGATGCACCCCTGCCAACTGTGTGAAAAGAGTTTCAGTCAGCATAAAAACCTTGAAGTTCACATGGAAGTTCACATGGGAAAGAAGCCGTACGACTGCAAACAGTGTGGAATGCGATTCAACCGAAAAGGAAACCTTAAAAACCACGTGAGAATTCACACTGCAGAGAGCCCTTACACCTGCGAACAATGTGGAAAGAGTTTTGATCAAAATGGAAACCTTGAAGTCCACATGAGATCTCACTCTGGAGAGAAACCCTACATATGCTCTCAGTGTGGAAAGAGTTTCAGTCAACATGGAAACCTTAAAGTCCACATGAGATCTCACTCTGGAGAGAAACCCTACAAATGCCGTCAGTGTGGAAAGTGTTTCAGTCAACATGGAAACCTTAAAGTCCACATGAGATCTCACTCTGGAGAGAAACCCTACACATGCCCTCAGTGTAGAAAGAGTTTCAGTCAACATGGAAACCTCGAAGTCCACATGAAAGTTCACACTGCAGAGATCCCTTATGTAACCCAGGTTACTAGTGGGTACTGACAGAATGAACTTCAAATTAAATAACTGATTAAAAGTATGAAAGATGCTGACAGAGCAAATTTAAGACTGTAAACGAATTAATGATGTAAAAATAGAGAAATATATAATATTGCAATAGCATTATCTTCCTTTGCAAAGCCTCCAATGAGGTCGCACTTTGAGTGACGTCATTTAAACGTCCGCTATCGCGGCACTTTTAGTGAAGCAGTGCATTCTAGATCTTTCTTTTCTCCGTGAACCTCTGACGCGAACGGATGCTTGTTGCTGCGCCGGGAGATTTAAAGCTCCAAATTGAGCGAGAACTGATGGTTCAGAGAGAAGCAGTGTATGTTGAGAGTGACATTTTGGAACGTGTGTCACCTGGAACTTCCCTGGTTCTTCCGATGTAAATGTAAACGCGTTCCTTGGCCAGGTTTTTCTCCTTCTGTTTTTGTTTTCATGTGAGTTCTGTGATGCTCAGCTGATGAATGTGATCCACTGTGAATGTGAATCGAACGAAGTGTGAATCATTCCTGGATTGTGGATTGTCTCAGCTCTTCCTGTATGCTTAACGATGGGGTTGGACTGGCGAGCCGCCTGTTTAACGAATCCTTCGATTCCCTGTTGGAAGAAACAGAAACTGAACTTGCTTATCTTTGAACGGTAGGATAGAATCGCACATCAATTCATTGCGTCTCATCCGGGATAGAATTGGACAACTGAATTAAGCACCTCATGGACTTTTGGGACTGAGTTTATGAACTGATCTGTTCATTGAGAAAACATTTGACATGGACAATTTGGGGTATTTTATGTTCAGAGTGAACAATTTTGTTTTTGTTTAACTTTTTTTATTTTATTAAATCTGTGTTGAGGTTATATGGGTCAATGTTCTTTTAGTTCGTCAACTAAATGAACAATCTAATAACAAGGTATTAAAAGAAAAAAAAGAAGTCAATTAGATGGATCAATATTGAAACAGCCTTCACTATTATCCTTATTAGTATTATTCAACTTAAAACGAAATATCAACTTACCTTAACAAGGAGAAACAGCGATAAAACCTTGAAAGGAAGAAAGAGGGAAAATCAAGAACATTTGAATATAAAACTTTTCTGTATTAATTTATTTTCGTTTTATTGGTTCAATATAAATTTAAACTTGTTCTCAACTCATCTTGTCTTGTCTGAGTGTTCACTGCTGCTGCACCATCTCTCTCCCCGGACCTAAATCGTTTGAGCCCACTGGTCCATTAGTATAGTTGACGCAAAGTCGTTATCACGTGTCACGGGTTACACTGAAACTCTTTCCACATTGTTGGCAGGTGTAAGTCAACGTGGAAGCCTAGAAGTCCACAGGAGAGTTCACACTGGAGAGAAGCCTTTTACCTGCCAAGAGTGTGGACAAAGTTTCAACCAAAAAGGAAACTTTAACATGCACATGAAAACTCACACAGGAGAAAGACGTTCATATAGGATCTCTGTGGAAAGAGTTTCAAATATAAAGTAACCTTGAAATATGAGCAAACACTCATGAGAGAACGTTTTTGTATGTAATCAGTGTGGAATGAGTTTCAGACAGAAAAACATCAGGGTTCATGTTGTGGATGAGACGGTGAGGATATTTCCAACCGGTTAATCGGCCGGTATCACTGTTTGGGGTTCTTAAGCGCTAATTTCAAAATTAACGTAAAATGCTCACATCTGCACTGGCATTCATAACGGTGATATAATCATGACAAAGTTATTTTCTGGTCTTTGCTTAGTGGCAGCAGACTTGGTGAACATCCCAAATGGCATTTAAATGAATATGTACATTTGTGGAGTGTATTTTCCTTTCAGTAACAAAATAAATGCGGTGAGAAAACTGTGCTGTTGTGTGGGATTCTATTCAGGAAGTTTAATAAATTTGAGACTGCAGAAGTCAATATAAGTTGCATTTTCTGTTGAATGTGGAGAAACCACTTGAAACATTACTTAATTGTGTTCAGATATTTTAATTACTTTTATTTGATATGTTCATTGCAAACCGCTGAAAGTACCAATAAACCTGATTTGCAATAGGGGTTGAATAATTTTGATTAACTTTAGTAAAATGAATTTTTCAGTACCATTTTGTCAAGCTGAAAAATATAGCAGATGGGAGTTTTACTTAAATTTGTTCTAAGGGCAGAAAAAAAATGATTGATTCACAGATTCAACCAATGAAATTTAAGTAGAGGCGGGATCAAGCCATCTGGAAATTTGGAGGGAAGGGAAGGAATTTACAAACGGAGTACGTTGACTGTTCATGGGAGAAAGATCGCATTTAAGCCAAGGTAAGTGAATTATTTATGTTGAAATTATTTTTGAAATTCACAGATAAACAGCCTTTAAAGTTTACTAAGATAATTGGGGAACATTACAAATGCACACAACTAATAATTATCGTCTAAATGTAGAATCGGATGCATTTTGATGCCTGCTTCAGTCGACCACACCAAGGCAGCTAATGCATTAGCATTAACGTTAGCATTAACAGCTATCACGCGCTGTCTCCCGCCCTAGCGTTGCGAGCAGAAATACTCAGTAGTTTCATAATGTGTTATTTTTAGTGTATAATGCACTGCTCTCAGGGCAGGAGTCCTCAATAGGTTCATATCGCTGTATTATTTTTAGTGTATAATGCACTGCTCTCAGGGCAGTAGTCCTCAATAGGTTCATATCGCTGTATTATTTTTAGTGTATAATGCACTGCTCTCAGGGCAGGAATACTCAATAGGTTCATATCACTGTGTTATTTTTAGTGTATAATGGGTAATGCTGCTGCTCTTGAGGCCAATAAAAAGGCACTATATTCTACTTCTATAGGGATAAACTTATTTTTTCATTAGTAGAATCTGTAGATGGTTATGTTTATTTTCTGAATATGGCTTTGAATACTCTCTTAATCCCCCCCTTTTAGAAAAAATGGAGAGCGTTTGGATTAAAGGTGTTAAACGAAAGCTGAGGAAGGTTTCAGATCCTGAGGTCATCCAAGAAGTTGTTGTTTTTGAAGAGGAGGACTCCATGCAATCTTATATCAAGAAATTAGAAGAGGAAACTCGCAGCTATTTTAAATCTCCTGTATGCACTCACATGGACTAATACTAATATGCATGTGAGAGATCAAACCAAAGCAACTGGAAGTAGCAAAGGACAACCAACTCGAACCAGGGCTAACTCTTGCCAGGCGTATGTGTCTTTCAAGTTAATCAAAGATGCTGGAGTTACAGGTGCTGTCGTTCACAAAATGCTGAAACACAGCGGACATGACGTCAACATGCAGGAAGAGTGTATAAAAAAATCGTGTTGACCCAGAACTACTGGCTTTTATTGACATGTGGCTTGAGCAAGGACTATCTGTCTCAGAAACACTTCTGAAGAGTGTTGATTGGGCAGAAAGGCATGGATATCTCGACAAACACAATCGTCGATACTATGTTACACCAGAGGATATAAGAATAATCAAAAAGAGCATCAGTTTTCCCGATGTAAAAGATTGTGTCAGTGTGGATATACTCGCCACATCAGAGCTAAAGTAGAACATCTGTTTTTATCAGCCATTATCTGATGAACAAAAGTGTACTTGAGGTTTTTCGGATAGAGAAGGCCAAACAGGTATGCCAGAGCAGTAGAGGGATCCGGGACATCTTCCAGAACAACAACCTCCTCCAGTACAACAGCAATGTTCTGGATCATAAGTGATGTTGTTTGGATGTTGTCTTCCATCACATAGAGAATGCCAACAGAGACCCCCTTTGTCCCATCTTCAGTTTCATTTTCATCATCTTCAGATGATGCCGTTCATTCATTTACAGTGGCCCCACAAATTATTTGTACAGTTACAAAATTAGCAAACTTTCATGAGGTTCATACGGTTTTTCATGAAATGGTAGATAAACTGGTATTTGCTCTGTAGAAAAACACATTTAACACAACTCTAAACAAATATTTTGTACTAAAATAAATAAATCAGGTTGTCACTTTATAAAAAATGAACATACCCCTCTAAATGGAGCACCTGTGTGAACACAATGGTGGTGATAGAGGTATTTTGAGTGTGGGCTAGTAGGGACATTCCAGAATTGGAGGACATTTTCTGTCACACACATACAATTTCAAATAATCCATACGGAAAATACTAAAACATGCACTTGTTGTGTAAACTACACTGGTTACAAATATAATAGTTTAAATACATTTAAATCTATTTTTCTGGTTTAAAATTGTAGATATATGGTTCATGTCCTTGTCTAAATAGTTTGTTTGTTTGAACATCCACATTTTTAAAATGAACTAATTATGCACTGAAGTTGTGTCCCACAACATGCATGCAACCCTGTTACCGAAATCTATGTAGTCTGGCAGAGGTAGAGAAAAAAACAGTGAGTCACATGAGGAAATTACGTCATTAAGCCATTTGCTAACACCATGGGTAGAGCAAAGGTAAGTCCTTTCTTGTATTTTTCATATTTTTCCATTCTTTCCAGCTTTGATTGAGTGTGCAACTCTAACCACTGCAACCCTGTTAATTATGAGCTTGGTTTCAGGCACATTCAGGAGGAGCGGATTGGTCGATCTCAGCACTCAGCTGGAGTGTGAATGTGAAGAAGCTCAGCCGGGTAAGGCGGCACCAATCCATGAAGAGATTTAAAAGTTAACAGGGAGGGTTAGGGTTAACCCAACCCTAACCCTAACCCTCATTAAAAACTCTTAAAAGTACAGTATCAGTCCTGGGTTAGGGTTAGGTTCGTAAGTTTGTAACCAGACTGGAACTTTTCATGAGCTACTTTACTTTGAAAACCACTTTATCTAAGACTTTAGATAGGAAAGGCAATTTAGAGATAGGCCTGAAGTAAAGATTTAGCATTTTTTTAAACAAGGGTTGCGCAAAAGCATTTTAAAAGGCAGCTATAACATAACCAGAGACCAGAGACAAAATATATGGACTTCCTTAAGCAAATGCGAGGGAATGCTGGACCACCTCGGCTAGGAAGGAGATTGATATGGACTCAAACTGATCCAGGAACGCGAGGCACAGGAGAAACAAAGATGTCAGATGTAGGCGTGATAGGAAAAGATTTAAAGGGGTTTTTAAGGGTGTTATAAATTATAAAAAGAACCTAAGGCCTGTGACAGTTATTAGAAACCAGGTTAAAAGTAAACTCAGTTTTTACGCATTTTACAGTTCTGTAAATTTCAGATATGCACACCATATGTGAATCAAATACTGTCCGAATAAGGCTTAAGGTGCCAAGTGATCCAAAAATAACTTTGATTGAAGTATGCATTACAGATACATTGAACTCAATATTTACTTTCGTGTGAACACCAATTAAGATAGATGTTAGATCTATTTGTTGCACCACATTTATTATAGCCTACTCATCTCTTATCTACAAGGTATGCATTTTTGCCAATGAAACAGTATTGTAGCTATCAGTATGATGTTTGCTATGACTATAAGAGTAGGTTTCGGTATTTGGTATTCGAATTCGGGAGAATCTTAACCAGTGGATTCGGTATTTGGCCGAACCCCTCAAATCTGGATTCGGTGCATCCCTAGTATTGAGTGCTGTACATGCTCATACTTTTCATGTTCATACTTTTCAGTTGGCCAAAATTTCAAAAAATATTTTTTGTGTATTGGTCTTAAGTAATATTCTAATTTTCGGAGATACTGAATTTGGGTTTTTCCATTAATTGTCAGTTTTAATCATCACAATTAAATGAAATAAACATTTGAAATATATCAGTCTGTGTGTAATGAATGAATATAATATCCAAGTTTCACTTTTTGAATGGAATTACTGAAATAAATCAACTTTTTGATGATATTCTAATTATATGACCAGCACATGTATATTTATACATACATGTATATGTTTCTTTTAGGCAATGTGATCTTGGGAGAAGAAAAAGGAAGACTGCCAAAGCAAAATTTGTGAGCAGAAAAATACTGAGAGTGACTCTAATGATTGAAAAAGTCAAATCCCTCTCCAAGATCCAATGTCAATAAATTGCTTAAGTAAATCTCTGGGATATCCAGTTTGTGGTCTTGCTGAAATGTCTATTTTTTTTATTATTATTCCTACTCATCGAAAATATATATGAAATATTGTTAAACAACACTGCTGTGGTCATGTTTTACAATAAAAAGAAATGTATCCATTATACTCTGTTGTTATATCATTTGTATTAAAATAATCTAACATGCTCAATTACAAATAACTAGCATAAAGTGAAGTGAAAAAGGCTTCAGCTGAAACTGAGTTGAGGCCCATGTGCTTCTGAAAGGTCATAGCCAGGGCGGGGGAGGGGGAGCTGTTCAGACCTATGCTAGTGGGGGAGGGGAGCATCACAGAGGATGGGGGAGGGGAAGCGAGCTCGAGCTGGAGTCGCGCGCGCCTTCAGACCCTTCAGACAGATGCGAGTGGGGGAGGGGAGCATCACAGAGGATGGGGGAGGGGAAGCGAGCTCGAGCTGGAGTCGCGCGCGCCTTCAGACCCTTCAGACAGATGCGAGTGGGGGAGGGGAAGCGAGCTCGAGCTGGAGTCGCGCGCGCCTTCAGACCCTTCAGACAGATGCGAGTGGGGGAGGGGAGCATCACAGAGGATGGGGAGGGGAAGCGAGCTCGAGCTGGAGTCGCGCGCGCCTTCAGACAGATGCGAGTGGGGGAGGGGAAGCGAGCTCGAGCTGGAGTCGCGCGCGCCTTCAGACAGATGCGAGTGGGGGAGGAGAGCATGTCGCATCTACTGAGGTTGAGAACGAGGATGCAGAGGCTCAGAGAGCATCACAATACATGTGCTAGCAGATATGAACAGACAATCGAACAAAACCCTGCTGAAAAAAACAATAGAGACCATTACAGAATTGCTAATGGTTTCCACTACAAAACCATTACAAACCATCAGCCGTTAAACATTACCAAGTGGAGTCCATTACGTAGTGTGTTTTGGGCCATATTCCATTAGGATTTATTGGTTTTAAGGGTTTCCATTACAAATTTGTATTTTAATGGTTTCCATTACAGTTTTGTATTGGTTCTGATGGTTTCATTACAAATTTGTCTTGGTCTTGATTTGCACATATTTAATGGTATCCATTACAGTTTTGTATTGGTTCTGATGGTTTCATTACAAATTTGTATTGGTCTTGATTTGCACATATTTAATGGTTTCCATTACAGTTTTGTATTGGTTCTGATGGTTTCATTACAAATTTGTATTGGTCTTGATTTGCACATATTTAATGGTTTCCATTACAGTTTTATACAGTTAAGATTTATAGGTTTAATGCTTTTAGCTGTTAATAATTAGGACAATAATTATAGTTTTTAATAAATGAATTTGAATTATAACTACAATTATACACAATTGATATAAACTGCACACCAACTTTTCAATACCTTACAGCTCAGTTTTTGTTTTGCAAAAAGAACATGCACCTGAAATACAAATTATATACAGTATTAAGACCTGCTTTTTTACTTAACCTAGCAGGAAATAAACATCTGACACAAAATATTAATATTACATTTTTATTATTTAATTCAGTTTTTTTTACATTAACACATTGTGTGGCTTCACTGGGGCTGACTGATTAGACCTGCAAAAAGAAGGAGAATTCATTAGGACAATGTACCTCCTAAACCACATTACCAGTATATAAGATTATTCATACATTATATATTTATATATATTCATCCAACATCTTTGGGCGTACTTTGAGCAGATTCAAGATCTTTGTAAGCTTTGTGTCACAATGATGAGTCTCAAAATCCAAGTGCAAGTGAAACAGTTTATTGACGACGGACAAGACAGGGAAACTCAAAAAACCACGTTTACAGGCGGGCGACCTGGAAGACACAACACGAGAGGAGAGGAACTGGACTGGAGATCAGCAAGGACACACGACAGCGACAGGAACAATCTCCCGGATGATCCCTCAGCAAACTGGATGTTCCGTGGAAAACAGGCAGAGCCCGCAAGGAACTAGGACACAGGTACTGGGTGACAGAATACAAAAACATGAACAACGAACCGACACCCTGCCTGAAAACCTCCAGCTAGATAAAGGCAGCTAACAAGTAGTAGATTAGTTGCAGCTGACGGCAGTTAGCGTAATCAGCCGGTGCTAAGCAACAAACAAGCACTACACACACACACAACCCCACACCCAAAAACACACCAACAGATATACAAAACGAACACATGGATCGATGAACCGTGACAGTACCCCCTCCCCTAAGAGTGCCTCCTGGCACTCCCAAGAGAGCCTACCTGACGATTGTAATCATCGATCCAGTATGTCCCTAGCAGGAACCCAACTCCTCTCCTCCGGACCGTAACCCTCCCAGTCCACCAGGTACTGGAATCCACGTCCCCTCCGTCTCGAGTCCAGAATACGATTAACCGAATACGTAGGCTCCCCGTCTACGAGTCGCGGCGGTGGGGGAACCGGAACCGGCGGATTAAGGTTAGAACGAAAAACAGGTTTCAATTTGGAGACATGAAAGGCGGGGTGAATTCTCCTGTACGCTGGAGGAAGTTTGAGACGGACAGTCACCGGACTAATGACTTTGGTGACCGTGAACGGGCCGATAAATTTAGGAGCTAGCTTATTAGACACGGAACGGAGCGGAATATTCTTAGTAGAAAGCCACACTCTTTGACCCACAATGTACACGGGAGGCTTTGACCGGTGGCGATCGGCCTTAGCCTTAGTGCGCGCCCCCACCTGGAGCAGAGTCTCTCGGGCCCTGGTCCATGTGCGGTGGCACCTCTGGACGAAGGCGTGAGCAGAGGGGACCGCGACTTCAGATTCCAGACTTGGAAAAATAGGTGGCTGGTACCCTACGCTACACTCAAAAGGAGATAGGCCCGTGGATGACACTGGTAACGAGTTATGTGCGTACTCAACCCATGAGAGTTTTTGGCTCCAGGAAGAAGGATTCTGAGAAACCAAACATCGCAACACTCTCTCTAAGTCTTGGTTGGCACGCTCGGTCTGACCGTTGCTCTGAGGATGAAACCCAGAAGAAAGACTGACACTCGCCCCCAATAAACGACAAAACTCTCTCCAAAATTTGGAAATAAATTGGGGACCCCTGTCAGATACCACGTCCATCGGGAGGCCATGTAACCGAAAGACGTGATCTATAACAGCAACCGCTGTCTCCTTGGCAGATGGTAATTTGGGCAAGGGAATGAAATGAGCCGCCTTCGAGAACCGGTCCACTACGGTCAAAACGACCGTCTTGCCCTGGAAGGGCGGGAGGGCAGTGACAAAATCTAGCGCGATGTGGGACCAAGGTCTCAAAGGGACAGACAGCGGTTGGAGTAACCCATCCGGTGGGCGATTGGAAGTCTTACCACGAGCACAGACCGAACATGCCAATACAAAACTCAGAATGTCGCGAGCCATAGAGGACCACCAGAATCGTTGCCTGACCAAAAAACTGGTGCGATTAACTCCTGGGTGACATGCTACGTTGGAACAATGACCCCACCGAATTACGTCGGACCTTGACCCCTCCGGTACAAATAAACGACTCGGTGGACAATCGGGCGGAGGTGTTACCCCTTCTAAGGCCGCAAGGACCTTCGACTCGATCTCCCAAACGAGTGTGGAGATGAATAGAGTCTCCGGTAAAATGCACTCGGGAGTAGACGGGCGTTCGGAACGATCAAAAATGCGCGATAAAGAATCTGGTTTTATGTTTTTGTAACCCGGGCGGTACGAGAGAGTAAAATCAAAACGACCGAAAAAAAGTGCCCACCGAGCCTGCCTGGAGTTGAGTCGTTTTGTTGATCTGATATATTCAAGGTTCTTATGATCAGTCCAGACAATAAAGGGTACCCCTGAACCCTCTAACCAATGACGCCATTGCTCCAACGCTAGCTTGACTGCCAGCAACTCTCTGTTACCAATGTCATAATTACATTCCGCAGGAGACAAACGATGAGAAAAAACCCCGCAAGGGTGTACCTTGTCATCCGCGGGAGAGCGCTGGGAAAGAACCGCTCCTACCCCCACCTCTGACGCGTCGACCTCCACCACAAACTGACGTGAAGGATCAGGGGCTATAAGAATGGGAGCTGAAACAAAGCGGCTCTTGAGGTTGGTAAATGCAGCTTCAGCTACACCACACCACCTGAACGTCGTCTTGGAGGAGGAGCGGCTAGTTGGCTGAAATTGCGAATGAAACGCCGGTAAAAATTGGCAAACCCCAGAAACCTCTGTAGGGCCTTACGGGAATCTGGAGTTGGCCAATCCACCACAGCCTTAACCTTGTTGGGATCCATGCGCGTCCCCTCGGAGGAGATGATATAAGCCAGAAATGGAACCGACTGTGCATGGAACGAACATTTCTCCGCCTTGACAAAAAGCCCATTCTCTAACAGTCTCTGGAGCACTCGTCTGACGTGCTGAACGTGTTCCTGGAGAGAAGAAGAAAATATCAGTATGTCATCCAGGTAGACATATATGAACTGATCTACCATATCTCTCAGCACGTCATTAACGAGTGCCTGGAAAACCGCAGGGGAGTTAGACAGACCAAAAGGCATGACCAAGTATTCAAAGTGTCCCCTGGGGGTATTAAAAGCAGTTTTCCATTCATCCCCCTTCCTTATGCGGACCAAATGATAAGCATTGCGTAAATCCAATTTTGTGAAGATGGATGCTCCCTGCAACCTCTCGAAAGCCGAAGACATCAACGGCAAAGGATAAGTATTCTTTACCGTGATGTTGTTCAACTCTCGGTAGTCAATACAAGGTCGCAGGGAACCATCCTTCTTCCCCACAAAAAAGAACCCTGCCCCCGCTGGAGAAGAGGAAGGACGGATGAACCCAGAGGCTAGAGAATCAGAAATATATTTCTCCATGGCCTCCCTTTCAGGAACGGAAAGTGAGTATAACTTGCCTTTCGGCGGAGACATACCTGCCAGTAAATCTATGGCACAGTCATAGGGACGATGCGGAGGGAGAGAAGCAGCCTGAGACTTACTGAACACTTCCCTCAGGTCAAGATACTCACGTGGCACGTTAGATAGATCCGCGTGTTCATCCTGAAACACAACACAAGACACTGGAGAACACGCAGACACTAAACAAGAAGCATGACAATATTCACTCCAAGACAAAACTGAATTCCTGCACCAATTAATATGCGGGTTGTGGAGTACCAGCCAGGGATGGCCAAGTACCACAGGAGCAGAAGGGGAGTGAATTAAAAGAAACTCAATCTCCTCAGAATGGTTACCAGAGGTAACGAGTCTAATTAGGGCCGTGGAATGAGTGATAGAGGGTAACCGTTGGCCGTTAAGCGCTACTACAGAGATGGGTTGAGTAAGTGTCACCATCGGTATCATGAATCTCTGAGCGAGGTCAAAGTCTAAAAAATTTCCCTCTGCTCCCGAGTCAATCAGAGCCTCACAGTCAAAGCTCTGAGCAGGAAGTCTTAAACAGACAGTGAGATGAGTAGCAGAAAAAGAGGATTTAGTCAGTGTAGACCCACCCATCAGTAACCTCTTACCTACTGGCGGGCGCTGGCTTTTACCGGACATTGGAGAGCAATGTGGCCAACGGCTCCATAGTACAAGCACAATCCTTTCTCTCTCCTTCTCTGCTTCTCCTGTTGCGATAGACGAGATCTGCCCATCTGCATAGGCTCCGGACCTGGAAAAGACTCTGCAGTTTCCACAGCAGGAAAGGATACATTAGACTGTGCAGTAGCCAGCCATCCTCGCTGTGTTCGCGGTCCCCGTCGTCGTAGTCTCGAATCCACCAAGATGGCTAGGTCGATGAGTCTATCCACCCCCGTGGGTAAATCCATGGCATAGATTTCATCCTTGATATTATCGGAAAGTCCATGTAAAAACATGTCCCATTGAGCCTCCGAATTCCAGCCACACTCCGCAGCCAAAGTGCGGAACTCAATAGAATAGTCCGTTACTGGACGATCTCCTTGACGCAACTCCGCAAGAATTCGCGCTGCGTCCCTACCGGAAGCTGCACGATCAAAGACCTTTCTGAGCTCGTGTGAGAATTCATCAAAAGAGTCACAACAAGGAAGTCGCTGTTCCCACACAGTAGTTCCCCAAGTCGCGGCTCTCCCCGATAAAAGTATCATGACAAAAGCCACTTTTTCCTCCTCAGTGGGAAATGATGAAGGTTGAAGAGAGATATGCAGGGAACACTTAGCCAAAAATGAACGACATAATTTAGGCTCACCAGAATAGAACGCTGGAGGCGGAAGACGAGGCTCAGTAGCACGAATGGTCTGCGCGACCGAAACGGAAGCGCTTGTAGTCACTTGACGTTGCACTGAAGCCGTCTCGGTTCTTAGCTGTTGCAACTGGGTAGTTAAGTCGGAGACCTGTGTAGCATATATAAGTGCTGCAAATATAATTTAAATTAGTGGACCAGTATCAGAAGATCTTAGTTTGGCTCAGGGAGGAAATGGTAGAGTTCAATGATACACAAGAGTCAGGACTGCAGTGCAATAGTGAATTGTATTACATATAAGACAACAAGTATTTACACGTGCACATAGGAGGTATTCAGTTCAAAGTTATTAATGATGAGCATACAACAATTTCAGAATTCACTCAATCATAAAAAGGTGCTTGAAGCCGCTGAGGTTCACAACACACAACCGCGAGACGGACAGAGTCCAAAGAGTCCAGGATGGAACAGTTCATAAGATCAGTAACAATATATAGATGTCTAAAGTGTCCAAAGGTGTGTGAAAATGTCTCTGAGGGTGTGTGAGCAGGTGTAGCAAAGTCAGCAGCTGCAGCACCTCCTACCACACCGGGAGATGCATGCACTCCGATGCATCAGGGTTGGGCCTAGTGGCTCGCCATCAATGCACAGAACCTGGCCTGTACAAACAGGACCAATTAATACATCATTCTGGTTCCAAGCATCACAACTAATCACCATAAGCATAATATAATAAAGTCATCATATTATCATAATCATTATCTCAGTTCATTCGTTTCATCATGTACATGATTCAATATAAATACTGCATATAGCAATAAATAATTTAACAATCAGCAAGAATACTCTTATAAATAGACAATATCAGTAAATAACCTCAAAATACATTTCAAAATCAAAGAATAGTTGATACTTCATAATTCAACAATATTAAGATTAATTATTAATGTTTTGCTCATTTAAATAAGCACAAAGTGTATATATATAGTCAGACTCAGTATGATTAAGCAAAGCCAGCGCCAGCACTGGCTAACAGAACCATATACACATACAACACACTTTCAGCACTGTATAACAAACAATGACAACTCACCAGTTCCCACATCATTAAGTCACTCAACAGCAGTCATTTGCAACGGTAGAGGCAATCTAAAAGATTGGCATACATGATAGATAAACCAGCAGTTTAATTAATAAAATGTTTTACAGGGCTAAACGCCTACCTGCAGCAGCTCAACACACAGCTCGCGCACACACATACCAAAACAACAGCGCGCGGCCGTATTTAAAGGAAATGACGCAACACTCCATCTCAAGTCTCGCGATACTTCACGAAGTCTCGCGACAACGTGAACACAAAAAGGGAGCCGCGAATAAGGAGAATATAAGGAGAATAAGGCAAAACCCATCTGGGTTACACCTGGGTCACCAATGCCTGGACAGCACGACCCGTGGCCATCGCCTGTTCCTCCTGTTGTTGCATGCGCACCTCACTCTTCGATAGAATCTCCGTCAATTCGGCCACACTTGCTGGATCCATCTTGGTCGGTTCGTTCTGTCACAATGATGAGTCTCAAAATCCAAGTGCAAGTGAAACAGTTTATTGACGACGGACAAGACAGGGAAACTCAAAAAAACACGTTTACAGGCGGGCGACCTGGAAGACACAACACGAGAGGAGAGGAACTGGACTGGAGATCAGCAAGGACACACGACAGCGACAGGAACAATCTCCCGGATGATCCCTCAGCAAACTGGATGTTCCGTGGAAAACAGGCAGAGCCCGCAAGGAACTAGGACACAGGTACTGGGTGACAGAATACAAAAACATGAACAACGAACCGACACCCTGCCTGAAAACCTCCAGCTAGATAAAGGCAGCTAACAAGTAGTAGATTAGTTGCAGCTGACGGCAGTTAGCGTAATCAGCCGGTGCTAAGCAACAAACAAGCACTACACACACACACAACCCCACACCCAAAAACACACCAACAGATAAACAAAACGAACACATGGATCGATGAACCGTGACACTTTGTCCACTAGTCATGTAATGTTCAGCATTACTGTCATCTTTTATTTAATCTTCTCCAGGTGTAGATTTTAAATTATAAAACAGATAGCCTAGTTCAACTAGGGATGCACCGAAATCAATTGTGTGATAAATAAATAAATAAATAGGTAAATTGGCTATTTGGCTAAACTGATTTATCAGTATTACGATCTCTTAACAGTAATTCACCAGTGAGGACTATGTATGAAAGAGGCTAATGATGTAATGAGGTCCCAGGTGTTTGTTATGTTTTAGAGTTTTATAGTGGCTTAGCAATTCAGCCAATCACGAGGACCGGAACCATCCATTTTACAACACTACTCGAGCACTCAAGAAGTCCTACACTTTGACAACTGATGTGTCAAAAAAAGTGGTCAAGCTTTCAACAAAAAAAGCTGCTCAACAGTTACCCAAATGAATGATGAACATATAAATCTACAAAGATATTATTAGAAAACATTTCTAGGGCTGCAACTAACGATTATTTTAATAAGTTATTAATCTGTCGATTTTTTTTTTTTATTAATCGATTAATCGGATAAAAAAAGTAAAAAACACACAAAAAACATACACATGCATGCTTTACATCTGCCAAATATATAGGCTTTTTTTAAATAAAGTGCACAAAAAGATGTACAGGTCCTTCTCAAAAAATTAGCATATTGTGATAAAGTTCATTATTTTCCATAATGTAATGATAAAAATTAAACTTTCATATATTTTAGATTCATTGCACAGCAACTGAAATATTTCAGGTCTTTTATTGTTTTAATACTGATGATTTTGGCATACAGCTCATGAAAACCCAAAATTCCTATCTCAAAAAATTAGCATATCATGAAAAGGGTCTCTAAACGAGCTATTAACCTAATCATCTGAATCAACTAATTAACACTAAACACCTGCAAAAGATTCCTGAGGCTTTTAAAAACTCCCCGCCTGTTTCATTACTCAAAACCGCAATCATGGGTAAGACTGCCGACCTGACTGCTGTCCAGAAGGCCATCATTCACACCCTCAAGCAAGAGGGTAAGACACAGAAAGAAATTTCTGAACAAATAGGCTGTTCCCAGAGTGCTGTATCAAGGCACCTCAGTGGGAAGTCTGTGGGAAGGAAAACGTGTGGCAAAAAACGCTGCACAATGAGAAGAGGTGACCGGACCCTGAGGAAGATTGTGGAGAAGGACGCTTCCAGACCTTGGGGGACCTGCGGAAGCAGTGGACTGAGTCTGGAGTAGAAACATCCAGAGCCACCGTGCACTGGCGTGTGCAGGAAATGGGCTACAGGTGCCGCATTCCCCAGGTCAAGCCACTTTTGAACCAGAAACAGCGGCAGAAGCGCCTGACCTGGGCTACAGAGAAGCAGCACTGGAGTACCCACAGTCAGTGATGGTCTGGGGTGCCATGTCAGCTGCTGGTGTTGGTCCACTGTGTTTTATCAAGGGCAGGGTCAATGCAGCTAGCTATAAGGAGATTTTGGAGCACTTCATGCTTCCATCTGCTGAAAAGCTTTATGGAGATGAAGATTTCATTTTTCAGCACGACCTGGCACCTGCTCACAATGCCAAAACCACTGGTAAATGGTTTACTGACCATGGTATTACTGTGCTCAATTGGCCTGCCAACTCTCCTGACCTGAACCCCATAGAGAATCTGTGGGATATTGTGAAGAGAAAGTTGAGAGACGCAAGACCCAAAACTCTGGATGAGCTTAAGGCCGCTATCGAAGCATCCTGGGCCTCCATAACACCTCAGCAGTGCCACAGGCTAGTTGGCTCCATGCCACGCCGCAATTTCTTTCTGTGTCTTACCCTCTTGCTTGAGGGTGTCAATGATGGCCTTCTGGACAGCAGTCAGGTCGGCAGTCTTACCCATGATTGCAGTTTTGAGTAATGAAACAGGCTGGGAGTTTTTAAAAGCCTAAGGAATCTTTTGCAGGTGTTTAGAGTTAATTAGTTGATTCAGATGATTAGGTTAATAGCTCGTTTAGAGAACCTTTTCATGATATGCTAATTTTTTGAGATAGGAATTTTGGGTTTTCATGAGCTGTATGGCAAAATCATCAGTATTAAAACAATAAAAGACTTGAAATATTTCAGTTGGTGTGCAATGAATCTAAAATATATGAAAGTTTAATTTTTATCATTACATTATGGAAAATAATTAACTTTATCACAATATGCTAATTTTTTGAGAAGGACCTGTATATATATTTTTTTTTTGTTTAAAGGGACCTGAGCTGTCAGAACAATAAATAATTCATAAAAAATAATGAACGATACAAATCAGAAACCTTAACAGGATTTGTTTGAACGTCAGAACTTGTTCTCTACACTACACTCACAGATGCACACACTCACAAACTTGTGTTGTTTTTTTTTGTCAAAGATGTTATAATCTTTAACAAAATGACATTATTTGACAAGCACATGCACACAAAAGTCTCACGCAGTTGGATAATAGGTAATTGCAATACAACCCCTTCAGGCCAACAACCGCCTCGATATACATTATCCCTTACTTAAGAAATGGGTATTTAAATACTTACCACTGATAGTTTTTGTCCTGTTTATATCACTGATCTTCTCAGCCAGGTATTTCCGTACAATTAGGAGGCGCTTATTTATTTCCTCTGAGGTGTGACCCCTTTCCTCCAGCCTCTGAGACAGACACTCTGTTTAGAAGACACACACGCATGCATGCACGCACACACACAAATAAATACATTTTTTACTTCAAGTACTGATCATGACTAATGATTTACTAAATAATTTGTAAATACAAAGTGTTTTGTGTACAATGTGATAATGGAATGACAATAATTCATTAATAAATGCGCAAGATCGGTGTGAAAATAGAGACCAGAAGACAAAAGACAAAGACTGCAGTGCTGAAAAGGGGCAGGGCTACATAAGGTCTATAATGTGTCTTGCAGGGCCGTAATCAACCAAAGAAAATCTTGGTCGACTGAAGTCCAGAAATTTCTTCTAAAAATCGACAAAAAATGACGTTAGAAAAATCAAGAACGTACCAATTAATCGACTAGTCAACTGGGAGATTACAGCCCTAGTGTCTTGTGTTGAGATTTAATTATAAATCTAAATCTAAAGCTAAATTTGACGGTTTTACCTTTGATAGCTGAGATCTTTTCTGGACTCAGAGGTGGTTTTGCCTCAGCCGTTTTTATTGCGTTACATTTCATCCCCGTAACGCTCCTCTGTTTGAGAACTGTGGTACCCCATATGACTACAGCCAAGCTCTTGCAAAATTTTGAGTCCCCCTCTAATCTCCTCACGACATCCCACTTTTCTGTGGGTATCAGGACTCCATGTCCTAGATCCTGAAACAAAAACAAAAAAACATTAATATGCATAAGACCATTTTAGCTCATTTAAAAGTAGAGGTCAACCATTATATTGGTTTTACGGATTACTTGGCACCAATAGGTAGCAGGTAACTCAGGGGGCCACGGCGATGCAGGTAGTTTGAGGAGTCATTGTAGGACTGCCCTCCGTGGCCTTGACTCTTGGCTTGGCCACGATGGCTGGAGAAGTATGTACTTGTTTGCATATTTGTGGTTGGGTATTATTTAAGTTTACTTCATTATATTACAATTAAATCCTAATTTAATCATGACAAACTATATATCGTTGGAAAGGTTTAAGACTCCTTAATAGATATTTCAGCACTGTTTTTTATTACAATTTATGCAGGAACAGTAATAGATGAATTAGATGAATTTATGACAAGAGCGTACCTCAAAAAAATCTACATCATAACAGGCGTTTCTGTCGTTTGTCACAAAAAAGTCGACGCACACACTTTTAATAATTGAAACTTTGGTTTTCATGCTAAAAGTTCATAATAAAACATTTACCGGTAATCGTCTCGGGTTACGACTGTAACATAACATAACATCTTTAACAAGCATGCAAAGTTTCATGGAGATCGGACAATAGGTGGCGCTATAACTGTTGAAAAGCTTTAAAACCATGTATTTCCTATGGTAAATGGCCTGTATTGGCTGTAAATGGTGTTTTCCATCTATTACGTCAGTGTTTAAATGTATGCTAAATAAAACTTAATGTCTTTTGATGCTTTTGTGCTTAACGGCCTTAAAGGCCTTAACTGCTTGAACACCGCTAAATGCTGCTTGCAGCTTTAATTTTTTTTGAAACGTTTATTTGGCTTCAAAAAAATATAACAGCTTTTAATTTCAGTGAACTTTAAACAATCCTCACATAAACCCATAATAAATGTCATATTTACCTGTGCCCTTCCTGTCTAACAGGTAGGACATATACAGAAATTGAATAAAGTTATCAAACAGTCTGCGCTGCATAAATTATAAATTATATATAGACTAATCCTTATGAAAGCTACAAAAGTTCTTTAGTCAGTCCTTCCAGAAAAACGCGGAGTTTTTTTGTGATTGTTGCGGGCAAAAATCCTTGATTACGTGGCCCGTTTTCTTTAAAAATGCGATGGAATATGCGGGATATTTATGCAATTTTTTGCGATGAAATTGCGGGAACTTGCAAAAATTGCGGGAACTTGCAGAACTGCGGTTTGATGAAAAAGAGGGGAAAAAAGTGATCCCCCAACACCCTGTTCTCACTAGGCTACTACCTTAATGTAAAGAGTCCTTTCTTATTACTTCCTATGATAAGCAAACATACTACATCACAGAAAGTTCTGGAAATATTTAATTTCTCATCTTGTTTTATTTCAGACTGTATCGAGTGGAAATAAGGTGTGGCCCCTTTAAGAGCTGCGCGCTCCCTGTCTAACTGTCTGCAGTATTATATTGTATGTGCCATGCGCCTCGAACACCCCATGTGTGCGGGTAATTTCTGTTTGATGCTACTTCTTTTATCTTATTTTGTTTATTAAGTAACGACGCGGACGGTAGAACGTGTGACAGACAGTTACGAGTTTGATTTGGGAATAAAGTGCGAGTTGTGAGATGCCAATCGCCTCCGTGAGTCTGTCTGGCCTCTGCAATAACTTCAGCTGTGAGCTAACTTATCCCTATTTTTCTTCCCGACACAACGCGTTACAAGACCTTAATAAACACATCAAACTTACAAAACATTGATGAGTCAAACAAGTTCTGTAGCTTTACTAGAGGAATATGCTACAACTTCAGTAAAAATGAATAAATGAAATATTTAAAAATAAAGTGTGCTCCTGTTTTACAGCTTTTCAATGATGTTCACGTCGCGTAATTACTTCACTTCATAACGTTCCCATGGCAACAGGGGGAAGTGGCTGCTCTTGTGTGAAGCAAACGCAACATTTTCCAACTTTCTGCTAAGATATATGTGACTTTTTTGCGACGAAAATGCGGGGATTATGAAATCATGCAAGCCCCGCATATTTTGCGCGGAAATCAGCAATTTATGCGGCGAAATTGCGGAGTATTTGAAAAAATGCGACCCCCGCATAAATATGCGGATTTTGGCTGATTTTGCATTGAATCATGCGATCGCATAATCACGTTTTTCTGGAGGGACTGTTTAGTCAAGAGCACTGAGTAATTTTCTCTGTTCCCTTTGTTCTTTGATTAACTTTACTGACAGAAAGCTTGCTGCTGGGCCTTTAAGAGCAGCCACTGTTGACAGAGACGCAGATCTCACACGCGCCTCATTCTCTCACAACTCTTCACGTCCATCATAAGACTGCTCTTCTGTTATGAAGATACTCGACAAAACGCCATTTTGGCATAATTGTTTGTGTTATTGTTCGTTTAAGCTTGAAAGAGAACTGTATTCTGGCGCACGGTCTGTGCATGCGCATGAATCTTGCGCGCGCGTCTTTCTGCGAGTCACAGTCAGGACATTCACAGGCAGCGCGCTCTCTTTTGAGTTGTCTTGCAAGAATGGTTTAAAGGCATTCGCACGAATAAGAGTGGGATAATGTAACACTAGCCAAAGGATGACAAAAAATAAGAGATGCTGAGTTGCATTAACAGCCCTAATTTGTTTATTTCATATAAAATCACGGCATTTCGCGTTTTATAATCGCATAGGCTTGACATCGCGATTACGATTGCGATATGATTACTCGTGCAGCATTAATTTATACAGTAATGAATATCCTTTTTTCACATTTGATTACTTTATTCAAATTTCTTTACCTGTTAGATCTACCTGAAAAACTCTAAAAACACTGTTTATTTAATTTGTAGCCTTTCTTTGTTCTATTGTATTTATTTGTCTTAAGACAATTTTTTAAATACTCGACGGGCCGGATTAAAACAGCCTAACGGGCCGGGCCGTATGTGGCCCGCGGGTCGTAGTTTGCCCACCCCTGATTAAGATGGTAGTTTTTGTTGTAGTATCAAGATTGGATTAAATAATTGATATTTCACTGGTTTTGACAAACATTTGAACATTTGAATTTGATGAACAAATTAAGCCAACTAATATGATTTATATTCTTTTGGTTTATCTACTAATACATTTAAAAATGACAAATGCTGTGAAAATTCAGTGATCGGTTACGGTATCGGTGAATACCAAAAATCAAAGTATCGGTATCGGACTCGTTCTGCAAAAAGTGGTATCGGGACATCCCTAATTAAAATGATAGGAATATGTAAAGTTTGTGTTTTACAGTCTACGAAATACCTTGTCATCCCTGTGTCTTATGTTCTGCTCCTCTGCTTCTGGACCGTGAACTGGCTGCTGTGGGAGTGGAGTCTGGCCTGCAGAAGAGGACTGTGGCTCCTTTTGTGTTACTGTAATATCAGAGTAAAGGCCCATTCACACCAAGAATGATAACTATATTCGTTTTTTTTAATCAATCACCGCCTATAACTTACATTTGAATGTGTCCAATTCTTTCTAAGAACTTTAAAAATATGCATGTAAAATTAATAATCAAACAGTTTTAAAATGCTCACGTTTGAGTATTATAGCCGTTTGCTCCTCTGCTGGTTCCTCTGGACCGTGAACTGACTGCTGTGGGAGTCGAGTGTGGCCTGCAGAAGAGGTCCGTGGCTCCTTTTGTGTTACTGTAATATCAGATTATGCAACACTTTTAATAGTTTTGTTGCAAAAAAAAAAAAAAAGTAAAAATCACAGGCTATAAGTTGCATTTAAAAGTGTCCAATTCTTTCCAAGGACATATGATGATCTAAGATCTATGTTAAATTAATAGCCAACCAGTTTGAAAATGCTCACTTTTTTTGTTTTGGAAGAGCTCCTCTTGGAGATGAAGGTTTAACCGCCTTAGTTGCTGCAGTTCAGCTTTCGTGTCCCTATTCTCTTCTTTTAAACATTTCATTTTCTTCTCTTTTTCTTCATTACTCATCTCCTCCTCTCGCATCCTTTTTTTGATGTTGTAGTACTTGTCTTGCAGTTCCTTGTGCACATCCAAGGGGACATACTCATTGTGGGTTTCGTAACTGCTCTGGACAACTTTTTTCTTTTCTTTTAGGATTTCCATTAAAGTTTTCCGTTTTTGTATGCTTTGGACTGCTGGCTTTTTTTTGTCTGGTCATTTGTCTTGTCACACTGTAAAATAAACAAAAAAATATTTTTTTAACAGCAGAATTTGTGGTGACAAACGTCTCGGTTACGTATGTAACCCTCGTTCCCTGAAGGAACGACACCCTCTCCAATGCAGCGATCGACATCTAATCGTCGTGAAATGACTGGTACACACCTCAAAGTATATTGGCCTCTCTAGCGAGATTCCTATTAGTCGGTCTGACATACGTCATAGTGACCGACTGATAGGGAACTACATTTCCCATGATGCTATTTAGATAATTCCACCGAAATTATAGATTCAGAGAACCGAAACAAGCAAACGCAAAGTGTGTAATGTTGTGATTAACAATAATGTGATTCTCATAGCTTTGATTGGTTTGGTTCATGACTTACATCACTTTAATGGAAACTATTTTTTAAATGCCTATGGGATAAATTTAAAGTATGAAAAATGCGTAGAAATAGGCAAAAATATAAGCTATACCTGGAACCTCAAAGTAAGACAAAGATACCTCGCCAGACACTTTGTCGATATGACAGGCCAGGTGTTGATGTTGACGAGGAAGAGAGCCAAACAGCCAATGAAACAGGTACCGTAGGCGTAGACTATCACGCTTATTATCCAGTAGGATTGTCCCGATTATTTGAATACATTTGATTATTAAAAAATGTAAATAAAAACGTTAGTACATAGGACGGAGGTGATCCAGCAAAGTCTGACATACTTAATGAAGAATAACTTTGGATTTTTAATAGACAAATAAATAAATAAAAACCCAGAGAAAAGGAGAAGAATTCTCATCGGATATCAAAATAAAAGTCCTCACACAACATATACCTGTTAAATAAAAGTATTAACAGTTAAACCGAGATAGTGGTCATAAGTTTCATATTTCTTTGTCATTTAAATTATTTTGTAGAACCTATATATATATTTGTATATATGAGATTTCTTCAGCTTGTTTTTTTCTTGTTGCTTATGGTATTTTTATTAGATATGCTCTCAGAGGCAGGGAGTGAGACAAACAGCAAACAGAACAGAGAGAGTGAGAGAGACAGCACACAGAACAGTGAGACGGAGAGCATACAGAGCAGCAATTCAATGTTGAGTACAACATTTGTGGTATGTGAAAGTTTTGTGATCTGTTTTCCTGATGTATTGAAAGCTATAAAAGGCCATAAAGTTACACATTCAAAAAATAAGCATGGAAACAGGCAGCTAGAGTCAGATGAAGTACAATTATTCACAGTCCCTCTTGCTGTCAGTGCAATGTCATGATTGTAACATAACTGTAACATTGTCAGAATGGTCCAGAAAGTGAAGCAGCCACGATAACAACACTCAACTCCATATGCAAATTATCTGAACTGATGACAGATGAGTACAGTAGTGAGGTAGACATTGCACCAGGCTCAAGTAGACCTTCAGAAACACATGTGAGTACTAGTTTAGCTTTTTCAGATAATTGTTTTTTTTCTCTCTCTCTCAAGTACACATGTACTTCTTTAAGTTTTGAATTATAAATGTATCATTTTGGAGGGTCTGTACGTTTAAAAAAATATAACTATGAACCTACGTGAATATGTGTATGAGCAGACCTACAAACAACAATACCTTTAACAGAGATGTTGCTTTTTTAAAGGCATGCAGTGGAACAGAGTCAGAGTCTGAGATAGACCATAGGACAGGCAGCATGAAGCAGAACACTACTGATCCCCTGTCAATGATTGGCCTACAGCCTGACATGGACACTGCTTTGACTGCCACAGGAACTACCACAAAAGCTGAGGCCATGCTAATGATTATGAGCCATGCAGCAAAGCATAAAATAACTGGTAGCCAGTTACATGATTTACTGCAGTTGATCAATAAATTGTTTGGGCAAGAGGTTGTACCTCGATCCAAGTATCTTTTTAACAGAGTGTTTAAAAACAGTTGTGAGGGAGTAGAATTTCAGTTCTACTGCGAAAAATGTTACTTCAACATAGGAACAGTCCAGGAAATCAGTGACAAACAAATTGATGAATGTGGATCATGTGGCAGCACTTTTGATTCTGGTTCTATGAATGGAGGTAACTTCTTTATCAATGTTCCTCTTGCCCCACAAATTCAGACTCTGCTTGAAAGCACAGAAGTGAGTGCCCATTTGAATTATAGGTTTGATAGGCAAAAGAGTCATAATGAGATGTTTTCAGACATCTATGATGGGGAGAAGTACAGACATTTGTCTGGCCCAAATCAGATCCTCTCAGATTCTCACAACCTATCATACATATTCAACTCAGATGGAAGCCCTGTGTTTAATTCTTCAAAGTTCTCTATATGGCCCATCCACATAATGATCAATGAGCTTCCCCCTGAACTTAGGTTTAAGAATGTATTGCTTGCTGGCCTTTGGTTTGGGCCAAAAGAGCCCGTGATGGAAATCTTTCTCAAGTCATTTGTGGACCAGGCCAAGACCCTAGCTGACACTGGTGTCATATGGCATAAAGAAGGGTATGTTATTAACAGCAAAATAGTTGGCCTCTGTTGTAGTGTTGATTCCAAAGCGAGACCGCTGATGCAAAACACTACCCAGTTTAATGGATATCATGGCTGCGGATTCTGTCTGCATCCTGGGAAGCTGGTTGATAGGGTAGTAAAGTATCCAGTTTCAGAAGAAGAATATTCTGACAGAACAAATGAGGAAATGGTTAGGGATATGGAGTTGGCTGTAGAAGGTGGGACAAATATTAGGGGCATAAAAGGTCCTTCTCCACTAATCAACTTGCCATACTTTGATGTTGTCTGGGGTTTTGTCCCAGACTACATGCATGCAGTCTTACTGGGGGTTTCAAGACAGATTACTAGACTCCTGGTTGAAACGTCTTCATCCACCCAGCCATATTATGTAGGCAGACCTGCCACTTTGAGAGAGATCGATGCTAGAATTGTTGGTATCCAACCTCCACACCTGATTACTCGACTGCCTAGAGGGTTGTCAGATAGGGTGCACTGGAAAGCCTCTGAGTGGCGATCCTGGCTCCTGTTCTACAGCCTACCATGTCTTGAAGGACTTCTTCCCCAAAAGTACTTGCAACATCTTGGCCTACTTGTATCAGCCATTTATCTGCTACTGAAGGATGAACTAAAACCTTGTGAAATCAACAGACCTGAGATCTTGTTGCTTGACTTCATGTTCAGGTTTCAGATTTTATTTGGCGAGTCACAGATGACATTTAACATTCACCTTCTCAGTCATCTTGCCAAGTCAGTCAGGTTGTGGGCCCCATTGTGGACACATTCTGCATTTCCTTTCGAGAATGCAAATGGCAAACTCCTGACTTTGGTAAAAGGAACAAAAGCAGTGGCTAATCAGATAGTTACCAAGTTTCTTCTGTTTAGATCAATTCCTTACTTCTCATCCAAGTACATGGTGAAAGAAGAGGTGTTACGGTTCTGTTCTGATTTGAGCAAGTACCCAAGGGTCCAAAATACTGTCAAATGTGACAATACTACGCTACTTGACAATGGGAGCGTGCATGTTGTTACACAGGAAGAACGAGCTGCCTTCTGTGCCTCTAGCGTGTGCATACCTGATGAAGTTGTAGTGCACAAGCGCATGATCAAAGGTGGTCTGGTGTATACTAGCAGAGACTACACCCTATCTCAGAGACGAGATGAAAGCTTTGTGAACCTAACAGATGGAACATGTGGGGTAATCGATAAAATTATTTCTTTCTCTGACACGGATGATCACATAGCATTATTATTAACAACATTTAAGGTAGCTCCAGTATTTCCACTACCACAACCTTGTGGTTTTGTTCCACACATTTCCATTGTGCAATGCTGGGAATCATCCAAGACAGAATTAGTTCCCTTTCGTTGTCACTCCGAGTTACGTCGGATGACGACGAATGGGGTTTCGCTTAGAACACCTATCGACTTCGAGTATTACAAAACGAGCCAATGGCAAAGAAATGCCATGGGTCTGCGGAATTTGCATAGCGTATCTCCGCCTTACCTCGTGGGTATAAAAGGAGGACGCCGGCAACAGGCAGATATGTTTTCGCTTCGGAGCCAAGAGTATTTCTTCACTCCACAGTCATCTCTGACTTCGCTCTACGAGACGAGCTTCTCTCTCCGGTGTTGGTGTGACGGCGATCTGCAGCGAGCTCACAGTGCCTGCTGATCTGTGCAGTAATCTGCCAGTGTGTGTGTGTCTCCCTGTGCGCTTCAACATCGCGGAGTTTTTTCTCTCCTCTCATAAAAGAGCTCGCACGCGGCACGTCTTTTTAAAGACGGCTCGCCCGTGCATTTCTGGTTGCAGCGGACTGGTATCGGACTCTGATGGGCACGAGCGCTGTCTAGTGTGTTTGATCATGCTTGAACAGCGCTCGTGGGTGACTCATATTCTCGCAAGGGAACGTGATCATCGCGTCATATATAGGTCGAGACTCGGTGAACTCGCAAGAGTGAGAGTCCCCTCATCCACCCCCCGATCTTCGGCTGGTGGCCAGGGTGACCTGAGGGTTACGGTCTGGAACAAGGCGCCGACTACGTGTCCGTGACCCCAGCCCCCCTCTTCAATGACGGTGCCCGCTAGTGAACTGCTGATTTCCGCGAGTCTACCTTCTGGTGGCCCGCGTGTTTCAGTTGAAGCTACAGAGGAAGATGCCATGTCTGTTGCAGCATCACTAGGTGGGCTTGAGTCTTCTGGAAGTGAGGGCTCGTCACAGCTGCCACCTTCCGGTGTGCATACGGCTGTGCCTGAGTCTGATCCGGAGATGACGGCCATGCTTTCCTGGGACGATTGGTTTTGGGTAAGGCCGCCGACCCTCGTCCGTGGCAAACCCGAATACCTCTCTTCCCGGACGTGCATGATGAGATCTCGAAGTCCTAGAAGACCCCCTTGTCTTCTCAGGACCGCTCGCTGATCTCATCCGCCTTTCCTCCCCTCGATGGGGCCGCTGCCCTTGGGTACACTGGGGTTCCCCCGGCTGAACGCTCTGTTGCGATGCTATGTGTCCTCAGAGTGCTTCTTCTCGGCGCAATCCTAAGCACCCGCCCGTGGCCTGTAGTTTTTCGTTACGCTTGTGGCGAGATCCTATAGTGCCACGGGACTGGCAGCCGCCTCTCTGCATGCCATGGCTGACCCAGATGCTCATGGACCTGCACGAGGGCGGGACTGACCCAGGGCTCTTCACTGAGCTGCGCGCCGTCACTGACCTTGCTCTCCGAGCGACGAAAGTGGCCGTACGCTCCCTGGGTCAGGTGATGCTCACCATTCTGTGGCTGAACCTGTCTGATGTGCTGGATGTCGCACGGACCCGTCTGTCCGACATTCCCATATCCCAGGTCGGCCTCTCCGGCGGTGCGGTTGAGGGCTTGACCAACAGCTCTCAGCCGCTCATGAGCAGACTGACGTTGATTCTGTCCCGACAGCCCCGCCGTCCGCCCAGGTCCCTCGGTCTGCCCACCGCCGAAGGCGCCCCCCCGCGGCTCCCACCCCGCCCGTTCACCCGGGCCGGCTCTGGGGGCCGCGGGCGGACGCCACAGCCCCTCTCCAGCCCCGCCCCCCGCTACACGCCGGGTTAAGCGGCGCTCCTGAGACGGGCTCCTCGGGGATGGAGCAGACTGAGGTTGACTCTGTCCCGACGGCCCCGCCGTCCGCTCAGGTCCCTCGGTCTGCCCACCGCCGTGGGCGCTCCCCCGCGGCTCCCACCCCGCCCGCTCAGCCGGGCCGGCTCTGGAGGCCGCGGTCGGACGCCAAAACAGTCCTCTCCAGCCCCGCCCCCCGCTACACGCCGGGTTAAGCGGCGCTCTTGGGATGGGCTCCTCAGAGATGGGACTCAGTTCTTTCCAGGAGCTGGTAGCAGGACCACTCCTTTCCCCGGGTGAGGGCCGGGGAAGAATCCTTATTCTCCAAAGAACTGACTCTCCCGTCTCTGAGCACAGAGAGTTCGGACGACACAGAGCGCCGCCCACATGCCGTGCTCTCCTCGTCCCCCTCTGTCCCGGAGGTGGTTGACACGGCGTGCCGTCCACGACCGCTTCGCCCCTGTCCCCCTCTGTCGCCAGACCCTTGACAGAGCAGGCCCCTGTGGAACGCTGGTCCTTCCCTGGCCTCCTCTGTCAGGGTGCGGTTTTGACCTTGCCCCCACACCGGGCCGCTATGCCGTCCACGTCTGGGCCGGTCATTCCGCTTCGCTGCACCACCGGAGGGACGTCTGTGGTTCTCGACGCCGCTGGCACAGTTGGGAGCCTGCCTAGAGCTTCCCTTCTGTTCCGCGCGAACCATCGGCTCGGCTATGCGATTCAGTTCGCACGGTCTCCTCCCCACTTCAGGGGAGTCCGCTCCACTTTGGTCGATGGCTATGCCCTATCATGAGAGCGGAGGTTGCTACCCTACTGGCGAAGGGTGCGATTGAGACTGTCCCTCCAGCCGAAAGGAGGTCCAGGGGTACAGCCCCTACCTCATTGTCCCGGAGAAGTCTGGTGAGTTACGGCCAATCCTGGTCCGAACCGCTCCCTTCACAGGCTGCCGTTCAAGATGCTCCTGGCCAAACGCATTTCTGGATGTGTGCGGCCACAGGATTGGTTTGCAGCGATCGACCTGAAGGACGCCTACTTTTATGTCTCCGTTCTCCCTCGACTCAGACCATACCTACAGTTTGCTGTCAGGGCGTGCGCATATCAGTACGCTGTTTTCCCATTCGGGCTAGCCCTGTCTCTTCGCGCCTTCATAAGGTTGTTGAGGCTGCCTTTGTTCCTCCATGGGAACACGGGTTCGCATCCTGAACTATCTCGGTGACTGGCTGTCTTAAGCTCACTCCTGAGACCAGGTTTGCGAATACAGGGACCCAGTGCTCCGGCACCTAGCTCGTCTGGGCCTTCGGGTCAACCGGGGAAGGAGTAAACTTTGCCCCGTGCAGAGGAGCTCTTTTCTCGGTATGGACTTGGTCGCCTTCTCCACTCAGCCATTGCTGACTTGCCTGAGACTATCAAGCGCAAGAGTGCGATTCCACTGAAGTTTCTTCAGAGGCTCCTGGGGCATATGGCATCTGCAGCCGTGGTTCGCCGCTCAGATTGCTTCATATGAGACCGCTTCAGCTTTGGCTCCGCGACCGAGTCCCGAGGTGGGCATGGCAACACGGCACCCTCCGAGTACCAGTTACTCCGACCTGCCGTCAGACCTTCACCCCGTGGTCGAACCTCAGTTTTCTACGGGCCGAGTGCCCCTGGAACAAGCTTCGCGGCATGTTGTTGTAACGACAGATGCCTCCTCCACGGGCTGGGGTGCCATGTGCAATGGACGTGCTGCCGCGGGCTCCTGGACAGGACCCCGACGCCTCTGGCACGTCAATTGCCTCGAGTTGCTGGCCGTACGTCTTGCTTTGCGCCGCTTCCGGGCCGTGCTCAAGAACCAACACGTACTAGTCCGTTCAGACTATACCGCCTCTGTAGCGTACATCAACCATCAAGGTGGTCTACGCTCCCGCCGTATGTCGCAACTCGCCCGCCACCTCCTCATATGGAGTCAGAAGCATCTGAGGTGGCTTCATGCCATTTATATCCCCGGAGCCCTGAACTGTGCAGCCGACGAGCTCTCACGGCTTCAGCCCCTCCCGGGAGATTGGCGACTCCATCCCCAGTCGGTTCAGCTGATTTGGGACCAGTTCGGGGACGCACAGATAGATCTGTTTGCCTCCCACGACTCGACCCATTGCGCCCAGTTTTATTCCCTGACCGAGGGCACGCTCGGCACGGATGCTCTGGCGCACAGTTGGCCGCAGGGCCGCAAGTATGCGTTTCCCCCAGTGAGCCTTCTTGCGCAGACCTTGCGCAAGGTCAGGGAGGACGCGGAGCAGGTAATTCTGGTCGCGCCATACTGGCCCGCCCAGACCTGGTTCTCCGAACTAGTACTCCTCGCGACAGCACCTCCCTGGCCGATCCCTCTGAGGAAGAACCTTCTTCCTCAGGGACGGGGCCACCTATGGCACCCTCGTCCCGATCTCTGGAACCTCCACGTGTGGCTCCTCGATGGGACGAGGCAGGTTTGAGTACCCTACCACCAGCGGTGGTGGCTACCATCACTTCCGCTAGGGCGTCGTCCACGTGACACGTCTATGCGTTGAGGTGGAACCTCTTCGTCAGCTGGTGCTCTTCTCACCGAGAAGACCCCCGGAGATGCTCGATCAGCGTTGTGCCTTCCTTCCTTCAACAGGGGCTGGAGCGAAGGCTGTCTCCCTCCACCCTGAAGGTCTACGTTGCCACTATTGCCGCACACCATGACCTCATCGAAGGTAAGTCGGTGGGGAAGCACGACCTGGTTATCAGGTTCCTGAGAGGAGCGAGGAGACTAAATCCGCCCCCCTCCTCTCGTTCCCTCTTCGGACCTCTCAGTGGTTCTAACTGCCCTGAAGAGTGCTCCATCTGTGCCCCTGCAATCAGTCGAGCTTAAATTCCTGTCTATGAAGACAGCGCTCCTGGTTGCACTGGCCTCCATCAAGAGGGTAGGGGACCTGCACGCATTCTCCGTTGACGAAGCGTGCCTGGAGTCCGGGCCGGCTTACTCTCACGTGATCCTGAGACCCCGGCCTGGATACGTGCCCCAAGGTTCCTACCACTCCCTTCCGGGACCAGGTGGTGAACCTGCAAGCGCTGCCCCTGGAGGAGGCAGACCCAGCCTTGCACTGCTCTGTCCAGTACGCGCTCTCCGCGCCTATGTAGACAGGACGCAGTGTTTCAGGACCTCAGACCAGCTCTTTGTCTGTTATGGTGGGAAGCTGAAGGGAAAGGCTCTCTCAAAGCAAAGGTTGTCTCACTGGATAGTGGACGCCATTGCTTTGGCATACCAGCAGCAAGGTCGACCGTGCCCCCTTGGTGTGACTGCCCACTCCACCCGGAGTGTGGCATCCTCTTGGGCTCTAGCGCATGGCGCCTCGCTAACAGACATCGGCAGAGCTGCAGGCTGGGCGACACCTAACACATTCGCCAGATTCTTTAATCTCCGAGTGGAGCCAGTGTCCTCTCGTGTACTCGCTTCAACCAGCTAGTACAGGACCCGCTCAGGTGTCTTCGCTTGCTCGCCATTCCACTCCACGGACTGGATACGTGCGATATTCTCCTCAGGTGAGCTTCCCCGGAAGCCCTGAGCTCCTCCAGCACTCCTGACGTCGGCGCCAGTGTCTATTGCCTGCGTGTCGGCTAGGAACCTCCCGTGTGCATGGTCCCTCCTCTGAGCGACCCCCACATGTGTATTTCCACTGTAAGCCTCTTTGAGCATGTGTCTTTCCCTTGGCAAGCCACCTTGCCACCCCTGGGGTTGAAATATTCCACCTGCGGCTGGACACCCCAGTGTTCTCCATATGTCTCCTTCGGGTCATATGTGTATTCTCTAAGTCCCCCCCTCTGGGTTGGCAGTAATTGCATATTTCCCCTAAACTTTGGGATATGCTCCCCAGTGTACCTTGGTATTCCTGTGCTAAATAGGAGTCCTTCGTCCGTGCCAGTCTCACGACAGGGATCTCAGATTTACGCAGGGCACTGGAAGACAGCTGAGAAGGTGGCGTGATTAGACTGGTAACCCCATTCGTCGTCATCCGACGTAACTCGGAGTGACAACGAAAGGGAACGTCTCGGTTACGTATGTAACCCTCGTTCCCTGAGTAGGGAACGGAGACGTTACGTCTTCCTGCCACTTTCCGCTGTACCGCGGGGATCGCCTGAGCTCAGTCTTGGCTCCTCAGCGAAGAAACATATCTGCCTGTTGCCGGCGTCCTCCTTTTATACCCACGAGGTAAGGCGGAGATACGCTATGCAAATTCCGCAGACCCATGGCATTTCTTTGCCATTGGCTCGTTTTGTAATACTCGAAGTCGATAGGTGTTCTAAGCGAAACCCCATTCGTCGTCATCCGACGTAACGTCTCCGTTCCCTACTCAGGGAACGAGGGTTACATACGTAACCGAGACGTTTCTGTTAGTTGCCTTCAGGGTAAATGCATGTGTATCAAAGTGGAAGACAAACTATACATTTGCAGTTTCCCAAACATTTTTGAGAGGGACTAGAACAAACCCTTGCCCGACGCGTGTGTGTGTTTGGCTGATGTTAAGTCAAGTTATGTTATCTAAAGATGTTTTGTATGTTGTAAGTGCTTGTAAGTAAAATGCAGTATGTATGGCAACAAACGTAAATGGCAGGTAAATGTTCTTGAGCCATTCTTTTTCTGTACTATTTTGGCTTTCATAAAATATTATATTTGATTCACTCCTTTTTATCTTTATCTTTAAAGCAACCTGATGTAAGTGTTTTAAATAACTAGATCGGCATAGTCTTGTGGCTGGTCATCCAATATCACTCCAAGGTAGGAGTATTGAAAGCACATGTTGAGGAAAGTGAAAATAAGATAAAAGTGGGAAAGGAAAGGGAGAAGGAGATACTTAAGTGCCTTTCTGGTGTCCTTGCTCGGTGGAGTCGCGCAGGTAGAGTCGATGGTAGCTGCTGGTAGGCAGTACTTAAGTGCAATAAAACTGCAATCATTTTCACTCGCTGTTGTTAAAGTCGAAACGTGTCTAAATAAAATAAAATTAGAAAGTTAAAAATGAAAAGTAAGCTTTTAAGGAGATCTAAATGAATCTTAGTTGTGTTAACTTAACATTTAAGCTAATTTATAAATAGAATTAAGACAATTAAATGAATTAACATTTTTACTTAACATTTTTAACTTATTTTAGATCTTCAGCTATTGGTCTGCACTGCTTTCAATGTCTTAAAATAAATTAAACATGCAAATCACACACAATAAAGCATTTCACTTTATTTTTTGCCACAGCCTGAATCCACACATGAAATGTACAACAAAACATGGCAAATTGACAAATGGAAGTTCACTCACAACTTATTCAGCAAATCTGCATTTACTTGCAACATCACTTGTTATTGTTCAGACTGTCGCGAAAAATACATTGCATTGAAAATACATGGTAATGGGGAGCAAAAATTGGCACTTTTTGCTGATGATTTATTATTGACTATATCTTACCCCACGCAGGTTGTTCCTAAAATCATTAAACTACTACTAGACTATGGCTCTTTTTCAGGGTAAAAAACCCTAGGATTTGTGTTAATGTAAATAAAACACAGGTAGTAACTCTGAATTATGCCCCACCAGAAGAAATTAATGATAGTATATGGAAATGGGAGGCAGACAGTATCAGATATCTAGGGGTGGTATTGCACCGAGATTTCACTAAAATGTTTGAAGCTAATTATGGCCCTCTGAATATAGCAATAAAATCGGATATACAAAGATGGATTACCATACCTTTTTTGGATTTATACTCTAGGATCGATTCAATAAGATTAAATGTTCTCCCCCGAATGCTCTACTTATTCCAGTGCTTACCAATTTACCTCAAAAACAATTTGTAGAGTGGGATAGAATGCTGTCAAAATATATTTGGAAAGTGAAAAAATCTAGAGTTAAATATAAAACCTTACAATTGAAGAAAGATAAAGGAGGTCGTGGTCTTCCTTGTTTACGAGAATACTACTATGCTGCACAGTTAAGACCATTAATATGTTTGTGTTCTTCATATTACACCGCAGGATGGAAGGAGGTGGAGGGGACAACTATTGAAGAAATACCAGTTGAAGCTTTATTAGCAGATATCAAACTGCAGAATAAGATTCATTTAACAGACGAACCCATTTCACATGTAATGATATCTGCCTGGAATGAAGCAATTACAATTTGTGGTTTGGAAGACCCTTAAAAAATCTTAAAATGGTGTGCATACGATTCAGATTTTACCCCGAATCAGCATGATGATAGATTTAAGAATTGGATTTTAAAAGGATTGACTGATTATAACTCATTTGTCCATAAGGGAGCATTCCAATCCTTTGAAGCCTTGCAAAGAAAACATGGATTAGGCTCTGCTGACTTTTTTAGGTATCTTCAGATCAGACACTATTTTAATCAGGACCTGAAAGTGAATTTAAACAACCTAGGATTTGTGGGAACATTTATATCATTAACTACAAATTTGGGCATTGGGGCATTACCACATTTTTTGGGACTTCCAAATTATTTCTCAGTATTGGGCTAGAATACATGACCATATACAGAATGTTTTTGCATTTGTTTTTCCATTTACTTTTGAAACCCTATATCTAAGTAATATTTCAACTGATAAATTGGACTCAAAGGACAAGAAACTTCTATACATCTTATTGGCAGCAAGTAAAAAGGCTCTAACAAGGAGATGGCTCAAACCAGAACCACCGACAACTAAGGACTGGATAAACATTGTGCAAGAGATCTACACAATGGAAAAACTGTCCTTTTTACTCAAAGGGCAGAGGGACACTTTCTATAGGATATGGTCCAAGTGGACGGAATATGTTAAGCCTGTTAGATCTGATTTTTTGTAAACACTGCTGCTGTTTACTAATTGTGCACGGATTTAAAAGTTTAAATGAATAGCATAAATAATTTGGAAGTAATTTGGTTTCCCCGCCACCCACACCTGAGTTCTGATGTTCTTGTAATAGAAAGTAAAAAATGGTAAATCCACGTAATGTACTTATGTCAATATATGTCAAACAATTGTAAAATTCAACATGCTTTCTCAATAAAAGTTAATATATATATATATATATATAAAAAGAAAATACATGGTATTGAATCACAAAATTAGAAAGAAATGTACCTTTATATTCTAAAATAAAATTAGTATCTTACAGCCTCTTACATCTAATTTGGTTAAATTAATTAATTGCCATTATACAAGTTGTTTATTTAGGTTTGGAGCTCAAATTGGTTATTGATCAATTTTAGATGCTCACCTGATAATGCTTGATGAGATTCTCAGGATTTTCTGAGAGGTAGACAATTATCCTAGTCTGTAAGACTGTACATTTTAATATAAGTACAAGTTAGATGCTATATAAACTACCGGTCAAAAGTTTTTGGGTGGTAAGATTTTTTAATGTTTTTAAAAGATGTCTCTTCTTCTCACCAAGGCTTCATTAGTTGACCCAAAATACAGCAAAAACTGTAATATTGTGAAACATTTTTACAATTTAAAAAGTAAACTTTTCTATTTTAAAATATTTTACATTTATTTCTGTGTTGGCAAAGCTGTATTTTCAGCATCATTACTCCAGTCTTCAGTGTCACATGATCCTTCAGAAATCATTCTAATATGATGTTTCCATGCTCAAGAAACATTTATGATTATTATCAATGTTGAAAAACCGTTGTGTACAAATTTTTTCAGGATATGACAAATAGAAAGTTCCAAAGAACAGCATTTATCTGAAATATAAAGATTTTGCAACATTACAAATGTCTATACTGTCACGTTTGATCAATATAATGCATACTTACTGAATAAAAGTTATAATTTATTTGATTTCTTAAAAAAAAAAGAAAATCTAACTGACCCCAAACTTTTTAATTGCATCTTAAAATATATTAAAATAGAAAACGTTACTTTAAATTGTAAAACAAATTCACAATATTAGTGTCATGATTCTGCCCTCGTGTCCTTGATTTTCTCTAGTCTTGAGGCAGGATCATGACAGAATCATGATTTGTGTGTGCAAGCATATGGTCTTGTGTTTTGAGCCATGTGCTTGTGTTGTCTCGTTACGTTACCCCGCCCCCTTGTTATCCTCGTCTCGTCATTATTGTCTAGTCAGTTTCACCTGTCCTTGTCTAGTCAGCTTCACCTGTCTTTGTCATTAGTGTTCCCTTTTTAATCTCCTTGTGTTTGCTGTCCTGTGCCGGTTCATTGCCTTACGTGCCATGTCTATACCCAGTGAGTACCTTGTCGAGTGTTTTGTCTAAAAGTTGCGATCTTGTAAAAGCCTGTCTTGTTCCTGTTTAGTTTAATGTCTTAGTCTAGTGTGGTTAGTCGTTTACTTTATCTTGTACTGTTTTGCCCCCTCGTGGGTTTTGTTTTCTGTTTTCTGTTATAATAAACGTTGTGTGTTTGCATACGTCTGCGCTTGGGTTCTCCCATACGGGAAAAAAATATATTTTAAAATATATTTTAAAATATATTTCAAAATATACAAAAAATGGCCAAAAAATATATTTGCTAAAATATATTTCAGAATATATTTACATAAATATATTTCCTACAAATACATTTTTTTAATATACCTTGTATTTTTTAAAAACATATATTTTGCCCTGCATATATTTCAGTCCAAGAAAATACATTCACAATGTAACATTTGAATAAAATCTTTATTTGCTGTCCAAAATGTGAACATATCACACATCTGAATAAATTAGCTTTTTTTTTTTTCAAGCAGTCTCAGTTCCCCCAGCTTGGAATTCACTGCAATACCCAAAGCTCCTCTGGATACATTGGGAAATCTCTTCTTGACTGCCACTGTAAGAGACAAAAATCACAGATATATATTTAGTTCATGCACCCAAAAATGAAAATTCTGTCAATAACTACTCACACTCATTACTTCTAACCCTGTTGAGACTCTCGTTCATCTTCTAAACACAACTGAAGATATTTTAATAACATTTGAGAGATTTCTGTCCCTCCATTGCTGCGTATTTTGCCACTGCCTATGTTAATGACGGCCGGGTGTCCACTGGCACTGGCGCGCTTCACGCGGAGCAGAGCGAGCACTTTCAATTCATTTATATGGAAGTTGAAGAAGCTCAACTTCCATATGAATGAATTGAAAGTGCTCGCTCTCCTCCGCGTGAAGCGCGCCAGTGCCAGTGGACACCCGGCCGTCATTAACATAGGCAGTGGCTCACTTAACTTTTGGATTTTTGTTTCAGAAAACTTTTTTTCTGTTTTCTTGGTTTTTATTTATATTGTATAAATGTAACACTTGAATTTTTTTAATTCCATTTTTTGCCACACAGATGCATTAAATAAAACTACTGACATCCGCTCAATTCATATGGATTAGTTTTACGATCTCTTTAGGAACTTTTTGAAGCGTCATAGTGGTAGTTGCGCAGCTGTCAAAGGAGGGACAGAAATATCTCAGATTTTATATCAAAAAGATATTAATTTCTGTTTCGAAGATGAACGAAAGTCTTACAGAAATGATTACAATTTTTGGGCGAACTAACCCTTTAACTGAAATTTTCTAGTAAATTTTCCTTTCACCAACTCTGCGTCCGAAATCAAATACTTCTCTACTATATAGTATATGAAAAACAATACGCCAACAGAGAAGTATGTCCGAATTCATAGTATTTTTAAAATAGTAGGCAAAAAGTATCCTCATGACCTACTACTTATGCAGAGATTCTGAAGTGTGCATACGATGGACACTTTACTATCCCATGAGGCTACGGGAGGGGATTTATGACTGGCAGTGAAGCTACGTAAATTACACTGGTAAGTCACGTGACAGCAACAACATGGTTGATTTAGTAGTGTCCGAAATTCATTCATATAGAACATACTTTTTTAATGGTTGCGATGTAAATTCAAATACAAATGTATCTACTCAAACAGTATGTGATTTTGGACGCACTGCAAGTCTTGATTTACCAAATATGGCTCCCATGGTTTCCTTGTCAAGGGCACTTCTTCTCTCTGTACTACCGTCAGTTCCCCTTCAGGGACTACCGCTGCGTGTAATCGCAGTGGGAACGCCCCCCAGCGTAGCGCGTCTGAAGCATGAATGAAATCAGTCAATGGAGCGTCACAGCGGGTGACGTCACCGACCAGGAAGCTATAAATATCCCCTGAATACACAAGCCACCAGCTTCTGTTACTTCAGCAGCGCTCTGTGTGTGTCTGATATCTTTCGATTGTGTTTGTCTGATTTGTCAGGAGTTTTCACTATATATATATATATATATAAAAAAACCAAAATGAGCGAGCAGTATAGAAAGTGTGTTCCCCCCTGTACACGTTACATCACGGGTAGGGATTCTCACGAGTTATGTGTAGCTTGTTTGGGAGTTCAGCATGCCCAGTCGGCTCTCGAGGGAGTCGATTGTGAGCATTGCGAGCGTTTTCCTTTGAGAACTCTGCGCTCGCGGCGATCGCTCTTTGAGGAGAGTGGTTTGTTGCGAGCTCCCCAGGGCTCGGGTCCCGCTTCTGTTGAGGCAGAGCGGCGGCGCTTGACTTGGGGTTCGCAGATGGATCTCACCGGCGACGCTGAGACGGGCCCCGCCCTATCTCAGCTTTCTCCGGCGGGATCCAGTGCCTCTCACCCGGCTCTGGAAGCACGCGCTGCGGCGGTTACTTCTGCCCGGGTGGAGGCACGCGATGATGTGGAACTTAGATTATCCAGTTCTGAGGATCTGGATGTCGAAAGTTTGGCATCAGAGGAAACTAGCTCACTTCATTATACTGCTGAAGAAGGTTTAATGGATGTGTTATCTCGGGCTGTTGAAAAACTCAGTATTGAATGGCCAACTGATAAACAAGAATCTAGAAATAAAAGCAAACTAGATGACAGATTTCTCTCTGCACGTCCTCAGCCTTCTCGCCGGTGCTTACCATTCTTCCCAGACCTTCATGCTGAGGTTTCAAAGACCTGGGTTAGACCGGTTTCGAGCAGAATATATACCAATCAATCCAATGCTTATGGTAATATTTTTGGTGCAAAGTCTGCTGGATATGTGACGATGCCGAAGGCGGAGGAGACGCTCGCGAGCTATCTCTCTCCTGCCTCGGCATCTTCGCTTAAAGCACCGGCTCTTCCTTCTAGACCACTGAAAAATACTTCTGTGCTGGTGGGGAAGGCTTACTCGGCGGCTGGGCAGGCGGCTGCATGTTTGCATACAATGGCCATTATGCAGGCTTATCAGGCTGACCTGCTCAAAGATGTGTGTGAGGGGGGAGAAATTTCGGCAGATATGATCAATGAGCTCAGGCAGACTGCTGATCTCACTCTCCGGGCCACCAGGGAAACAGCTAAATCTGTTGGCCGGTCTATGGCAGCCATGGTGGCCACAGAAAGGCATTTATGGTTGAGTCAAACCTCTATGAAAGAAAAAGATAAATCTCTCTTATTAAATGCTCCTGTTTCGCCTGCGGGCCTCTTCGGTGACGCTCTTCACTCTGTCACTGAGAGGTTCCAGGAAGAGAAAAAACAGGCGGCTGCTTTTCATAAGTTTATCCCTCTCAAAGTGCGCGTCACTGGGGCTGCTGAGCGAGGGCAGTCCCAGCCGTCGAGTTCGTCTTCTAAAAGAGCACAGCAGAAGCGGAGTGTCGCGTCTCGTGCCCCCCCGCAGACAAACTGGAGGGACGAGGCGGGCGCTCTCCGGCGCGGCCTTCTCGGGGCAAGACTGATCTGAGGTCGGTCATTGTCGCCAGGAAGGCCGCGTCGAAAAAGTCCTGACGGGCTGAACGTCAGGACTCTGAGGGTGGTCCCCATCGGGAAAGACTTGAGTTCGCCGCTCAAAAACACGGCGCCCTGTCTTTCTCGATGCCCTCAGGGGTCTGTTCTACTAACCCTGCCTATACAGGGCGTAGAGAGACTCGGCGAGCGATTTCCCGAGGGACGCTCGCCCCCTCCGAGGAGGGTTGTGAAGTGCTCAGACCAGCTGTTTCCTGCCAGTATGTTACAGGGCGCTGTGTCTGTCACTCGGGATGTTCATCCAGAGGCCAGCCTCGAGAGGCTGGTTCCCTTAGTAGAGTTCCTGGCGGAATGGGAAATGCTTCCCAATGTTTCTCAGTGGGTCCTGAATATTATAAAGAACGGGTACGCTATTCAGTTCAGAACGCGTCCACCTCGGTTCAGAGGGGTTCTGCCCACGGTGGTGGGCCCCGAGCAGGCTCTGGTATTAGAACAGGAGGTAGAAACTCTGCTGCACAAAGGGGCTATAGAACGGGTTCCTACGCCCAGCAGGGAGTTAGGATACTACAGCCGGTACTTCATCGTTCCGAAAAAAGATGGAGGGCTGCGTCCCATTCTAGATCTGCGTCTCTTAAATCGCACTGTAGGGAAGCTCAAATTCAAGATGCTCACTCTCAAACAGATCGTGTCACAAATCAGATCCGAGGACTGGTTTGTCACGATAGACCTAAAGGACGCCTACTTCCATGTATCCATCCTCCCTCAACACAGGAAGTTCCTGAGGTTCGCTTTCGGGGGCGAAGCTTACCAATATCGGGTTCTTCCGTTTGGCCTAGCACTGTCACCCCGCACGTTCACGAAGTGTATGGATGCAGCTATAGCCCCGCTGAGGCTGCAGGGCATTCGTATACTGAACTATATAGACGATTGGTTAATTCTAGCTCAATCAGAACAGCAGGCGGTTCGGCACCGAGATGTCGTTCTTGCTCACATCAAGAGGTTGGGGTTGAGGCTCAACGCCAAGAAGAGTGTTCTTTCTCCATTACAGAGAACCACTTTTCTCGGTGTAGTGTGGGATTCGACGACGATGCAGGCACAGTTGTCACCTGCTCGTGTTGCTTCGATTCTCGCCGCAGTAGATCAGGTCAAGCTAGGCCAGTCGTCCACTGTAAAACAGTTCCAGAGACTGTTAGGTCTCATGGCAGCTGCGTCCAACGTGATACCTTTTGGCCTCCTGCACATGAGACCGTTACAGTGGTGGCTCAGAACCAGGGGATTCTCCCCGAGGGGAAATCCGTTTCGCATGATCATGAGTTCGCGACGATGTCTTCGCGCCCTGGTTATGTGGAAAGATCCTCGGTTTCTTTCCCAAGGCCCGGTGATGGGAGCTCCTTGTCGTCGCGTTATGCTAATGACAGATGCCTCTCTCACGGGGTGGGGGGCGATCATGAGTGGTCGCCCAGCTTGGGGTCTGTGGGGGGACCATCACCGTCTATGGCACATAAATTGTCTAGAGATGTTGGCAGTGTTTCAGGCTCTGAAACACTTCCTCCCAGACCTAAGGGGCCACCATGTTCTTGTTCGAACAGACAACACATCGGTGGTCTCTTATATCAACCATCAGGGGGGTCTGCGTTCTCGCCCACTTTACAAACTGGCACGTCAGATTCTCCTATGGTCCCAGGGGAGAATTCTTTCTTTGAGAGCTATTTATCTCCCAGGGTACTTAAATCAGGGGGCAGACATCCTGTCGAGGCAGGGGCCGAGGCCCGGGGAATGGAGTCTTCACCCCGAGGTGGTGGAGCTCCTATGGGAACATTTCGGTCGTGCCGAGGTAGATCTATTTGCTTCCAGAGAGACATCACATTGTCCACTGTGGTTCTCTCTCAGCCTGCCAGCCCCACTGGGGTTGGACGCGATGGTACATCCGTGGCCGAGGTCACGTCTGTACGCTTTTCCCCCGATCGCTCTGCTCCCGGGAGTTCTGGAGAGGGTTCGCCGGGACGGGCTCAGTCTTCTGCTAATAGCCCCGTTCTGGCCGGCCCGAGTATGGTTTGCGGACCTAGTGTCTCTCCTCGACGGCTCTCCCCTAGAGATACCGATCAGGAGAGATCTACTCTCTCAGGCGAGTGGGTCGATCTTTCACCCCCGCCCAGAACTATGGAGGCTGTGGGCTTGGCCTCTGAGGGGGCCCAGCTCATAGATTCTGGTCTCTCGACTGAGGTCGTTGAGACCATCCTCCAATCCAGAGCTCCCGCCACAAGGAAGTTATATGCCGCGAGGTGGAAACTTTTCACCTCTTGGTGTGGAGAGCGCCAGCAGGACCCAGTTAACTGCCCGGTTGGTACAGTGCTGGATTTCCTGCAGGACCGGCTCTCCACAGGGTTATCTCACTCCACACTGAAGGTGTATGTGGCGGCCTTAGCTGCTTACCACGACCCTTCGAGTGGAGGTTCTCTCGGGAGACACCCACTTGTATCTCGCTTCCTTCGTGGCACCTTGAGGCTGAGGCCTGCAGTCCGCACGAGGGTACCAGCTTGGGATCTGGCCATCGTCTTGGAAGGTCTCTCCCTAGCTCCTTTCGAGCCCATCGAGGAAGTTTCGGAAAAGTTCCTTACACTAAAGACTATCCTTCTTCTTGCTATCTCGTCTCTAAAAAGAATTGGAGATATTCAAGCACTTTCGGTGGCTCCCTCGTGCCTGGAATTTGCTCCTGGTATGGTAAAAGCTTTTCTCTGTCCGAGACCAGGGTATGTTCCTAAGGTACCAACCACTTCGGTTAGACCTATAGTTCTGCAGGCTTTCTGTCCTCCGCCTTTTTTGACGTCAGACCAGGAGAAACTTAATTTGCTGTGTCCTGTTAGGGCTTTAGATGCGTATGTCCACAGAGCTGCCCTGTGGAGGAAATCAGAACAATTGTTTGTCTGTTTTGGGTCACCTAAGATCGACTGCTTTTGTCGGCCTCGTTGCCCGCTGTGAGTTTGTTTGTTTGCGCGGATACGGTTTGAGCATTGGTTGTTGGTCGTAGAGCGAGACACCGCTTCACTGCTGCTCGCCCTGCGATCGACTGTTTTTGTCAGCCTCGTTACCCGCTGTGAGTTTGTTTGTTTGCGTTTGTTTGTTTGCGCAAATACGGTTTGAACGTTGGTTGTTGGTCGTAGAGCGAGACACCGCTTCACTGCTGCTCGCCCTGCGATCGACTGCTTTGTCAGCCTCGTTACCCGCTGTGAGTCTGTTTGTTTGCGTTTGTTTGTTTGCGCGGATACGGTTTGAACATTGATTGTTGGTCGTAGAGCGAGACACCGCTTCACTGCTGCTCGCCCTGCGATCGACTGCTTTTGTCAGCCTCGTTGCCTGCTGTGAGTTTGTTTGTTTTCCCGTCTATCCTGCGTCTATATTACACCCATACCACTAAAAAGACGGTTATACCCAAGACTTGAGTCATAAATTAGTATAAATATTAATAGCATCACTGGTTGCATCATTGCTAACTTACTGTCCATCTGTTAAAATGGCGAATATATCAGGTGTATGTTATCTACCTCTTGGTGCAGATGAGAACAAATCTGAATTGCTTGCGGTGCAGTCTGAATTAGAAGCTGTAGAAAAGCAGATCCTTGACCTTCTAGAGAGACAAGCTGAGCTGAGAGACCGGCGTTTAGCTCTTGAAACATCACGCGCTGATGCACACGGATCAGTGATTAACGTTAGTAACCCGCTGACGCTGACCTCGTCTACTCCGTGCGTTTCTCAGCATTGGTCCCGAGCGTCCAGGTCACGATCAGCCATGATTTCATTCACTCCGGCTCCAACACACCACCACGAAGCCTGGGTGGTTCCGCGGAAGCCGCGAGCCAGGACAAGAATCTTTTCGCCCCTCCCGGTTTTCGAGATCTCCACTCAGAACCGCTTCTCCCCTCTTCGCGAAACGGAACGCGATGCTGTGATCATCGGCGATTCCACCGTCCGACACGTCCACGCTACGTTAGGTAAAAGTAAGGTGCACAGTCACTGCTTTCCTGGTGCTCGTGTTCTCGATATCACTGCGCGGGTAACTGAGATCTTGAACGGTGACGAGCGCGTCGGAGCTGTTGTGCTGCATGCGGGAGCTAACGACACTAGGCTGCGACAGACGGAGGTTCTGAAGAAAGACTTCAGGAGCCTTATCGATACGGTACGCAGCACATCGCCTGAAACATCGATTATTGTGTCTGGACCGCTTCCTACGTACCGACGAGGGCATGAAAAGTTCAGTAGATTATTCGCGCTAAATGAATGGTTATTGTCATGGTGCAATGAGCAGAAATTGATTTTTGTAAATAATTGGAATCTGTTTTGGGAGCGACCAAGGCTATTCCGCGCTGATGGCTTACACCCAAGTAGAATCGGGGCAGATCTTCTGTCGGATAACATCTCCAAGATGTTAAATACCATTTGACTAGTAACCAAAAATCCAAATCACAGTCTCTACTGCACCAATTTAATTGATATTAATACTAGTGTAGAACATTGCATAGAAACTGTGTCTATTCCTCGTTTACTAAGATCAAATAATAAATCTACTGCAGGATCTAGAAAAAATCTAATTGTTATTAAAACAAAAAATCTCGCTATTAGTGAACAAAAACAATTTCTAAAGCTAGGTCTTCTAAACATTAGATCGCTCACACCTAAGGCGGTTATTGTAAATGAAATGGTCACAGATAATAATTTCGATGTTCTGTGCCTTACTGAAACCTGGCTTAAACCAAATGATTATTTCGGTCTAAATGAGTCTACTCCGCCAGGATACTGTTATAAGCATGAGCCCCGTCTGATCGGTCGTGGCGGCGGTGTTGCAACAATCTACAGAGATATCCTTAATGTTACTCAGAAAACTCGTCATAGGTTTAATTCGTTTGAAGTGCTTGTGCTAAATGTTACGCTCTTAGATGTAAGAAAAAAATCCCTATTATCTCTAGCATTGGCTACCGTATATAGACCTCCAGGGCCTTATGCCAATTTCCTAAAAGAGTTTGCTGACTTTCTATCAGATCTTTTGGTCAACGTCGATAAAGCATTAATTGTTGGAGATTTTAACATACACGTAGATAATTTAAATGATGCGTTAGGGGCTGCGTTTACAGATTTATTAAACTCCTTCGGGGTCAAGCAAAACGTCACCGGACCAACTCATCGTCTTAATCATACACTCGATTTAATTATATCATATGGAACCGATCCAACCGATATAGATATCATTCCACAAAGTGATGATGTCACTGACCACTACTTGGTAACTTGCATATTACGCACTGCTGTAATATGTCATGCTGCGCCACGTTATCGACCAGGTAGAACAATTCGTCCATCCACCATAGATCATTTCTCAAATAGCTTATCTGATCTGTCTCAGCTGCTGCCTGAACCCAAACAAACAGATGAATTAGACGAACTAACTAGCACTATGAGCAACATTCTCTCTAGAACATTGGATATTGTTGCACCCATTAGATTAAAAAAGGTCAGAGAAAAAAGTATAGCACCATGGTACAATAATACTACGTATGTTTTAAAGAGAGAAACCCGTAATTTAGAGCGTAAATGGAAAAAAACTAATTTAGAGGTCTTTAGAATCGCGTGGAAAGACAGTATGTCACTTTATAAAAAGGCACTTAAAACGGCCAGGGCTGAGCACCTCAGCAAATTAATAGAAAACAACCGAAATAATCCAAGGTTTTTATTTAATACCGTGGCTAGACTAACAAATAAACAGACGTCGTCTGAACAAAATACCTCGTTACAGTTTAGTAGTAATGATTTCATGAACTTCTTCACCGAGAAAATTGAAAGCATCAGAATCAAAATCGTAAACGTTCGATCTTTGCTCGCGCCTTATAATTCGGCCGCAATTATCACCCCGCAAGAACAATTACAATGCTTTACAACCATAGAACAAAAAGAGTTAAATAAACTTATCACTTCATCTAAAACAACAACATGTTTATTAGATCCTATACCAACTGAACTACTGAAAGAAGTGTTACCTGTAGTGGAAGAGCCTCTTCTCAATATTATTAACTCATCTTTATCTTTAGGTCATGTTCCAAGAACGTTCAAGCTGGCAGTTATAAAACCTCTTATTAAGAAACCACAATTAGATCCAAATAACCTAGCAAATTACAGACCCATTTCGAATCTTCCATTTATGTCAAAAATATTAGAAAAAGTTGTGTCCGCTCAACTCGGCTCTTTCTTGCAAGAAAACGACATCTATGAAAAGTTTCAGTCTGGATTCAGGCCACATCATAGCACTGAAACTGCGCTTGTTAGAATCACAAATGATTTACTTTTAGCTTCGGACCAAGGCTGTATCTCAGTACTAGTTTTACTTGATCTTAGTGCTGCGTTCGATACTATAGATCACACAATACTCTTAGATCGACTACAAAATTACACTGGTGTTCAAGGACAAGCATTAAGCTGGTTCAGGTCATACTTATCTGACCGCTACCATTTCGTCTACTTAAATGGAGAAAAATCGATTATAACTTCGGCAAACTATGGAGTGCCGCAGGGATCTGTGTTAGGCCCTTTATTATTCTCAATATATATGCTGCCACTTGGTAATATTCTAAGGAAACATGGAATTAGTTTCCATTGTTATGCTGATGACACTCAAATATATATTTCCTCACGGCCAGATGAATACGCTAAATTATCCAAATTGACAGATTGTGTTAAAGATATAAAAGATTGGATGACGCATAATTTTCTTTTATTAAATCCAGACAAGACAGAGGTAATACTTATCGGTTCTAAAAACCGTCCACAAAACCTTTCACAGCACGACTTTAACATAGTAGGATGCCCTGTTACTCTATCCGCTACAGTAAAAGACCTGGGTGTTACATTAGACTGCAACCTGTCTTTTGAAAAGCATATTTCATATGTTACAAAAACAGCCTTTTTCCACCTTAGAAACATTGCTAAGCTACGTAATATGCTATCAGTCTCTGATGCAGAAAAGTTAGTTCATGCATTCATGACCTCGAGACTAGATTACTGTAATGCTTTATTAGCTGGTTGTCCTGCATCTTCAATAAACAAGCTACAGTTAGTCCAAAATGCAGCCGCTAGAGTTCTTACTAGATTAAGAAAATATGATCATATAACACCGATTTTATCATCACTTCATTGGTTACCTATAAAGTTCCGTATTAATTACAAGGTATTGCTTTTGACTTATAAAGCTCTAAATGGTTTAGCTCCAGTCTATTTAACGGATCTTCTATCGCCTTACAATCCATCGCGCTCTTTAAGATCACTAGATTCGAGGTTTCTGGTCATTCCTAGGATATCCAGATCCACCAAAGGAGGCAGAGCATTTTCACATTTAGCTCCGAAGCTCTGGAATAGCCTTCCTGATATTGTTCGTTGCTCAGACTCGCTCTCCCAGTTTAAAACTAGACTGAAGACGCATCTATTTAGCCAGGCATTCATATAAATTTTTTATCTTACAGTTACTGTAAATTCGGCCTCTAGTTCATAAACGCCAGAGGAGAACTGGCCCCCGACTGAGCCTGGGTTCTCCCAAGGTTTTTTTTTTCTCCATTGGGTCACCTGATGGGGTGTTAGGACACCATTAGGTCACTGGATGGAGTTTTTCGGTTCCTTGCCACTGTTGCCTTTGGCTTGCTCAGTTGGGGATATTCAAATTAATTAACCAATCATACCATTGATCAGCTCTACCAAACTTGGATGTCTTTTTTCCAGTAATAAACAAACATTAAGTTGTTTTGATTGATACTGTGAAGCAGCTTTGATACAATCTGTATTGTGAAAAGCGCTATATAAATATATTTGACTTGACTTGACCTAAGAAGGGGTTTCCAGCATCTAAGCAAAGGATGAGCAAGTGGGTGGTCGAGGCCATCTCGCTTGCTTACGGTTCGGCCCATCAGCCTTCACCTTTGGCTGTAAGGGCTCATTCCACCTGGAGTATGGCTGCTTCTACAGCTCTTCTTTCAGGAGCTTCTCTTCAGGACGTTTGTGATGCGGCAGGCTGGTCCTCACCGCACACTTTCGTCAGATTTTATTCCCTTGACCTTAGCTCCACTCCCGGGGCTCAGGTTCTCTCGTCGGCTTGTGTCTCCTTATGACACACGACGGGGATTTGGTCGTATGGGGATGTGGGTATTGCGTTCCCACTGCGATTACACGCAGCGGTAGTCCCTGAAGGGGAACGTCCCGGGTTACGTATGTAACCCTAGTTCCCCGAAGGGACGGACGCTGCGTGTCCTGCCATACTCTCGGCATCCCCTTGGATCGCTTGCTTCAGTAACATTAGAAGCTGGTGGCTTGTGTATTCAGGGGATATTTATAGCTTCCTGGTCGGTGACGTCACCCGCTGTGACGCTCCATTGACTGATTTCATTCATGCTTCAGACGCGCTACGCTGGGGGGCGTTCCCACTGCGATTACACGCAGCGTCCGTCCCTTCGGGGAACTAGGGTTACATACGTAACCCGGGACGTTTTACTCTTTCCCCCTACAAAAGACAATACATGATACATGAACATTTGAATAGGATACAGAGGGCATGCACAATTGTCTTCTGACTAGTTTTAGATCTCCAAATATTTTTGTTCACCTCAACAGTGGAAGTAAAGAAAAATAACTACAGGTATGCTGAATTTGAAAGATATTTTTATGGGCAAGTTAGATGTAGATGCCTTTTTTAAACTACTCAGATTAATATCTAAGAATTTGACTTGGCCTTTGAAACGGTCTACCTTTCAAATTGCTCTGGATCAGAACCTCTAGTGGGAAGGCGGCCATTAAAAGAACACGGACCATTGAAGTGGCTGTTTGGGCCTGCAGAGCAGAAGTCCATTGATGCTGTAGGATTGTTATGCCCGTGCCATGTGCTAACTCCACCTGTGGGTGTGATCACATAAACAAGTTTTAAAAGATTTAATTTGAAAATAATGTATATTGTAAATCTCTTTTTAAGTTTTTATTTAGCCATTTCACCCATTGCAGAAATGCTTAACAAATCTTTATGTACACACCTAAATCCTCAGCAAAAAGTACTTACATAATTAGCATCACTGGAACACTAAAAAAATAAAATTGAAATAAAACCAAAATGAAAGTCAACAATGTTATTACAGACAGACTGTTGCTGGTAAACTATAAAGAAAAGAAGGAAGTGCTTAACTACAAACCTTTACACACTTTATTAAGAATTAACAAAGCAATTACTCGTAACTGCACCATGTATTTTGGCAAGGCAAAAACAAAGTACTTACTTTACTAGCAGACAGAGAAGCATTGGATGTAGAACATATTTTGCTGTTATGCTGAGGAAAATAAGTCACACAAACATGAGAAAACACAAAGGTGAGTAAATGATGAGATATATCAATTTTAGGTGAACTATTGTTTATCTACCACAGTTATGTTCAAATAACGATGCTATGATTAATGTTCCTGACTTGACAAGTATATTTGAAATGTAAAAAATAAGATAAAAACAATAGTTAAAATGCATAACTTACATCAAGGACATTTGCATTTGATTGCACAGGCTAAAATGAATATGGTAAATGGATATGTTAGCAATAGTACTGGACAATTGTTTACAATATACGTTTATCTAATGATCTATGTAACTGGCACTTCTAGCAGGATAATTATACCACAAAATGCCGAGATTTAATATACAGTATAGTAGTTTGCATGTAGCCGTGGTATGAAGTACAACTTGTTCTGTTGTAATTTCTTTATAATTATTTTAATTTCATGGTTTATTATAAATGTTTAAAAAATCGATTAGAAATGTCATTATTTCAATAGTTATGCTTAGTATGTGACATAATAGCATGTGGCACAGACATTACATAAAAAGTAGCTAATACTTACTTTAGGAGCATGTGAGAGGGGAACATGAGATGGAGTCTTTGAAATCTGTAAAAGAGAAATTCATGTATTAGAAACAAGTCAACACTGTAAATCAGAAAAACATTTACATAGCAGACTGTTTCTTGTTCAGATTCAGTGTACAAGTACAATCAGGACCGTCCCAAGCGTAGCGTGGGGTGGTGTCGGGCAGTGCAAGTTAGTATTAGCACCCCTCTCAATCCCCCACCCCGTTCGTTCGTGATCACGGCCCTGAGTACAATGTACAAGTACATATGTTTAAAAAAAAAATATATATATATATATATATCATATGTTAATAGATATGAAAATGTGTAAAATGTACATCATGAACATCTGCAACAGATTCCACAAGCTATTGTAAACTGCACCAAAAACAACAACAACAATAATGATAATGACAAACAAATTAATTAATTAGATTTAAATCTTACGTCAGGGACATCTGCAATTGATTTCATGGGCTGAAATAAGAAGGCAGAAATATTACTAATGAGCAACTCTAAAGGTCTTAAAAAGTTTTAAAAGGCAAGAAAATGTGGAGCATTGTAAAATAAATTAAGGCATAACTGTGCTTTACATTATGTAAACAATTCTTCTAACCTCTTGGAGTAAGTGCTTCGTAGCCAGAAGGAGAGGTGGGATTTCTGTGAACGTAAAATTAAATGTGAATATATTTTGAAAAATACTGTAGAAAGACCAAACTGTAAGCACACACACACACACACACACACACACACACACACATATATAGTGTACTGGTCAGAAATTTGGAAACATTACTATTTTTAATGTTACTTTTTCTAATGATATCTATTTTTTTTCAGGATTCATTGATTAAAAAGAACAAAGTTAAAAAGAACAGCATTTATTTAAAATAGAAATATTTTCTAACAAAATTTAACACTTTTTATCAATTTAATTTATCCTTAAATTGATAAAAAGTGTAACTGTTAAATTGATACAAAGTGATAGTAAAGATTTATATTGTTAGAAACGTTTTCTATTTTGAATAAATGCTGTTCTTTTCAACTTTATATCCATCAATGAATCCTGAAAAAGTATCACAGATTATAAGAAATATTATGCAGCTCAACAGGTTTTCAGCATTGATAATAATCATAAATGTTTGTTGAGCATCAAATCATATAAGAATGATTTCTGAAGGATCATGTGACACTGAAGACTTTATGGATCATTAAGGATTAATGATGCTGAAAATTCAGCTTTGTTTACAGGAATAAATTATGTTTTAAGTATATTTAAATAGAAAACCATTATTTCAAATTGTAATAATATTTCACAATATTACAGTTTTTTTCTGTATTTTGATCAAAATGCCGGATTGATAATATATTACACACACACACACACACACACACATATATATATATTTATACAGTACAGTACTTACTTTCAAGTATTTCATTTTTCAGCCTCTCATTTTCTTTATTTAGACTCATGTTCTCTTCTCTCAGCTGATTTATCACACGCTGTAGATGTTCAATTTTTTTTTCATTCCACACCTTTAGATCATTTGGTAGTAGGTCTGTGAGCTGTCCATTAAAAATACATAATTTACTGTAAACAAGTACATTTATATGTATTTATAATTATGTTATATATATATACACATACAGTTCTAGCAAACACTCACCTTTTTCTTAGCTGCTGGTTCCTCTCTCACCTGTGCGGCCTCTAGGAGTTTCATTGTGGGTCTAGTCTTTCTCTTGAGAATGACTGGCTTGGGTAGCTGTTCTTCAAGCTCCTTGAGCTGTATTTGCAACGTTCTCTCCCTTTCTGAGGAGATAGAATAATGCTGAGATAAAGGCTAACGTTAATGATTGTAGCACGTCACACGGTCCTGATGATGTTAATTACATAAAAAAACAAAAAAACAAATTGAATAATTTACTGACGTCTTGTTAAGCGTATCCAGAATAATAAAGCATGATATAAGAGTATAGGATAATAAAAATAGGAAACTTTACCTGCTATCTCGACGATGGAGGCCTCATAAACCGCCCACCCACCTTTCGGCTCTTTGACGCCTTGGCGCCACTCCACCAAGTAAACTTCCTTTTCTTCCATACCCGCTGAGTATTCATCCTCATCAAATCCTCTTATTTGTTCAGTAGGCAGAATAGAGAATTTTCCATCCTCCACCCACTTAATTAACGCAAACATAATCGGCTCGTTTCTTACCGTCTCCAATTTTCGGGTGCAGCGGTGACACGGTCATATTATTCGCGCCTCAGGCTGGCAACGGTTTTTTTTTTAATGACGTCATAAAGCTGCTTTTTTAAATTATCTAAATTGTTGAATTTTTTTGTATTTGCACTTACATAAAAATGTTTTAGGATTCTTTTAAATGTTGTTTTTTACCTTTAAAATCTAATTATGCAGTTTTATTATAACATCACTAAGGCATTGCGCTGCGTATGCATTGCGCATGCGCAGACAGTAAGCGCATTGACGGACGGATTCCAGACGATCCATTTTTTTACTTCCCTGGAAAACTATTTGGTAAGCATAGATGTCACAATAAATAACATTCTAACTTTATTACAAATGTTTAACGTTAACCCTTTGGATTGTATGATTAATCCTCAATGTTGTTCTTTATTTTGTCATCTTAATTTCATCAGTAGGTCACATATGATTTGCTGTGACGTACACAGACACAATGAGCGAGCCTCGACAAAGGATTTCGTATAAACGTTATCTTACTGATGCTGAAGAGGAAATTCCTCCAAGAACCATACGAAGATGGGCACAAAAAAAAGGTGTGTTGAAAACAGAATCTCCCACTGCTAGGTCGATTAACTGCAACCAAACCAAATGCCCTTAAATTTCCCCAATCAGCCGTTCTGGCGGGTGTACTTTTGTTTCTGCCTATGGTGCGAACGGCTCCCAAATTAATCACTCGAAGTTGGCTCTTTTGATCAGGGGATTTAGGCCCTGTCCTAAATGTACCCTAAGCACTCGTGGTCTTCCTACGAGTTCGCACTTTCGTGACTTATAGCGCGAGAATGTCCGATTTCTCTGCATATTCTTGATTCAGTATAATATAGGTGTATGGTGTGAAATGTATTAGATCACTTTTTTAAATTTATTTACTGTATATATATTTTTATTTTTCAGAATGAAGGCAGCAGAAGACCTTGAGAATGTTATCAATGAATGTCATAAGGTATGGTTCTGGTAATTTGCACAGTTTACATTTGATACATCCCTTTAATTAATTAAAGGTATGGTTCACCCAAAAATGCAAATGTACTGTTGTTCCAAACGTGTAGTTTCTTTGTTCTGTTGAACACAAAATAAGCTATTTTGAAGAATGTCAGTAACCAAACAGTTTCTGTTCTCTGTTGACTTACACAGTATTTTTGTTTTATACTATGGAAGTCAATGGGGTCCATCTACTGTTTGGTTACCTGCATTCTTCAAAATAGCTTCTTTTGTGTTCAACAGGAAAGAAAATCTTACAGGTTTAGAACAACTTGAGGGTGAGTAAAGGATTACAGAACTTTCACTATCCTTTTTAATTAATTGCTCCTTTATAGCAAGTAACAAATACTATCTTATTTGTCTGTTTTCAAGGTTTGTGTCAAAATACACAAAACAATACACTCCCTTGATTGTGAATAATTCTAAAAAGATGTGATGCTGAGCAGTAAAAAAGAAAGTTTTTACTAAGAAAAAAAAATTGCCACTTTTTATTTATTGCAGAAAGGATAATGGAGAGAAGACAGGAAATTACAGGGCAGAAGAGTATAAATGTGGATTGGGAAAGGACCGATCTGAAACTTAAACTTAAACTCCAGGCTACATCTCTTCGAAGAGTATTAATGTGATGTTAACAGGACCCATAATTCTCTCTTCTTTTTTTTTTAGCCGTTCCCAGACACCACCCCAGAAGACATCCAGCTAACTACTCCTGAAGAAGAGTGCACTTCCAGTCCTGTTCAGATAGAGGATCCAGTGGATTCAGGTCAAACTAAAGAGCAAACCCAACTACTTCTTTTGGCACTTAAGCTTAAACACAATTTGACCAATGACTGTCTTGAGGATGTCATGAAAATTCTAAATGTTGTTGGTGGTAATGATTCGGTATGCAGGACAAAATATTCATTTTACAAAGCTTTCGATTATACCAAAGACATTATGAAAATCTGTTATGTGTGTGACCAGTGCAATAAAATAATGTCAGCTGAACTGGACCATGTTCATTGTGTTCAATGCAACATTACTTATGACAAAGCCAGCAGGTTCACCAATAATTTTTTCATATACCTCTCCTTGGAAGATCAAATAAAACATCTTTTGAAAATTCCAGGAATTACAGACAAATTGGTACAAAGGCAAACAGAAACATCAACATCTGTCAGTGATATTTGTGATGGTTTTTTGTATCAGAAAACTTTAAGTGGTTCAGATACGCCCCTTCAAACCCTTACCTTGACATTTAGCTGTGATGGTGTGCCAGTTTTTAAAAAGTCCCCTTGTAGTATTTGGCCCCTTTTATGCACCATTAATGAGTTGCCGTTGAAAATGAGACAGGATAATGTACTCCTTTGTGGACTGTGGTTTGGGGATGAGAAGCCTAATATGAGAACATTCTTAAACACTTTTGTAGAGGAATGTGTAAAACTAGAGGACAACGGTTTCACATGGGAAAAGGACAAAGGTGTTTCTATCACTACAAAAGTAATCCCTCTAGTTCTGATGAGTGACTCAGTTGCCAGACCTCTAATACAGAATGTCAAACAGTTTAATGGTGAATATGGCTGCTCCTATTGCCTTCACAAAGGAAAATGGGTTGAAAAGGGCAGAGGATCTACTCGTGCATATCCTTTTCAGAAAGACCTCCAGCTTCGCAATCAGGAACAGACTAATGAATTTGTAGAAGCTGCGTTAGAGTCAGGACAGCCTGTTATGGGTGTCAAAGGACCAAGTGCATTGTGTCGGCTTCCCAGTTTTGATGTAATTGAAGGGTCTGTGCCAGACTACATGCATTCAGTACTTCTGGGTGTTGCACGAACTGTAACAGGGCTGTGGTTAAACAGTGAAAACCATGAAAAACACTGGTATATAGGTAGGTCTACAAAAGTGATAGACGAGTTGCTTTTAAAGATTAAACCACCATGTAATGTACCTCGTGTGCCAAGATCAGTCACATTGAGGAAATTCTGGAAAGCCCACGAGTGGTACATGTGGCTCTTTTATTATAGCTTACCTGTACTAAAAGGTGTCTTGCCAGAACCACTACTGAATCACTGGTCAAAACTAGTTAAGGGTGTATCACTTCTGTTGGGTGAAAATATAATCAGAGACCAGATTACGGAGTCTGAGGCACTTCTAACAGATTTTGTGAAAGACATGGAGGTATACTATGGGGAAGCCAATATGTCTTATAATGTCCATCTTTGCCTCCATTTACCAAGAAGTGTAGTTAACTGGGGGCCTTTGTGGGCTCACTCTGCCTTTGTATTTGAGTCTTATAATGCTAAACTACTCGACATGATCAAAAGCACTCAAGGGGTTGCACTGCAGATTGTCAAAACTTTTTGGTTACAAAAGGCTTTACCTTTTTATGGTCAGACTATCCTAAAAGATGCCTCAAATGAATGCAAGGAGATCTTTTAAACTCTGACAAGACCAAAACGGTTGAAACATGTAACTCGCACACATGATGTCACTGCACTCGGTCGTCCTAAAGTGCGATTACTTAGGAGAGATGACTATATGGCACTGAGTCGTTATGGGGTACAAAAAGGCAGGGTAAAGTACTTTCAACGAATCATTACAAATGACGAGGTGGTTCACTCAGAAGATTACAGCCGTGTATCTAAACGCAATTCATTCACTGTTGTGTTGAATGACGAAGATCAAAACTTTTTTAGAATTAAAAGATTCTTGATTTGTCAAAATGAAAATGAGGAGAGGTGTTATGCCATTGGCAGATTCTATGAACAAGCAAAGCATAGTCTCTGTGCCTCAAATCCAAGTTACTTTGAACCAGTGTCAAAAAATCTTGGACATCTTACAGCTATTCCTGCTTCAGCTATCAAATGCAAATGTCTGATCATTCACACTGAAAAACTCAAAGTTGATTACATTTTTAGAAATATTAATCAGTCTGAATTCCTTAAATGAGACGTCAAATGAAGCTAAGAAGAGTGGCCTAAGTTGTTTTATTCAATTTGATCTTTAGTGTCAGTGTACAATGTTTTTCATAATGTAATAAGTGTATATTTATCTTTTAAAATTTGACGATGAATTAATGGCAAAAAGCTATGTGTACATTACTAAAGCAATGCAAAATATTACGCTATGTGGTATATTTTGCAAAATGATTTAAAAACAATTTATGTAAATAATTGTAACTTTTTCAGTTTATTTTGTAATGCTTATGTTGATATAACACAGACATCTTACCGCTATTCCTGCTTAAGCTATCAAGCAAATGTCTGATCATTCACACTGAAAAGCTCAAAAGTTGATTACATTTTTATAAATATTAAAAATGATTTAAAAACAATTTATGTAAATAATTGTAACTTTTTCAGTTTATTTTGTTATGCTTATGTTTAAATAACACTTACATGTCATTATCATTAAAAAACACGTAATTAATTGAATATTTAATGGCAAGAAGTCAAATGTACATTTCAAAGCAGTGTTTTATATTGTGCATTGTTTTTGCTCTGTTTATAGGCTACTGATGATTTTAATACTGTCACGGCTTGGCAGATGAAACAGACTGACGACGTAAGTTTCAGACGATAAGATTTAATGTAACAGCGTGTTAACAGAAACATCACGTTCACAAAAACAATAACCGACCCGGGAGAGAACTGAACGGGAGAATATATACACAGGGTACTATATACACAGGTAAACGAGAGAATATATATACAGGTAAACGAGGGAACTAACTAGACACAGGTGGATGAAAGTTAACTAATCAGGGATAGAACAAGAACAGGTGCAGACAAGACAGAGCATAGTGACATGCCCGGATATAATGGATACTTTTGCTATCCATCCACATTCTACTGTAAGGTTGGAAATGTATTTTCTTGACCCTGAAATACATTTTGAAATATATTTTGGTAAATGAAGGATGAAAATAAATATATTTTAGATTTCAAAAATATATTTTTTTGAATTTCACAGTTACAACATATATTTAGCATATATTTAAAATATATTTTGGCCAGAAAAAATATATTTTTTTACCGTATGGGCTTCTGCTATCATCATAACAATTAGAGTTTTTGCTGTATTTTGGATCAAATAAATGAAGCCTTGGTGAACAGATGGGACTTATTTTATAAACATTAAAATTCGTACTGCTTGTGGTTGTGTGTGTGTATCTCTATATACTTATTATTTTGTCTGTTGATCAAAAATCGATCTAAAAATAAAAAATAATAATTAAATGTTACAAATTAGTCAATTTATTAAATGCCTATACATATAAAAATGAGTCTATTAAATAATATTGATTAATTTAAAAATAAATAAAAAATAGGCTATATAAATACATGTATTAATTAATAAGTTAATTATGAAGACTTTTGTCCAGAGGTTTTGAATGAATCTCATATGAAAACAGTTTAACAGTCACTAGAATAGCCTAACAGTGTAGATCTACAATCTTTATTTGAAGCTAAACTTTTGTTTAAAGGGCATTTACTTATTTTGATAATAATTTCGAAGGTTTAATAGACAGTCGTTGTCATTTTGAATAATATTGTGCTTTTTTTAAATGATAAATCGTGCACACATATGGAGCTGTAGCCAATATGTTTTCGAATTTAATATTTGTACGTTAACGTTACCAAAAGTAACCCGCCCCCAAGGCCTGGCCTCATCCCATTTCCCGCGATCCATAGGAATATGTAAATATGCAAAGAACAACTTATATGCATATAATAAATGACAACTACATTTACTTAAAAAAATACTCAAGTATAAGCTACGTGACAACTCATTAATGTAAAGTAGGAATTTCTCCGTGCGGGAGAGCGAGCCCCCTGAATTGTCCTCTTAATGCAATCTTACGTGCAAATGCGATGCATGGTCATATCCCACAAAATAAACAATAAATATTCTGACTACTATAAACACTTAACCTTCTCGCTTAATAAATCAAATAATATGTTTTTGAATACTTGCTCACAGTCACTCATTTCATAGGCTATACATCAACTAATATGTAGGGTAGTCTACAAACGTTTTCATACGTATTTGTCGTAAGTAACACGTTTCTAATTCTAATTTCTAATTGTTGAAAATTCAAAGCAATTCTGAAATTCAGTTTAAAAGTTAATTTATTGACCAAAAATGCAATAAACGATTGTACCTTAAGCTTACCTCTTTTCAGTGTCTTCACGTTGCGTTTCAGAATATCTTCACCCACTAACACAAGAAACAAGTACTGTAAGTGTGTATTAATGTTAAAACGTCAAAATCTAATATTTTACTAAGTTAATAGAAAGTTAAGCTTACCTTTTCACCATCTTCGTGTGCTTCACAAAATGGCTTCAATTTTTGTCTGGAAAGGCATCAGGGGAAATTGCATATCACGTGGCTCCTATAGTTACTTAAAATGTTATGCTAGATTTAGCCTACTTAATTTTGACGCAATTGTTATAGTTAATTTGACTTGTGTTTTTTCATTTTATTTATGCATACATTTAAGTTCACCTGGTAACTTATATTTTTGTGTTACACACACTATATATGTTAAGTAGAGGTTGAAAAGTTATGAATACTAAGTTTTTTGTGTTTAATCTAATTACTTTATAAGTAATGGTTGTTCAGCCAACGAAGCGTTTTTTAGAGTGTATAGTGGCGGGCAATAGCCAAGTATTTTAGGCTATTTGATTTTTTTTCATTTGGAGAAACGTTTGATTTTACCTACTCCAAAACAAACAAAAATAATAATACAAAGTCATTTTTAAATATATTTTTGTTGTAATAATTGTAAAAAAAACTGCATCTAGCCTATTGTATATGTAGGCTACATTAAATCATTATCATCAAACCAAATAAAACACTCAATTTATTGGAGTCTTAATGGTTCATACTGGTGTACAGTAGAACATGTAAGCTTGCCAAAAGGTATTTTATTGGTCCTTATAATGGTATCCAATAGAAAAAACATGCCGCCAATAGAAGAAAGCAAATTACCAATAGAGACCTACTAGGACCATTACAGTTTCCATTAAAACCAATACAGACAAATAGACAAAACATGCCACCAATAGAAGAAAACAAATTACCAATAGAGACCCACTAGAACCATTACGGTTTCCATTAAAACCAATACAGTTTCCAATACAACCATTAAAACCATTAGCAATTCTGTAATGGTTTCTATTGTTTTTTTCAGCAGGGAAGCAGCAGGAAAAAAAACAGGTAAGACATTTAATTTTACTTTAAATAGGTTGAGCTGTTTTTGGAGTCTGTCCTAGCCGTCAGGATCATTATCTCGTGAAACTGTTTAGCTAACGTTTGTACTAGTGTAATTTAAATGAACATAACAGGGTTCTTACATGTGCTTCAAGTAAGTTACTTGAATAAAATAACTTTTTTGTCGTCATTTATTCGTCGTTTTTTGATGGCCAATTAATTATTCTAATAATATTTCAAGCATAAATGCATAGTAGCTTCTCTAGTGTGAGGGTTTGGTGCTTTATTCTGTTTTGATATCATAAACAGATTATTTTTGTGTTTTGCACTGTTGCCCACACAAAATAAGACATGCAAACTCTTTTAGAAAAGTGAGCTGGATGTTTTTTTTCTGATATCTGTCACCATACAGACTAAACAATTAATACTTTTAATACTATTAATTTAATACTAATCTAATTAGAGCTGCTACAAAATATATTCATTTCATCATTGAGTCATCTGAAAAGATAATTGTTTTTTTTTCCCACAGATAATGGAAAGAGAGAGCAATCAAGACAATGAGCAGGTATGTATCAAATGATGTTAGACTAAGAATTGTTCCACAGTTTTGTGGGTGTAACATTAAACCTTTATATCTGGTAACTTGATGTAACCACATTTACACTTCATCATGTACCCCTGTGCAAATAGATTCAACAGTTCTACCATAAATTGTACTTTGGTGCACTGGAGTGTATTATATTGAAAGGTGTTCCTAATATTTCGACCCCCTCATGTATGTTAAAGGGATAGTTCACCCAAAAATTTTAATTAGCCCATTATTTAATCTCCCTCAAGTCATCCTAGGTGTACATGACATTCTTCTTTCAGACGAATACAATCAGAGTTATATTAAAAAAATGTCCTGGCTCTTCCAAGCTTTATAATGGCAGGGAATGGCCGTTTCTGTTTTGTTCATAAAAAGTCCATTTAAAAAGCATCCATCCATCCATCATTAAAGTGCTTCACACGGCTTTGAGGGGTTAATAAAGCCGTTCTGAAGTGAACCGATGTGTAAGGGTAAGAAAAATATCCATATTTAAAACTTTATCGATTAAAATAAATAGCTTCTGCTGTCTTTAAAACAGAAACAGCCATTCACTGCCATTATTTAGATTGGAAGAGCCAGGACATTTTTTAATATAACTCTGATTGTATTCGTCTGAGAGAAGAATGTCATATATACCTAGGATGGTTCGAGAGTGAGTAAATCATGGGCTAATTTTCATTTTTGGCTGAAATAACCCTTTAATGGAATGGACAAAATATTAGGAACACTTTCCAATACAATGCACTCCATTATGCCACTACGACCTAGTAAAACCTCAATAATAAACACAAAGTGGATTTATCATCTTTTTGACAGTGTAAACAAAAACTGAAAATGTATGAGCTTCGTGTAAGTAGAATGGCAGAGCTAGGGATGGGGCGATCCGATGAGAGTTATGATGAGACACGCCTCCGCTTAGGAAATCCAGTCCGCAGTTTGCAGCCAGCTAGCAGGAAAGCATTGAGCAGCATTATGTCCGCTGTGTGGAAATACTTCACACTGGAAACACCGCAGCTCCCTCACGTCGGTCAACACAACGAACGCAATCCAACATTTAAAAAAGCACCACGTTAAAGAGCACAAGGATTTTTTAGCCAGGGGGCAGAAAGACAACAGGAGCCGTTTTATTGATAGAGAGAGTGTGCACTGAGTCCGAAATTTTCGCACGTTAAAAAATAAATACGACCTCAAGTTATGTCAATCACGCTTTCACACTGCAACTTTCGTCCTTCATAAAAAAAATCGAACCGGGTCCGATTTTCTGCGTTTTACGCATCCGCAGCGAGCAGTTTGAATGGCGTTTTGACAATTCAGAGCCACCGAATCACGAATACGAAAAAAAACGCATACGAAAATGTTCACCTTTCTTATATTTATAATATTTGACATTTTAAAACCTTGATTTGTTGATGCTACACGAGCCAGTGTACTTGATTTGTGCTGTTCAGATGCACACTGTTTTATTGATAGTGTGTGTGTAAGATGTTTACACTTGCACTTTTCTTATATTACAAGACTCAAGTATTTGACATTTTGGGAATGTAATAAATATTGTCATGACAATCAATTTGAAACCCTTACAGTTGCATATTTGTTTTCAGAATGGGATTTTTCATGTCAACAGGATTTCCTGTTTTTCTGACTTCCTTTTCTGACCTTATACTTACCTAAAGTTGCCTTTTGGGACATACATGCATACATACGTACATATCATACTTGCCTGTTGAGAGGAGTTTATTTCAGCTTCATATAAAATCAACAATAATGATAATGATGATGATAATAATATTAAAGCAAACTCAGGTATCTCAGGTATTCAGCTCTGGTATCGGAATAGAATCGGTATCGGCCGATATCCAAATTCAGGGATCGGATCGGAAGTGAAAAAATGTGGATCGGTGCATCCCTAGGCAGAGCTGTTGTGTTGGATCGCATTACATTGCACAGGTGTACGTAATGAAGCGGGTGTTGAATGTAACATCGGTGCGGGCAGGTACAGAGCGCAACATCGATGCACCGAAAAATAATTAATTAATTTACTGAATTAAGTTAGAACAGAATATACCTTTCTTATAAATAAAAATACAAAACGAATTAAGTCAGAATCAAGTCACAAGATGCAGATCAAATGTGTGCAAAGTGCCTAAAGTGCAGGGGAACATAGCTATATTCAAAACACAAGCCACAAATAGTTAAATTAGATAACCCTGAGTGATCAATGAATAAAACAAAGAAATCATTATTAAAAAAACAAAAGTATAGCCAGAATTTTTTATCATAGAGAATGTTTAAATACTAATATCAGCTTACGAGGGAAACGGAGGCGGAGTTAGAGGTGCTTCTGCTACTGCTGGAGATGATTCGGGAGAGGTCTGTGTTTACACGGAGTAAAGCCTTTAAACTCGACGCGTCCGCACGAGCGCAAAGGTGCGCAAGATCAGCAAGACCCCATTTCGCTTGGCTGTGTGCACGGCTTTTTTTGTAACAGAGCCCGCGGCGCCGCATCCGAGGATGAACAACTTCAAGCCGAATCTGCCCGAGCATGTACGTCTCACCGCACCGGCACCCAGTTTGCACGTCTAAATTGCATTTCATTGCAAAGTTTTTGTTAAGGTTTTGTTTACGGTGTGTGATTTATTTAAAACAAAGCACGTTCATTGCAAAGTTGTTGTTTTTTTGTTAAGGATTCATTTAATGGAAAGCACATTCACTTCTAGTCGTCTTGCTGTTAATTTCAGTAGCACCTCATTGCAGCACACGAGATCCAGGGGGTGGAGTTGGATCCAGATCTGAGGGGTTGAGATGGGTAGGTTTAGGGGTGGGTTTAGGGATCAGGGGGTGGAGATGGGTAGGTTTAGTTATATATAAGGTGGGAGTTATATATAAATCCCTCTGGATTTTGTGTTCTGCAGTGAGGACCATCTCGTTAATTTAACCAAAAAAGTGTATATAGTTAGCGAACGTGACAAACGCTACAAACGTAGCGAACGTGTATATATCTATAAGTTAACACTGGTCTCTCACTACGACACCTGCCGTTCTCAGTGGCGGGTTAGGGTTAGGGTTAGGGCTAGGGTTAGGATCATACCTAGGATATATAGGTCCACTAAAGGAGGGAGAGCATTTTCACATTTAGCTCCAAAACTCTGGAATAGTCTTCCTGATACTGTTCGTTGCTCATACTCGCTCTCCCAGTTCAAAACTAGATTAAAGACGCATCTCTTCAGCCAGGCATTCATATAATACTTTAATCTTAAGGTTAAATCCGACCTCTAGTTCATAACCGCCAGAGGAGAACTGGCCCCCGACTGAGCCTGGGTTCTCCCAATTTTTTTTTTTCTCCATTAGGTCACCTGATGGAGTTTTTCGGTTCCTTGCCACTGTTGCCTTTGGCTTGCTCAGTTGGGGATATTTAATTTAATTAATCAATCAATAATACATTTGATCAGCATTACCAAACGTGGACGTTTTCCACTAGAAACAAACACTGTGAAGCTACTTTGATACAATCTGTATTGTGACACAATATGGCCACAATATGGATGTCAGTGACAGTTTATTACATAGTGGTTGTACTTACAGGCATCAGAGAGCGATCCAGTTAAACCGAGAAAGAGAAAGCAACATAGAACAGGCCGAACAGAGAAAGGAGAAGGAGATGACCAGGTAAGCGTTTCAACTGGGATTTTATTGAGCTGTAATGGTGTCTAACAGAGCCACAATATGGATGTCAGTGACAGTTTATTACATAGTGGTTGTACTTACAGGCATCAGAGAGCGATCCAGTTAAACCGAGAAAGAGAAAGCAACATAGTACAGGCCGAACAGAGAGAGGAGAAGGAGATGACCAGGTAAGCGTTTCAACTGGGATTTTATTGAGCTGTAATGGTGTCTAATAGAGCCACAATATGGATGTCAGTGACAGTTTATTACATAGTGGTTGTACTTACAGGCATCAGAGAGCGATCCAGTTAAACCGAGAAAGAGAGAGCAACATAGTACAGGCCGAACAGAGAGAGGAGAAGGAGATGACCAGGTAAGCGTTTCAACTGGGATTTCATTGAGCTGTAATGGTGTCTAATAGAGCCACAATATGGATGTCAGTGACAGTTTATTACATAGTGGTTGTACTTACAGGCATCAGAGAGCGATCCAGTTAAAGGGATCGCTTTAACTTAGGGATCCTAACCCTAATCCTAACGTTGAACTTAGAGTCTCTGGAATGCATGAAACAGAAATAGTCACTTAAGACACAAGGCTGGAATACGTGAAGCTTCGCTAGCGGAGACAACAGGTCTGGTCTTGATCTTGGGGTTCCAGGGTAATCACCGATCACAGATGCTGCCTGAGAATACACAGAGAGATCTGTAGTTTCTACAATTCTTCAGTATTGCAGAAAGATAAGACTGGAACTGGCCTGAAGTTTCCAACTGATTGGATTAGATGTTCCAAACTAAAATTGTTTTTGCAATTTAAAATTGCACATTGTTTGTTTTGACAGAGTCTCAGTCGCACTGATGAATCCGAGTCAGACGGGGATGATGGAAGTGAATTCATACCTACACCACCCTCCTCGGACAGTGAAGACTGGAGCGATGAAGGTCCAGATTTTCCAAAAGACAGAGAAATTAAAGTAAACAAGATCAACACTAGTTTTGCTCAAGATGAGCTCGACGTTGACTCTGGTGATGATCTGGAACATGCAACAGATGAAGGAAATGATGAGAAAGAAGAGGGTATTACAAAAATAACAGTAAAGAAATGCCAGAAAGGAGATAGAAGGATATGGGACAAGAAACATTTCTGTATTTATTGTAAAAAAACCCAAAGCAAAATAGCACGCCATTTAGAGCGAAAGCACCACAAAGAAGAGGATGTTGCTAAGGCAATATGCTTCCCCAAAAATTCTAAGAAACGCCGTCTGTTATTAGATCATCTTAGAAATAAAGGTGACTACAACCATAATGTTAACTTCTTGCGGACAGGAAAAGGTGAAATAGTGACTTATAGACAACCTTCTGAAGACGCAAACCCTCATGAATACTTGCCGTGCAATTTTTGTTTTGGTTTTTTCAGAAAACGTGAACTTTGGAAACATGAGCTTTCATGTAAAACACAAAATGATCTCCCTCGGGAAAAGTCATGCAATAGAAAAAGAGTCCAAGCTGCAGCTTCCCGTCTCGTCCCTATAAGAGTAAACACAACACAAAGATGTCGTAACATCATTGGCAGGATGATGCATGACGAGGTGTCTCTTGAGGTAAAATCTGACGAACTTATTTGTGAATACGGTGATAGATTATTAGAGAGGCATGGGAGCGAACCATTTAAAGATGGCTATGTTAGTCAAAAAATGAGAGAACTGGGGAGATTTTTAATTGCTGCAAAGTCTCTGAAACCAAATGTGAAAAATCTTACTGATATCTTAATTCCACCTATGTTTAAATTAGCTGTCGATGCAGCAAAAAAGGCATCTGGTTACACTAACTCAAAGTACCGCTATGATAGACCATCTCTTGGTGTAAAACTCGGACACTCCCTTAAGACAGTTGGTGATATACTTATAGGCAATTATGTAAAAGCAGAAAATGAGGTTGCTGCGAACAGAGTCAGGAGTTTTCTGGGTTTAGTGAGTTCAGAGTGGAACCACTATATCTCACACCGTGCTAGGACAAACCTAGAGGAAAACAAATGGAACAAGAAAGAAATGATTCCTCTAACTGAAGACATAATTACCCTTCAAAAATATTTGAAGTCAACTGAAGAAAATGCCAGAGAGAAATTAATACAGGGTCCTGATCCTAAAACATACAGTATGCTCAGTGAAACTCTTCTTTCCCAAATCATACTTTTCAACCGAAGGCGCCAAGGCGAGGCAGCTAAAATGCTACTTCAGACTTATGAGAGCAAAAATACAGATACTCTTAATGAGGATGTTATGCAGTGCCTTTCAAAATTAGAAAAGAACCTGAGTAAGGACTTCACTAGAGTTGTTATAAGAGGAAAAAGAGGCAGAAAAGTACCAGTGCTTCTCACCAGAGAGATGACAAGATCACTTGACTTCCTGATTGAGCACAGGACTCAAGAAAATAACATTTCTGAGACAAACAAATATGTCTTTGCAAGACAAAATTCAGACTGCCACATAAGAGGCTCAGACTGCTTAAGAAAATTTGCAAATGAATGTAATGCAAAACATCCTGAGACCTTGACCTCTACCCAACTGAGAAAACACATCGCAACCCTCTGTCAAATAATGAACTTGAAGGACCATGAAATGGATCAGGTTGCAAAATTTATGGGACACGACATCCGTATTTACAGAGAATACTATCGCCTAACCGAGAACACGCTTCAACTTGCTAAAATGAGCAAATTGCTCATGGCCATTGAATGTGGAACAACAGTTTACAAAGGAAAATCTCTAGACGAGATTGACTTGGGATTAGAGGGTGAGCATCTAACACTGGAAAGTTGTAACAATATACACTAACTGGGAATTTGGAAAGAACATGTGACTTGTACTATAAAACTTTTTTTTCATTACAGTCGCTTTGTCTGAGAAACGTAAACAAGGCTGCACTTCAGACCATGTTATGATGGAGACGTCTGAGCAAGAAGAAGATGGTAAGAAAGTCATTATAGGAGAGGTTAGGTTCAAGTTAAAATGTACCCTTTTATCAGGTTAATGCTTTGAAAGGAGAAGTCATTTATAAAGTTCTTGTTATACAAAATAAATACACTTTAGGATCGATTAACGTTATCAGTTTATTCATACACCAACACTCGCTGTTACAACTCGTGCTCAATAACAACAACCGCTATTCCGGGAACTCCATAATAAGTTTAAATTTTCGTCGGTTGGTGAGTTTGAATCTAAATTTGAATTTTTTAGAACTCCCCAATGCAAGTCAATGGGAGTTTTTCCTAGTTTTGATCGTCATTTTTAGGAAAACCGTAAGTCCGATCAGTCTGAAAAGATAGAGCACACCTGGCCAGATCAGTTTGAGTGTCTGAGCCGAGTTTGGAGTATGTAGAGTTAAAGCTCTAGGAGGAGTTTGTGTCAGAAATTTTTAGTAAGAATAATAATAATAACGATTAAAGTTCGTCGAGACAAACTTTAGGTTGGCTTGAGAAAGCTGGACCAGACAGTTTTAAAAGCTTTAAGTTTAAAGTAGTTTAAAGTTTAAAGTAGTTTAAAGTTTAAAGTAGTTAGAAGTTTAAAGTAGTTTAAAGTTTAATTTAGTTAGAAGTTTAATTTAGTTAGAAGTTTAATTTAGTTAGAAGTTTAATTTAGTTTAACGTAGTAAGAAGTTTAAAGTAGAAGTATAGTTTGAAGTTTAAAGTTTGATAGCTAGATGGATGGATGGATGATAGATAGATGAGTTTATAAGTTTACATGAGTCTAAGAGTTCAGAGTTTAGTGTATATTAGCATCCTGGGCTAAGGTGAGTTTTTATAGTAGTAGTTTGAAGTAGATAGATGAGTTTATTAGTTTAAATGAGTCTTAATGGCTCATAGTATATAGAATGGCAGTTTGATTTAGTCTAGGGCTTCAAGGAGTTTAGATTTGAATTTTTGACAGTTGGGGAGTTTGAAAATCTGAACATTCCGCAATGTTAAGTCAATGGGAGTTTTTCCCAGTTTTGATCGCCATTTTTCGGAAAACCGCAAGTCCGATCAGTTAGAAAAGATATAGCACACTAAGTCAGAACAGTTTGAGTGTCTGGGCTGAGTTTGGAGTTTGTAGAGTTAAAGCTCTAGGAGGAGTTAGAGTTGTAAATTTAACGGTCAGAAGAAGAAGCGGAATAATAAGTTTAAGTACAGTATCAGTAAGTTGGCTCTCACAAGCCAACTTAATAATAAGTTTAAATAGGATTTCAGTAAGTTGGCTTTCTCAAATGTCTCATAATTTTAATTTCTCTGTTACAGAGTTATCCAGAAGTCAGAAGAAGAGGCCTGATCCTGGGGACTCTTGTGATTCAGACGGTAAGTAGTGTGATCATCTACTGCACAGACTTTCTGGCATGCAGTGTACAGTAGGTTATGACTTAGTTTGTGTATATATAATTGGCGGTCTCTTCTCTTCACACACAAGGCCCTGACACACACACAGGCACTAAAGCAAAGGGATCATCCGTTAGAAATGGTAAGCTTGTTTATTACAAGGTTGTTCAGGAAGTTAAAAGTGTTAGCTGTGATAACTGACTGTTTTTTTTAGCTGACATTAAAAAGTTTTTTCAATACAGATGTAACTCAAAATAAATGTCTCATAATGTTAATTTCTCTCTGTTACAGAGTTGTCCAGAAGTCAGAAGAAGAGGCCTGATCCTGAGGACTCTTGTGATTCAGACGGTAAGTAGTGTGATCATCTACTGCACAGACTTGTGTATATACAATGATATATACAACATTATGTATATATACAAGTACATCTCAGTAAATTAGAATGTGGTGGAAAAGTTCATTCATTTTAGTAATTTAACTTTTAATTGTGGAACTTGTATTAAATAAATTAGATGCACACAGACTGAATTACTTTAAAGAGCATATTGCAGGTAAAAAGAATTCTAAATGAATATACAACCTTATGTTAAAATTAGGTATGTAACGATTCACTCGCAACCGGTTGAAAATCGATAAAAATGTGTGACGATTCAAGTCGGTTGAAATGTTAAATGAATCGCGATACACGTTTTAAACAGCAGGGACGTTTACTGTAGCCTACTGTGAAGTTGTGACGCTTTAGAGGCACAATAGCAGCAAGCACACACTGGCGCGAAGCTAGCGAGTGTTTTCACTTCATTAATGGAACTTGAGCTTGTGTGAGCCAATCTCAACTTCCATAGGAATGAACTGAAAACGCTCGGTTTGCTCCGCTCGCGCCGCGCCAGTGTGTGTCATAGTCTGGTGTGCGCTCGCGCCGTCAAACACATGGCGACGGCAAGCGTAGATGTTGACTCATTCAAATCGGAGGTGTGGCGGCATTTTGACTTTCCATAGACTAATATTAATCACCACCGTGAGAAGTACCAGTCACCTCCGTTTTCATGTAAAAGGCATTAATACGACAAGTGCGAGAGCCACAGAGATCACAAGGTGCATCAGTGTTTCCGTGGCAACCAGGTGTTGTATTTATTTTAGGCTACTATCTCTTTCTCTAAATGTGTAAGTTACATGGATATATATTTTTATATATATAATTTATTGATGGTTATGGCATATTTTTCTAAATGTGTGGGTTTTTTTTTTACTCTTGCTAGTGTAAGGTTAATGATACAAATTATAACAAAATTAAAACCCTTCTAAATGTGGTACTAATTTTACTAATGGTATAGTCTTTTTCTTAGTGTGCGAAGACCAGACAGACAGAAAGACTGAGTTGAAACAACCTTGAAGGGATTTTTTTTTTAATTTCAATGTAGTTTTTTTATTTGACAAATATATTTTAAAATGAAAAAGAAATGTGCAGCATTTTGTCTGAGAAATAATAAAAGGGACACTTTTTCATTTATGATTTCTTAAATCAATCACTTGTTAAAAAAATCGTGAGAAAATCGTATCGTGAAACAAGTATCGTGAATCGTATCGCATCGTGAGTTGAGTGAATCGTTACATCCCTAGTTAAAATGTGAGCCAAAATCATCACAATTAAAAGAACCAAAGACTTAAAGTACTTCAGTCTGTATGCATTGAAATTGTTTAATACACAAGTTCCACAATTTGAGTTGAATTACTGAAATAAATGAACACATGCTAATTTATTAAGAAGCACCTGTATATCATTGGCTGTCTCTTCTCTTCACCCACAAGGCCCTGAAACTTACATAAAGACCAAAATGAAGAGATCCTCTAAGACTTCAGCTTCTTTGTTGACAATGAATAACCACCTTATACACCCTAGCAACTGCTTGGAAATACCCTAGTAACCACCTACAAAATACCCTAGCTGCCCAGCTGTGTGCATGTACTATTAGGAGTGCCTTAACCTCTTGGCCATACTGCCCTTGGGCCATTACAAGTCAAGTCATCTTCATTTATATAGCTTTTTTTATAACACAGATTGTTTTATAACGCAGACATTTAGGGAACAGAGATTGTTTTTGCTCTACAAGAAAGTTATTGTTCACCTTAAAGGATTAGCTCACCCCAAAAAGACGCCTGAGACTCGTGTATCAGCAGGTAGTGTGCAAACTCCAACCTGTTAACATGGGTGCCGAAATAACGGACATGCCACGCAGCCAGTGTGTCGCCGGCCTTATTCAAGCGCGAATGAGAACCGTTTCGCGGGGGATCCCAGGTGTGCAAAAAAACCCCAACAACAACGAATATTCGAATGTCAAATTTTCAACTTGAATACCAACCCACCGAACGAATATTCGAATATTCGGGTCCAGCCCTAGTTTTTACTTACTGTAACGATATCGGGCGAAGCGCGCTGTCAGGCCAGCGATCTCATCTCGAGCAGCTCAGAGAGCAAGGATTAGATATCCGATGAAAGCCAAAAAGCCCAAAGTTATTGACTGTCTGCATCTGTATCGCAGTCCTGTTTGGTGAGGTGATATTCAATTAATCATGGATAATAGATGAACTAGTTTTATATTTTATTATGTTCATGCTCATTTTTGAAATAGAAATACATACAGTTTATGAAGTGAAATGCTATAGCCTTATGAGCAGTTGATATATGGTAATCATCAGACTGTTATGTTAATTTAGTGCCGTCATTCGGTTGTTTATTATATCAATATGTTTCAGCACGTTACAATCATTAAATGGATTGAGTTAAGATAGCCTATACCGTAATTAATGAAACAGTCTGTTATCATGCAGATGGACAGCATGAATGGTTGCTCTCGCTCTCTGTTTATGTGTGTGTCTCTTATACATGCCAGCTTGTGTGAATGGGGGGTGGGTTGCGATTTTCAAATAATAATCAAATAATTCCCAGCAATCATTGAATATTATTTTTGCTTGAAATGCCTATCCCTAGTCACGAGAACATTGGGGTGTTATGGGAATTGTACCCGGTGTAACCTATTGTATGCAACTTTTTACATGATGTGAAATATGGAAATTGATTGTTTTATGCGTGTTCCTATGATTCCATGATTTGTTGACTTTGATGGAACGATGTGTCTTTCTGTTTATTTAGGTTCTGCTGCGCAGAAGATGGTTAAAAGAAGGCCTTGGAGTAATGCCGAAAAAAAAGCAGTTTGGCGACAACTTGGAAGTTGCATAACCTTATTGAGAGTCCCGGGGAAAGACAAATGCATCGAGTGCATAGATGCAGAGCCAGCACTTCAGAGCAGACATTGGAGAGACATCAAAAATCATGTTCACAATACCATCCAAACCAGAAAGAAGAGGACGTCGCTGAATTAACTTGCATGTGTGAAGGCAAGTTGTTTTGACTTTTATTCATTCTCAGGATATGAATTCTTAATATATCAGCAATTACATTTCCACTAGTAAACACTATAAATCTTGATTTCTGTAATTGTATTTTCACTAGTGAAATCTCACCATAGGCTGACATTCAAATTCAGTATCAGTATCAGAAATACTGTTTGTTGATTTCAGGAATTACTTTGTTACTAGTGAAAATTTATTTTCTTGATATCTGCAATTTAATCGCTACTAGCAACAATGTTCATTTCTGATTTCATGAATGTCATTGTTTACTAGTAAGAAATACATTTTATATATCTAAAAATTACACTTCTAATTATTGATATCAGAAATACATTTTCAGATATCAGAAATTAAAATTGTCACTAGTAGCAATTAAATTAATACATTTTTCACTAGTAACAAAGTAATTCCTGAAATCAACAATTAGTATTTCTGATATCAAGAACTGAATTTGAATGTCACTTACAGAAATCAAGAATTGAAATCTTTACTTGTGGAAATGTAATTGTTGATATCAAAAATGAACATTTTTATTAGAGAAAATTTAACTATCAAGAATTCATATCCTGAGAATGAATAAAAGTCAGATCAGCTTCAGGTTAAGCGCTGTATTGCATTAATGAGATTATCAGTCCACAGTTAGCACAAGAGTTATTGCAGTTTGTGGACTGATGTAAAGAAGCATACATATGCTATGTGAAAAAAAAAATTTCTACTGATTTATAATTGTGGAGTTTGTATTGTGTTTGTCTAGTATGGCTTACAATAGTTCACAACAAAATGGGTAGTTGACTCAACTGCTCTAATGATAAAACTGAAGCTGACCGTGTCTGTGGTCAACTGAGTGGCATCAGTCATCAGTGTTTATTGGAACAGCTGCTTTTTTCTTGTCACTTTTGTCTGATTTGAATAATAATAATTATAAGTTATTTATATTATAAGTTTGAGCTGAAATAACCCATATACATGTTGACAGGCTTAAGTGTATAATATTAGATTAAAACACTTGAAAAGACAGAATAAACCTTTATTTTATGCATATAATGAAACCAGCATAATTTACTCTTCAAATTGTAACAATACAGCCCATTAGGATTTTGCTAACAATAACAATAATAATTAAGAAAATAAAAGAACATTTGTGGATGATCACATCAATCTTTAAGAATCCAAATTAAAATGTCACTCCGTTTATTAAAACAGATTAAATCTTGACAAATCCAAGAGTCCTTTCCACTTGATTCCACTATAACAGAAATAAATAATAATTAGAACATGTTACTTTCATAACGATTTCTTTAAAGCTTGTTTCTGCCACAGATTAAAACATTTTAAAAGATAAATTGTTTTCTCAGAATTTGCGAGATTTAACGTCAGAATTGAGTTAAAAACTCGTAATTAACTTTAAATGTTTTATTCTGTGGCGGAAACGAGCTTCCGTTACTATAATTGTTATCATTATCGTGTTCTAAAGTAGGCTATAACTTCTAAGATAAAAGTACTTACCTTTGTGACCACGTTGTTTTTTCCACAGGTCAATGTCTCCGACGCACGATCATCGTCCATTTTAATTATGCAGAAATCATTCTCAAAATATCCCTTAAGGCGAAAATACTACAGTAAAAGTATAAGGATAATGTTGACTTCCGTCCATTAGAGGCGCTAAGTGTCATGTAATCTGCCCAGCAACCGGCTCGGTCCTCACAGCGCCGCCAACTTCACCAGTTCAGTGAGTGTCGTGTGTGAGAACATTTGAGCTGATAGTGTGGCTGTATACACCCCTCTAGTGGTCAAACGATTTTTTTCAGCCTTATAGTGTCAGCAGAAATCAGGGTCCTCGCAACATGCTATGTGGTCATGGTCTTCACAAGGATAGCTAAACACGTGTGTGTGTGTGTGTGTGTGTGTGTGTGTGTGTGTGTGTGTGTGTGTGTGTGTGTGTGTGTGTGTGTGTGTGTGTGTGTGTGTGTGTGTGTGTGAATTACATAAATTAATTAAACTAATTCTAAATGGACTGCTGCAATTATACTCAGAAACTGTAGTAAATTTAAATTAAATTACATATTTTGTTTAATTGCCTTTTCAGAATTTCACTCTATTGTAAAATGTCATTGAGGGTTTCGTTTTTTACACAAATAATGCTAATGGAATCTAAAACTTTTGGTCTAATTTTGGCAGATCATTCAATCATGAAAACAGTGAAACCAACAACAAGGCAGAAAGGTACATGATTTCTATTTAATTGTAATAACGAGCTTGCCTTCTTATCACTAAAAAAGTAGTGAATTGTGCATTCTAAGCATATTTAATGCTGGTCTTTTTGTTTGTAATTTAACTAATTTACACCCATTCTTAAACGGATAGTTCACTGAATTTACTCGTTGTTCCAACCCTGTATGAATTTTGTTTTATTGCTCAACATTTGACGTTAGCTATAGTATTTTTGCCCATTCTATGAAGCTCAATAAAAATATCTTCAAAATATCTTCTTCTGCGTTCAGCAGAAGAAAGAAATTCATACAGGTTTAGAATAACTTCACTGTAAAAAATAAAATTACCATTTGTCCAGCATACTGTGCTTTTTGAGTCACATATATTAGGAATTGTGAATAACTGTGAATCTACATAAAAATACATGTTAATCCAACAAAATTCTCCAAAATGTCACAGTTACATGTTAAACAAAGTTTTCTGAATAAACATTTTTATGTTGAACTAAGATCGTAGTTGCGCATGCGTTATGAGCAAGAACATCGCGCCAAATGCACGGGGTTTCCCTTCTCCATTTTGTGCTTTAGCTCCTCATTTTATCGGCGGCATGATGGATCGCTCATCCTGACCCTTGAGGATCTAAATATTGCCCTACGGCTGTAGGTGAGTATTAATATTACTTTGAATTACATCCATGCAATGAATCGTATATTCCCAAGCTGAAAGTGTGTTATTCAGTGTTGATTTCGTTGACGAAAAATTTTCGTCACCGACATTTTTTTCACAGACGAAAACGAGACGATACCTAAATAAAAAATAGTTTTGAATGGAAAAAACTATGACGAAAAGCTATTGAAATTTTCCTTAACGAATAAAAACTAGACGAAAATGTTAGATATGGACGATTTGGGAAGACATAAGTTACGTTTGTTGTAGATGCATGTGGACAGGGCAGCTTGATGCATGTCTCATAAAACGTTAAACAATGTAATGTTAAAAGTCTAGGAGAAAGAGAAGAGCAGACATATGGATATATCTGAATAAGAGTGATTACGCAAAAGAGAGCTCCGGTTTTCTGCGAGCACACACCCGAAGCAGCAGCCGACCGTGCAGAAATCTAACGTTAACGTTAGGCCTAACTTATACGTTACAGCGCGAGTTCTGAATTGAGCTCTTTCGCGTCTGAATGGTTAAATAACACACAATATTATGTCTATATGTCCGTTTTTGGAGAACAATCACTTACAATCACACGCAGTCACTTATGTCTTTACAGAACATCGCGAGAATATTGGATGTGAAATTGGATCCGCACATTCTGTCTTAAAGTAACAGAAATATTAATATAATATGCCCTTAATATTAATCAACTCATATGTTGGTTGTAATTATAATTATACATTAAAAGACATATCATGGAAACACATTTGCCAACAAATTTTTTTTTTATGTAACGGTAGGGCTTGTGGCCTAATATTTTCTTTTATGTTTGTGTCACTGTTCAGAGAAAGATTAGCTAATTAAAGTTCTCTATACGTAGATTATCGTAAATTCGATAATTTATTTTAATCTTTTTAATTAAGAGATCAGGGCCCCAGTGCAAATTCAGTATATTATCCTGCTTCTATTACACGATAACGCTTGCCAAGTAAATGATTAAATAATAAATAATTGTACACATGATAAAGTTTCAATACAATAGCCAAGATAAACTAAACTGAAATTAGCGAGTAATATGTCTGTTTACCATACGAGTATTAAAGTCCTTTGTTTGTAAGTTGAGGTTCTTTTTTTTGTTTCAAGGTGGAGCTGATTGTGTATCTGTTCTGCGCTTTTGTGAAGAAGACCGAGGAGAGATACGGGAAACATTTAAACGGTGAGGTGTAATGTGTAAATGTTTAATGTGTAAGCCTCACATACACAATGTATGGTACCCATTTCTATGTGCAGTTTCATCGTTGAAATTTCACACACGTATGTATACGTATTTTTGTGTGTATAGAACAGTTCATTCTTATAAAAAAATATTCAGAGATTTCTTTATACATGTAAATATGGGGACATAAAGATTATATCTTTTTTAAAGTGTAGAATATGGCTCTTAAATGCATTACATTTTAAATGTATTTTTTTTTATAATCATTTTAATTAATATAAGGTTGTGAATCTTACAATTTAAGGTTCCAATTGATCATTTTATATTTTCCAGGATGATCCAAACACTTAATGCAGTGTAAAAGGTGCAAATTCAACTGTCCAAGAGAAGATGTCCTTCTGAAGCACTATCAGCTGCATCACCAAAGACTTTCCAACTGGCCTTGCATTCATACGAAGTGCGTTTGTGTTTTCAGAAGTGCAGGTGCTTTAAGATCCCACCTATCTAAATCACACCCCATCAGTGACCGGGTCAATAGAGAACTTACAACATTTAATTGTGAATTGTGTGAATTCCGAGACATTTGTAATGAGAAGATTTTTTTTACTCACCTTTTAAATCATCTTAAATGCAGAGAAACAGTTCAGTGTCCCTTTAAAGGATGTGGATTTAAAACAAACAATCGACCAACCTTCAGCTCTCATAGAAGCAGAAATCACAGAAATCATACATTGAAGGACTTTCAAACTGCAATACAAACTCTCTCAGAGAGTGTTGATAATGAAGTGCCGTGTACCTCACAGAACACTTTAGAAAGTGAATTTGGTGAAGAGGATAGAATAGAACCATTTGAAGATATCAATACTCAGACACTTGAACGCAAGATTGCTTCGCTTTTATTGTGTATGCAAACTGTGTTGCATGTCACAAAAAATGCTACTCAGAAAATAGTTGAGGAACTTAAAAGTATTTTGTCATTCTCCAAATCACATGCCCTCCATAGTATAGAATCGATTCTCACAAAGTACAACATTAGAATTGATAGTACCACAGTCAAAGAAATTTCAGATTCTTTATTTCTGACAAATCCTCTTTTCGCAGCCATATCTGAAAAAGGTACTTTGTCTACTGACTACAGAAGAAATGTATACTTCAAAGAGAACTTCAGTATAATTGAACCTACAGAATATCTTTATGCACATGCTCATAAAGAAGTCTTTGTTCATGTGCCAGTCATTCGGGTGCTTAAAACCTTGTTAAATCAAGACAGTTTTATAGATAAAATTGAGTTCACACATGAACACCTACCTGGACACTACAGTTCATTTCAAGATGGAAAGTACTACAGGGAAAGTGGATATGTTTCAGTAGAAGAGGTTACCCTATCCTTAGCCTTTTATATAGATGATTTTGAAATTTGCAACCCTTTAGGGACATCAAGAAAAATTCACAAAATTACTGCTGTGTACTGGGTTGTCTTAAATCTACCTGCAAAGTGTAGATCTACTTTAACATCAATCCAGTTAGCTGTTTTAGGAAAAAGTGTTGATGTTAAGAGATTTGGTTATGACAAATTTCTGGAACCTTTGATAAAAGAATTAAAAAATCTGGAGCAAGATGGTGTGTTTGTGGAAGCTTTAGGCCATCAAGTGAAGCCAATCGTATTTTGTGTGTGTGCAGATAATCTTGGAGCGCACAGTCTTGCAGGCCACCAGGAAAGTTTTAATATAGATAAGTTCTGTCGGTTCTGTTTGATTAGTCGCAATCAAATCGCAACTGTCAAAGCAAGTGACTTCCCTTTGAGGACTGTTGATCAGCACGATTTGTTTGTGGAACAGCTCAAGAAGAGTGACATTCTCCAGAGTATTAATGGTATAAAGAGTGAGTGTGCATTGAGTAAACACTTAAGATTCTTTCATCCAGTTACTGGATTTCCCCCAGACATTTTACATGATTTCTTTGAAGGGGTCATACCGGTGGAATTATCTTGGTGCCTCAGAGATTTGATTTCGAAAGGTTTCATTACTCTTGAAGGACTAAATCACTCCATTAAAACATTTCCTTACAAGCACTTCGACAAGGTCAACAAACCAAAGACGATTCTAAAATCAGGCCTTGCTAAAGGGTCAATTGGAGGGAATGGACATGAAAACTGGACTTTGTTGCGGATACTTCCTCTCATGATTGGGAATTATATCCCAGAACATGAGCCATCATGGGATATATTAATGGATCTAAAAGAGATTGTTGAAATTGTTTTGTCAAACAGTCTCTCTGAGGAAACTCTGTGTTATCTGTCATTTAAATTGGCTGACCACCGCTTGCTTCTTACCTCCACTTTTCCGGACCTTAAATTAAAGCCGAAGCACCACTTTATCGAACACTACCCGGAACTGACAAGATGTTTTGGACCTTTGGTGAGTTTGTGGACTATGCGATTTGAGTCCAAGCACTCTTTCTTTAAGAAGGTTGTGCGTGATACTCACAACATGAAAAATGTGCTTCTTACTCTCTCCATGAAACATCAGCAGATGATTGCCTACCATTTGGACGCACAAAGCCTTTTAAAATCAGAGTTGTATGTTGAAAAAGTGGATGTGGTTAGCATATCATTGTTGGATGCAACACTGAGATGTGCTGTACAAAGAAAGTTCCCACATTTGCACACTGTGTCGCTGTCCAAAGATGTTTGTCTCCATGGAACTCAATATGCTAAGAACATGGTCATTTCTGCAGGACACTGCAATGGACAGCCTGAGTTCTTCAAGATAGAGAGCATATTGCTCTGTTCTGCCAATGTGTCATTTATATCAAAAAGACTATCGACCTGGTATATAGAGCATTTGAGATCTTACGAACTTGTTGAAAGCAACTATCCTGACATGGTTATCCTTCATCCTGGTGACTTAAATGATTATCACCCTTTGATTCCATACAGTTTTGGAGAAAAAGTTTTTGTGACCCTGAGGACATATCTGCAGCACTGAATGCGCCTATAATGGTATGTGGCAACTTTATTTAATTAAAAAATAAATAAACATGCAAACAATTGAAACTGGATTCTTCTTGATTTACAGGCTTTACTACTGCGAGTCATCATTTCCTCCACTGAAGCCCGGCGAGTTCAGCTTCCTGAAGTGCCTGAATCAGTGGACTCTCTGATCAGTATTCTTCAAGAGAAGTTGCAACTACAAGGACAGTTTTTTCTTCAATTTGAGGACCCTGATTTTGGGAATGCTCTTTGCAACCTGTCTGAGATATCAGAATTGCCCAGTGAAAGAGCAGTCTTGCATATTCAGTGGTCCAGGTCTTCACTTCATGAAACCAACAGCCTATCATCCATCTCATCTCTTGATACTGCTGGTTTCGACTCCTCTGAAGCATCCTCCCACAGCCCAGCAGTCTCTGTACAAAGGTATCTACGCACTGCCTCAGAATGGCCTTTGCCATTCCCCATACCAACTCTCTCCTTTGATGTCGAGCTAAAGCTACGACGAGGGAATGAGACGTATGAAAAAACAAAAATAGGCATTGATGTAACTAGAGACATAAAAATTGAGGTTCTTGACAAAATTGTCCAGGCTGTGTTTTACATAAAGGCATATCCTGACAATCAGGAAATTGAATCCATTGCATCTGCACTGATTTCCAAGTACCCTTGCCTTAAGGAGCCTGGCAAAGGAAAGGGTTTAGAGGGATGGTTGATCAGCATAAAGAACAAACTAAATAATTATTGCGCAAAGTTACGAGTGGCAGGTTGCAATGAAGTCAGTGTGAACAGAAAGCGAAAAGATGATGGAAATGGTTTCACCCTGAAGAAGGCAAAGCGTGGAGAAGTCAATCATATCCCAGAACATCCTTGCAACCACACTGACACTTCACTTGAAGAGCAAAGACTTTTATTGGTGGAAGAAACAAAAAAGGCAAGAAGGAACATAGGAGCCATAAGAGAAAAAATGGAACTAACATTTTCCCTCAGGAGAAAAGAAGTGGTCCAAGAGCAACCAACGGTTGCAGAGGTTCAGGAGAGGTGGCCTGCACCCTTTTATCAAGAACAGGTAATTAGTTTCATATTTTATTTTTTGCTTTCTTAATAGGTGTTCAGATCACAGTAAACAATGTGTAGTCATTGTTTTTTAACAGTTTTGTTAATACAATTAAATTGTTTATGAACAGATTTGTGAGGAATTGTTTCGAATTACAAACAAAGACCTTCTGGGAGTCTTCATGACAGCCATCGACATGTACACACCTAAGCTCCTGAAACTTTACAGAGCCAGAAAAGGAGCTTTAGGACAGGACATGGAGGCGCTCCTAGAAAGACTTGAAGAAAGGGTAAGTTCAATTTCAGTGTTTTGATGGTTTGATCTACCGTATATTACTTTGGCTGATGATAAATACAGTTTTCATACTTCGGCTCTTCGGTTGTTTCTTTTGTATGTTTGTCAAGACGACAGACATAGTGAATCACAGGAGGACTGCTGCTTTGGAAGGCCTTCCAGTGTTTCTTCGTGAGAACCCAACCGAGTTATTCAAGAAGTGTAACGTATGTATCAAAGACTTTAAAAGGCTAAAAGGGTTAGTTCACCCAAAAATGCAAGTTCTGTCATGAATTACTCACTGTCAAATCATTCCAGACATGCAAGACTTTTGTTGATCTTCAAAACACAAATGAAGATATTTGTAATAAGATCTGAGAGATTTCTGTCCCTCTATTGACAGCTACGCAGGACCACTTTCAAGGCCCAGAAAGGTATTAAAAACATTGAAGTAGTCCATGTGACTACAGTGGTTTAACATCAATTTTGTGAAGTTACGCTAATGCTTTATGTGAAAAATAAATAAATAAAAATGTCTTTTCACAAAAAATATATCTTGCAATGCACCTTCACGAGAGCAACATGGCGTATGCGTGTTGTGTTGACGCATGAGCAGTGTTCTCACCCATCCTGGAAGCACCAATTTTAGAAAACAAACCAAGACCGAAAGCAACATCAATGTAGAATTCAATAAGCAAAGCTTGCATCTGCAGCGCTTCCAGATGAGAACGTCGGCTCTCAATTCAACATAACACACGCAACTTGGTTATCTTATGAACGTGCATTGGAGATTTATATTTTGTGGATAAAGACGTCTGTGGCAAGGTATAAAATGGTCTGTGGTTTAAAACACACTGGTTATCAGAGACAAGAGCGAGATCACAGCTTTATGTATTTTCCAGGTCCAGCTAATAGACAGACACACGTGAGTTCGCTGTGATATCTCTCTCTCTCTGATAACCAGTGTGCTTTTATACTGTCTTTCCACGCCAATTACTGCAATCAGAAACTGGTGTTACTCATTTTGTACTTGGCCCATTTACTTCACTGCTCACCTCCTGACTCGTTCTCCAACTGCAGACCCCGCTGAATCACGTCACAGTTGTCATTTTTGTTTTTTAAACACAGAGCATTCGCATCGCTTTTGAAATTGAGGTTAAAGCACTGGAGTCACATGGGTTACTTTAAGGATGTCTTTACTACCTTTCTGGGGCTTGAAAGTGGTATTGGCGTAGGCAGTCAATGGAGGAAAAGAAAGCTCTGATTTTGTTTAAAATATCTTCATTTCTGTTTTAAAGATGAACATAAGTCTTACGGATTTGGATCGACATGAGGGTGAGTAAATGATGATGGAATTTTCATGTTTGGGTAAACTAACCATTTAAAGGGGACATATCATGCTAAAACCACTTTTTTAGCCCTTAAATGCATTTTGTTGTATATTTGGAGTGTTTAAAAGTGCAGAAAAGTTGAAATTATTCTCTTCAGGTGTTTCGTTTATATCTTTATATTCTGTTTTGGTCTTATTGTTCACCCAGTTCAGATTTTTCTGTTTTCTATGACGTTTTCTGAACAATTACGTCACAGTATTTGCAGCGGAACTACCAAATAAGGACATTGACTACCGGCCCAACATTTCGATCAATCCGCCATTATTATTCCTCGCTCCGATTTTGTAGTCCAAGCTCAATGATGCAGAAGTGTCGAGAGCTCAAGTCAAAATGTTCGGTTGTTGGATGTAGTGACCCACACGCTTCGTTACACCGTCTCCCAGCATCAGAACCTCGAAGTGCCTGGTTGAGTTTTATTTACCAATGAAATGTTCCCACATCTTTTGGTAAAGTCATTTTCGTGTGCGCGAAGCACTTCGACGATTCCGACTTCAACAACCTCGGCCAGTATAAAGAAGGGTTTGCCGATCGACTTCGTTTGAATGAGGGGTCAATTCCATCTATCTTTGGAGACGACGAACAGATCACTTCGGTAAGCTGTAAATATCTTTAATAAAAATAGTTTACTTTCTTAAAACACATGGTGGTCATGGTTTAGCAGTGCCTTCGTATTTCTTTGTTTTTGTTTTTTTGAAGTAACGTTACATGTCTGAAGTATTATTGTTCTTGAGTTTCATCAATGGTCATTTAGCTGCTGTGTTTTCTGATGCTTTTCTAAACGTATCATATTATCCATACAGATTTTTAGTGGTAAGATTAGACCGTAATTTTTATAATATAACTTATATTTTGTTTTGTGAGTGTTAAATTGTCGTTGTAAAACATACAGTATTGTAGCAGTGGGCATGGATGGCGAAGTTACTGTAAATATAGTTACATACCATTGAGATACATCCATATGCAGACGTTGTTCTTCAGGTTCGTCGTCTATTTGTTCAACTAGCTCCGGGTCCGGCTCTGGCTCGAACATGTAAGGCTTGATTGACAATTCTGTTGTTGATTCCGTTGTTGACATTTTGTGTGAATATAAATGTTCTGTGACGCTATAAGATCGTATATCACTAATCAAACTACAAAAATGGCCGAACGGGTTGGATTGAACCGACTGTCAACTCAGCACCCTGGAGAGCGGGCGGGGTGTGACACAGCTCCTTTGCATTTAAAGGGGCCGCTTCAAAACGAGTCACTCACAGAAGCACATCAGAAAAGGAGTAAAATAGGGGCCCGTGGAGCTATAATAATGAGGAATTCAGACCCAAGAATTGCAGTTTTGCTTTATATAGACCACAAATGTATGTTTTATATGTAAAAAGGAAAAATTTAAAAGCATGATATGTACCCTTTAAAGCAGGGATGTCCAAACCTGCTCCTGTAGGGCCAATGTCCTGCAGAGTGTGGCTCCAACCTACCTGGAAGTTTCTAGTAATCTTGATTATCAGGTTCAGATATGTTTAATTGGTGTTAAAGCTAAACTCAGCAGCACAGTGACCCATAGAGCAAGATTGGACACCCCTAGTTTAAACCGTTTTTGGTTTGATTTGGTGTTTTCTGCTTATTATTTACTTGTTCTAGACCTGTTTTTGCCATTATTTGTTGTCTTTGTTTTTTGTTTTTGTTTCACTTTTGATTAATAATTTCACATAAAACTATCTACCACTACAAAGCTAAAAACTAGTCTAATGCATAGCGTGTTCATACTCCTAAAACATTAAAATGCCACTTGCTTCTTTCTTTTTTTTTATAAAACTAACAACTTGAATTTTAAACTAAAACATATTTTTATTGTGTTTGTGTCACAGGAAACTGAAGATGGGACTGAAGATGGGACAAAGGGGGTCTCTGTTGGCATTCTCTATGTGATGGAAGACAACATCCAAACAACATCACTAATGATCCAGAACATTGCTGTTGTACTGGAGGAGGTTGTTGTTCTGGAAGATGTCCCGGATCCCTCTACTGCTCTGGCATACCTGTTTGGCCTTCTCTATGCTCTAAACTTCTCCTATCCGAAAAACCTCAAGTACACTTTTGATGCCATTCAAAATTTGTTCATGGAGCTTGGGTCTGGATGCACCTAACGTGTGCTTTCTCTTAAAAACAAACTGCTTTAATTGAAAATTTAACACTGGTGACATATCTTGTCTCCAGCAAAGACATACAATAACAAATCTTGATTGTGGATGCACTTTAAACAAATAGATGTTGGTGAGGCATAATTTGTGCCTGTTGATTAAGTTTCCAAGCATTCTATTGTCTGTTATAAACAAGTTTTATACAATGTTTAAAATGGACAGTTTGACTCCAAAGACGTTCATATTTAGAAACCGTGCCTTGCAGTGTTGTGGATTCTTTTTTGGTACTGTTCTTAATTCTAGCTAAAACAGAATTTCAAGCTCTTTTGCAATGAAACACACTGCACTCTTATTGATAATCCTTCAAATAGTAAGACTTGTCAAAAAAAAAAAAACATTTATGCTGCGATGTAAAAAATGTTGGAAATGCTAGTGAATATCACAAAACCAAATTGCAATTTAGTGCAGTTTAAAATTGTTTTGAATGTGTATGTATCTGGCATTGACTGACTTGTTTGCCTATGATTTTTTCTAAAGGCATTTTAGGCAAATTTGGACAAATATTTCCATGTCTACATTTTAATTTTATTTGTTCATTAAAGGGATAGTTAAATGAAATGAAATGAAAACATTCTGTCGACATTTACTCACCCTCATGTTGTTCCAAACCTGTATGAGTTTCTTCCTCTGCTAAACGCTAATTAAGATATTTTAAATAATGTTGGTAACTAGATAGTTGACAGTAGCCTTTTGACTTCCATCCATATATTTTTTTATGTAAGTCAATTACCAACATTCGTTAAAATATCTTAATTTGTGTTCAGCAGAGAAAAAAACGTGCACAGGTTTGGAACAACATGAGTGTGAGTAAATGTTACGGAATTTTTTAATTTCTGGGTGATCCCTTTAAGATTTCTACATTTCACTACATTCTTAATGCAATTATTACAATGTGCATGTGTTTACAACTGAAAGAAACTGATAAAGAAACAAGTCCATGTTTGTCATTTGTAAATAGATCAAATCACTATATATATATATATATATATATATATATATATATATATATATATATATATATAAGGATAGTGTGCTGACACTTTATTTTACCAATTAAACTTTTTACATCCAGGAAACAGAAAAAAATGAATTATCTCAACAACAGTAATAGTTGTTTCAGTTGCTGTGACAAGAATATATTTATTCACAAAATACGACAATCAAAATTGCATGAACGAACAAATTTACGTTGGCTAAACAAAGTATTATTACTGAGATGAAATAAAAAATAATTGTTGAGACAACTCAAAAGTCTTACTGCATCAAGTTGCCTTATATTTTTTCGTTTTCTCAACTATTTATTTTTTACAGTGTTGAGTAAATGATGACAACATTTTCAGTTTTGTGTGAACTTTCTCTTTAACACACCAAATAACAGGTAGCCTACTTAAAGGGATAGTTCACCCAAAAATGTAAATTCTTGTGTTACGCAACACATTTGAGCTTCAGCAAAAGGTTTGTTTTTGCGCATAAAGCAAATTCGGATGATCAATGTTTATGTGAATGAAAGCCTACATTCAATCTGTTCATCATATCAAGCAATCAAATCTCTTCAGACAAGTTGGACTAAACCACTCAATTCTTATGGATTAGTTTTACAATCTCTTTATGAACTTTTTGAAGCGTCGAAGTTTCAGTTGTGTAGCTGTCAGATTTCATTTCAAAGATGAACAAAATACTTTTTGTTTTTGAATGACATGAGGGAGAGTAATTAATCAAAAATAATTTGAGTAAATTATCCCTTTAAAATGTGTATTGCATTTGCATTTCCTTGGTGTGACAATCCCTATTCTATCGCCTTTTCTTAAACATACGAACAAGAAAAACCCAGAAGTATTGCCATAAAATGCCTTAACGCATAACTAATTTGTTTTAAATATATTGACTGTGGCAAGTTGGTGGTCTTTCTTGCATAGATTCTTCTTCATGATGAAATATCAATTCCTGAAGGGGAACACTAACAGGCGGATTGACCAGCTCCTTAGCCTGCTGTGTGGAGATGTCCACAAATATTACTGGTAAATGTTTATTGTAACATCTACTGTTATCTTCAGTATCCATGAAATATATATATATATATATATATATATATATATATATATATATATATATATATATATATATATATATATATATATTTGTTTCAATTATTTCCTGCTACATCTAATTTAAATTAATAATGAATGATTGTGTGATTTTCAGTTACATGGATGAGCTGGCACAAGTGGGCGCATCAAGGGAGACAATGCTGATGACTTCTCTAATGTTGTCAAGTCTATGATTGAGAAGGGGCTGGATTCAAAATTTAAAATGAATGAAAATGGCACATGTATTATTCCACCAGATACTAGCAATCAGTCTCACGCAGTTGATTTGGCCATGGTCAAATGTGACTGCAGAAGATCCAGAAGCGGCTCTCTGTGCAAACATATAGTTTTATCGAGAATAGTTGCACAGCAACAAGGACTAGATATTCAAGACATCAGGTCTACTCTTGCTAGAAAAATCTTTGATAGTCACTCGTATATCTCAGATGAGGAAAACCTCAAAGTCTTTCACAGTGATGAGAGTGTAGCAACTATAAATCACAAAAGCCCACATTTTTGTACATGCATAGAAAATAGTCATAACGAAAAATGTGTCTGCATTTTGGTTCACAACATCCTCTACCTTCCACTGACACCTGAGTTGATCTCTAATCATCCAGATAGCCAGAATGCACTCAACAGAAAGCCAAAACCTGAACTCCAGACCATGTTAACAGACCTTATGGAATGGAGCCAATCAGAAGCATACATTGAAAACAAGGAGCTGTACAAGATGGTAGAGAGGGGACATAAACTAGTTTTTTCAAACTTCAGTATTTTGTCAAGAAAAAGAAAAAGAACTGCACTACATGCCTATCGGCAACAGGTAAAGAAGTCAAAACAGGTGACTGACACAATGAATTACATCTGTAAACGAAAAAACAGAAGAAAATGTTTTAAACCCTAAAATTGTATTTGGCATCTGCCATTAATAAATTGAATATAAATAAAAGCAAAAAATCTTTTATGACAATAGAATCAAAATATAAATGAACTACTTGAGTATATTAAAAAAGGCCTGACTATGTATTGAGGTTTCATCTATAACTAAGCAGATAAAAAAAACAAAAAAACATGCAATTCTTTGTAATGTTTTGTTTTATTTTTTGTACTGCTGAACAGTGTACAACAAGAAACAAGCATTTGAAACAATGGAAGTACAAAATAATGTGGGGGAAAACCTTACTCATCTGTGGAGTCTTTTGATTTCAGTGCTCTCATCTTCTCCTTAAGACATGCATCAATTCATGAAAAAGTGCCTTTTATAACAACAGGGCCAAGACCATGTGTTGCCAGGTCAAATGTTTCCCAATTAGTCTCTAAAGATTCCTTTACAGCTTTCAATGTCTTCCTGCAACTGAAAATAGCAACAGGTATTTCGTTTTCCAATTCAACTGATCTTTGAATCATTCAGTTAATGTCAAGTGTAGTAGTAAATTGTTACTAGTCTGATCCAAGTAGTAAATTGTTAATAGTCTGATCCAAGATGGCGCCGCAGACGGCTGCCTCGGTGTGGGGCTCTCCAGCTATTGTGTTGTTTTTGTTCGTTTGTCCTGTGTTTAGTCATTATTTTCCTATCAGTTTCACCAAAGACGAACTACTGGACATTAGGAAACACACCAGAAAACTTCTATACAGTTTTTGACTATTCAGACGTTTTGCTGGACATTCTCGTCGGAGGGGCAGCGGTGTTGTTCAAACGCGCGGTCAGACGCAAACGAGGAAAGCGAGCCGGCGCGCTGGTAAAACTCTGCGAGCGCGGCCTGCGCACTGCACTCCCCAGTATTCATCTTGCAAACCTCCGATCCCTTCCTAACAAAATGGACGAACTACTTCTTCTCACCCGCACTAACAAGGATTTTTTAAACTCTGCTGCTCTGTGCTTCACTGAAACCTGGCTGAGTGAAGTCATACCGGACAACGCAATACATCTGCCGGGCTTCCAGCTGTTCAGAGCGGATTGCAGCGCGGAGCTAACGGGGAAAACGACAGGTGGTGGATTGTGTTTCTACATTAACGAAAATTTGTGTTCAGATATAACAACACTGAACAAGATATCCTCTCCAAACTTAGAGACTCATTTCATAAACTGTAAACCTTTCTACTCGCCACGGGAGTTTTCCTCTTTCATTCTCGTGAATGTATACATTCCTCCAGACGCGTGCGTGAGCACGACGCTACAACAGCTGGCTGAAAAAAAAAGCTGAAACGGAACAAAGGTACCCAAACTCTCTTTTAATTATTCATGTGGATTTTAACAAAGCAAATCTTTCCCGTGAACTACCAAAATATAGACAGCACGTTACATGTCCCACAAGAGACAGTAATATACTGGACCACTGTTACACCACAATAAAGAATGCGTATCACTCCGTCCGACGGGCAGCTATTTGTGGACTTCAGTTCGGCCTTCAATACCATCATGCCTGGTCTCCTCACAGCCAAACTGACCCAGCTCTCCATACCATCCTCGATCTGTCAGTGGATCTCCAGCTTCCTGACGGACCGGCAGCAGCAAGTGAGACTGGTGAAACACATCCAGGACACTCACCACCAGGACTGGCGCCCCTCAAGGGTGCGTTCTCTCCCCACTGCTCTTCTCCCTGTACACTAATGACTGCAATTCTAAAAGACCCCTCTGTCAAGCTCCTGAAATTTGCAGACGACACCACTGTCATCGGTCTCATCTGAAACGGTGACGAGTCTGCTTACAGACTGGAGGTTGATCAGCTGGGTGTCTGGTGCAGTTACAACAACCTTGAGCTGAACACGCTCAAAACAGTGGAGATGATCGTGGACTTCAGGAGGAACAGCCCAGCACTCCCTCATGAACAGCACTGTGGAAGCAGTGGAGTCATTCAGGTTCCTGGGCACTACCATCTCTCAGGACCTGAAGTGGGATAATCACATTGACTCCACTGTGAAAAAAGGACCAGCAGAGACTGTACTTCCTTCACCAGCTGAGGAAGTTCAACATGCCACAGGAGCTGCTGATTCAGTTCTACTCAGCCGTCATTGAGTCTGTCTTGTGCGCTTCCATCACTGTCTGGTTTGGTTCAGCTACCAAATCAGACATCAGTGAAAGTGAAAGTGACACGTGATGGCCAAGTATGGTAACCCATACTTGGAATTTGACCTTGCATTTAACCCATCCAAGTAAGTGCACACACATTAGGAGCAGAGTAGTGAGTAGTGAACACACACACACTACAAACGTGGATACACACACCCGGAGCAGCGGGCAGCCTTGAGTGGCGCCCGGGGAGCGATTGGGGGTTAGGTGCCTTGCTCAAGGACACCTCAGTCATATTCCTGCCGGTACTGGAATTGAACCAGCAACCTTTGGGTCACCAGTCCAACTCTGCTACCATTAGGCCATGACTGCCCCAGGAGGCCATCAGGAGACTACAACGGACAGTCCGGACTGCGGAGAGGATCATTGGTGCCCCCCTGCCAAACCTCCAGGACCTGTACTCTTCCAGAGTGAGGAAGAGAGCAGGTAAAATCATCACAGACTCCACTCACCCTGGACACCACCTGTTTGAACTGTTACCGTCAAGACGGCGACTCAGATCACTGGCCACTAGAACATCTCGGCACAGGAACAGTTTCTTCCCACAGGCCATTTCCCTTCTGAACAGTTAACACACCTCCCAAGGGATACGCCTTTAAGTGCAATACTCCCACTGTTAAGTGCAATATCCTACAACTCAGGTGATACTTATATGTAGATTTATTTATTTATAATATTCAAAACACTGTAAATATGTTCATAATCTGTAAATCTGAAAATGTCTATTCTGACTAAACCCAACTGTGATACTTTTATTCTCATATATTTATATTTTTATTTTTTATTCTCATAATTTGTAGTATTATGTTTCTTGTTGTATTTGTATTTGTATATGTGCACTGGAAGCCTCAGTACCAAAACAAATTCCTTTTGTGTGCAAGCACACTTGGCAGTAAAGCTCTTTCTGATTCTGATTCTGATTACTAACTAAATTACCCGCAGTCTTCTGTTTTGGCCATGGTTGCATGGACATTCCCCTCTTCTAACAATGCTTGACCCACTCTTTTCTGGGGGATGAATTTTGATGCAAGGTACATTATGTCACCAGCCAGATCACGGCATTCATCTAAAATATAATTATACAAAACATAATTATTTGTAACAATGTCCAACTTACAAGCAGTACAAGAAAATAAAGAAAGATGAAGTATGTGGAGGCACTCAACATCCACTTTATTAAGACCACCTGTACATTCATGCAGTTATCTAATTGGCCAATCATTTGGCAGCAGCATAATGATTTCGGTACGATTGGAGCTGGAATCGGTGGAGAAACAGATCCGTGGTCTACTGGAGAAACAAGCCGAGCTGCGGGATCGGCGATCAGCGCTTGAAACGTCACGCGCCGATGCTCATAAGTCAGTGGTTAGTAACTTTTTGACTCCGACTTCGTCTACTCCGTGCGTTTCTCTGCCCAGGAGGACGCGATCATCTCTGGCATCATTCACTCCGGCACCGACACAACACCATGGACCCTGGGTGATCCCACAGCGAAAGACACGAGCCAGGACCAGAGCAAGAACCTCTCCGCCCCTCCCGGTCTTCGAGATCTCCACCCGGAACCGCTTCTCCCCCCTTCGCGAGTCGGAACGCGACGACGCCGTGATCATCGGCAGTTCCATGGTCCGTCATGTCCGCGCTACCTCAGGTAAGGGTACGGTGCGCACTCACTGCTTTCCTGGTGCTCGTGTTCTTGATGTCGCCGCACAGGTTCCCGAGATCCTGAACGGTGACGAGCGCGTCGGAGCAGTAGTGCTGCACACGGGAGTAAACGACATCAGGCTGCGGCAGACGGAGGTTCTGAAGAAGGACTACAAGAGCCTGATCGAGACGGTACGCAGCACAGCGCCTGAGGCAACGATCATCGTGTCTGGACCGCTTCCCACGTACCGACAAGGACAGGAAAGGTTCAGTAGATTATTTGCACTAAATGAATGGTTAATGTCATGGTGTAATGAACAGAAACTGCTCTTTGTAAATAATTGGAATCTGTTCTGGGAGCGACCTAGGCTCTACCGTGCTGATGGCCTGCACCCCAGCAGAATCGGAGCGGCTGTTCTGTCGGACAACATCTCTAAGACGTTACACACCATATGACTAGAAAATCAAAGTCCAAATCACAGTCTTTGCTGTGCCAAATTAATTGAAATAAGTAGTGTAGAACATTATATAGAAACTGTGTCTATTCCTCGTTTAGTGAGGCCATATAATAAATCTACTGTAGGATCTAGGGAAAATCTTATTGTAATTAAACCTGAAAATCTAAATATCAGTGAACAAAAACAATTTCTAAAACTAGGTCTTCTAAACATTAGATCGCTCACACCTAAGGCGGTTATTGTAAATGAAATGGTCACAGATAATAGCTTCGATGTACTTTGCCTTACTGAAACCTGGCTTAAACCAAATGATTATTTCGGTCTAAATGAGTCCACTCCACCAGGATACTGTTATAAGCATGAGCCCCGTCTGATCGGTCGTGGCGGCGGTGTTGCAACAATCTATAGAGATATTCTTAATGTTATTCAGGAAACAGGTCACAGGTTTAATTCATTTGAAGTACTTGTACTAAATATTACGCTCTTAGATGTAAGAAAGAAATCCCTATTATCTCTAGCCTTGGCTACTGTATATAGACCTCCAGGGCCCTATGCTGATTTCCTAAAAGAGTTTGCAGAGTTTCTCTCAGATCTATTGGTCAATACCGATAAAGCAATAATTGTTGGAGATTTTAACATACACGTAGATAACACAAATGATGCGTTAGGGACTGCGTTTACAGATTTATTAAACTATTTTGGGGTCAAGCAAAACGTCAGTGGTCCCACTCATCGTCTAAATCATACACTAGACTTAATTATATCATATGGAACCAATCCAACTGATATAGATATTATACCGCAAAGTGACGATCTCACTGATCATCACATGGTAACTTGTATAATACGTACTGCTGAAATTTGTCATGTTGCGCCACGTTATCGACCAGGCAGAACAATCGTTCCAACCACTATAGATAGATTCTTAAATAGCTTACCTGATCTATCTCAGCTGCTCAGTGAACCCAAACAAACAGATGAACTAGAGGAAATGACTAGCAGTTTGAGCACCATTTTCTCTAGTACATTAGATATTGTTGCACCAATTAGATTAAAAAAGGTTAGAGAGAAAACTAAAGCACCTTGGTACAACAGTGCTACGCATGTTATCAAGAGAGAAACTCGTAACTTAGAGCGTAAATGGAAACAAACTAATTTAGAGGTCTTTAGATTCGCGTGGAAAGACAGTATGTCACGTTATAAAAAGGCTCTAAAAGCAGCCAGGGCTGAGCATCTCCACAAACTAATAGAAAATAACCAAAATAATCCAAGGTTTTTATTTAACACCGTGGCTAGACTAACAAATATACAGACATCACCAGAGCAAAATATTCCGTTACAGTATAGTAGTAATGATTTTATGAACTACTTTAATGAGAAAATAGAAAGCATCCGTAACACAATTGTAAATGTACACTCTTTTATGGTGTCTTATGATTCAGCCTCAATTATCGCCCCTCTGGAACAACTACACCTCTTTACAACCATAGGACAGGAAGAGCTAAATAAACTTATTATTGCATCGAAACCAACAACATGTTTATTAGATCCAATACCCACTAAACTACTGAAAGAAGTGTTACCTGTAGTGGAAGAGCCTCTTCTCAATATTATTAACTCGTCTTTATTTTTAGGTCATGTTCCAAGAATATTCAAGCTGGCAGTAATAAAACCTCTCATTAAGAAACCGCAATTAGACCCAAATAACTTAGCAAATTACAGACCCATTTCAAATCTTCCATTTATGTCTAAAATACTAGAAAAAATTGTGTCCGCTCAATTGTGCTCTTTCTTGCAAGAAAATGAGATATATGAAAAATTCCAGTCAGGATTCAGACCGCATCATAGCACAGAAACTGCGCTAGTTAAAATGACAAATTATTTACTTTTAGCTTCTGACCAAGGCTGTATCTCAATACTAGTTCTACTCGATCTAAGCGGTGCGTTCGACACTATCGATCATAAAATACTCCTGGATCGACTACAAAACTACACTGGTGTTCAGGGACAGGCATTAAGCTGGTTTAGATCGTACTTATCAGACCGTTATCATTTTGTCTGTTTAAATGGGGAAAAATCAAAGATAACGTCAGTAGACTATTATGGAGTGCCGCAAGGATCGGTGTTAGGCCCTCTGCTATTCTCAATATATATGCTCCCACTTGGTAATATTATAAGAAAACATGCAATTAATTTCCACTGTTATGCTGATGACACTCAATTATATATTTCATCACGGCCAGATGAAAACACTAACTTATCAAATTTGACAGAGTGTCTCAAAGATATAAAATGCTGGATGACGCGTAATTTCCTGCTACTAAATTCAGATAAAACGGAGGTACTACTTATTGGTCCAAAAAACTACCCACAAACTCACTTACAATACAACTTTAATATAGAAGAACAGCCTTTTTCCACCTTAGAAACATTACAAAGCTACGTAACATGCTATCTGATTCTGATGCAGAAAAGTTAGTTCATGCATTCATGACCTCGAGACTAGATTATTGTAATCCTATATTAGCTGGCTGTCCTGCATCCTCAATAAACAAGCTACAGTTAGTGCAAAATGCAGCTGCTAGAGTTCTTACTAGGTCAAGAAAATATGATCATATAACACCAATTTTATCATCTCTACACTGGTTACCTATCAAGTTCCGTATCAATTACAAAGTACTATTACTGACCTATAAAGCCCTAAATGGTTTAGCTCCTGTGTATTTAATGGACCTTCTATCGCCCTACAATCCATCACGTTCTTTAAGATCACTAAATTCGAGGCTTCTGGTCATTCCTAGGATATCTAAGTCCACTAAAGGAGGAAGGGCGTTCTCACATTTAGCTCCAAAACTCTGGAATAGCCTTCCTGATATTGTTCGAAGCTCTGACTCGCTGTCCCAGTTTAAAACTAGATTAAAGACGCATCTCTTTAGCCAAGCATTTACATAATGCTTACCTTTTATACCACTGCTGAATCAGATCAAATGCATTTAATATTATAAAACTTGAAGAGTCTGTAGGTTATTTGTATAAGTTGCATAGTATTTACAGTCATTACGTTCCTGTGTATATTGCGTGAATGACGGGTGGTTGGGTAGATATTGTGTTTTGCGGTAGTTGGTATGCCATACGGAACCGTTGCCACTGAACCTGCATTAACGACGACAGTGGGGCTCGACAGCCTTAGTCAAACGGGTCGGCGCGTATGGTTGGGTTGCGGAGAGATTATGAGATTGTGGTTGGGTCTCAGCAGCAGGAGGGATGTAGAGGTCAGTAAGCAGGGCTGAGTTGAGTGGGGGACGGAGGGGGGTGACTCTGGGACGCAAGAATCACTGTCTTCATGTTTTTTATCATTTACGCCCGTGTTATGGAAATCATTATGAACAGCAGCTACGCTAATTATTTTCCCTTTTTGCTTTTCTGCTGTTATCTCGGGACGCGAGTCCCGAGAAAAACGGCGTTCGTCAGCTCCAGTTTGTATCCAGCCTTTCACAGAGACTTCAGATACGCCAATCACAAAGCCTGTGAAGAGACGACTCAACACCGGCGATATGGACCCTCTATGGTGGACGGCACTGATCCTCAACAACTCGTCTCAACACCGGCGTGATTACTTGGACTTCCAAAAGATGGAAATGGATAAATATTCTAAATGTTCCGATCCAATCTGACTTGTAATGCTGCCCGAATCATAAATCATGCACTGTTCCTTCGTTGCCCAGAGGAGAACTGGCCCTCCGACTGAGTCTGGTTTCTCCCAAGGTTTTTTTCTCCATTCTGTCACCTGATGGAGTTTTGGTTCCTTGCCACTGTTGCCTTGGCTTTTGGCTTGCTTAGTTGGGGACATTTAATATTCAATAATATTATTGATCTGCCTTGCTTAAGGTGGACGTTGACTCAATTTTCTTTTAGAAACAAACTCTGTTATATTATTTTCATGTTATCACTGTGAAGCTGCTTTGATACAATCTGTATTGTAAAAAGCGCTATATAAATAAAGGTGACTTGACTTGACTTGACTTCTATGATCACATCAGAAGTGGCATTTGAGCTTTGTTTGTGCTGGTCTACAGCAATGTCCAACAGAAGACAATCGTTTCCACAGAAGTGTGAGGAGAAAAAAAAATATTGATTGGGAGTGACTGTACATGTACATTGACTGAATATAAGGCATATCAGCGGTCAACAATTATAAAATACAACAATAAAATAAGTACAATTTTAAATAATAAATAAATATATATTTCTTTTTTCTTCTTCTTTTTTTTTTAGTAATGCATACATACATTGGAAGCTATAAACTCAAAATATTCCCAGGGGAAGTCTTCCTTTTTTTGGCTGTTGCCATTGCTCTAAATACAAACCCTTCACCAAACACCCTATCCCCTCTCCTCTCCTCTAAGCCCACCCTAACCCCAAATAACAATAATAATACCTAAAAACCCCCAAAAGTGCAAAGATTTTACAAAAATAAAAAGACACAACAACAACAAAAAAGAATAAGTAGTTTTAGTTATTTAAATGTAATGTATTGATTAACTTTCAAAGTACAGCACTCTCCTACAAACCCATCAACCAGACTAAGCCGACAAGGACTCGTTAAGTAAGATCTGGGGTTCGAGCCTTCAGTTGTGACACCCAAAACGAAACGCGCACGTGATTGGACAGAAAGTGAGGCTTCATTTGTCATCGATCACGTGACTCTGGGAAGCCAATACACACCCCGATACCGGGCTTCAATAGAAATTGTGTTGCATGTGCGGTACCCACATCGAAGCTTCAGTGTCATACATAACATCACTAGTATAAAGTGAGTTTAGAGACCATGTGGCTCATTGCTGTGGATACTAAAGCTGTATTATGCCACATATGTGATTTGGTATCAACACTAAGGTTTGCACTGGGAAGATTTGGGATTTGCATTCTTGGACCTGAGCTTTCATGGACATTGTTTCCTATAGTGTGGTCAATGAATTTTCAACTTCATAAACCTAGTCATTGTTATCATCAATCAAAAACAGATAAGGCTTTCATTTCTATGTTGCTGGTTCTTAAATGGTAAAATATGTGAGATCTTTTGTGCGTCTATGAAAGGGTTTTCAAATGTAAAAAGATGCAATGAATGAGAAGAATTTATTTGTTTTCTGCATGTCTTAGACTTGTTAAGGTTGGTAATAAACACTTCCAGAGTACCCTAAACAACATATAGTTAGTGATTCCTACCCTATAAAAACAGATTTATAGCTAATTCTTTTGTAAGATTAAGCTCTGACGTAGATCGAATGCTTGATCTTTTTTTAAACTTTATTTAAAGGGGCCGCAAAGCAAATAAGCATGTTGATCAATATTTGTGCAGACTGACCACACGTAGGGTATAAGTTAACCTCATGAAATCTTTTAAATGTGAAAGTAAGAAAATGGAAAAAACTTAACAATCACAGTTACTTTGTTAACAAAATAAACAAATTCCTTTTGCAGGGCTATCAAGTTTTGAAGACAGGCAAGTGTGACAAACACCCCCCCCCCCCCCCCCCGATCGTTCTCATTTTGAAACACTATCCAGGCCATTAGGACAGGCCTCTACGCTTCCTGCTGCACGCTGCGTAAAGAAAGAAGAAAATACAGAAAGTAAGATGACCAGCTTTGAATCTATTAACGCAAGTACCAATGCACGACCCGAGACATTATCCTATACTGATGAACAAGGTGCTAACATTATTGTGTCACACTCTCTATTCAAAGACACGGTCATGCCTCCTATGCCCAATATACTGTCATTGACTAGAGAACTTGAAGACTTGAAGAAATCAGAGTCCAGATCTCTTTGGCATTCCATAACTCTGAATACTGGAAAGCCAAGCGTATCCCGCGTGGTTTACGCATGAATAAAATTCCGTCATTTGGTCTGGATGACCATTCTTTTATGCAAAAATGGGAACACATCTTAAATAAATGCTCCTTTGACCTTATGCTTTTGATAATTGAGAAGACCAAGTCACAACAAGAAAAAATAAAAACTGAGGTGAAACGGGTAGAAGATGAAATGAAGACAAAAGTCAATGGTGATGAGTTTGCAGAGGTTGCCGATAAAATTTCTTCCACTTTATCCGGCTTTGTGAAGGATTTACAGACCTACAAGATAAGAAAATATGAAAGGGACACTAAAGACTATGCTGACGGGACAGTCTATGATTGGCAAGGAAGTAGAAGGAAGTTCCCTAGGATTAATCGTCCACCTATGCCTAAAATGAATAGGTACACACCTCTTTCCACAGCGAGTGAGAGTGATTCCTCTGAAGATTTGAGTGACACCGGACAAGGTGCTTTATCAAATTCCAACTCCAGTTCTTTTTTGGATCAGGGGTACAAACGCATAAGACAAAGACGGGGCGGGGCTCAAGGGGAAAGAAGAAGAGAGTGAACTGGATGCGCTACGTTCTTTAGAAGCAAAACATGACATCATAATTCGCCCAGCTGATAAAGGGGGTGCGGTTGTTGTTATGGGATTAAATAATTATGATTGTGGTATATTCAAATTATTAAATTATGACAAACATTATCAGCCCCTTCTTCGTGATCCTACTTCCAGCACAAAAAATATGATTGATGACTTTATTGATACATCTTATAAAAAAGGCTGGATTACTGATAAAGAAAAGGCTTTTTTATTAAGTGACCACCCTCGATGTCCAGTATTTTATGGTCTACCCAAAATTCACAAACGACTTGATGATCCTCCTTTGCGCCCCATTGTATCTAGCATAGGATGCTTAACAGAGCCTCTCTCACAATTTGTTGATTTTTTTCTAAGACAATATGTTTATAGCTTACCATCTTACCTTGGAGATTCAACTGATGTTCTAAATTTGATTGACAACTGGAAGTGTGAAAGTATTGATGACCTTGTATCGTTGGATGTGCAAAGTCTATATACATGTATACCTCATCATATAGGCTTACAAGCCATATCTCATTATCTTACTAAACGTCCCACTAATGTTCTACCTCCATCAGAATTACTTATAAACTTGGTCGAGATTATTTTATCTAATAACTTTTTCAAATATTATGACAAATTGTTTTTACAACTCCAAGGGACTGCAATGGGGTCTTCGTTTGCACCTTCATATGCATGTCTGGTAATGGGTCTATGGGAAGAAAAATTCATACAGAACATCGAAAATAACCCGTTCCATTCTAAATTATCACTCTGGCGCAGATACATAGATGATGTTTTTTTTAATATGGAAGGGCACAATGAGTGAGTTGTCTCAATTTCTGACTTTTATGTAAACTCTACTGCAGACTATTTGTCTTTTACTATGGAATATAATAAGCTGTCCATTGATTTCTTAGACCTTACCATCTCTAAGGATGAAAATAATATTTTACAATCTACTATTTACCGCAAGCCTCTCAGCAGGAACACCCTGTTAAGAGCAGACAGTAATCATTCGCCTCATCTGGTTCGTAATATACCAGTGGGCCAATTTTTGCGAGTCCGAAGAAATTGTAGTACTACAAGTGAGTTTATGTCTAAAGCAATCGATCTAGTGCGTCGTTTTGAACAACGAGGTTCTGATAAATCTGACATTACTAAAGCATGGGATAGGGCTCTTAATACAGATCGCGCTTCATCGTTAAAGAAAAAATCTAAGAAAAAATCTAAGCCTCACACAACATCTAAAATATTATTTTCTACTAGCTATACTCCAGCAGCAGGAAGAATAAAAAATATAATTCGCAAACATTGGCATGTTCTTAACAGTGACCGTACACTTAAAGACATCTGCGCCGAGCCACCCAGGTTTGTATTCAGACGCGCGCGTAACATTCGTGACCGATTGGTCCACTCAGATATGACTCCTTCACCGCCGACCACCTGGCTCCCTAGCCCACCTTTGGGCTTTTATAAATGGGGCAACTGTGCGCAATGCTCCAATTCGACCAATGCAAAGGACTTTTCACATCCACGTACTGGTAAGAAATATTTTATTTCTTCATTTATTAATTGTAATAGTACTCACGTAATATACATGTTAAAGTGTCCCCGTGGACTGGTATACATAGGTCAAACAAAACGTCAATTGAAATTAAGAATAGCTGAACATAAAACAGCAATTCGTACCCAGAATATAACATATGGCATGGCGAGGGATTATAAGCAGGCCAATCATGGTTCCCCTGCATCTTTGAAGTTTTGGGAAATTGAGAAAATTACACCCCCATCTAGAGGGTGTGACATTATCAATAAACTTCTATGCAGGGAAGCGTTCTGGATACATATGCTTAACACTCTTGAACCTCTAGGTTTAAATGAAGAATTGAGCCTATCATGTTTTCTCTGAATATTTTAAACATAGTAGTACATTTTGTGAGATGTAGATATTTCGATTCCCATTATACTGTGCACATTTCATGTATGTTTCTTGTGTTTGGACATTTACCCCTTGAATGATTGACTGTTTGAGTGTGGCACCTTGTTGTAGATGGGTGCGTCTTGGGTGGTTAACGCCCCCTTTACACACCTGTTGATGATCCTTATTAATGGTTTCATTACCCATGATCTCCAAGGACTCTGATGAAGATGTAACTTTACATAGAAACGTTAGTCACTGGTTTGTACCTCAGATAAATGGATTACTAAGAAGATTTTTGTTGCACCGGCGATTTTCCTTTTCTGCCATGAAACAGAAATGATTTCCATTTCCAGAAACTTTTCCATTTTGCTTGGGAACTAATGTGGTTGGAACCAAAGTTTACATGACTGTGTTCTCTGGAATCCTCTCAGACGGAGGACTTCTACATTCTGTTTGGTTGACGCTGAACCGCGTCATAGCTCTTTACCATAAAGTTGCCCTGACTTCAACTTCTCCTCGCCGCCCTCACCGTCCAAGATGCGCTGCGCCGCAACGCACAGTAATGCTAATCGTAAATTCTCTAAGATTATTATTCACATCGGCACTAATGATGTTCGACTTCGCCAGTCAGAGATCAATATAATTAACATTTCAGAGGTGTGTGAACTCGCAAGTCCAATGTCAGACACTATAATTTGCTCTGGCCCCCTTCCTGTTCGCCGGAGTGATGAGATACTTAGTAGACTGTGCTCACTCAATGGCTGGTGTCTGCAAAATAACATAGGGTTCATAGACAATTGCTAAAAATGTAATTGATGTTCAACAAATAAAAAAATATATAATACAGATATGAATGATAAAGCTTGGGTTGCTTAATATTTTATACATTAGTTCAAAACCACGTATTGTTACTGATATGATTACAGATTATAACCTAGATGTGCTGTGTTTGACCGAAACCTGGCTAAAACCAGACGATTACATTAATCTAAATGAGTCCAACCCCCAAGATTACTGTTATATGAGCCTCGTCTGAAAGGAAAAGAGGGAGGTGTTGCTGTAATTTATAGTAATATCTTCAGATTATATCTTGCTTAATGTAACACTATCTAGTGTAAATGATAAATCCCGCTTGACATTTGTGCTGGCTACTGTATACAGGCCACCAGGGCACCATACAGACTTTATCAAATAATTTGCTGATTTTCTATCAGAGTTAGTACTGGCTGCAGATAAAGTCCTAATTGTTGGTGATTTTAATATACATGTAGATAATGATAAAGATCCATTGGGATTGGCATTTAGAGAAATTCTGAATTCTATTGAACTCTATTGGAGTTAGACAACACGTGTCAGGACCTACTCATTGCCGTAATCATACTCAAGATCCAATATTATCACATGGAATCAATGTTGATGTCATTGAAATTCTGCAGCAGAGGGGCGACATCTCAGATCATTATCTAGACTTGTGTAAACTTAATTTACCCAAGTTTGCAAAGCCGAGTCCGTGTTATAAATATGTTAGACCTATCACTTCTGCAACTAAAGATTGCTTTATCCAGAGCCGATCAGCCCTATACGAACACTACGCAAGTTGCGTAGGGGCCTGCAAATTACTCAAGGCCCCGCCTCCCCCTCTTGTCAAAGCGCGTGAATCAAAGTTTACAACATCGATGAGAAAATTAAGCGAAACTATCCTTCTAGTCACGAATAGAGAGAAAAAAACACCATGAGAGAACAGTTGCGGGAACAGCAATCAAGTAGACTTGTGTTCTCTCCTCTCCAAGTTTGATGTCAGCAAAGAAAGGTAAAGTTAAGTTGATGTGCATCACTCGCTCTAGTCGGTCTGTCTAACCTAGCAGCAGTTCATCTGGTGTTTTGTTTTTTGTGTCTTGCTTGCTAATGCCGGCCACTTGATGTCTGGGGAAAAAAAGTGAGAGTAAAATACAACTGTTTATTACATTTGATAAACAACAACGGGCAATGGTGTTTGTTTATAAACTGCAGGTCGGAAAAGATAACTGCGGCTCGCGTTAACATGCGTTCATATGCGCGTGCACGAAATGAAACGCACACTTTCCAGCAAAACATCAGTGGGGACCAGTACAAATGGCGTGATGACACTCCTAATTATAGCCCCATTATAGCTACATACTTTTAAAACAAGACAATGATTATCTAGTCTCCTTAGTCAGTAGTTACTACTCTGCAATAAAGCAAGATGGAAAGCAATGTATTGACATTGACTATTGATTTATAGGCTATATTGCCTTTAAAATGTTGATTGGCTGGACATACTGGTCAATATGGATGAACATCCCTCAGTAAAGGAGGGAGGATTGTAGTCGGAGTACTGGGGTGTCAGGTGTGATTGTGGCAATGGCAAATGGTTTACATGGCTAATGGGTCAGGTAGGAAGGCCCCTTATTAGAATTTTGCCTAGGGCCCCAGGGAAGTCAGGATCGGCTCTGGCTTTATTAATAATCTTCCTGATCAGTTTCATCTCGTCAGCATCCCAGATAGCTTAGAAGAAACATTGTGCTTGAAGCTTATTGTGACAGAAACTTTTAAGGCAAGGCAAGGCAAGGCAAGTTTATTTATATAGCACATTTCATACACAATGGTAATTCAAAGTGCTTTACATAGAAGAAATTAAAATAATCAAAAGAAATCAGAATAATTAAAACAGTTTAGAATAAAAGATAAAATACAGAAATAATCAAATGAAATCAGAATAATTAAAACATAAAATAAAATACAGTGCGAACAGTCGGACGAACTTGGTATTTCTAGCCGATGTGATCCTAATGATCTGAGTGATCTATTGGGTTTATATTCACTGAGCGTATTTGCAATGTATTGAGGTCCTAGGCCATTGAATGATTTATATACCAGTAATAATACTTTAAAATCAATCCTAAATGTAACTGGCAGCCAGTGTAAAGACCTGAGGACTGGTGTGATGTGATCATATTTTCTGGTTCTGCTCAGAATCCTAGCAGCAGCGTTCTGTATGAGCTGCAACTGTCTTATGGTCTTTTTGGGAAGGCCAGTGAGAAGTCCATTACAATAATCCACCCTACTGGTGATGAAAGCATGCACAAGTTTTTCTAAGTCTTGACTGGAAACAAAGCATCTAATTCTTGCAATATTTTTCAGATGATAGTATGCTGATTTAGTTATTGCTTTGACATGACTACTGAAACTAAGGTCTGACTCTAGAGACACACCCAGATTCCTGACTTGATTTTTAGTTGTTTGACCCCTAGACTGAAGGTATGCGTTCACCTTGAGAACTTCATCTTTGTTTCCAAACGCAATGACTTCAGTTTTGTCTTTGTTTAACTGAAGAAAGTTTTGGCACATCCAATTGTTTACTTCATCAATGCATTGGCAAAGGGAGTCAATGGGGCTGTAATCGTTAGGCGATAGGGATAAGTAGATCTGTGTGTCGTCTGCATAGCTGTGGTAAGCGATTTGGTTCTTTCTCATTATTTGGCTCATTGGGAGCATGTACAGGTTGAATAGGAGTGGCGCAAGAATTGAGCCTTGAGGGACTCCGCATGTCATGGGTGTCCACTCAGACTTATGATCTCCAATACTCACATAATAACCTCTCCCTCCTAAGTATGACCTGAACCATTTTAGGACTATCCCAGAAAGCCCGACCCAGTTTTCCAGCCTGTCAAGAAGTATTTTGTGATCAACAGTGTCAAATGCAGCACTGAGGTCGAGTAGTACCAGCACTGATAATTTGCCTGTATCAGTATTTAAGCGAATATCATTTATTGTTTTTATGAGCGCGGTCTCTGTACTGTGGTGCGGTCGGAAACCAGATTGAAAATGGTCAAAGTATCCATTCGAGCTTAAGAATTTGTTCAGCTGATTGAAGACAACTTTTTCAATGATCTTGCCTATGAAAGGAAGATTTGAGATCGGTCTATAGTTGTTTAGAAACAAACTTTAACTCTCTCTTTTCCAGCACTTTAGACACAGTTGCTCCTTTGCGCTTAAATAAGATTAAAGGAAATAGACCAACTCCATGGTACAACGAGCACACTCAGGCCCTTAAGAGAACAGCCAGAAAGAGAGCATAGCTGGAAGAAAACAAAACTAGACGTTTTTCGCATTTTGTGGAGAGACAGCACGATTACGTACAGAAAGGCATTAAAAACAGCTAGAACGGCTTTCTCTCATGTGAGTTTGAATGTGCATGTTAAAGTTTCCTTTTCTGTTGAAACTTTGTCCACACTGTTGGCAGGTGGAAGGCTTCTCTCCAGTGTGAATTCCCATGTGCCTTTTAAAGTGAAACTTATTCCACACTCTTCGCAGGTGTAAGGGCTTTCTCCAGTGTGAACTACCATGTGCATGTATGGCTGCGTTTACACTTGGCATTAACATGCGACCTGTATCCGGATGTTGTCCACATACACATTGAAAAGACAAGTGTAAACGCACTTCTGATGGGAATGTTATCCGATCAGCGTGTCCAGGTTCGGAGGTAGTCGAGGACGCATTGTGATCGGATCTCAGTGTAATGTAAACGCAATCCAGCCATCGTGTCTGCATTCACAGGTGGACGTAATTTAAATCCCCGCCCAGTCTCCCCGCGTGACTGTCAGAAAATAATGGCCAGACGCAGTTTAGACAAGAAATTAAACTTATTTGAACCTTACAATAAATGTCAATCTTATTTAGACTTACATGATACTATGTGTGTCATTTTTCGTTTTAATTTTGCAAAATTATCTGAACGAGGCGATCGCCGGCCTGTACAATCACAGTCAGTCATGAGATCTTAAAGAGCTGCACGGGAATCAGAATTTTTTTAATGTTTTAAATTTTGAATGTTTTTATTGTTTCAGCATGTTTATCAATCTCCCATTTCTGTCAATATAGTCATTGCACGCTATAAACTTAAACCCAGATGATCGATGTGACTTAACATGATCAACCCAGTTATTTTTGTATGATCAACTCTGGAAGTATTCCTTCGTTCAAAAAAATTAATTTGATCTAATTACTGGAGATTGAAAGTAAAGTGAGTGAGTGAAAGCAATTGGGACATTGTTTAATTTGTATCATCTTTACTCTTAATCTGGTGTCGTGCCACAGACCTAATTTATGCAGGAAACAGAAATCCAATCGGTTATCCAGATAAAGCTACTTAATGTGAACAAATGTAAACGCGCCATGTCCTGATTGGCTAATGATCGGATCACGGTGATCGCATGTTAATGCAAAGTGTAAACGCAGCCTTAAGGTTTCTTTTCGGTTGAAACTCTTTCCACACTGAGGGCATGTGTAGGGTTTCTATCCAGAGTGAGATCTCATGTGGACTTTAAGGTTTCCATGTTGATTAAAACTCTCCACATTGATTGCAGGTGTACGGGCTCTCTGCAGTGTGAATTTTCACGTGGTTTTTAAGGTTTCCTTTTCGGTTGCATTGCCTTCGACACTGTTGGCAGGCGTACGGCTTCTTTCCCATGTGAACTTCCAAGTGAACGTCAAGTTTTTTTTTGCTGGCTGAAACTCTTTCCAAACAGTTGGCAGGTGTAATGCATCCCTTTATTGTGAATCCTCATGTGGTTATCAAGGTGTCCTTTTTGTCTGAATCTCTTTCCACACAGTGGGCAGATACATGGCTTATCTCCCTTGTGATCTTCCATGTGGACTTTAAGGTCATGAAGTTGATCAAAACTCTTTTCACAATGATAGCAGGTGTAACCTTCTCTTTATTGTGAATGCTCATGTGACAGTTAAGACTTGCTATTCAAGTGAATCTGTCTCCACAGTGTTGGCAGATGAAATTACTTTTAGTTTGTCTTTTGAGCTTTTTCTTGTGATGAAGTCTTTTCAGTCTGTGAGCAACTCATTTACATTTACATTTAGTCATTTAGCAGACGCTTTTATCCAAAGCGACTTACATTTGAGGATTAAACCAAGCGAGTCATCGTGGAGAGGCAAAAACAACGCAAGAAGTGCTCAGAATACAAAGTTCAAACATTGCTCGGAGTAGCATAAACCAGACAAGCGAAGATTTCAAGAGAAAGGGTTTTTTTTTATTTTTTTTATTATTTTTATGTTAAGTGCTCACGGAAGAGATGAGTTTTCAGTTGTCTTTTGAATGCTGTCAGGGATTCTGCATTACGGACGAGGGTGGGTAGGTCATTCCACCAGCATGGAACCGTGAATGAGAATGTTCTGGACAGTGATTTTGTGCCTCGCTGTGAAGGCACCACGAGCCGTCGCTCCTTGGCCGATCGTAGGCTTCTGGTAGGGATGTAGACCCGTAGGAGCGAGTGAAAGTAGGAGGGAGCTGAGCCGGTGGACAATCTGTAAGCAAGTGTCAGGGCCTTGAACTTGATTCGAGCAGCGAGTGGTAGCCAATGCAGGGAGATGAACAGCGGAGTGACGTGGGCCCTTTTGGGCTCGTTGAATACAAGACGAGCAGCAGCATTCAGGATCAATTGTAAGGGTTTAGTTGCAGATGATGGAAGACCAGCTAGAAGAGCATTGCAGTAATCAAGCCTAGAAATAACCAGGGCCTGTACAAGAAGCTGTGTTGCATGCTCAGTTAGGAAAGGCCTGATCTTCCTGATGTTGTGCATTGCAAACCTGCATGATCGAGCTGTCTTTGAAATGTGGTCTGTGAAGGTTAGCTGGTCATCAAAGATTACTCCAAGATTTCTGACTGACCTTGATGGGGTGATTGAGGATGAGTCTAACTGGATAGTGAAGTCGTGCTGTAGAGACGGATTGGCAGGGAGAACAAGAAGCTCAGTCTTTGCCAGATTGAGCTGCAGGTGATGTTCCTTCATCCATGCCGAGATGTCCGCCAGACAGCTAGAGATACGTGCAGCTACTGTGGGAAAACTCAAAGATTTTATTTCAGTTGTGAAATCATGAAGATTCTCATATTGATCTTTCTCTTCCATTTCATTCAGTACTTGATTCTCTTTCAGCGCCATCAGGTCTAAGGCAAACAAGACAAATAAAAGTTAACCATAGTTTAATGGCACAAAGCAACAGACATTAAAACATGTAAAGCATTAAAACCAACATACTAGATTCTATACCCACTTGGAAAAGGTGTTAAATGTGTAGTGACTGAGACAGATTAGACAAACAATTATTTACTATATTTGATAAATAATCCACAATACCCCTCACCTGACAAGCAAACTACGAGATAGACTTCAACTCCGTAAACCCCAAACCGGGTACTGGTTACTATAGCAGCAAAAACACAATTTCTACACTTGAGAAATGGATAAACGTATCCAAGTTCCCCATCTCTAGATTTTCCTTTTGTATTGTTTTTGCTTATAGATTAAATCACTCTTTTGAAATATTTAAAATATCACGTGAAGCATGTTTAGCATCTTATGAGCTGCAATTTAAATTTTCTGTATGTGCATTTACATTATACATTATATTTTGATAACTCCGCAATTTATTACCATTATATGAATCTTGAAAGTTCTTCCCTCAACTAATCTAATTTATGCAAAACACCCACTAGTAGACAAAGGATCACTAACTTTCCTTCTAAAAGTATAACTTATTTACTCACTCTCCTCCTAATGGAGTGACACTATTACTCTTAAAAAAAATCACTGATTACAAGATCACATGAGCTTTTGGAAACTTTGGAGGAAAATTTTGCCAGAAAGTTTTTGCCAGGCTGCGGCCTTGTCTTTTCAATAATCAAAGAACTGTATTAACCACGTCAGCGAAGGTCAACTGAAGCCTCAAGAACTTGTATTAGGACACTCTTTTAGCACTTGAGCCATGCAAGTATCAGACTTCATCTTATTATTTCATTCATTAAGTATCACCTACCTATTTTCACAAAGGTGTTAGAACGAAGAAACTGTGGTTTTCTTAAGTCTGTTGGTTTGCTGAATATTAAATACTGTCATAACTTGACTCTTTTATTCTTTAGTGTAGGAAGGTTTAGACTGAAGCAGAGTAAACTCAAACTATGCTTGTGTTAAAAAAAGTGTAATGTTTAGCACAGTTAATAAAGTCTTTGTTTGAATCCCACTTTAAGTTGTTCATTGCACCTAAATGGTGTCCCTAAACATGCTGATCAACGTTTAAAGCATTTATTTTGCCATCACTTGCTATATCCAGCAAATTAAACTATCAGATTGAATGGTGGTCCACACAAAACTGTATTTTCTGCCTGCTTTTTTTCAAAGTAAATTTAGATGTCTTAACAAAAAATATGGAAGAAAATGAATGCCAAATGTTTTTGAAACAAAATAGCCTGCTGAATTGCACTACTTGGAAAACAATATGCATTGCATTTAACGCACTTGCTAGCCTGGTTGAAACCAGACCCTTCTCAGTCGTAACTGAGTTAGTTTTTTACTGCATGTATTAATATGAGCAATACAATTGTACCTTTATCATTCATGTTAGTTCATCATAGTAAATTAACTAAGGTAATAAAAGATAAAATAAGTATTGAAACTCAATTTCAAATGCATTAGTACATGTAGAAGTATTATTCATTGTTAGTTTGTTAATTTCAATAACTTTTATTAACCTTAGTTAATGCTAAAAATTGAATCTTATTGTAAAGTGTTACCATTTCATATAGTTTCTAAAGAGTCATGCTTAAAGATGGCCATTGACATTTAATAAAAGTGACCAGCTGGATATAAACTAATGCAAATAGATGGTAACAATTGCGCCATAAACACACGCAGAGCTGACCCAAATGTTTTTTGTCACATTGTTTTAACCGCTTGAGGTTAGAGTCCTCACAGCCTTGACGTCAAACTGCTGTTCTTTCTCTGCTGATGTAGAAACTAGTCAACATATTAATTACTTTATAATGATATGGCAATATGTACTTTAGTGTTCTGTATTCATACCATTTCGCTGTCTGTGTTTTAAATGCGCGTCTGAAGTGTCAGCGCTCTCCGTGCTGCGCGCAGCCTCACGTGTTAACGTAAACAACTCAGTCAGTGATAGTTTGTTATTTGTCCTCTAGAGGCCACTCTCGCTGTGTATAATGCCAGCAGTCTCTTCTTAGCACTCTCGTTCTGTGTAATGACAGCGCACCTTAGCAGTTCTCCAGCAACGGACACAACCCGGAAAGGCTATCGGTGTGGATTTTTGCCGATAACGATAGGTCCACCAACTATCGGCACCGATATATCGGCAAAACCGATGAATCGGTTGACCTCTAATCAACAACATATGGCATTTCAGACGTGATTCATGGTAGAGTCGACGAAGAAAACAAAGAAAGCTCGGTCAGAAGAGTCAAGAAAACAAAAAAGAAAAGAAAACGAGAAACTGACAAAAGTCCCACTCAGGCTTCAGGGTTCGTACACCTTTTCCGAAATCAAATTCAAGCACTTTTCAAGGACTTTCAAGGTCCATTTTAAAGCTTTTTCCAGCAGCTTACACCACCGTAAATTACATACCAATACATAGTCAAAATTATTATTTAGTGTTTTTATCTCATTAAAAGAGATAATGCTATAAACAGGCAAATTGTGTTTCGTAATAGCAGAAGGATCAGATATTTAAGCAAATCACAGGTTTTATTTTGCAAAATGTATTACTGTCTAAGAAGATAATGCCTATGAATAAAACTTCACGAGTTCACACTTACATACAATTAGAGGGGGTAAAGTATAATGCGTATTTGGCGTGCTGTCCGGGGGAGGGCTCCGAGCTCCAGAGTACTCCCCCTGTATTTAAAGTGGTTAGGACTAGAAGAGTGGAGAAGGGGTGGGGGAGGGACGCTGCTAAACTGTCAATGAAATGAGGTGAGACTGCTGAGTCTATATATACACATTTTAATCATTGATTGTAGAGTGCTCTCCACTCGTGGTAATTATCTGAATCTGCTCCTCCCGAACTTTTGGCTCATTTCCACTGAGCGGTACGGTACGGTACAGTACGGTTCGGGTCGGTAAACCATGATCCGGCTAGCGTTTCCACAGCCAACAGTACCCTTACTTGATAGGCGTGGTGTTTGCCGGAATGAAGCGATCGACGTCATTTTCGCGCGAAGAAGAAAGCGAAATAGTAAACAACAATGGATGACATACAGCAGATTGTTCTTGCTTTTCGGCATGTTTGTCACAAGAAACAAGCGCCGGCATTAGGCATTTCTCAATACCAAGTAGCCTACGCAAAGTCCGACTCAGGAGAATGACTCCCGAGGACGCGAGTCCAGTAATTCTGCTAATGGAACAGCGCGTTCTTGAAAGCGCCACTCAGCTCGCTCTGCTACTCCGATTATCTCTGTATGTACATTTTAGGCAACAATAAAACGAAATATGTTATAAAACACCACTATGCTTCTTTTCGATTTCATTTAAATACATTTTAAACATTATAAGCAAGCACACAAATGTGGTTTAGGCAACGCATAACCTATTGATTAGGCTATATTCACTGCATGTATACGGTAGCCTATATTTATAACAAAACTAAATATAAAACACAACCCTGCCTCTCTTCGTTTAAATTTAAAAATATTAAACATATTCCAGGCAATATGTGCATTGGTACAAATGTTGCAATAAAGAACATTACAGATGATCTTGTAATAAAATAAAAAATGACAAAACTCAACCCTATGTCTTTTTGTTAAATTTCAGTTTTATGAATAATAGCCATTATAAAAGTATAAGCTTAACCAGACAGTCTTTGGGAAGCCCTGGAATGAGCGCTATCGCCCTCCTGGAGCATACAGGCAAAACATTAGATAATTTGTTATTTTGTAATACTCTACTAAGTTATCTATTTAGCCTTAAATGTACTAGACAAAATATTAAGAAAATATTTTTTCCTTTTTATTCTTGTAGGTGAATTGAAATAGAGTACCTTTACAGCCAGATGGGCAAAACACTGACTCCAGTGCTCCAGAACCCAGAGGATGAAGACAGGCTGGTGGAGGGAAATTGATGACCAAGACCTGCAAGATGAGGGGTTTGAGGAAGAGATCATGGAGGACATCACAGTTCAAGTGCCGTATGAGAGCCCCTCATCTTTGCCTCAGCCTCAGTCCCCAGCATCACTGCCTGACGTATCAATGGCTGATGTGTCACTGGCTGAGCCATCCACATTATCTGGAAAGGACAGCAACTTGCCCCTGCCCCTTCAGTGTTGTCACAGCCATCTGACACTGGAAGCAGTCTCTCCAACGAGGCTCAGGTAAGACAATTTAAGGGTTTTATTTAATTTCAATCTCGTTTTATTTCACATATATTAACATTAATCTGAATTTACTAGGGAGCAGTCATTGGGCCTGATGGCATCGCAGGGTGGGACAAGGTCCAGGATCTGGCTGGCTACCTGGTTGGTCTTCGTGAGGCTCCTTACCTCACTGACCTGCAGGTGACAGAGGCCATCCAGCTGTGGACAGCTCTCCATGACATAGACAAACAGCGGGTCAACTATCAGCCTCGACATCAGCCTCAGCTGACACATGGACGCTTTAAGGCACCAAAACGGTCCGGAGTCACACCGGGTGTGGAAAGTGTGAAACGCGGTCTGATTGAACATCCTGGGGGTCCAGCACAGTGGCTCAGCACCAGCCGCTTGGTTGAGGCCATTTGTACAAAGCTGTGTGAAAAAGAGGCCGCATTTGCTCTGTGCTGGCAACTTTGCACTGGCTACCTTTTAGAAGTCAGTAAGCTGGGCTGAGTTGAATGGGGGACGGAGGGGGGTGACTCTGGGACGCCAGAGTCACTGTCGAGCCCTCTTGAGGTGTCGTGGGCTAGTCGACGAAACACTGAGGACGGAAGGTGCCCACTTCAAGACCCTAGAGATGTTCCCTACTCCGCTCAATCCTGAGGGTTGTTATGGGGGGACGCACTGTGGTTGCAGCCGTTGTGTGTGCTTACGCGCAATACACTGCGGCTGTTATCACCAGACAGAAGGAGATTCACGTCACCAGATGGAAAGAAGTGTAAATGGAGGGAGAAGCATAGGTTACTGTAAAGCTACGTCTTAATTGGTGCTTATCTTGGCGAAAGCCGAGTTCAAATCAGCATGAAGTTTTAACATCTACTCTCGTGTAATGGAAATCATGAAGATCTGGATACGTCCAGTGATTGCGGTGAATAGTGCTGCTGGCAATAAGGGAAAGACCTTGTGACAGACTGGAGAGACAGCTGACAGGAGGAAAGAGACCCCATTGGGGCTGGTAAGGGTTAGTTACCCTTGTCGGCAGTATCCAGCTCTGTGTTTACAGGATGCTGGAGACACCCGCCCAAGGCTTCTGAAAATTTAAAGAGGAAAATACCCCTAGAGTCTGCGAGAGCAGGGGCGGAAGATGACTCAATGGTGGACAACATGGTTAACGACTTTGGAATGGAAACGGATATGAGTATAGAGAGTAATTCACAAAAGACTAGTTCAGGTTCTGCAGTTAGCAAAGCCATTGAACTCCAAGCTTGTGTCTGTGGCTGGAGCAAGGCGACAACGGTCAGGGGTTTGAAGATTCATCAAGGGAAAATGAAATGCTTGAGGGAGAAGGGACAAGGGCCTCGCATTGATCAGTACTTCTTACGAAGTCAGTCAAGTCAGTCGAATGAAATCCAGCGACAGGAAGCAAACCACAGTTCGCAGGATATCAGCACCCTTGTCATAGAGGAGAGGAGGGTTTGCACAGTTAGTGATGAACACATTGATTCTTGTGAACCCGGTCAGACTAACCAGCATAAGAGAGAAAAGAACCTCAACGGGCATAGGCCTGGAGTTATATGGCCAATAGCTTGTGAGAAAACTGCATGGGACATGGTAAACACAGATCTATGCTTTGCATTGGAAAGATTTACTGGTACAGTTGAAAAGAAGCTGGATAAATTTGGGGACATCATTTACGCATATGGAAGTGAGAGGTATGGTGTGGAAGAAAGGAAGGAAAAAGTACAAACTACTCCTGGATTGTCTAGACGGCAGCAGAAAATTGAAGGGTTAGTTAGAGAAAGGAGACAGCTGAGGAAGCAATGGAAAAGAGCGGAACAAAGTCAGAAGGAGGGACTCAATCTCTTACAAAGGGCCATAAAAGATAAGCTTGCAACATTACGCAGAGCTGAGCGCCTACGGAAACGCTACAAAAAGAAGGAGCGTGCAAGGGGGCTAATTTCTATAAAGATCCATTCAAATTCTTAAAGAAGTTATTCACCAGTGAGAAGAATGGCACTTTAAAAAGCATCTAGGGTTGAGCTAGAGAGATATTTGGAGGAAATACATACAGATGTAAAAAGGCATGAGCCTATGTCAATTCTGTCAGACATCCCACCTGTCAATCCACCAGAATACCAAATGGAGGTCTGTGCCCCTAAGTGGAAAGAGATAGAGCAGGTTGTGAGAAAGGCAAGGGCTTCATCATCTCCAGGGCCTAATGGAGTTCCATGTGTTATATATATATATATATATATATATATATATATAGTAGATCAATATATATGTTTTCCTTAAATTTTTTTAAAACCTATGCAATATGATGGATGTCCAAAAGATGGCACTCACAGACTATTTTTAAATGGGATTGGATAAATATCTTTTTGCTTTTAAACTGTGTGTGTGTGTGTGTGTGTGTGTGTGTGTGTTTGTGTGTGTGTGTGTGTGTGTGTGTGAGATTGTGCCTTGGTGTCTGTTAGTGACAAGAATTTAACCCTTGTTCAAGCTTAAGTTTAAGGCCTTGTCTTTTTGGATATATATATATATATATATATATATATATATATATATATATAATTATTATATTATTATTTTTAATAATATATATACATATTATTTTTCTCCAAAATATTCATATAACCCATATATGTATTTAAATGTATTTAAATGTATTGTTTGCTTTAAATTAAATTAAGATTGTATATTTGGTAATTGAACCTAAATGAATTTAAAATTAATGTGCTATATTTGCAGCTTTTTATTAAGAATGGTCAAGACAAAATGGTGAGCAATGGCAAACAGGGCAGAACAGAAAAGGCAGAGACAAACCAGGTTGACAGGCAAAGGGCCGAGGCAGGCAGCAAGAATCAGAGTCCAATAAACAATCCAGATTGGGCCAGGCAGAATGTAGTCAGCAACGGTAAACAATCGGTCAAATACAGAAATCAAACATGGGAAATGATGGCCGGGCAAAATCAATATAAGTGGCTATTGTGGTTAACGATCATAGGCCCTGTCCCACATGGCACACTTCATATGAATTTTCAGTCTTGTGTACTTATTTCATGTGTCCGTAAAATCCATGAGACCGAGTACGGTCCGCCTTGCGCTGATGTCATGCTGACGTGTGTCAAAAGCTCTCCCGAGCGCAAGGCGCACGTGTCGGATTCTGCAGTCGCGCGCAGTTGCTCTCCACCGACTGCGCTGATCAAAAGCATGATGGGAAACGACTTGCTGACGACACAGCTTAATGTTGATTGGTTTAAACAACCGTGATGTATTGTTCTCTTTAAAAGTGTTTGATTTTAAAACTCAGATATCATGTTTTATGTGTATATGTTATGTGTGAATATTCCCAAACTCTCGGACAGTGCGATCTCTATGGGTTATGCAATGTCATTTTATTATATATATATATAAAAAACACAGCCTATGTCTGTATTAAAGAAAAAATGATTGATAAACACTTATCTGGAATGGAATTAAATAACAAGTACTTTGGGTGTCTTGTTCATTATATTTATTTTCATATAAAAGCAACAGAACTTAAATTACATCCAGTTTATTAGCAACACTGTGCAAGAGCGTGAATCCCGCGATATCCATCATTGGTCTCGCAGGTGTCAGATCCACTGCGAGAAGCGAGAACTGTCCGGCTTGCCTGCGCTTTCTTCACTCCTCCTCTCACTGCAGCCGCCTACTCTCGACTACATTTCAGGCGAGGCAAGGCGCATCTCAAACAAGCCTATTGATTCATCAGACGAGTCGTTTGAGAATCAATTGAAAATGTGGTGATGTGCAAATGTATATTTAGAGAAAATGGAACAGTTTTTTGACCTTTGATGCATGTAAACATGTTGTAGGAGACTCCAAAAAAAAAAAAACATTAGGAAACTTTAAAATAGCATAATGGGGCACTTTAAGGAAAATGAGGGAATGCAATCAAAATTAGTGACAATTCTGTTAAGATTACACCTCAGAATATCTTTTTATGCTTGTCAAAATGGTACTCATACAAATCATCAAATGCTAGAAAAAAACTATAGGGTTTTCATAATAACAAGTGCATAGTATGCAAATAGTACTGTTATTTGTAAACCAAACAGTTTTATTCAAAATTATTCAACCCCATTGCAAATCAGGTTTATTGGTACTTTCAGCTGTTTGCAATGAACAAATCAAACAAAAGTAATTGAAATAGCTCAACACAACAAATGTTTTAGGTGGTTTCCTCAAATTCAACTGAAAATGCAACTTTTAATGAATTCTGCAATCTCAAATATATTCAGCCCCCTAAATAGAATCGTACTCGATTACTAACGTAACCTCGTTCCCTGAGAGTAGGGAACGAGTATTGCGTAGCCATACGCAGTGGGGAAAATCTTTTCCTCAGATTATTGAAGCTTTTATGTAAAACGCATTGCAGCCGCACAGCGAGCACAGTGAGAGACTGGCTCACTCATTGGCTGTACTGCAGCAACTGCACATCCAATGACGAAGGCGCCTCTGATGTGTGCGCCAATCAGATGCGCATAGACACGTGTCAGAGCGTCTATAAAGGAAGCAGGTTTAAATCGACTGAAGCGACAACTTGCCATGTTACTACAGTGCGGCAGGCTACGCAATACTCGTTCTATACTCTCAGGGAACCGAGGTTACGTTAGTAACCGAGTACGTTCCCTTTCGAGAACGGTCACTTCGTATTGCGTAGCTATACGCAGTGGGGACGCAATGTTAAATGCTGACGCAGTGGGGACGCAATGTTAAATGCTGCATCAAGTAACTGGCTGCAACTGAAAACCCAGGGTCCCTGGGCTCACAGAAACAAGCCAGAATTAATATATATATATATATATATATATATATATATATATACACACTGATAAGACCGGACACCGTCGGGTCTAAATCATATATATAGTGACATATATAAGTCACTAAGCTCATACCCCAAAATGAATTTACTAATAGACCGGGACACCCTCGGGTCCGATTATATATATGGACAAAAACATTAAAAGCTGTCGGCGAACCCCTTCCAGCAGCTTCTCTGTCTCCCTCTCTTCCCCCTCCCTCTGTTTCTTCTAACCCTGTCCCTCCCCCTAGGTCCCGTGGGAATTTCTCTCCTAGGCCGGCGCCCGTTGGAGGACCAGCACCGGGGCAGAGCCTGTCCCCGCACTGAGAGCGCCACCTAGGGGAGCAGCCTCCACGTCCTGTTTCCCTCCACTCTGTGCGCTCTCCCATGCCAACCACTTGACCCACTGGGGCGGCGGGAAGGACTGGGCCGGCCTGTTGGCGTTGCGGGGACCCTGGTCCTTTTATCGATCAGTGTCCAGTGATGGAGGTGGGGACCCTGGTCAGGGTCCCTGACACACCACAGGCCGCCCCCGATCGAGCTGGGTTGTACAAAATACCAGTGAGTATAAAGGGGGGTACTTTTCAGGCTTTGGTGGATTCAGGCTGTAACCAAACCTCCATCCATCAAAGTCTGATTCAACCTGGGGCATTGGATAATAGCCGCATGGTTAAGGTAAGGTGTGTGCACAGGGAAGTGGTGGATTATCCCTTAATGCCGGTCACGATCCAATTTAGGGGTCAAAAGCATAGTGTGGCGGTAGCCGTAAGTCAGCACCTCCGACACCCGCTAATTTGGGGACCAATTGGTTTAAAGTGTTATTGGGACATTTATGTGTGGGTGTTTCTGGGACTAAAAGGAAGCGGGGAGGAGAGCGGTCGCTCAGGTGGGAGAGGCTGTGCCGGGACCATCGGAACCTGAGCCAGAGGATAGGAACACTATTGAAAGACAGGATCTTTCGGAGCGTGATGACTTTACTCTGGAGCAGTCCCGAGATGAAACGCTTAAAAATGCACGTGATCAGGTCCGCACAATCGACAGACAGCCTCTCCACCCAGACCGGCCTCTTTCATATCCTTATTTCGCAATTATAAAAGATAAGTTGTATCAGATGACCCAGGACGCCCAGACAAAGCAAGATACAACACAGTTATTAGTTCCGAAAAGCCGTCGGGAAATGCTTTTCCAGGCGGCTCATTGTAATCCGATGGCTGGGCATTTAGGGCAGACAGCTACACTAAATCGCCGAATGACCCGTTTTTTTTTGGCCGGGCATTCACGAGAACGTGCGCAAGTGGTGCGTGTCTTGTCGTGAATGTCAGTTGGTAAACCCACCGGCCAACCCAAAAGCACCGTTGTGCCCCCTTCCTTTAATGGAGGTCCCCGTCGCGAGAATTGGCATGGACCTCATCGGGCCATTAGAACGATCCGCACGAGGGCATCGCTTTGCATTAGTCCTACTGGATTATGCAACGCGGTACCCAGAAGCAGTGCCGCTTCGCAATATTTCCGCCAAGAGCGTTGCGAGCACGCTGTTTCAATTAATCTCCCGGGTGGGAATCCCAAAGGAGATTCTAACCGACCAAGGCACGGCGTTTATGTCACGCACTATTCGCGAACTTTACGAATTATTGGGCATTAAATCGATTCGCACCAGCGTCTATCACCCACAAACAGACGGACTGGTGGAACGTTTTAATCGCACGTTAAAATCAATGATTCGGAAGTTTGTGCAGGAAGACGCCAAAAATTGGGATAAGTGGCTAGAACCCCTCTTGTTCGCTGTACGCGAGGTCCCCCAAGCCTCCACGGGGTTTTCCCCCTTCGAGCCTCTTTATGGGCGTCAGCCCCGCGGGGTGCTGGACGTGCTTAGGGAAACTTGGGAGGACAGAACTTTGAATATCAAAAATGAAATTCAATATGTCATGGACCTGAGAACAAAACTCCACACTTTGGGGCGGCTTTCTATGGAGAATTTGTTACAGGCCCAGGACAAACAAAGCCGGCTGTACAACAGGGGGGCTAGACTACGCGAATTTGCACCGGGAGATAAAGTACTTGTATTATATTACTCCCCACGTCCAGTTCTAAATTACTCGCAAAGTGGCAAGGACCCTTTGAGGTCACATGGCGAGTCGGGGATCTCAACTATGAGGTTATTCATACAGACAGGGGAGGGGCACATCAGATTTACCACCTCAATCTCCTTAAAAAATGGAATGAGGGAGAATCAGTGATGTTGGCAATGGTAGTGAGTGGGGAGGAGGATCTTTGTCCAGAAGCGAATTGAAAGTCTCAATCAATCGCTCTGGCCCCTGGTGGAGATCACCTCTCGCCGTCCCAAATCACTGATATACGTAATTTGCAAACGGAGTTTGCTGATGTGTTCTCGCCCCTGCCTGGCCGAACGAACCTCAACTGCTAAAACCCCTTCCAAACCATTCCTACCAGTAGGTACACCTCCTGTCAGCTGCTTGTTCTTCAGGAATGTCTGGACAAGAGCCTTCATCTGATTTTTGCATCTGTCTTGGTCCCTGAACATGAAAGACGGGTCCAGACACTCCATCTGCCTAACTGTAGCATATTTCAATGGCCTCTTCTCCAGTGCTTTTCTGACAATGTTTAAGAGGCCCTGCATACAATCCCTCTTAAATTCAAGGATCCTTAGCTCTGCACTTTTACTGTCCTGGACAATAAAACAATACATGTCAGTAATATCAAAGTGGAGTTTTAAGTACCACTAGGGCTGGGTATCGAGTTCGATACTTTTTAGGTACCGACCGAATTGTCTCGGTACTACCGAGTATCGAAACATGTCTTGTTTTTCGGTACCACATTTCGATACCTAAGGGATTAATCTAGTCATCGTCACTGAAACAATGAATAAGCATGCAGCATGATTGGCTGTGGCGGAAAAACACTAACGTTAGTTTACGCGGTTGCCCAGAGAGACGTGGCTCGTCGCACGTGAGGCTGTAGTGTGTGTGTGTGTGTGTGTGTGTGTCCCAACCCAGATAGATAGAAAATATGTGGAAAAGATAAACAGTGTACCTACCTATGTACCACACTTGATGCCAGAAGCACGCAATGCAATATTTTCGACAAGATAATTGCTGCCAAGACCGGCAACACTTGGTACTCTTGGAGAGTGTTTATCCATCTTCGACTGCAATGGAGCGCGTCACAAATAAACCGAAACTCATCGTATAGGATACTTGACTCACAGAAACGAGAAGGCATATAGACTTAAATATAAGTTCAAATATGTCTACTTTTAAACGAAACAATTAGAAATAAATAGTTTGCTTATGCAATCCATAGGCGTGTTCACTAGCCTATACTGCAGGAATGAATGATCGAGGCAACATCGCCATATTCATCTTTGCAGACAACACAATCAGTAAACACTTGTTTATTAATAAAAAGTATAAAAATATCCTTGCTATTTTTTCCCGACACAATCATTAGGCTACTTTCGCTACTGCTTTGCGGCAAGCTTTATGCAGGTTTTTTTTTATAAGCTTTGAGCGCGTATAGTACGCACGCACTCCAGTATTTAATTCAATTCACATTTATTTGTATAGCATTTTTCACAAAACATATAGTTTCAAAGCAGCTTTACAGAAAATGCATGTGTCTGAAATTACAATTTAGAGTGATCTGTTAGAGGTGACTGTGTGTAATGCATTTCAATTAATTTTCATTGTTTCATTGTTAAACAATGCATTAAGGCAGAAACAATGAGTTTATTGAAGTAAAGAATATGTTGTTAAATGATTAGGAAACATTGAAAACTTAAGCATTGGTGCTTTTTTACTGACTCAAAATATGAGTGAAAAAAAGTCAACAAACTGAAAAAAAAGGTAATGTAATGTTGTTAAAATAGGATTTTAGGATTTTCATAAAATTGGTATCGAAAACGCTATCGTTCAGGAACCGGTATCGAAGTCAAGGTATCGGTATCGAAAATTTTGTTACCCAGCCCTGAGTACCACATGGCATGAAGTCATATCATAGGTCAATTATGTGACTTTATGCAATGGGGTCATACAATTTCTTATTTGCTGTGATTGGGATGTCTCAGTAGAATCATACTTGCTTCACATGATCTATGTGAACCTACACTTCATTATGGGGAATCACCATCCAAAATACATTGCTTTTAAAGGAGAAAGCAGGCAAAAACACAGGTTCAATATTGTCTGAACGCATGCACAACCTTGGAAATGCACAGCATATCAAACCATTCTTCAATCAAACGGTGAACCTCATACAGATCACAAATACGTTTAGTATGCTTAGCAAAATTATACTTTCAGCGTACATACTGATCATAATAAATATCCAAAATTACCAAACACGATACCTTGACTGCTGCCTCAGCACCCAAGCCAATATCAATCTTCTGGGGGAGGAGGAGCAAGGTCTTGTCGGACGTATCAAGCTTGGTGAGCTGAAGAGGAGTGATGTCCTGGAGGACCTCTCTCTTCATACAGCGTCTCAGTAGACTCTGTCAGTAGGCAAAAGTACCATTAGCCCATTTAATTTCCTTTTATATTTCACACAATGAAATCCTAATTCTCTCATCTAATTCATTAGGATTTCATTAATTTAAGAAGGCACTTACCTGGGCTTACAATAGTAAGTAAATTTTATTTATATAGCACATTTTTCGACATAAATGCCACTACAGGCATACATGTAATAGGAGACTGGCCCAGTACAACATTTTATATGCAATCCCCAAAATGTGACAAATACTTTGTTATTTTGGACAAAAGCATCACAGATGAATAAATAAACAAATAAAATGATAAGCCCATGCCAACTAATCATAACCATATACCATAAATAATTACCTTAATTAACTCAGCCAGATCTTTGCCAAAGAAAGGCATCACAGGTTCATCGGTCTGGTATTTCTTCATGAACGGATGGAAGGTCCTGGCCAGAGTCATGAAAAAGTGCATCTTCGCTGTCGTAAGGGGATCCTTAAAGGCTGCTTCGATGGTGTCAAAAGATGCTGTTTTGGGATTTGGGAGTTGTTTTTTGTGCACAGCGTTCACATACAGCATGAGCGATGGCCAGACTTCCAGCGCCCGTTCAACAACTGGGAGATTTTCAAGCCACCTGTGGCCACAAAATGGTTTGGGAAACAGTGTAGATTTTGTGACTTTTTCATAGTCCTCCCTCCTTGCAGGAACATTGTGGAAAAGAGTGTGCATGGCCTTTAAAATTTTATCCACATTCCACAACGAAAATCCCACCTTGAAGGAGTTATGAAGTGTGTGGAGTCCACAGCTGCCGACGGACACCAGTTGTGCACCCCCATACTTCTCTGCATGGTCCTGTTGGAGTAGGTCCAAAAGCTTAGAATTCACATTCGGTCCATCCATGGACACTGAAAACAGCCTGCTGCGGTCCAAATGATGCGATGCCTCCTTTTGGAAAATAAGAAGAAAAAAGCTTAAAGCTTAAAGATTACATTCATGTATAAATTCAGCTACATGTTAAACTGCAACCTTTACTCTAGTATGGAGCTGATGCAGCTGATAAAAAAGACATTCAATTTGGAACCAATGACTGTAGATGGAACCAACAATTAGGCCTATTTCTAGTGTTAATTTTGTCACCTATTTTTAATTAAGTCTTAGTCTTGTGCCAAATGTCCTTGTTAGTTTTAATTATATTTAGTCATTTACATATATTTTTTTGTTAGTCAAGTTTTAGTCGACTAAAAGTCTCTCATCATTTTAGTCTACTTTTAGTCAAAAGAAAACTCAAGGTATCTTAGTCAAGTTTTAGTCGACTAAAAGTCTTTTAATTTTAGTCTAGTTTCAGTCAAAAAAGAACTCAATATATGTTAGTCTAGTTTTAGTCAAAACAATTGTAGTCTTTTTTTAAAATAACACATTATTACTGATAAACATTTCAGTAAAAAAGTGTTTCACATATCTCAAACATTGGTTAAATGTCATAATTACCTGACAAAATACAGTTGTTGAATGATTTTTGTTGAATGCAAATGTTAAACGTGTCTGGTTTACAATTTCTGATTTAGGACTCGAGCTTGACTGCACATCACATTTTTTACTTTATTGATACTGCTTTTAATCGTCCGGGCCGGTCATCGGGACATAAGCTGTCATGTACAATAAAAGCCTGGGCAGCGACAGGAAATATAATTTAAAACAAAAAGCCTGCCTAGACTGTGGACTTGTTGCGCTCAGGATTATTTATTATTTTTGAGCGGCGTGTGGACGAATTCTTTCTACGCACACACTATTTTATTTCTTGATAACAGATCGCTGCTAACTATAACACACCGTTGTCATGAACACACAGGATTCTAACCGTAGAGACGGAGCGCACTATTTTCTTTAGCGGAAGCAATACAATCGTTTTTAAATCAATAAACTTTTAAATCATAATTTTGTGTCAAATGATTGTTTTATTTGGTAGGTAGCAATGTAATAAGCCAGGTCCTAACTCGTTCTGAATATTAACAGCTGATGAAAAAGCAGAGACGATTTTAGATGAAAATGAAGATAGATTTTATCTTAGTTTTTATTTTATGCGAAACATTTTCGTCTCGTCTTTTTTCGTCAACAATAATGCGTGTTAATTAAGTCTTAGTCAGCGTTTTTGGACAGTGGTGCAGTCTTGCCATCATTTGGTCTTAGTCATAACAAAAAAGGTCATTGACGAACATATTTTGTCTCGTCTCGTCTGACGAAATTAACACTATAAGGCTACAATGGTGCATAGATGTTATAAATCATATGGATCATAGGACGATATGCACATTTTACACAATATAGCACACTACATTTTTAGCATATTCCCCTAGATGGGGTAGGCCTATGACATGATGTTCAAATGCAGACTTACAAATTGATAAGTAGCTCCTACGTCCGAGGCCAATCAGTAAAGTAGGCCATCTCACTTACTTCGATATGCTTCAGGAGGTCCTGCGCTGTCCCATGTCCCATGAACTGAGATCCCATGTATCTCAACCGCACCTCTCCATTGCTCCAGAAACGAATGTGGAGGTCCAGCTGCTTGGATTTGGTGGATGAGTTGAAGCTTTCGTCGAACATCAAGATCTCTCTTGATGAAGTCCGCTACACCAAATCTTGCTATATAAGCGATCTTGTTCGGTCCGCACGTAAACGTTTTCGCAATGTTTGAGTCGGGGAACATTGCCTGGAAAACTTCACTAATATTATCGTTACTGTTATATGACATATGTTTTGTCACGGTGTGGAAAATCCAAAGTACCTCCGATTTTGAAGTCTCAGTGGATCCGAAAGTAGCCCGAAGATCAGACCGACTCAACGAAGCTGTAACATTTTTGCCTTGGAATCCGGAGGGACCAGGCATCGACAATGATGTAGGCCTAGGCAGCTGGGATACCGAACAGAACTGTGAGATGGTTTGACTCTGCTGAAGGTTTTTCATGGCAAGCTGGTGTTTTTCCGCTTTGGCATGAGACTTGAGCGCCTTCACACCCAATGTCCCTAGCTGTATTATCTTCTTGCATATTTTGCAGCGATCTCTATTGCTAGGGACAGCTTGTAACCAGCTGCAAAACTCACCTTTATCGAGCCAAGTCATGTTAAACACACACTTCCCCATGATCTTTGAAAACTACGCGCTCGACGACAGCCCTGACTTAACGTTGCACGAATTCGGCGGGCAGGTAGCTAGTGAACCAACTTCCTTCACTTTATTGGCGGCGCGGGTTACATACCGCCACCTACTTTACAGGAGTTATACCTGCAGTGATCACGCAAAGGGATTATCATCATCACGTAGCCTACTAGAAAACAAAACAACCAAAGTTTTATTTTCCGCGGACAACGCTTGACCACAATTAACAAAATGAACGAAGGTAAGAATTTTAAGACTTGGGTAAATTAAATTTAAGACCTAAACTTGTGTTTTTAGGCATTTTGAGGCCTTAAATTTCACTTTCTGAATTTAAGTCTTTTTTAGACTTTTTAAGACTCCGCGGGAACCCTGTAAAACTGTGTAATAATTGTTCACATTTAAACCATATAGATTTTTGGGTGAATTTCAAGATGAGTGAGAAGGAGTGGGGGAAGAGGGAAAGACATGTAGATTAGGATGATTCTGAGGTGAGACTTGCTCTCGAATGGTGATGCCTTCACAAGAGTGAGTTCAAATGTTAATTTCCTTTGTTTTCTCAGAGAGTAGCCCTCTTTTTCAGTTCTTCCAGTTTTTTCAGTCTTACACTCATCACTGAGAAAGCCTCAGAGCTGATGTTGTTATGGCAATGGGCGTTTGTTTTCGACACGAGCGTGGTAGACCAATCACAACAGACTGAGCCATCTGGCCAATCAGAGCAGAGTAGATCACAGAAAGGAGGGATTTAGAGAGATTGATTCATCTGACAAGTCGCATGAAAATCATTGAAAATGTGGTGATATGGAAATGTATATTTTGAGAAAATTAAAGTTTTTTTTTACCTTTGATGCAAATAATGGGGCACTTAAAAGAAATGAGGGAATGCAATCAAAATTAGTAAAAAATCTGTTAAGATTGCCACACCTCAGAATATCTTGTTATGCTTGACAAAATGCTACTCATACAAATCATCAAATGCTAGAAAAAAAAAACTAGGGTTTTCAGAGTAACAACTGCATAGTATGCAAATAGTACTGTTATTTGTAAACCACACAGTTTTATTCAAAATTATTTAGGCCTAACCCCTATTGCAAATCAGGTTTATTGGTACTTTATTGGTACTTACTGTTTGCAATGAACAAAAGTAATTGAAATAGTTCAACAACAAATTTAAGGGGTTTCCCCAAATTCACCTAAAAATGCTACTTTTAATGACTTATGCAATCTCAAAGTGATTCAATCCCCTAAATCGAATCCCACACAACAGCACAAGTTTTCACAGCAGTTTTCTCACCACATTTATTTTGTTACTGAAAATGCACAGCACATATTTACATATTCATTTAAGCGCCATTTGCAATGTTCACCAAGTCTGCTGGCACTAAGCAGAGATTTTATAGTAATAAAATAATTTAGCTCAGTTAGAGAACAGACACTATAATTAAAAACTGAATGTGTCTGCTTAAAGCATAAGCCGAACGAAGGTCACAGCACAGATCAGTAGCAAAAGTCAGATTTTACCTCACTCTTGACTAACAAGATGATGGAGGAAGATTTGGTTTCAAAGCAAAATGTAAAATCACCCATTTAAGCAATTTTGTCATTGTACTGTTTTGCTGGTCTGCCTTGCTGCTTATTTGCATCTGTAAGCTACGTATAGCTTTTGGTTTTGAATCTCTATTTACTATCATTCCTTATATTGCTAAATATAATCTACTCATCACCATATTATAACTGTCCTGGCTATTTCAAACCAGGCCTGCTACAGAAGAATGAGGGGGAAAATCAATTTTGTTCTCTACCCTACCGGATACTGTGTTCAGGTTATGCATGAATAAACAAAGAACAAAGAAAATCTTTTCACAGCATGTATTGAATTTTTACATAAAACAATTCGCCATAAACACCAAAATAAACTCAAACATTAAATACATCACAAAAACATCAAATCATGGTGTGAGTTGAGTGTGAAACGTCTCATAAAGATGTTGCTGAATAATCAAGTTAATAAAGTGAGCAGTCTTTAGAATGAACAGTCTTATCTGCAAATGTTATAGTCTAGTAGCCAGCCCATAGAGCCCCACTGTGAACCCGGAAATGTTAAGTACATCAAAGTTTTATTGCAGAAATGTGAAGTATGGGTCCCCAGCATACAGAAACTGCCGGATGCTAATTTGCATATATTGAGCAATTTTCATTATTTTGCACTCTATGGCCAATTTCTACAATATGTGGGTGGATTTAGAGGTTTAAGAGAATGCTGATTTCATTTCTTGCACTATCAGACTCCAAAATTGCAATTCTATAACAAATTTGGATACATTTATACACATTTTTTATTAATTTCGGACAAAATTTTAGGTTATTTTCATGGCAAACAATAATTTCACATTTCAGAATCACAAGAGCTCTTGCTCTTTGATGTGAATGTTGATAACCTAATTTTGTTTACATTTCTTGAGGTCCGGTCATGTTTTTATGAAAATAAACTGTTGCAGCTAGCTGTTGTAGTTGTAATAAGTATGTCATAAAGCAAGGGAGCATAGATTTAAAGTCGAAATTCACCTTGCAAATATTTTTTTCTTATATCACCTTAATATTTGTACAAAAGTCAGTCAAGGGATTTAATGTTGACATTTTAATGTTGACATTACTTATGTTTTCACATTAAGATAAAAGGTGGAAAGAGTTATAATGACAGTATTGTTCAATACATTGTGAATTTCTAGTCAGATCCATTTTGTGGGTAAATCTGGTGTTCTAAAATTAGTTACCATTATTTTAAAATTTTGGATTCTTTTTTTAAAATCCAGACTTTGACATCAGGTTTGATAAGGAAGGATTAAAAACAGTCGATATTCAGTGTTATTGCTGCTTTCTCAAGTTGTTGTGGTGGAACATTCTTTAGGGTTAAGTACTTTCAAAACAAAGAGAGATTGGTTTGATCAGGTCAAAATGTTGGGAAAGAAGTATCTGTTTGCACCATGCAGTGGCAAAGATGGCGACTTTAAAATATCTGGGTCCAAAGGAATCGCTACTATACAAATTAAGAGCGAGGAGCTCGGAGACACAGCCATACATGAGACTTTGTCAAACATTATTGCTACTGATGGTGCTTCATCAGCTTCTGTGTTATGTCACAAATCTTGCTACAGCTCATATACTTCTCGCTCTAGAAATGATAGCAAACGCAAGTCAGACTCATGTCAGAGTCAGCCCGGAAAGCGAATCATTCGCTCTCAACTCTCTGACTTTGAGTATTCAAAACAGTGCTTGTTCTGTGGTCTTATTTGTGAAGAAAAAGACAGGTGGAATCCAGTTAAAAAATGTCAGACTTTAGATAGGCCAGGCCTTCCATCCTTCAAAGATGTGATTTTGTCTAAATGTGATGAAAGACAGGATGATTGGGCAGAAGTTGTGAAGTTACAGGTGAATGGCATCATGGACCTACCAGCAGCTGATGCTCAGTATCACTCCAAGTGTTACAATGCTTTAAGGAAGGTACCTCTTGACTCAAGTGCAAATGCTAGTAAACCAATTGACAGCTGCCTAGCTTCGGTCATAGACCACATGAGTGCAAACAAGACAGTGACTTGGACTGTCTCTGAATTACATGATGTTTTTGTAGCTAATTCTGGAAGTTTGTGCCGGAAGCAAATGCTAGCCAACCTGTGTGATTATTATGGTGATGCTGTTATTTTACTGAGAGTGTAAGGATGCCAGACGATTGTTGGCTTTAGGCAGTACATTGGTAAATCACTCAAACTGGCCACTCCAATGACGACGATGATGATGATGTCAACAAGGTTGTCAGAAAAGTGCGGACAGAGGTCCAGAATATTCCATTGCCTCGTGAATACGACCTTGGCAGCTTTAGGCATGAACGGGTCATTCAAGATACATGTCCAACTCTCCTAAGGCTTGTATCCAGTCTTGTGTCCAGGGAAGAAACGGTGACCAAACCAGCACTCACACTTGCTCTCAATGCATCCAGCAGTACATCAGTAAAAGCTGGAATCAGACAACTTTGGGGCTAGCTGTAAAACTTCATAAGCATGGTAGTTCAGAACTGGTTCGGAACCTAAATGAGCATGGTCTTGTTGTAACATATGATGAGGTCCTCCGGTTCCGGAAGTCAGCTGCCAAATATGCCTCAGATTATGCAGATAAGTACCTGCGGGTATTAGGACTGGAGAGGTGCATTGGCCCTATTCACAGTTGGGGTGATAATTTTGATCTAGTAGTCTTCACACCCAATGGTTGCAGCACAACACATGCCATGGCCACTCAGTTTGTGCAAAATCCTGCAGGGATCCTGTTCCCTGGAGTGGCGACTCCAGACGGTGGGATTACATCGCTAAAAGTACCCCGTCTGACAAAGCTCCAAGCTGAGAAATTCTGTCCGGTAGCTAACAGCAGTCTTGTCACTGAACATAATACAGGCCCTAAGAAGCTGACTCCACCCGCTCTGAAAGAAGTGCCAAGAACAGCTACTGTCCAAGAGAGAATCCAAGAGAGGGTTTCTAGAGCACAGATAAGGGATGCTGCTTGGCTCTGTCAGCTCCATTCTAATCCTCTTCCCCTGGACTGGTCGGCCTACAATGTTGTGCAAGATCGTCACAGTGATGAAGGTGTGTCTTGAATGAAGACTATAAGTGTCTTTGGACCATTGCTCGACTCACCTCCTGCTCATCCTGATACAGTGCTCCGTACCATTACATACCTGGACACATCACTCAAGCAGCTTGGCAGATCAAATGGGGTGAACCACAGCGATGGGCATCTGTGTTTGTCACTTATTCAGTACTAGAAAATTGTTTGCCACCACACATCTCATTGGGTGTCTTAAAAAGCTACCCCATTAATATGTATCGTACAGTTGCATGATCCAAGTTATGTCAAATTCCCACATTGCTTTTTCCTCCAGAAATGCATAACATTTAGCCTAACAAAGATTCATCGTTTATCCAAAAAGCAATTTTGAATCCTCAAAAGTGTCAGGAGGGGATTCAGGCATCATCTAAAACCTTGAAAACCACTCACATATTGTAGAAATTGGCCATACAGTGCAAAATTTCTGGTCAAAATGGACGATTAAGCTAATAACGCTAATTATGCTAATTATGCAAATTGCTCAACAAATCAAATTAGCATCCGGCAGTTTCTGTATGCTGGGGACCCATACTTCACATTTCTGCAATAAAACTTTGGTGTACTCAACATTTCCAGGTTCACCTAGTTGGCTACTAGACTATTAGGTATTGATAAAAGGAAGATTTTGTCCTTCTGGCTGTAGCCCGGGAGTCTTTGAATACGATCCTTGGGCAGTTGCACCCATGCATCCAAGCAAACTCCCAATCCAACACTCAAAGGCAATGTGAGTCATGTGTAATACAAAAATCCTCAACAAAAGAAAACAACTCGTTAACATTCATACAAATTCTTCACAAAAGCATACACAAAAGATGAAATTTAAGAACTATAAACTCACAATTGAGCAGCAAACTAAACGTTTCACAAGCAAGGATTAGTGAGAACAGCAGATACCATGTGGTTACTCAAACTGAATCTACCTCTTACTCCTCTACTTCCTCTTTTATCCATAAGGAATAGGTGCTACTGGTGTCCCCTAGTGGATGGGATGAACATAGCACTGACAATAAGAACAAGTAAACCATGTGACAGACAGTGACTGTTACAATATATTAGATATAGTCAAATATTGCCTATCACATTAATCTGACATCACTAGCTTTTATCCAAATTGTTATCGCTATCACAATACGCTAGTATCTCGCTAGCATGTTAACCTGCCTGTAACAAGGTTATATGTTGTAGGAAGGAGGCGGTGGGAACCGGCGAACATTCAAAGACTTAAATAATAAGTCTAAGACCTCCACTGTCGTCGCTCCCTTTTTTATACTTTCGCTCCTGCGTGAGAGATAGGAGACGAGAGAGATACGTTGCACAGGTGTCGCTCATTAGTAATCACGCCACCGGCCTCACTCTCACGGCCTCGTCCTGCTTGCCACACTGAATCCGTGCTTGCCCTCTTTTTTTCGCCACACGTACCTTTTACAAGTCTATCCCAACTGTGGTAAGTAGGATCAGTCAACAAACACGGTGAGTAATGTCTTCTGTTATTGTCACTTGCACTTCGTGTAACATGTATAGTATTATCTGTCAGTAATGAGGGATTCACATGTGATAAATGCAGGGCGATAATCAGGCTGACGGAGAAGATTTCAGAACTACAGACACGCATCCAAACTTTCATCGAGGATAGTAAGAATGCAAGGGCTTTATTGTTCGGTTCCGGCTGTAGAGCCCGTGCAACTGGGTGACCGTGAGACGCTGTAGTGGCGGGACAAAACACAGCTCTTCCGTTCTGATTACACTTAAACAGATTCTCCCAACTCAGTGAAACACCCACTGAGAATTCTGTTGAAAGTGCCCTAATTATTGGCGATTTTATTACACGGAACGTGAATAATAGAGACAACTCGAAGAAAACAAAACTACACTTTTTTCGCATTTTGTGGAGAGAGAGCATAAAAGCGGCTAGAACGGCTTTCTCCTGTGTGAGTTTTTATGTGCATGTTAAAGTTTCCTTTTCGGTTGAAACTTTGTCCACACTGTTGGCAGGTGAAAGGCTTCTCTCCAGTGTGAATCACCATGTGCCTTTTAAAGTTTCCTTTTACAGCGAAACTTAGTCCACACTCGTCGCAGGTGTAAGGGCTTTCTCCAGTGTGAACTACCATGTGTATTTTAAGGTTTCCTTTTTTGTTGAAACTCTTTCCACACTGTTTGCAGGTGAAAGGCTTCTCTCCAGTGTGAATTCTCATGTGGACTTCTAGGCTTCCATGTTGACTAAAACACTTTCCGCACTGACGGCATTTGTAGGGTTTCTCTCCAGAGTGACATCTCATGTGGACTTTAAGGTGTCCAAGTTGATCAAAACTCTTTCCACATTGTTGGCAGGTGTAAGGGCTCTCTGCAGTGTGAACTTTCATGTGGACTTCAAAGTTTTTATGTTGAGTGAAACTCTTTCCACACTGAGAGCATGTGTAGGGTTTCTCTCCAGAGTGAGATCTCATGTGCTTCTTGAGGTTTCCATGTTGATCAAAACTCTTTCCACATTGTTTGCTGGTGTAACGCTTCTCTTTAGTGTGAATTCTCACATGGTTGCTAAGGTTTCCTTTTCGGTTGAATTGCCTTCCACACTGTTTGCAGACGTACGGCTTCTTTCCCATGTGAACTTCCATGTGAACTTCAAGGTTTTTATGCTGACTGAAACTCTTTCCACACAGTTGGCAGGGGTAATGATTCCCTTTATTGTGAATCCTCTTGTGGTTATCAAGATGTCCTTTTTGTCTGAATCTCTTTCCACACAGTGGGCAGATGCATGGCTTATCTCCCTTGTGATCTTCCATGTGGACTTTAAGGTCATGAAGTTGACCAAAACTCTTTTCACAATGATAGCAGGTGTAACCCTTCTCTTTATTGTGAATGCTCATGTGACAGTTAAGGCTTGCTATTCGAGTGAATCTGTCTCCACAGTGTTGGCAGATGAAATTACTTTTAGTTTCTGTTTTTTTATCTTTTTCTTGTGATGAAGTCTTTTCAGTCTGTGAGCAACTAAAAGATTTTATTTCAGTTGTGAAATCATGAAGATTTTCATATTGATCTTTCTGTTCCATTTCATTCAGTACTTGATTCTCCTCTTTCAGCGCCATCAGATCTAAGGCAAACAAGACAAATAAAAGTTAACCCCAGTTTAATGTCACAAAGCAACAGAAATTAAACCATTTATACATGTAAAACATTAAAAACAAAATTTAACTAGATTCTATACCCACTTGAAAAATGTGTTAATTGTGCGTCTAATCTGTCTGTCACTACACATTTATGTACAATATATGAAAAATAATCCACAATACCCCTCACCCAACAAGCAAACTAATAGTTAGACTTAAACTTTTTAAACCCCAAACCGGGTACTGGTTACCATAGCAGCAAAAACACATCATCATTTCTACACTTCAGAAATGGATAAATATATTCAAGTTCCATCTCTATATTTTCCTTTTGTGTTTATTTTGCCTATGGATTGATTCACACTCTTTTGAAATAATTAAAATATCACATGTAAAGCATGTTTAACATCTATGAGCTGCAATTAAAGTTTTCTGTATGTACATTTTTACATAATATTATAACTGTGTTATTTATTACTATTATAAGAATCTTGAAAGTTCGTCCCTCAACTAATCTAATTTATGCAAAACACCCACTAGAAGACAACCAACCCCGCCCCCCCCCCCCCCCCCCCCACCATAACACAAAAGTTATTGTAACATAATTGTCTATGTTGCTACACCAAAATAAAGATTTTCAAAAAAACAACAAAAAACAGGTACTGTGTTAGATTAAACTGGAAGGGTCATAGCACTTGCATATTGTTGTCCTATTGTTAGTTTAACCGCTTCTATTGTTCTCATTTGGAAGTCGCTTTGAATAAAAGCGTCTGCTAAATGAATAAATGTAAATGTAGTAATCAACTGCATAACAACTTAGTCAAGCAGTTAGAATTAAATCTACAATCACACCTGATGTGCCTCATGCTCCCACTAACCTGGGATCTAGTATTTACTTGTGCCTGAACGCAGATTTGCAGAAACAATGGATACAACGCAGTCTCCTAAATTTAATAATACTTTTATTAGAGTAAGTCAGAATAAAATCAAATGATACATTTACCTGGCGTAATAAATTGTTACATGTCAATAATAATCAGTTCAGAGATAAATACAAAACAAATGCTCTGGAATAAAGAGAAAAGATGCAAACTTGACATTAGAAAAAAACAATGCTGAGTGTCTGGACATTCAGCATTACAGGGCTGATCTGGCAACAGAATCGCCCTGAAGAGAAAACTCAAATGTTAATTTCCAGAAAAGTCCTGTCTTCTCTGGGAGTGGTCGTTCCTCAACCAGACTACCCACATTTTTTTTCTTCTTACAATAAGAGCCATGGCCAGTTTAGTGGTGCTGGAACGCCACTTATGGCTCAATTTGACTGAAAAAACGTAATGCCTCCACTCAGCAGTCCCCACCTTTGGTCTCTCTGGTCCCACGGTAAAGGGTGTCACAGCAGCGAAGTCATCGCAGGCCATGTGCTCCAGCTCCTTATCGCCAAAAAACTGCAGCCAGCAAAGCCAGTCCCTGCCACAACTCAGCAACAGCCAGCACCTGAGCATCGACAGCACCCACACCACTCCAAACGCTTTCCTACTAAACATCAGGGATCCCGGCCTAAGAAAACGCTGGACCCTGCGCCACCAAAGCAATTCTGATCATCCAGGATGGAGGGGAGGGTTAAGTCTTGCTGCGGCATGACCACCCTCCATAAAGTCTAGAGTGTTCATCTAGACACCCCGTTTAGTTACGGCTGTTGGAGCAGATGTTGCATTTTCAAACTATGGGCCTTTTCGAGTTCACGCACCCATGCAATTGACCTCTGTTATAGGGATCAAAATAAAAAAACAATAATACTCAACTAAAGATCACTTCCTCTTCCAAACTACTTGGACGTAAGCTCCCTGCCCAAATGTCTCCCTAAATAATTCAGCCCCTAGCCATCCAGGCCGAGGAGTGGAAAGCCATCCCCGGCGTGTCAAAATGGGTACTGGATACGGTGACACGAAGTCACTCGCTCTAATTCGCTCGCAGACCACCCTGTGTTGGGGCATAGTCAACACGTTGGTGACTGGCAAAGGGAGCCATGGACACAGTTCCTCCTCCAGCCACTACTTCCTCATTTCCAAGAATTAGAGGTCGACCGATTCATCGGTTTTGCCGGATATACCGGTACCGATAGTTGATTGGTGGGACTATCGATTATCGGCAAAAATCCAGACAGATAGTTTTTCCGGGTTGCTTTCGTTGCTGGAGCAAATCAGAAGAGTATGCTGTCATAACACAGTATGAGAGCACTGAGAAGAGACTGCTGGCATTGTACAGAGCGAAAGCAGCCTCTAGAGGCAAAATAAAAACTATCACTGACTGAGTTCAACGAAGAGATCAACGAAGCACTCGCTGGTTCTTCAGGTGCGCATTGAAAACACCGACAGTGAAACGGTATGAATACGGAACACTAAAGTACATATTGCCATATCATTATAAAGTCATTAATTTGTCGACTAGATGCTGCATTAGCAGGGAAAGAACAGCAGTATGAGAGGACTAACATTAGTAGTGGCTACCTCAAGCAATTATAGCAATGTGACGAAAACACACGCAAACCTGACCCAAATGTTTAATGTCGCAAGCATCCTTCAGCAATGGAAAGGTGCTATATAAATAAAACTTATTAGTAACTTATCAATTTTTAGCATTAACTAAAGTTAATGAATGTTGTAGAAGTATTGTTCATTCTTAATTTCAACATTTACTATTACATTTTAAATTAATGTTAACGGATCAAATAAAATTAAAACTCAATGTACTATGAACTAGAGCCCGACCGATATATCGGCGGGCCGATATTATCGGCCGATTTTAGGCATTTTCCTAACTATCGGTATCGGCATTTATAATGGCCGATAAATGAATATTTTAAAAAATGCGGGTACGGTGATTCATGTAAGGGTGGCGCTGCCAATAAAGCACCTAAAAAGCTGTCACAAGAAATGGCAAAAATAATGATTATGAATACAACAAAGGAGACATTTTAGCAAGGAGACATTTTAATTGTTTATTAATAAACAAGTGTTTTCAGTCAGTGTCAGCCAAAGATGAAGTTAACGATGCTGACTCGCGATCTTCAGTGAGCGCGCGCCAGAGAGAAATGCACATTTCATACGATTACATGAGTCTGTCTGTCTTTCGTTTTGAATTGTTCTGTTTAAAAGTAGACATTTCAATATAGATATATTTCAATTCTCACGTCTATACGCTGAGTTTCGGTTCATGAGACGAGCTCCAGTTCACCCGCAGGCGCCTCCGTGTCGAGATTATCTATCGTCTGCTAAATTTACTTCTTATAAATTAAATCCAGGCAAATGGCTGATGAAACATTGATTAAAATTAAGATACAATTAATACAAAACGAAATTCACTTTGAAACGAAAGGTTTTGTGCTTTCTGTTTGATGTCTATGTGAAAGTTTCAAAGCATTAGTGCCGCTTTCAGAGCGCTCACGTCCGAAGTGCTGAACTGTCGCGTCTGTAACATTGTTTTTTCCTCATAAATGCAAACACGAAAAATAAAATAAAATGAATATTTTATGTAGCCTGTGGAGACTGAGAGCCATCCCTTCTTCATCCGGTGGGTAGTAGCCTACTTGTGATTTGCGCAGTGTAATTCACAGAATTGATTTCTCTGCTACAAGCCTCTGTCACGTATTGTGTGAGCTTGTGACTATTACAAGCGCGCAGCTGAGAAGTCCTGATTATATTGTCTGCTATATTTAGGCCTTCTTATTTATTAAGGCAATTGGTTGATGAAACATTGATTAAAATGCGTTGCGCGAGCGATCTCCGACAGTAAACTGATTCTGCTTTGTCTAGGGTAAACAGCTGTTGCGACGCGAGCAGTAACGGCCGCGTCCGGTGTAGACACAGTGTTAAAGCTAATTCTGCCTGATAACGCTACGTTACAACATCAAGCAATATTCCAAAAATGTATATAATTATAACACTTTATATAGGGCCATTTTGCATTAAGAGTAGCCTAGTTTCACGTTTAGTACATTTTGCTTACTAATTATTTAAAATAGTATAAAAGTACTGTACATATGTAATTAAAAACGTTTTCATTATGATATTATTCATTTTACTTTAGTAAAAAGATCTGAGTTCTTCCTCCACTGGTAGAGATTAGAGGAATTAAGAGTAAAAATAGAAGATAATAAGGTTTTGTCAGTGACACTTTTTATATATTTATTGATACAAGTTATGACTAAATTAAAAGACAAAGTCGTCGTTAGTGAAGATTATGCAACAGTATTTAGAATATAATATAATATAATATAACATGCAATGCAAACTAGTTTGGTTACAGATCAGATGTATAATTCTCATTCTATCATTCCCCCTGCCTCCATTACATATCTGTGTCACACAAGTGTTTGATTACCACATTTGAGTGATCATTGCAAAACGTGTTTATAAAATATATTTATTCTGTTTATAGCTACTGTGTAAAGTACCCATCAAAAGTTTGTACACACCAATAGGAAAGTGTCCAAACTTTTGACTGGTATACTGTACTATAATACACATAAATAATATTGCTACTGTATTATAATATACACATAAATAATATCGGCCGATATATCGGTATCGGGCTTTTTTTACTCCCTAATATCGGTATCGGCATCGGCCCCCAAAAATCCATATCGGTCGGGCTCTACTATGAACTAACATGAATGAAATTTTAAAATTTTACAACAATTTACATTGCTCAAATGTTAATACATGCTGTAAAAATGTATAGTGCATAATGAATATAGTTCATGAAAGCTAGCTAATACATCCTTGCTAATAAATGGGATTGTTATAACTATAAAGTGATACCTATGAAATTTACGTAGGCTATGTTTCTAGGTTATAGCTAAAGAAACACATTTGACCTGTACTACTTTAATGTTTAAATAATTTTCTGTAGAACTTCTCATTTTAAAATATTCATATTTATATATTTATTTAATTTAGCACATTTGAGTTCAGCACTGTTTTACTTGGAGTGTTATGTTTGTTTTTTATCCAGTATCCATTTTGAAAATTACAGTTGATTAATCGGTTATCGGAAGTACGGTCAAACCTTGTTATCATAAAATACAATATCGGTAGACTTCTACCAAGAAGGATGGCGGCCCCAGGCACATCCTAGACATCTGAATCGTGCTCTCATGAGACGGCCGTTCAAGATGCTAACTTTAAAGGGGCGGTTGATTATGATTTAACTTTTCTAACTTTAGTTAGTGTGTAAAGTTGCTGTTTGAGCATAAACAACAACTGCAAAGTTACAACGCTCAAAGCAAAGGAAGATATTTGTCTTTAAAGGCCATGTTGCAGGTTAACCTGCGCTGTTGATTAATGGGTACATAAATCACTCAAAATATGTATATCATTTTTAAAATGTCTCAAAAATGGTCTTAAAGACCAGTTTTTTACGTTTTTGGTATTAACGTGTTTTTTTTACGCAATTCGGTGATGACGTCACGTTGGGGAGAAGTGGAGGAAAGGTAGCCTCAGCCATGAGAAATTGCCAAGAACTGATGGCCGTTAAAGCCAATTAAATGCATGGTCCGAGGAGAATGAGTGGAGAGTTGAAGTGTCCTGGTGAGTTGCTATCATTTAGCAACGCAGCAATGAGCACTGGAGCTAGTCTACGAGCAGCAGTGCACAATAACGACTTTTTTTTGTTTTACTGTCATTGAATAGCACCGAGTGAAAAATCAACGTTTTCTTTTTATCTAGTGGCAGTGATCATGACGTTAGTTCAGATAAGTACCGGCAACCTTTGTTATAGTGTCGTAGTACTGGTAAACTTTGTCTTTGTCATCTAGAAATAGATGACATCATGCTAGCTATATGGGCATTTCTAAGCGTTTATCTCTTCCTCCGCTGAAAATGTTGTTGCAAACCTAGCCGCCGCGTGTCTGTCGCTGTGTTTGGCAGGTGCTTGTGTGGGCGGTATAGAGAGAGATAGGCAGACAGCCAGATAGCATAGCTAGCTAGCAGCTAGAGATAAATAGATAGAAAAATATAGTAGGTAGATTGACAACGTAGAGACAACGTAGGCAGTTGCCGCATATACTAGCCTATCTATCTATATCTATATATCTGTCTATCTATATATCTAGTCTATCTCTATGTATTTATCTATAATCTGCGGCTGCGCTATCTGAATACTTTCGTCTACTACTCGTCTCTCTTGTTGCTCTCAAGGCGGGCTTTGATAAATTCTCTCCCTAAGGTGACGTAATGCAATGCATTGTGGGGGAAAGGAGAATCGTTGCAAACCGCTTTAAGACAGTACCTACTTTTTCGTATTCTATTCCGTTTTGTGATACCCAACAGCATAAAATACAATGGATAACAGTTTAAATGTTTATTACCAACAAGCGAATTGCACAAATTCATTGAAAAATTAACCCTGCAACACGGCCTTTAACCCTTTATCAGTCACACTAAGAAATAAATATGCAAAAACATTTTTTTGATAAAATGGTGTTCCTTAGTCCACATTTAGCAACTTTTCAGTGTTTTTTTTTTTTAAATGACCCAATCAGGATGCAGATACACACGTCAACCAGCCGGTTGACTTGCCCAGCTAGGGTAATTCTCGGCATTAAGTAACTAGTATTAGGCATTCATGGATTTTTTTCTTGTGTGAATCTGAAGTTGAATTGTTTAATCTAAATAATAAAAAAATAATAAATAATTTAAAAAATATACTATAAATAAAATAAATAAATAAATAATCTCATTGTGCATAGGTCTCATCCTTTGCTTGATCTTAACTCATCTCTGGTGATATGCAACAAAGCACTGTTTTTTGTTGTTCAAACAAAGGAACAACTTCCCATCTCCACATTTGGAACATCGCCAACGCGACACTCCACTTTTGCACAAGTTGCACCTCCCTCTCTGAGTGCCAAATGTAGGCCAGTGTCCAACGCCATCATATCGGACTTCCTGGGTGGGGTGGAGAACTCGGGGGTTGGGGCGACGGACTTGTGGCTTGTGCTTTGCACCTGGGGGTCGGCCAACCCTGGCAGGTACCTTGTCAACTCCCTTCAACGTACCTGCCACCGACAGACGGAACTTCTTCAAGGGCATCGGTTTCTGTTTGAGAATGCTGCAGTCCCTTTTGTACATAAGCCATGCATTCACAATGCTCAAATCGATGATGTACCCAAACAATGGGAGGTACCAGCGCCGGGACTTCATTGGTGTTTTATAGAGGTGCACAAGCATATCGGAGAGATCAATGCCCCCCATGGCTTGATTGTATGCCAGGACGATGGATGGGCAGGGGACATCGACCTTCTGTTGCGCCTCCTTTGTGTATCTCTTCACTGAAGACAGTGGCTCCACCCCATAAGCATTGCTCAGCAAGGTGACACACTTGTTGTCGAACCACTTTACTGCAACAACTCCCTCTGATGAACGGAAATCAACAAAACCTCGGCCTCGCTTCACCATCTCCTTATCACTCATCAATGTTGCACCACCTGAAAGACATGAAAATTTGTTTTTGTGAGTACAGTATGTATCACAATAACACTAATATAATTTCTTTAACAAATGGAAGGCATGTGTACAGTAAATCTGCATCAGAAGAAAAAATGTATGTGCATGCATGGTTTAATTTGGTTGTGATTGTGTAACTTACATGATGAACATATTTACTGAAAGTGCATTACCTGTGCGATTTACCCTGACGGTACCCACACTTCTCAGTCCCAGGTTGGTGTGCAGCGTCTTCACCAAGTTGAAGCTGGTAAAGAAGTTGTCGTAGAACACCACAGTTGCCTCTTTGTGTAAGATAGTGTTACAGAGTATTGAGACAACCTTGGCACCAAGGGGGAGGTCTTCCAAGCCCAGATGTGCATGCTCTTCCTCTTGAATGTTGAAGAATGTTGTGGCCCCTTGGTACAATATGAAGTCGTGGATGATGCCAGAGTAGCTGCCCCGACAGAAGATCTTAAACCCCCACTTATCTGGCTTGTTCTGAATGTACTGCCTGAGTTTGCCAGCTCTGGTGCCCTTGTAAGCCACCATAACTTCATCGACACTCTGCCTGTTGGTAGGTGGAATAAGGAGGCATTGTTCTCTGAACAAGTCAAAAAGAGGGCGTATCTTATGGAAGCGGTCAGGGCAGCCCTCCATCTGGAAGTTATCATTGAAGTGGACATATCTTCGGAGCACTTTGAAGCGCTTCACTGACATGGTATCAGCCACTGGTGGGAAGCGTGACTCACAGGCCCAGTAATCTTCCAAAGAGGGAAATTCAAATACACCCATGTAGAGCAAAACTGACAAGAAAACCTCAATTTCAGCAGCTGTGGTGTTGATGGATGTCCCGGTCTGTTGAACTGAGTACTGGTTGGTATGCTCAGTTATGTGCACAATCATCTGGTCAGTAAAGAGCTTCTTAAAATACAGAAACGGCGTCTGGACCAACTCTGGAAGCTCAAAGACAGGCTCGGGCAGAGTGAAGATTGGAATGTCCTTTTTGACCCATTTGCTCTTTCTGGTCTTTGCAGGAGGGGAGGGAGTTTGCTTGAGGTCTGAAGATACCTCAACAAGCCTGTTTCTATTCCTCAATTTCTTTGAAGGGGGCGGTAAATCTATACTGCGTGGAGGGACAAAATCTTCATTATCTCCATCGTCTGGATCACTGAGCTCTTCCACTTCTGAGTCACATGGATCTGCGGGGAAAAGTACAATAGTGCTAGAGGTAGATCTGGGGGGTCCATAAAATATATGGCAATCCATTATGTCTGAAAGAGATGGAACATAATAAACATTACTGTACAGTGTAGGGTCGCAAACTGTGTCTTGAGTAATCAGTGCATCAGGTACAGCTATCCATAATAAATGCACAACTGTCATATTGATTAAACTGTTCTCCAAACATACAGGTACATTGTGAATTTTTTAATTTGTTAAGAAAAAATTGCATATGCTAATAAATACTCTGTATACTATGTATGACAAATCGGATAACACAACCATGAAATTAGATAACAAGAGACAGAAAATGTTATAAAGTGTGACTGATAAGGTAAGTTTACTGTGCTAAATAAAGCCAAAAATGTCCAACCATCAATTCAATTACAGTCTCATTATCGTGTTATGTTTGTCAGATTATTGAACAGAAAATGTAATGTTTAAACCCATCTAGACAGCTGTAGTTGTAGCTATTCAATGCATAACAGTGTTAGTCAATAAGCCTCAGCTAGGATGGCTATTGCAGAAATAATGAGTAGGACTAATGGTTCATTTCGTAATATGTAAAGAGTAAACAGTATTAAATTTAGAATCGGAAGGTAAATCCACAGGCCGTATAAATAAGGGTAAAATACATATAGTCTAGCAAAGAAATAGGCCGTATGATCCTGCAGGGTGTATTATACTGAGCCAAGATCGCGTTGCTGTGCTAATTTAGCTAGCGTCCAGTTCAGTTTACCCTAACTGGGCAACACAACCGAGCGGTCACACAACTTTTCTGAGGTAACCAATAGATACATCTTATCACGTTTCTTCCATTCAACAAAAACATAATCATTAGGAAGTCTAGAACATGACATCCAACCAAAAAATATCTTACCTTAAATTTTAGCGTCACTGGCAGCCATTGTTTGAAGAGAGGTGCCAATACACTTCCGGTTCAGATTCAGCGAGTCTCAGCAACAAATATTTTATTACAACATTGACACCCAGTGGATATAATTGCCATCACACATTCTATTCAGTGAGAGGAAGAAGAACAAACAGCTAAAAATGGGGTTTGGCGAGTTTTAATTACAGGAATTTGACCGCGAAAAAAGGTCGACCGCACTGTTATAATGCAAAATGCATTCCTCACGGGTTAGTGACATCACCAACCCTAGAATTTACATAAACCCCACCCCTGTGAACACGCAGTCCATTTTGAGAAGAGAAAGAGATGTTGTAGAAGACCACATTTTTGAGTCTGCTCAAACTGTAGCATCCGTCTTTTCACATGCAATAGAATGTCACTATGTATGCATCTCACAACAGTTCCTATACGAGCGATTTATAGATTATCATGACAGAATATGCTAATTGAAGATAGTTAACTCCACATCAGCAACATAAATTCATCAACTAACCATTCAGGGACGTCCTGTTGCATTCTACATGTCACTTCTGAGTCTCTCCATCTTTGTCTGACTCCGGTTTAAACATAAAAGGCAGAACAGTTTCTAACATTTCAGTGCGTGTCTGCGTAATCGGAGCTGCTAACTAGTGATGTGTCGTTCATGAACGATTCGTTCATTTTGAACGAATCTTTAATATGACTCGGACTACCGAGTTGTCTCAGAGAGTGATTCGTTCATTTTGTGTTGACCGCGCATGCGCACAACATCGCATAAGGTACATGAAGTCATAAATGATTAGTTCATCTTTCGCGAGTCTTCGGGTTTGGCCGGGTCCGAGTCTTTCGTTCTTCCTGTCAGTCCCATTAGAGACTATGCTGTCAGTACCGGAAAGAGAAATGATTAGTTCGTCTGGCTCGGGTTCGGCCGGGTCCGAGTCTTTCGTTCTTCCTGTCAGTCCCATAGAGACTATGCTGTCAGTACCGGAAAGAGAAATGATTAGTTCATCTCTTCGGTTTCGAGTCGTTCGTTCTTCAAGTCAGACTCACAACCCCATAGCACTATGCAGAGACAAAAATGATTAGTTCATCTTTCGAGTCTGAGTCCTTCGTTCTTTTGTCACGTGACAGCATGTATCTCTCGCATCAATTAAAACATTAGATTCGTATTATTGACTGCGTCTGAATGTACATTGTTTTATATGTTGGGAGTTAATATAGGCTACAATTATCAAAATATATGTACAATAAACATCATCTGGAAAAATAAAAAAGGTCCATCTTATTATTGTCCCTGTCCATCTCTTTTTTTTATTGTTAATGTGTTTTTAGTTTTTATTATTATTATTGTTGTTATTAGGATATATATTTATATAAACGTGTGTGTGTGTATATAAATAAATATATATATATATACACACACACACACACACACACACACACACACACACACACACACACACACACACACAGAGTTTAGCCAATGGTTGAGTTGAATTGCAACTGTCACTCAAGGCTGTCACCAAGGGGACAGTGACCCTTTCACACCCATCCCCCATTGTTTTGCACAAGGTGAGGAGCAGAGAAGAGACAGATCAGGACAATGTTGAGCTCTAGAAAAAGGAGTGATGTTTGGACTCATTTTGTTGCAACTTCGGCCACTGAGGCAAAATGCAACATCTGCAAGAAAAACTTTTCCACTAAAGGAGGAAGCACTTCAAATTTGAGAAGACACTTGAAAAGCTCACATCCAACTGTGCTGTTAGCACAAGTTAGAACAGAGATTGAAGATGGTGGCCCTGCAGCAGCTGGAGCTGTGTCCACCACCAGCACCTCTTCTGCTGGATATTCAACTTCTTTGGCTGGCACCTCATCTGCAGAATCCAGTATACCAGCAGCACCCACCACCATCCAAGGAGCAGTTAGGTCAAGGAGGCCACAGCAGCAAACATCTATGAGTAGTTTCATAATGCGTCCAATGGATCCGTTAAGACAGAGCAAACTAGATGAGGCTCTGGTCAAAATGATTGCTTGTGACTTTCAGCCCTTTTCTATAGTGGAGGATAAGGGCTTTAAGGAATACTCACATCTTCTGGACCCATCATACAGCCTACCTAGCAGAAAAACTCTAACAAAAACTGTAATGCCTAGGCTGTTTGAGAAGTTAAGAGCTGACATCATGGACACAATCAAGAGTGCATCTGCTGTATGTCTTACAACAGACTGCTGGACCTCTGTGACTACCACAAGTTACATGGCTGTGACTTACCATTTCATAGAGGACTTTCAGATGACCTCTTATCTCCTGGACTGCTTTGTCTTGACAGACAGACACACTGCTGCTTACCTGGCAAGTGAGCTGACCAGGGTTACAAATGAATGGGGTGTGGTTGACAAAAATGTAGCCTGTGTCACAGACAATGCCAGCAACATTGTTTCAGCCCTGAAAGACCACCTCCACTGGGATCACGTACCTTGTTTTGCACATTTATTGAACCTCATTGTGAGAGCTGCACTGAAAGAGGTCCAAGCAAATTGCAAAAGGTCAAGACAACTGCTGAGTTCTTCCATAGAAGCACAGTTGCTTCAGATAAGCTGAAGGCCACGCAAAAACAGATGGGTCAAGAGCAGCTGCGCTTAAAACAGGATGTGGCCACAAGGTGGAATTCAACAATTTATATGTTAAAAAGATTTATTGAAATCAAAGAGCCAATCATCTCCACCCTGGCTCTCACTAATGCATCTCTGCCAACCTTGTCGCCTGATGAATGGGAAATCTGCAGAGAAATCGTGGATATTATTCATCCATTTCAGGAGGTCACTACAGAAGTGAGTGCAGAAAAGTAAGTATTTTTTATATTTAAATTTTTTGATTATCATTCATATATATATATATATATATATATATATATATATATATATATAAAACATTTTAAACTCTATATTTCTTAATCATGCATGTATTTCTATCTTAATCATGCATGTATTTCTATGTGTAATATTGATTTTGGCTTTGTTATATACAGTATGTAAACAATTGTACATTTTTTGTAGGTTTGTGACTGCCTCCAAAATAATTTTGATGACCAGAGGTCTTCGGAGGATTGTGGCCCGGAATCAAAGGAATCCATCCAGATTTGAACCTGTAAAAAAACTGGTGGACACCCTAATGTCAGAACTGACTAAAAGGTTTGGCAGAGTGGAGCTCATTGAGAAACTTGCTGATGCAACTTGCTTGGATCCAAGGTTCAAAAAGCAAGCCTTTGTCAACCTTCAGGCAGCCGAAGACACAGTGAAAAGGGTTACAACAGCTGCAGCAGCTATTAACCCAACTCAGAGTGAAGAGGAGAATCCTCCAGATTCTGGTGTGACTTCCAGTGCAGGGGCCATGTTTTGGGAAGACTTTGATGAGAGGGTAATAAGCTTGAGGCCTTCTGCTATCACTTCAACTACATCAGATGCTATGGTTGAGATGCGGGCCTACCTTGCCACTCTTACTCTTACCCTGCACATCGGACCCTCTGGCATGGTTGAAGAGATGTTCACCTGTTTATAAAAGCCTTTCTGAGGTCATGAAGGCTAGACTTTGCATTGTGGCCACATCTGTACCATCTGAAAGAGTATTTTCTAAGACTGGGCAGATTATCTCAGACAGAAGAAACAGGCTCAGCCCAGCCAAGGTCCGGGAGCTTGTTTTTTTGAATGCAAACATGCCTTAAAGCAGGCCCTAAATATATAGCCACAGTGTGTTTTAAAATTATTTCTTTTTTTTATTTATTTGAAAAGCCTGGCTTGTTGTGCAATATTGTGTTAGGCTTTATATTGTGATTTAAGTTATATGGTTATGCTCTGTGGCTTTATAGTGTCCTTTTAATTTTAATTTATTTTTTATTTATTTTTATTTAATTCCTTTTTGGATAGTTATCCAATTTGTTTTAAAGCATTGTTGGCAAAAAAATAAACAAACAATAAACATCCAGTCAATAGTGTGTACAGTGTTGTAATAAGCTATGTTACAAAGGTGTAGGTTTCATAGCTTTATTAAATAACTGCACATTTAAGTTATATACTGTGACTTTTCACAAAACAACTCGTAAACTTTTTAGGTGATTTATTTATGGACTAAAAAACATAGTGAATGGAAAAATGCATGAATACTACATTCTACATTACTACATTCAATGTTATAGAAAAGAATCTTCATGACAGAAATTCACAAATACATATGAAAAAAGATACAATTTGAGACCAGAAACGTAACATGTAACTGTAAAAGTAAAAATAAAATAAAAAAACTAACTACAGCTTGTTTGTAAGAAGGATGTGAATTATGAACTAGGTTAAGTACTATTTAATAGGGCTGTCACGTGACAAAAGAACGAAGGACTCAGACTCGAAAGATGAACTAATCATTTTTGTCTCTGCATAGTGCTATGGGGTTGTGAGTCTGACTTGAAGAACGAACGACTCGAAACCGAAGAGATGAACTAATCATTTCTCTTTCCGGTACTGACAGCATAGTCTCTATGGGACTGACAGGAAGAACGAAAGACTCGGACCCGGCCGAACCCGAGCCAGACGAACTAATCATTTCTCTTTCTGGTACTGACAGCATAGTCTCTAATGGGAATGACAGGAAGAACGAAAGACTCGGACCCGGCCAAACCCGAAGACTCGCGAAAGATGAACTAATCATTTATGACTTCTTGTACCTTATGCGATGTTGCGCGCATGCGCGGTCAACACAAAATGAACGAATCACTCTCTGATTGCATTGGCTGCTGTGTCACACCACACGGCCCACACACACAGACACTGACGAGTCGACATCGACAACTAAGTAACGTTTTGAAGTTCGAACCCGATGACACAAGAGGCGGAGAAAAAGGAGGTGAGGTGAACTAACTGCAATAGCTTGAACTTAAGATCCAATTAATAAATTAACATTTCGGTTTCTTATAAATTGGCTTTGGCTGCATTACCCTATAGTTTATTTTATTTATTTATTTTAAATTGAATCAACATTTTCGTAAGTAGACTAACTTGATGTTTTGGGCTATTTAACATGACATTTAATTATATTCTGGTGAAATGAACGAAATGACTCGAAAAAAGATTCGTTCATTTTGCTGAACGAGACTCAAAGATCCGAGTCAGTAAAATGATCCGAACTTCCCACTACTACTGCTAACTCACACAAGCTCTTGAGACTCCGCCCTCTGTGTCGGGAGCAGCAGCTCATTTGCATTTAAAGAGACAGACACAAAAACTGTGCGTTTTTTGCTCCCCCTCAAACAGTGACAACTTTAACATGCTATATAAAAATATCTGTGGGGTATTTTGAGCTAAAACTTTATATACACACTCTGGGGACATCAGAGATTTATTTTACATCTTGTGAAAAGGGCATTATACAAACACAAAAACAAACTTTAAAACAAGTCCTCTCGCAAGTACACACAGGGGATTGTTTTTTCTTAGTGGATTCTTAAAGATGCATACTTTTATATCCAAATAGCCGCCCATCGCAAACTGTTTTTGAGATTCGCGTTTGAAGGGGTGGCATACCAGTATACAGTCCTACCATTCAAACTGTCTCTGGCACCACACACTTTTACGAAGTGCATGGTTGCAACACTTTCACCCCTGAGAATATGCTATCTGTTTCTGATGCAGAAAGGTTAGTTCATGAATTCATGACCTCTAGACTACATTACTGTAATGCATTACTAGCCGTTTGTCCTGCATCCTCAATAAATAAGCTACAATTAGACCATAATGCATTGCTAACTGTTCAAATAACACCAATTTTATCATCTCTACACTGGTAACCAATTAAATTCGGTATAAATTACGAAGTATTGCTACTGACCTATAAGGCCCTAAATGGCGCCAGCTCCGACCAGGAGTTCAAACTCCCTCAAACTCTAAACTTAAACGATTATAAAGATACATTGCTCATGCCTGGGTGAATAGTAGTTGTTGAGTTTTATTTAAGTTTAGAGACGTGCTCAAAAAAAAAAGCTCACTGTGACGGAGAGCCAGAAAGCACACCCTGTTTATTTTCTTTATTTGACAAAAGCACAATGTTTTGTTTCGATTGTAATTGGACATATAAAAAAGTAGACATTTAACAGTTAATTTTTTCATATTACTTAAGACTGTATGACCAAAAATGACGGAGTATTTTAGGTCTATTTTCCTGCTATGTGAAAAAAAATCGAGCAAAACACGCCGGCGCGTTTTCAGAACCTATCGTAAGATATTACGCAGTACGAGAGATCCTCTGGTAAGAGAACGTACTCGGTTACTAACGTAACCTCGGTACTCTCTAGAAGAGGGAACGAGTACTGCGTATCTTTCCGTGCTTACAACATGCTCTGGTTCGCTTCGGCGATGAAAAACCAGTTTGTATCAGACCGTCGAGCTATATTTATAGGTCAAGGCCACGCCTATTTCGGCGGGACGTGACGTAGTGTGCGCAAAGCGCCCCCATTGGATATGGTGTCACGCAGGGCCTCTCTCGATAGACTGCTGTTGTTGCCGGAGGTCAGCCAATAGGCACACAAGCCGTCTTGCCTATGTCTGCATGCTGCTGCAACGCGTTTTACATTAATTCAAAATTAAGGACAATTTTTGGCTTCAATATCTCGTGGAAAAGAGGTTTTCCCCATAGCGTAAGATATTACGCAGTACGAGAGAACCTCTCGTAAGAGAACTGTTGTATTCCTTTTGCTGGTGGGATTCTCTCTGAAATTCCACCTCCTGAAGATCCTCCGGCCATGATTAAAGCATATTCAAAGGCATTGTCTGAAGTCTGTCGGTTATTATTGCAGCGCCGCAAGTTATTTAGTGGAACAAGTTATTTAGCGAAACACTAAAGACCTTATTCCCAAGTGATAGTGTTCGATGGGAGCGAGACGTTGTTCGACTCTTAGGCGGGGTTAGATTGTGGTCAGGTAACTATAATTCTCAGATATTTTATGTGGTCAGAATTGCTACACTTAGGTGTCAACCCGTGCGTTCAGAGGTGAACTCAACTGAGTATAATATTTTTAGGTGTCAAAGACACTCGTTTCAACCTAAATCAGGTGCGTAGGGGAAAAATCTACCACACCTGTCAAGGACAAAGCTTACCAGCAAACCTTGATATCAAAAGCAGCCTAAATATCACGTTTGCACCATATTGTATTGAGTAACCTTTCTTGGTATTGCTGTTTTAAATAGTCCACCATAATCTGTAGTCTGAGCCTGTCCAGGGTTAATGGCAACGGCAGATACGTTACTAGTTAGTTTAAAGGAAAATCATTTTCAAATAATGTTTTTTTTTTGCCAAATACCCATGCCCCCTGTATGTTTAAATAACCCCCAGCCATTGTATTTTGATTTATACAAAATAAGGATTTTGTTTGATACTGCTGTACAATTAAGTAATATGGTATTCAATGTTTTCAAATTAGAAGTTGATTTTGGGTTTAATGTCACACAAGTAATTGTAAAAAGCTATTTCTGTATTATTTCTCCAAGTTTAATGCGTGTCGTAATAATAAATGGAAGTCGGATCTTCTCAGGTGGAAGGAAACATTAGTATTTGTCTGGTCACGTGATCTCAACATTTCTGACCACACGAGGTGACCCGAATAAATAAAACCACCTGAATAAAGAAACTCATTTGACATTCTTCAAAAATATCATTCATTTGGGGGGCGCTGCTGCGCAAAGCATGGAGTAAGACGTGTTTTTCAGAGCTCCTGCAGAATCCATAAAGATTTAATCTCACAACAGCATTTTCAGGCCTAAAGTCGCTGCAAAATATTTAAAAACAACGCAAGTCTGATATTATAGTTGCGAATGGCAGCGAATCTCCTTAAATATAAGTACTCTGGCTCTACTAGCACAAGGCCTGAAGCCTCGGGACAAAGTGCCTCCAGTCGATCTGCTATAGACATTAGGTCTGAACAATTAATTGCATTTGCGATAATATCGCGATATGACTAAACACGATTTTGTTACCGCAAAAGCTGCGATTACACTGGTCACGTGAAACGCGAGAGAAAAGCAGTCTGCACATCAAGCATCAACTTGGCACGCTACGCATAGGTCTGGCATACAGGAAAGAACAGTTTATTTTTTATGTATGTGATATTGTGTTATTTATTCTCTCTCCAACAATTCTGGATCGATTCAGAGAATTTCAGAATCGAGTCTGAGCTTAGTTGTAAAAACAGATGCGTGATGACACTGCGCGTGCTTTATAAACAACCGTATTCTGCTTGCTTCTAATTTCTCTCTCTCACTCACACACACACACACACACACACACACACACACACACACGACACTGCTCGAACCTTCCGAAAAATAATCTTTCATAAAGTTCGGGGTTTAAGCGAATTACAAGGACAGTCGCGGGCTTCATTGCACAGGTTTTGCCGCTTTGATGTTACTCTTGCAGTGCGCGGTCTTGGCCGCCGGAATTTTCCTTACAAATGCTCCACAAAGGCATTATTGATGTCGTTTGGAATGCAGTTGGCTTATATATAAAAAATATAAAAATCACTGAGAAAGCTGCTTTCATTTTAAAATACTTGCGCGCGCTTTGTGAAGAGCGCTCGTGCATTCGGCTGTGAGCGACTCATTGGTTAAATCTACTTGCATCTCAAAATGCTTTTATGACGTGAAATTAATGTAAATACGGTCAGTTATATCTTAACCCAACAAGACAAACCACATTTACAATTTCAAAAGAGATATGTGCATTAGTGTGAATGCAAAAACGTTCAGACAGCCTACTTTAAATACTGAAAGCACTCTTTGTTTATTGCTTGTAATGATTTTTTTTGTTCCTCTTTATTTACTAGCTTTTATATTTTGAAGCTATATTAGTTTATTTAATAGCTTTTATATTTTGAAGCTATATTAGTTTATAGCCTATTTAAAATTCTTAACATGTAATTGGTTTAATTCAATGTGTTTATATATATTTCTTTTTAAGTATGTATATTTACACATGTAATTAAATACATATTTTAAGTGTTATTAAGATTAATCAATAAGAAAAAAAGTAGATCGGATCATGAGCTGCCTAAAGATTCTCATCCCTACTGTACAATGATTTATTACTTGTCTTTGTCAACTAATACAGAAGGTAAAGAACATAAAAAGTAATCGCATATTAAATCGCAATCGCAATATTGGTTAAAAAAAATCGCAATTAGATTATTTTCCATAATAGTTCAGCCCTAATAGACATGAATACCTAAAGTACTAGATTTACTCAAATCTAAAGTACTTCTTCCTGCCTCTATGTACTAATGTTCATGGGTAGCCTAAATGTGTTCCATTCAGACCTTAACATTAAGTCTTTTACTGTTATGGCAACAAGATTCAACAAGACATTTTCAGCTGCTATACCCAATGTTTAGATTTGTTGTGGTATTTATGCAAATTAGCACATATGTAATTAGATTATGCACCGTTTGTCCATGTTAACAAACAATTTAAAAAAACTTGTAATACATTTTTTGTTTGTCTTGATGCAAGTGATCAACTCAGTAATTTTCATGGTGATATTTAAAGGTTAAAATTTTTACCCTATTCACGTGAGAAAAATAATGAATAGGTGTATGAATAGACTATATATGGGTCTTTTTCTAAACTTTCCCCTAATGGGATTCTTCTGGGCTTTTTTTCCCCTTACTCAGGACATATTGAGGATACAAAATCAGTGGAGTTTGCCTCTGTTGCAATTTGTTCAACCTTTTTTCATAAAATGACTGGACTATTGGGTGATTCCGGGGAGTTAAAGCAGAATTAGCATTGAGGTAGCATTGTTTTGACCCTAATTACAAGTTTCCAGCAGCTTGTTGACCAGGTTGTCCACCCAGGTTGTGATCCTCAGACATCATAGATATTTGTATGACAACCTTTTACAGCAGCCCATGTCTGCTAAACCCCCTTTGCCCCCTGGGTATTCCTAAATAATATAAAATTGAATTGAGTTAACAGAGGCAGTGTCAAAGGATCTGGATGAAAAGATCTGGATGAAGCGTGTAAAATGGATAACTATATTGTATGGCGGAATACCATAGCAAGTGCTTCGGAGCACTTCGACTTGGCGCAGTAATATCATCACTCGGGCCGGTGAGAGGATTTTTCACGAGTGATGATATTACTGCGCCAAGTAGAAGTGCTCCCAAGCACTTGCTATGGTATTCCGCCATACAATATAGTTATCCATTTTACACGCTTAGAAAAGCGCAACGTTTTATTTTCTGTCACCGTCCTAGGTCGAGTTACACTACTCGAGTAACTGTATTTAAATAGGGAAAACATGGAGGTGTTTGGTCGCTTCTCTGCTTGGCCCCTATTGAATGAACTGGGCTAAGCTAAGTGCTAACAAAGTTTCGCCGCAAGACAGAGCAATTTAGTGCACGCACTGAGACGAAAGAGGTGTATCAACTTGTCTTAGTTAAGGGAATAACAGTTTAATATGAAAACACGGTGGAGTATCCCTTTAAGGCGAGACACGGCAGGCAAAAACATCGGGTTTTTTTTCACTGGTCAATTTTGAGATTTTGGGATATTTGTAATCTTCTTTCAGACTTGGGGTGAAATAAAGTCCGAAACACACATTTAGGTCTTTATTTTACTACACTTTGTCTGTTTGCGTCTGTAGATTTCTCATAAATTAATCAAAAGTTGTCGTTATAAATCATCCCTCTGCGCCGCGATCGCAATCTGCACCCTGTCATCACACACACCGTTAGAAAGCTCTCTCTCTCCTGAACAATACTGCCGGATCCAAATATGGTCATTTTCTTTTTATCAGCAACCAATCGCGAAAGTAAAAGGGGGGATTTTACTCTAAATGAGCAATCTCATTGGCTGATGCTAAATCTTTAAAGCCCATTTTCTCAAAATGACTTTTCTCTCTCACTCCAAGTCCGAAATCTCTTCTTCAGTAGCACCTATATACACCAAACTTTCCAGTCTTGTACCTAGTTATAATTATGAAGACATTAACAGAGGGATTCGTAAATATATTATTCCTAACCTGATTTATATAACATTTTATTCCAAAAAACATGTCGAAAATCATTTTTTTAAGGCTATTGGCAGTGTTTTCAGATTTACAGGATAACAAAAGTAGATATCCATAAATCCCTCTGTAATTTTTTCCCCCATCTAATATGTAAACACAATGAAAAAATAATTTTGAACCTGGCTTTATCCAATACTCAGATTTCGTTTTTTAAAATATATGCAAATTAGCGTATATTTAATTAGATAATGTCTCATTTGCATATTTAACCCTTTGATGCACAACATGGGTCTAAATAGACTCGACTGAGTTTTAATTTTCTATATCTGTGCAAGAAATTAATTTCATCATTCAGTATTCCAGGTATTCCTCAATTAACTTGTTTTTGATCATCACAAATCCTTATTTTTATTTTTACTTTCTTTTTGAATAAAAATAGTTTTTCTATCCCAACCCTTCTAATGCGCAACATGGGTCTAAAAAGACCCGTATTCATTTCCTATGTTATTTCAGTGATGGCTGAGTGTTTTCTTTGCTGAATCTTTAAAATATATGTATTTAATCATTTGTTATTCCAGGTATTCATTAAATATCTTGTTTTTGATTTCCACAAATCATTATGTTTATGTTTCCTTTCTTACTTTATAAACAAACACATTTTTTGTATTTCTACATCAATTTTACATGCATGGGTCTAAAAAGACCCGCATTCATTTACTAAGTTATTTCAGTCATGGCTGAGTGTTTCTTTGCTGAATCTTTAAAATATATGTATTTTATATATGAATATATATATGACAGTGCAATTAAAGGAAATGTAATTGGGAAGAGGAACATAAGTTGTCGTTATACGCGGATGATGTCCTACTTTTTCTAACAGAACCGGAGGCAACAATTCCATATTTAAAAAAAATTTATTCTCAAGTATGGGTACTACTCTGGATATAGAGTGAATATGGATAAAACTGAGGCCATAGATGTTAATGGTCAAATCTCAAAACAAATCCAAATTAAAAGCGGGTTCAAATGGCCCAAGAATGGTATCAAATACTTGGGCATCTTTATTCCCTCCTCCTTGGACCAATTATACGACAACCTATAAAAAAGTGATTAAAAATATTAGCGAAAATTTAAATCGTTGGACAGCTCTCCCTCTCTCTCTGATTGGTCGTGTTGAATCTATTTGTATGAATGTCCTGCCGAGATCACTTTATCTGTTTCAGATGTTACCTATAGAAGTGCCAAAATCTATCTTTGATTTGCTGGATAAAATAACTGCTAAATTTGTTTGGCAAGGAAAACGGCCAAGAATAAGGCTTAAAATAATACAATCGCCTAAAACAAATGGTGGGCTGGGACTCCTAAACTTTAGGTTTTACTTCTAGGCTGCTCAATTGAGGCCGCTGGTTTCATGGATGAGGGAAGATACGCAAACCCGATGGATCAATATTGAACAGAGCCTTTGTTCCATGCCCCTCAAAATAGTACCCTTCTCCAGTGTATCATTAAAAATGCCTCCATAGGTGAATGGACCAAAGTTACTCTAAAAATTTGGAGAACTATACAAAAATCATTAAGAAAATGATTATTAATGTTCTAATAAACATTAGACGTTTGTCTAAGAAAATCTCATCTGCAGCAAGCATTGGCTATCTTAATGACTTTGTACCATCTCGTACAGATGTGGGTTTCAAAAAGTGGTCACAATATGGACTTATAAAATATGGACACAATAAAACAATCCCAAGGTGCGAATTTTTTAGATATTTACAACTGAGACATTTCCTCACAACGCATAAGGAAATTTAAGGGTTGTGCCGATAGACGATATCATCGTCCATCGTGATGGCTGACAGACATCACGATGTTAAACCAGCATCGCGATATGAATAAAATCCGTCTGCAAATATATTTTGAATGGGTTGTTATTGCTGCTTCCATAGACACCATTGTGTATTTTACAAACTATAAATGTATTGTTTTGCTATAAATTATATGTATTTAAATGTCTGAAACCTAAAATAAACAACATGTGGTTAAAAACACTGAATAGTTGTGATATATGACAAGCGCTGAGCGCGTCCTTCTCTGGCGCAGGGCCAGCCATAGTGCGAAAGCACAGTTTGAATCTGGCAGTTCTGTCTCGTCACTGTACATACGCTCGTGGTCAGCTGCTGCAGAGCGTGCCGAAATCAAAATTGCTGATGAGATGTAGAGGAAAATATCTCCGCGTTGTGCCGCTTTGCGGGGCTGATTGCTTAATTGAAAAATTAGAATGTTAGCCCCGCCCCTCCTCCCGATATCATCGTCCATCGCGAGGTTTCACTGTACACATCGTCTGATGAAAAATTGGTAGACATTGCACAACCCAACTTGAAATTATTAATAAACCCTCCCCAATAGAAAGATATTTTAAAGAAATACAAATTGGACATACGGTCAAAAAATTGATTTCTAAAGGATGTCTGTTATTTTTGTCTAAGAATTCAAATAACACATTACAGATCAAGGAAAAATGGGAGGCCGAAATTTATGAAACAGTGCCTCTTGAAACGTCGGAGGAAGCATGTGAAGATGTACACCGTGTGACCAACTCTAAAGTCTGGAGGGAATTCAAATGGAAGGTAATAACCAGATTTTTTCGAACTCCACAGATAATTGCAAAAAGGAATCCATCCTGCTCAGACAAATACTGGAGAAATTGTGGCCAACATGTTGGTAACCACACCCATATTTTATGGTCATGTCCAAAATTAAGAAATTACTGGAAAGATATATTTGATGCCCTTAAAGAAATCTTCCATTGTGAAATCCCTGAAGACCCCATAATAGCCCTTCTAGGTGTGCGTCCAAAGGGCCTTGAAGGTAGAGCTAAAATATATTTACCACAGATCTTATTCGCTGCAGCCGTGAAATGCATTACATGCAGATGGTTAAAACCTGACCCTCCATCATGCAATGCTTGGATTCAAAAAGTATGGGAGTTGTACGAGATAGAGCAAATAACATTCGCATTACGACTTCAGAAAACTGTTTTCTTAAAGAGGTGGGCTCCTGTAATTGCGTTAATATTACAATGACCATGATGTTATACCAGTGGTTCTCAAACCTATCCTAGGGACCCCTCGCCACTGCATATTTTTGCATGTCACCCTCACCTAGCACACCTGATTCAAATTATCAGCTCCTCATGACATTAGTACAGACTGCAAGACTTGAATTAGGTGTGTCTGATGAGGGAGATATACAAAATGTGCAGTGTTGAGGGGTCCCTAGGACAGGTTTGAGAACCACTGTGTTATACTATCATCTCCACCCTGATTTCATCTCTGCCTCTCTAATTATTTTTATTTTTTATTTTTTTGGTCTCGTCTTCATTCTCTGTATAATGTGTACGATACAATTAAGTTTAGGCAATTGTCCATATTGTTTGTGAGAAAATGATGGATTAACATGTTAAAACCCAATGCCATACTGTATTTTATGTAATGCTGTGGCTCTAAATAAAAATATAAGTTCCAAAAAAAATCATTTCTGTAGAGCTGGACATTTTAATAAGGAACAAAATTCATCAAATGACTGAATTCAGCTTTAAGAATGAAACTAACCTGTTTGTTCCTCAGTATCTTCATGTTTCACACTAAATGTTTCTTCAATCTTCATGTCTTCGTTCTCCTCTTTAATAAACGCCATCTTCGTTTGTTCCTCAGTTTCTTCTTGTTTCACAATAAATGTTTCTTCAATCTTCAGGTCTTTACTCTCCTCTTTAATAAACGCCATCTTTATAATAGTGAGTCACATAGATCTCAGTCACTTCACCAAGAGGTTTTCTGTGTGTTTGTCCTGTTTAAAATGAGAATTAACAGAAAAATAAATAAACTCAAACTAAATCTCTGTGAGTCTCAATCAGCTCTAGTTCAGTAGTTCAGTGCACTGGTAAGAGTCAGTCAGAGTGAGAGTTAATAGACTTTGCCTTTGTTGCTTTTGGATTGCTTACAGGCAGATCAATAATATTGTTGAATATTAAGTGTCCCCAACTATTTACACCATTATATAAGAATCTCCAGCGCCTATATTGTTTGTTTTTTGACTAAATTAATATATTTTTCATTCAACTTTTTTTTTTACCAGAAAAATGAACCATCACTGAACTTACTTAAGCTGGACTACGACGCTATTTTCTTCTAGATCTGCTGTTACAGCGGAAACAAACTTTATTGCATTATTTTCCTGTTATGACAGTAAAGCTGCTTTGAAACAATCTGAATTGTAAAAAGCACAATATAAATAAAGGTGAATTGACTTATATCACCTGATTAAACAAAAATCACTAATAACTAAACAAGTCAACAAAAGAACAAAAATCATACAAACTAAATTTATAAACTGATTCAGGATAAAGGGAGCGAAATGAGACGCACGTTTAGTTACTCATGCGTGAATGCGCTTTTCTCATAAAAACAACGTTCATCCGTGTTATTATATACAAAATGTTACATTTACCAGTAATTCATTTCATTGTATAAACTGTTTGAACGGGTTGCTTTGATTTAAACACTTTAAATGGTCAAAGACACAAACCTTTCTTCAGTCGTACACTTCACATGCAGGAGCACGGCGCAGCTTTATGACATCACATCGCCACACCAAAATAAAAGTCCTGTCTGCACGCTACAACTTGTAGAAATATGCATAAAGAAAAACACATTAAAATATTAATTCAACGGATGAATCAGAGATTCCAAATGCTATCAATTCCATTAAGATTTTTTTTCAAAAGATTCTTACCAAAAGATAAGCCAGCGTGAATGATATTCAGACAAGGATAAAGTCATAATCTTGGTCTTCATACTACAAAGGATTGTAAAAAACAGAAACAAAAAAAAACTTTAGAATATTTTAAACTCTTTAGGAATTTGTAGATCAAAATGTCTGATTTCAACTTGTGATCTAACTATTAGATATATTCATCTTATTCCATCTCAATATCTCCACAATATTGGGGCAATAAATAAAATCAAATTTCAACTTTATTTGGTTAAAGTGTATGACTGTAAAAGATATTACATTGCTTTTGTCTGTCTGAATGGAGCACTTAAAATTATTACTGCCTGTTTCGGTTCAAAAATGTAGAGCAGGGTGAAAAACTCAATTTCCTTTTCTCCTCCAACTTCAAAATCATCGTCTAACCTTTGTAGCCTATTTATTTTGTAAATGGTGTTTGACTTAGTCTTTGCACATTCGCTTTGTAAACGTCACACGTGCCCTTTCAATCTGATTACACACTGTGTTGTACCCCATGAAGTCCACTATATGGAAAAAAATCCTGGAATGTTTTCCTCAAAAACTTTAATGTTCTTGGAACATCCTCATGATGTTATCTGTACTTAAACCATAGTCTGTCTAAATACTGGATTCTGATTGGCTGGAAGGTGTGTAATAAAAGTGTAGTTTCAGTCATTTTAATCACCGTTCTACCTGATGTGATCTATAAACATAGGTAAGCATACTAACATAGAGTAACAGTTGCATACAGAGTGAGACCACTATTATAAACATTTGCTATTTACTTGGCTAAATGGATGATTTTTGCGTGTAGTTTCACTTATTTGGTGAATATGGCAATTTTTTATAAATGGGCCGAGGCACAAGATGAACTGGAGGAAATGGAGAAGATATCGTTAAATGAGAAATGTAACAAAAATAATAATAATAACACCAGCAGAGCTCAAGCAGATAGAAGACGACAATGATGAGGCTAATAAAAAAAAAGACATAAATGGATAATTAACACAAAGTCTGTTTGTATCAGAGGCAGAAAAAATGCTGATATTGAGACCTACTCTGCTTCTCTTCTTAATGAGACATTGTTTTATGCCTCTGTTCAGACTACTCTTGGTGTTACAAGTCTAATGTGTCTCAGAGCAGCTATTAACCCCGACACTACAAAACACAACATCAAAAGTGATAAAGACTTCAAGTCAAGCAATGCCATCTTTAAATCAAGTATAAAGCGCTACAGGATGCTTGAATGTTCTCAACGTTGAGAGAAAATGTACTTAGAACAACAATCTCGGGATTGTTATTAGTATGAACTTTATGTTATTAGTACTTGCTGAATGTTTTCATAATTCAGCCCAACTAGGTGGGATGGTGACTCAGCTCTTCCAGCTGTCACTGAACACAGGGTGTGTACCTAGGAAGGAGACAACCATTATTCCTGTGCCTAAAAAAAACATGTCAAGGAGATGACAAATTTTTGACCTGTGGCACTCACTTCGATTCTTTGTAAGTGCATAGAGAAGGTGGTGGAGGGGGAACTTACCACCAAGATAGCTGAGTGTATGGACCCGCTCCAGTTTGCCTATAAGCCAAAACGGGGAGTTGAGGATGCTAGCTTAACTCTCTTGGATACAGTGACTGGACACTTAGACCTTTCAAACTCATTTGTTAGGATTTTATTTATGGATTTCACATCTGTGGATTTCAACACAGTGAACTTTTGTCTATTACTGAATTGCCTGCAGAGACTACAAGTTAATTCAACTCTGTCCTATGGATTAAGGACTTTTTAAAAGATAGACCCCAAAATGTCAGAATGTATGGTTTTAAATCTAATAGTATTATTGTAAATACGGTGGTTCCTCAGGGCTGCGTGTTATCGCCTATTTTATTTTCTGTATATACTGATGAAATCAGATGTGATATTGAGGGTATGTCACTTTTGAAATACGCTGATGACATGGCTTTGGTGGCCTGCATAAGAAATGGGCAATCCCTGGTCACATATAGACAATATGTAGATTCTAAGATCCAAAGGTTCCAAGAAAGTTATCTGAAGTTAAATATAAGTAAGACGAAGGAGTTGTGTTGTGGGAGGTTTAGTTCATCACTTTCTGAACCACTTAAGCTGGTAGTGGAACAAGTTGAGACCTTCACATATTTGGGCACTGAGATTGATAGGCATCTATCCTTTTCTCAACATGTGAATATCGTCTATAAGAAATCTCATTTCTCTTCAGAAGGTTGAAGAGTTTTAATGTTAGACAAAATATCATGATAACAGTGTATCACTCTCTTGTTGAATCAGTTATGACCTTTAATATTGCATCCTGGTTTAATTTTGTTTCTGCTAAAAATAAGAAAAAATTATCCATTTGTCGCGTTAGAGCTCCTTTGGCCAAAAAGAAAGCGTACAGGAACTCTTTTATTCCTACTGCTATTTCTATTTAAATAAGACTAAAAAGTTTCATTAGTATATTGGGCTTGAGTCTTTATTGATTACATAGTGTAAGGCAGGCCTACTTTTTTCCCTTGTAACAATTTTAAATTGTGATGTGCGTGTGATTGTACTGTGTATATGTGAGCGTTTTTAACCAAAGACAAATTTCTATCACTGGTTGATAGAAAATAAAGTTTTTTTAATTGAATTTGAATGTTAGGATAATACAGTCTGAGAACAACATTCATGGAACATCCTTATGGTGTTATTTATTTGTACTTGATGAATATTCTCGTAATGTTGAGAGTAAATGTTCTGAGAAAAACTTCTTTGCCAGATGTAAAGAAATGGAGAATAGTTACTCAAGTGGACCACCATTACAAGCATGATGGCTGACAGTCATTCATAGATTAAAAAATAATAATAATATAAAAATAATAATCCATGGATAAAATCATCCTATGAAGGGTTTGCTGTCATTATAATTTAAATAAATTATTTAAAGAGTACAGAGAAAATATTGAGATGGCTTGCAAATTAAAAAAAATATCAAAAAGAATAAATGGGCAACAAAATGGGCAATATCTTGTTTATGTAGTCATAGATAAATGTGGAAGGAGAGGTGGTATTACCTTTAGTATTGACATTAGGCTCTGCATCTTGTAAGGAACTTAGCTATATGAAATATTAATAATCAATAATAACTTATGATTAATTATGAATATTTGGGTCAGTTAATTGGATTAACTTGACATGGCTAAATTGATATTACAATCAATTAATCAGTTCGTCCAACGAACTCTTTTGATTATTAATTTATTCTAAGAAAAGGGTATCTTCCCTGGCCACAGAAGAATAATAATTTCTTGAGCATGTAGCAAGATCAAAAACCGTAAAGGGACTTCGTATTGCAAGCAAATCGGAACCAAATACATAAAGTGCATACGTTTTATTAACTAAATCATAAACATAAATAAACTAAACACACATATATACAGAAATACAAAAATAGGTTAGTGATAGGATGAAATTGGAAACCGGAAGAGGGACTATGAGAAGAACCATCAGAATTTCATTTTCACATTTCATTGAATTGAATACTTGCATTTGTAGTGGGAACAATTCTTGAAGTTGTTGAAAATTTAAGTCGTTGATGGTTCCGGCAGTGTCAAGTGGAAGTTGGTTGAGCGTTCTCTTTCTCCAGGAACGCATGGCTGGTTTGGTCAAGGCCTGGGGCCCTGTTGAGGCCACGCCGAGCACCCAGGAGAAGTGAGGAAGTCGGAAGAGTGGGTGATTGGAGTCGTTGTTGGTTGGAGTCTTTGTTCCAAAACCCCTGATATTGTCCTTGGTTCTTTGTGAGAGAGGCTTCTCTCTCCTGCATGATCCCATATCTGGTTGGATCGAGGCCTATTGGGCCCTGGGGCCTCCGTGGAGGGGGAGGGGGTTCCCCAGTATCATCAGAACAGTGTTGCGGCTGGATGAAAGAACTAAGAAAGGGAGGTCACATGTGACTGGACCAATAAGCAAGGTGAAATATCCGAGTGGGAAGGTTGCTCTAGTTAATTTACGAGTCTTTGTCCCAAGCGTGGTTATACCTTCATTAATGGTCAGATAGCTATAACACATCCACACTGCATTCTAGAAGAAGGTGATGTACATCAAAGTGTGAGTCATTAAATGAGGATTAATTAGGTTGGAGGCATGATACAGGTGAGGTTACATTGATCGTTAGTTGGTTGTATACCAAGGTACATACCATAATATATACATAATAGTACACGAGACAGTAAACCGTTTACAATGTTTCTTTCACAGTTTTATGCATGTTCATTTATAGATCAGTTAGTCTATGATTAATGCAGCAAAGTCTGTTTTAAAGAGGGTTTCTGTCTTCCCCATTGTCTCTCTCTCTTGTGCATGTGGCCACATTCCTCGGAGGTCGTAAAATCTCCTTATCAGCCCTGTAACATGACACTGTTTCTGCCCTTGTGTTCGTTCGTTTGGGCTCATAGTTTTGGAGTTTCATAAACCTTTGTATATTATGTATAATTAGTGTGTGTCTGATTGGTCCATACCCTACAATCCCAAATAAAAAGCTGCATTACCTTAATGAATTCTGAAGTAGCCTCACAATCTTTGAACTCTGCATAGCGCACCTCCTGCAACGTGCGGAGCGCCACTGCCACAGATCTACTTAAAGTCTGAGCAGCCAGGGAGACCTTGATTGAGTTTATAAGGAGAAATGAAGTGCAATGTAAATACAATCAAAAGTATAAAAAGCAGAGAGAGTCAACCAGAGCAAATATGCCCAACATATTGAGTGTCAGCTTCAGCATGTGGCCAAGCGTCCATCATAACAAAAACATCGTCATGGGTTACTGGATGTGGGAAATGGGTCTTCAAGGGCTCACAGGGGTCTACTTTTAGATCGCTCCCAAGTTGAGTGCACATACGACATTGGATGCATGACCATCCTTTGTCATGCACACCATTCTTATCTGACGATGATGCAGCTCTTCTAATGCACGCTCTACTAAGACTGTCTGTGATTGTGGTGTGAGGGACTTGGTCAGATAATACGCAATTGGAGCCTTCCAATAACCAAGAAGCCCAACCACCATAAACACAAGAACATCGGAAGCCATGTCAGTCTCATTCAATCGATCCCCCATGTCCACATATCCAAATATTGTTTGTGTCTGAGGGTCATACTGGACGTGATTTTTGATGGACATGGCATCCAGCATCAGAGTGACACATCCGTACTTGACCTCATCTCCCTGACGCCGTCTTTCCAGCATGTCCAACATCATTTTATTGAGACCAGGTCTGGCATCAAGAGAGCTCAGCCTCCTTAGTAAAATTAAAAAGTAGACATTTAAAATCAAAAAATGTACGTAGCCATTTAACCACTAACCCAAGTATCCCTATTGTGGACACTGGACATACAAAAGATATCTATAATATCAACATGTATCAGCATGAGACATGGGCTGTTAGATCAGTAAGTTTAACCATTCATTATAATATTGTCTGTAGTGCTTAATGTAATTCAGTAAAAAATTAGACATCATGAAGAATACCTTTCAAATTAAGTGGGATGTGGCAGGTGAATATGCAGGGTATCTCTCAGGTAGTGATATGACTTTGGACCATGCAGATGGAATGTAAGGGCAAACTCTCTCTGGGCCTTGGTGTACTCTATGCCCTGCCTCGACAGGAGATGAACTGGAAGATCTGAAATTCAATTAGCAAAAGTGATTCAGTAGGTATTCTTTTAATAGTAACTAGGAAGTCAACAAAGAACATAAAATACACAAAATATATCTGAGTAGCATTCAAGGTTGTCTTTCAGCTCTTCATTGATGTGATTTTTCTCCTTCAGTTCCTCCGCCTGCATGTTCATCTTTGCCCTCTTTTCTCTGCTCAAGGCATTGCTCTTCTCCCGCTGCAGTTTCCTCACTCTCGCTGAGGCTTCTTCAAGTTTGGCCTTTATAGCCTTAGGACAAGCAAGCAATGCATAAAATTTGTCAGGGGCCTACCGCTTGCGGCTCAAACTCCTCTCTCCCGTGGCTCCCTGTTGTTTTCCCAAAATATACAAATGTATAAATAGTAATATGGAAATTAATAAGTTACTTTAACAATTCAATCTTCACTCTTCAATTCTGTGAGCCTAAATACATGTTTAGATTTTCCAATTTTCCAACAGAAAACACAACAGCATACATTTAAGAAATGGAATAGGCCTGTCCACTTATAAGGCAAAAATATGTTTTGTGGCTCAGGACAAAAATGGCTCTTTTGATTGTAAAGGTTGCCTACCCCTGGGTTTAGTTTCAATGTTCACACATGTTTATTCATTCAAGTGTATGAGTGACGGAGCAAGTTAGATAGCCAGTAGTTCTCAAACTTTTTACACAGAGTACCACCTCAAATAATATTGGGCTCTTAGACTACTAACACCATCATAGACCTTTCTGGGTACCACCAAGATGAAGGATTTAATATAACAAGCCACATGATCGTCTCATTTGTTTGTACCAAGCCATATGATGCTCAGATTTGTTTGTAACAAGGCATATGATGCTCTCATTTGTTTGACATTCCACATGCAAACACTCACAACATCAGGTTGAGGTACATCCTGAGACAAGTCCATTGGCAGGTTGTCTTCCGCTCTTCTAGAGGGGGTTGTGCTTCTTGTTGCTACTAGCTAAAATAAAGTAAAGAAGTTTTGAGTGTCACTCCTAAAGTGCTCACTGCAGCGCAATGTCCTGTCAGAGGCAACAAAACCATCCCTTCTTAGGGCAAGTTCCCACTGCCTCATCTGCCAAAACGTGAGAAATGTACCTAGATATATAAATTATTGTCAACATTCCCAACCCTTTTTTCCTTCTTTCAACATTAAGGATGAGGACAAAAATACACACCTAAATTTTCATATGTTTGGGGTAATTGTATGTGCATGTATGCATCATGTATGGATGTATGTACTTTAGAATAAGACAACCACACTAAACTACTTATAAAAAGGTGTCCAAAAGAAACATTCAGCGATTGTGTAAACAAACTTCTAAAAAGCTTTGGGTCAACAACAATCTTGTAATACTATTATGTCATAGCCCTGCTGTTCCTGTGTAACAGGACCTGTATTGTACATACATCGACTAAGTAACTAACGATTATCCCAAATATAATCATAATATTGTCATATCTTACAGATGAAAGGTGATCCCACGGGCTCTCGTTTTGAGACTATGGCGATTGGAGCATCCGTAGGCTGCGCAAAAGTCTGGCATCTTCTCTTATAAAGCCATCAATTTCCTGTATCATAATGTAAGATGTTTTTAACCAAACCGATTGGAAATCATGTGCAACTTAAGTTATATTGAAAAGAAAGAGCAATTCTGCCTCTCCCACTGATGTAAAATTGCTGGGTAGCAGCTAAATTGTAACGTTAGCTGCTACTAGGTCTCACTCAAAGCTTCTTGTTATTAGCCAGCTAGGCTAATAACTACAACCACAGTAGCACTGGTGCTCCCAACTTCAAAAAGTTATGAGCACCAGCAAAAATTTAGGAGCACCCACCAAATTTGATGTTTAGCTCTGCCAGTAGAGCGGAACGACCAGCAGCATCCTGGCGATTATAAGCCTTAATAATCGAACCTGATGAACCTGATTTGTTTGCCACACACTTGTCCCTGCATTTTTTGTGCTTGCCACTCTCTCCATGTATTGATTTACTTGTGAACGCTGTGTTACCTGCAAACTCTGTCCCACAGGTTTTACAGTGAATGCAATGCATTGATCCATCAGCATAGCGGAGCCACTCGAAATCTTTTAGCCACTCTCTCCGAAAGCTGTACGATTTCTTTTCAGCTGGTGGATCCACATTAACCACATCACCAACTCCAGGATTATTTGTGACTTTAGGTGACGGCTTACAAAGAAATCTATCTGCGTTTGTTTCATCTTCTCTCTTATTCAGCCTTTTAAATTTTGCGCGGTATTCAGCTCCCTGTCACGTAACAACGGAAAGTAGTGAAAGGGAGTGGGAGTGATTGACAGCTAATATTAACCTGATCCTATTACGGGAGAGGTAGGAACCTTGGGCACAATCCAGGCCGGGGTCTCAGCTCGTGAGAGATAGCCGGCCCAAACTCCAGGCACAATACGTTGACCGAAAGTAAGCAAGTCCCTACCCTCTAGTAGAGACCATGCGAGCAGGAGAACTGATTTAACAGAATTTTTAACTCACTGCCTGCAGTGGCTCAGGGGCGGTCTCTGCAGTGCAGTTGCACCAGAGATAAGGCCCAAGAGGATAAAGAGGAACTCAAGGATTTATATTACTTGCTCCTCAGGAACCTGATGATCAGGACGTGCTACCCATGCTTCTGCATCATGATGAGCGTGGAAAACTACTCCAGGGGTAGAACGCGGATGCCATCGTGCCCCGTCCCTGAAAAAGTGTTCAGTGGAAGTCAGGAAGGCTGTTCGATGGGAACAGGTCTGGTTGGGCCAATAAGGGGCAACTTTGAAGACCTGCTCCCTCCTGACTTGGCACCATAGGTGCAAGCGACGGGCGGAAAAGACAGGAGCACTGCTCAACACGACATGTGAAGATCACTGAGCTTCAGGAGCATTTCTGCTCAGCACTTGAGTGTGATAAGTTCACTGAGCTTCAGGAGCATTTCTGCTTAACACCTGAGTGTGATAAACTCACTGAGCTACAGGAGCATTTCTGCTCAACACCTGAGTGTGAAAAACTCACTGAGCTACAGGAGCATTTCTGCTCAACACTTGAGTGCGAAGAACTTCACTGAGCTACAGGAGCATTTCTGCTCAACACCTGAGTGCGATGAACTTCACTGAGTTTCAGGAGCATTTCTGCTCAACATGAAGTGTGACGAATTCACTGACTTGAGCAGGCGCCAGGCGACCATGAGTCGCTTTTAGGAGGCTCACTGGGGAAACGCATTTCTGCGGGCCCCCGGGGCAGCTGAGAGCCAGTGTCTCACCAAGGGTTGTCCGCTCGGACAACACTGGAAAGGAGACGAAACCAGAGAGGCAACTGAGCGGCTCCGGAGTGGTCATGACCCAACTGGACCCCAGGGGATGGAGTCTCCACTCACCCTGGCTATAACTTTTGTGAGGCTCGTCGGCGGCACGATTGAGTAGGCCGGGAAAGAATGGAACGAAGCGTCCTCAGAAGCTTCCGACTCCAAGGAGGAGGTGACGGTTGAGTCGTGACATGCGAGGGAAGCTTAGCAACGGACATAATGTCTAACAACTTGAGGCACGAATGCCCGTGTAGTCGAGAGTCGCCCAGGCCCCCATTAAAACACGCCCTTTGTACATGGCCCCTCAGTTAATGAGGGTTTCGCAGCAGACCGGAATGAACTATAGTCAAACAGGATGAGCTGCTCTGCCACGGTCACCTCGGGACTCGATCGTGAAGCTAGCACTGAAGCGGTCATCATATGGAGGAAGCCAAATGGCTATATCTACCATATGCCCCAGGAGCCTCTGAAAGTTCTTTCAGTGGGACCCTTTCTCACTTCTAAACACACCAGCTGAACACACTCTCATTAGAGAGACGTGTTGAACCGAGTCCACCTCCAAAACTGAAAAAGAGATACTCAACCCGTGGGCGAGATTACTCTCTCCCAGTTGACCCTTTAGACCCAACGGGCTCTGGAGCACTCAAAGGGAAGGACTCTATACTGATAATTCAACCCTTACGAGCAACAAACAGGATGGCCTGCGGCGCAGAAGGTAGAGATCTGAAGCACATGTCATTCAGGTCGGAGCTGCAGACCAATCTTGGGCCAAGATGGTCACGACCCACAACCTGGTAGCATGAAGAAAGAGTTTACAACTGGCCTTCATACCGGCTGGAGGAGCGGCTATATCAAATCCTTCTCCAGTAGGATAAGATAAGCGCGCACAAGTCAGGAGCACTGCTCAACACCAGGTGTGATGAATATCACTGGATTTTCAGGAGCACGTCTGCTCAACACCTAATGTGATGATTATCACTGACTTTAGCGGGATAACCGAGCCTGAGGTGGGGCAGCAAAGTGGAGAGTGTGGTGTTAGTGTGCTGTGCAACACTTACCTGTCTCCACTAGCAGCAGGGGGCGCGTGAGAAGGCGGATGACCGGGTCCTCGAACGCACCAAGCTGCCTGCTGGTGACCAGGGGGGGGGGGGGGCTGAGGGGTGTAAGGCTATACAGGGTCACACCCACCAGACTGTCCCTCTTGGGACCCAGGAACGGATGAATTTGCTCTTTTTTTATAGTGTGGTTACCGCTTGCTCCGCTTTTTCTTTTTTTTTAGGGCATCGGCCGAACAGACACACACACAACAAAGACTCCACCCGGCCCTCACCCAGGGGGAGGGAGTGACCAACTCCAAGAGCATCCTCATGCATCCCTGGGCGGCCCGCTCCGGAATGCTTTCGCTGTTGCTTGCCACCTGGCTTGGCAGCGCCTGGAGCGGGCTGGGCGTCCCTACTGCGGCCGCTCCATATTGAGGCCTAGGTGGAGGCTGCTGCGGAGGCCCAGCAGGAGCGGCGGCCAGGAAACGCTCTCGGTGACGAGTAGGCGGAGGAACTACCACCGGCGGCAGAGTGGAGGCAGCAGCTGGCCGCCCAACCTGGGAAATTGGGGAGACCAGGAACCGAAGCTTGTCCGCATCCGCCATATCAACCAGGCTGAGCCAACGATGGCGCTCCTGGACCACTAGGGTTGACATCGCCAGACCGATCGCGCACGCAACGACACTCGTCAGAACGGACGTAAACTCACAGGCCTAGCCTGTGAACTGAAAACTCCAAAGTAATTGAACAGTGTTGTTGTTGTCTTGTGTGTCTATTTTTTGTGCTTTAAAATATTTTCTATTGAGGTAAAAGTACTTATAACAACATTTACAGGGGCTTTACAATAAGGACTGTCTGATGGCCCACAATCAGGCCAGTTCTTTATCGTGATGAAAGTTTATCATTTGCATATGTTAGGGCAGAAGACATGAAAGAGAATTCAATTCAGTACCTCCGCGTGCCACGTGACATGTTTTGATCACAAACATCCGAAACACGTGCACAGAAAGAGGCTTCTCAGACAGGGGGCAGATACTGCGTTGAGTTCTTTCATGTCTTTTTACGCTTGAACGGACAATTTCGAACATTGTCAAAATGTCTGTCTTGGCAAGTATCCTCGTAAACCTAGTCGGTTATGTGTTACGATACGTCCTCAAATGTTATGAGTTATCTTAACTTATTAGATTTGATTTTGTATGTGATATTGTGAGCTAGCAAGTGCTCTGATTTCGTTTAAAATTAAGAAATATCCTTGCTTTACTGGACTCGATTAAAATAAGTTCAGAGAACTCATAACTATTGTTTATCAAATTAATTAAATAGAGGTAATCGGTGTCCTCAAAATAAATGAGCTACTTGAACTTGTTGGTTTTTACAGTGCTGGTTAGATCACACTGTATAACCCAACAAGTTCAAGTAGCTCATTTATTTTAAAATAAAAATCTAAGCAGTCTGTAGCCATGTGTTTTTTTTCCATATATATTTTTTGTATTTTATTCGTGTTTCATGCATGTATAGGATATCTGTTTAGTTTCATTGTTTTTAAGCTCACTTGCACTCTATAAATAGAATTTCGTAATAATAAGTGAGTATTAACAAAAAATTAATAAAACAATAAAAAATATCAGGGGTTAAAAAAAACAGTGTGTTTTAATATTTCACATATGTATGTTGAATGTTTATACACATAGGGCCCTATTTTAACGATCTGAAACGCAAGTATCAAACGCGAAGCGCTAGTAAATTTGTTGGCAGGTCTTGGGCGCTGTTGCTATTTTACCGGCTGGATAAATGACTCTTGCGCCCGACGCAAGTTTAAAAGGGGTTGGTCTGAAATAGCTTCATTATTCATAGGTGTGGTTTGGGCGTAAGTGGCATCGGCACATGCAGTTCACCATCACGTCTCCTTAAGTCCTCTAATATTTCCTCATCTATGTCAACAACACAACCTTGATTTATGGAAATGTTGTGTAAAACACAACATGCCACAAAGGATGCTGCAACTTTTTGAGGACTGTACTGTAAAGTGCCTCCTGACCTATCCAAACACCTAAAGCGCATTTTCAGTATGCCGAACGTTCGTTTCAATTACACAGCGTGTTTGTGTGCGTTTTCGATTAAAGCGTATTTCACTCATTGTTGCTGGCATCAAAATTGGTGTCATCAGCCATGTCTTTAACGGATACCCGTTGTCCCCTAATAGCCACCCATCCAACGGGGGATTCCCCTCGAAGATGGCATGAATGGCAGAGTTTCCCAGTATAAATGAGTCGTGGCTCGAGCCTGGATAATTCGCAAATGACTTGTATGTTGATTGAATTGGCTTTATGCACAGCTTCACTACTTCCTGAACTTCAGCCAGCCCTTTGTTTCCTGTCTGTCATTATTGGACAAACTGATTAATTCAGGTGTGCCTGGCCTCAGTAACAATAATCAGGCACACCTGGACTAATCAGTTTGTCCAATAATGACAGACAGGAAACAAAGGACTGGCTGAAGTTCAGGAAGTAGTGAAGCTGTGCATAAAGCCTATTGGTTCCCTTGCGGTTGACGTATACAAGTGCGTTTTCTGATGGGGCACGTAGCTGCACATGGGTGCAGTCTATAACACCAAGGACACCAGGGAACCCATACTTTGCAGAAAACGCATGCTTGGCTCTTTCCTGGCTGTCAGGTGTGACGGGAATTGGATGTATTCCCCAGCATGTCGGACTAGACCTGATGTAACTGCATGTATAGCCGAACTTATGGCAGATTGTGAAATGCCTCCAATGGAGCTAAGGGGGTGCTGGAACGACCCAGATGCATAGAAATACAATGCCGCTGTAACTCTCACTGCAACGGGGCAGGCATAGGGACAGGGTGCATCAGTCCCCAGCTCATCTGCCGGGAGATGGCAGATGTCTGTCACAGCCTAGTGGGTCAGGCGTAACTTACGCATGCACTCCTCCTCACTGAGGGAGAGATAGGTCTGTCTGGGCCGGTAGACCCTCTCCCTCCGAAGTCTAATTCTCAGTCCCAAGACATACTCCATTTCACTGTGCAATAGGAAAAAAATATGAGAAAGCTCAACTTAACTGGTAAGTTAAAAAGTAAGGTTTTTAATGTACTTACATTATGGTAAAGGTGATTTCGCAGTCTTCAGATTTTTTTTTTCCTGGTTCTTGACGGACAAACTAATTTGTCAGATGTCCTTATATACATATGTGACCAGTCACGGAAACTAGGGACACAAGTCGGTTCTGGGGCATTTTGAGTTATTCATAGATTCTGAGAGTGTAATATCCAAGCTTTCCAACGATGTGTAACATGTGGAAATCTGATAATATTTGGAGAAGTTGTGGCCATTTTAAAGTAGGCACTTAAAAAAGCTCAAAGAGGAGAAAACGAGCTCTAAAAGATTGTGCAGTTCTCACCTGTCTCTGCTGCTGGGGGTGACAATAGGGCTCATTTACATCTCATTTAGATAAGCCATACCCCCTGTAAAGCTCCTCCATGTGCTTTACAGCTTTTTTTACACTTTGAATGAGTGCACTTCTGCCGCACTAGGCGAAAAACAATTGTGCTGCCCCTCTATTTGCAACGTACCAGCAACAACACACAAAGACCAATAATGCCATATAGCCTGCATATAACGCGAAACCAGCAACAACACATAAAGACCAATATGCCATATACATATAACGCAAAACCAGCAACAACACACAAATACCAATATGCCATATAGCCTGCATATAACGCAAAACCAGCAACAACACACAAAGGCCAATATGCCATATACATACAGTATAACGCAAAACCAGCAACAACACACAAAGACCAATATGCCATATACATATAACGCAAAACCAACAACAACAAACAAAGACCAATAAGCCATAGGCCTACATATAGCGCAAATAGTACGCAACGCTCGTGTGCCCAAAATGTCAACAATATTAAAGTTTATGTAGGAGGCAAATGCCTGCTGGCATTTTTCTTTAAGCAGTCATTTCTGCAATTTTCCAAATAATCACATTTCACCTCCTCAAATTACTGTTGCAAATCTCTTTACACCACTTTCTTATGTGCGTATACACACACAAATGAAATGTCCGCAAGCACATTATATCATCAGCAGGTTCAGCATCTTAAATAACGACTAAAGAGCAAATGAAGCTTAACTTACATTTCAGAAACACGCACGGCAGGCCTTCATCGCAGCAGCAAAGGTCTTAACTGCATCCTCTATTTCGATTCTCCGTCACATATGAAACAGCCAGCCACCGCTGTCAGCGAGCCGAGCCGCCGTATTGAAGCACTGAGGGCGAGCGCGCTGCGCCCATACCTCCGGTTCAGTTTCCCGAGCCCACGAAGTGCGGCGAAAACATTTTCGGTGTAACTGCCAGACGGTTCATCTCGTCTGCGACAATCTTTGCGGCATCCATCTTCATTGAATTTTGATATCAGAGAGAGCTGGCCAGAGCACAGCATAATAAGTAGCCATGTGGTTGACTTGGAGGGCGGGGGCAAAAGCGCCGGGTTATTCAGTATGGAAGTACACACAGACAATGACACGCCACGCCCCTACTGCATGCTAGAATCTTCGAAAACAAGCCGATTTCAACCTCAAAATGTTAGCTTTTAAATATACCAATACTACTATCTCAAACATGGAGAGGCTTCTTCGTGATTTCAATTAACAGATTCTCCAAAAAATTGAAAATCACCAATTTTGAAAAAAAACTCTTCTTTCTCATTTTGCTCGAAAGTTGTGCTGCCGACTTGTGTCCCTGGTTTCTGTGACGGGTCACATATGTGTCTTGCCACTATTGGGCAAACATGTCTGATCCGTCATTACTACAATTAGCCTGAAATCAGGGCCGGCCCGTGGCATGAGTGAACTAAGCGACTGCTTGGGGCCCCTTGGCTACCAGGGGGCCCCCCAAACGAGTCGAAAAATCGAAAAAAAATTTTTTTACATGACTAAACAAGTGACATGAATGAATTAATATGAATGAATGAATGAATAATTAAAAACAAGAAATTTCTGATTTCATGATCAATATACCTGCCTACAACTGCTGCTGTGTCTGCCAGCGTTTAAGTCATGCGCATAATCTATACACCTCGCGCATGCATAGACAATTCAAGCGCAATTGCGCATAGTCACCGTAATGTTAAGCCATGTCACAAAAAAGGACGTATCCCTCTGGTGGTGAAAATAGAAAGAAGAAAATGACAGAGGAGGAGAAAAAAAGAGCAAGATAAAAGTATGTTTGCATGATTATTTACGATATGTTTTGTGCAGCAATTGACCCATTCCTATCTACGGCAAGCCCAGAGGGGAAAAATACATTGCATACACACATATACAACGAGCACCAGTACATCATTACCGGTATTATAGTAACAGACTTTGTTGGATTCTGTCATTTACAATCCAACAAAGTCTGTTACAATAATAATAATAATAATAAAAAAAAAGATTTTGACAATTATCCTGTATTGAGACAGTTGAGAAATGATAATATTTTTACAGTTTTCAACAATAATTGTCATTGTTGAACCCTTGCTCTTATTATGTTTCTCATTTCTCAGTTTTGTCATTATTTTAGCAAATAATTTATTTGATGTTTTGAGACAGTTTGTTTTAAGAAGTTTCAGAGTTATTAAAAGAGAAAAGTAAAAGTTAAAACTTTTTTATTTAAGTAGGCTATCTATTTTTTATTAAGTATTTATTTTGTATTAATACATAACCTCACTGTTTTAATTTATAATGTATCATTATTGCGTGATATTTGTGTCAATAATCGTCAAGCCAAGGTGACTCTGCGTAGTGGGAGGGGGGCCCCCAAATCACATTCTGCTTAGGGCCCCCAAAAGGCTCGGGCTGGCTCTGCCTGAAATATTTGGGTAAATGTGTAAGCTAGATTTAGGCCTAGATTTTTTTACATCTCACACCACAATGATTTCCCTCAGGTGTTAATATTTTTCCTTGTTATAATGTATGATTTGCAAAAACAAAAACTGCGTCTGTGTTGATGAGAGAATCAAAGTGTATGCGCGTTGTGCACCCGCTACATTATGGCCAAACATGTGCGCTTAAAATAGCATTATGAACAACGCGCAACGGGACACTGACAGTGGCGGGATTGTTTTCTGGAACTGCAAAATACCACTAGGGAATGTTTGCGCCGAAACACGCCTCCTTTTTGCGCCGACCCCCCCAGGGAGCGCAAGTTCATTTCCTAGTTTACCGAAGTGCGTCTGTGGAGGGAAAAGCCCACTTTGCGCAGGTAAAAAATAGGAATGATACATGCGTCAGTGTAAAGTTTTTTCTGCGCCGGGCGCAAGATAGGGCCCATAATGTTGAAATTGTCATTTTATGTGCTTTCTTGTCAAGTTGCTATGAACGCCAATTTTCATGATCTCGCCTAGGTCCCCACAACCCCACGGGCCGGCACTGTGTGTGTATGCGTATGTGTGTGTGTGTGTGTGTATGCGTATGTGTGTGTGTATGTGCGTGCGCATGTGTACAAACAAATGCAATGTCCTTGTGCGTGCGTGTGTGTGTGTGTGAATGCGTGTGTGCGTGTGTGTGCGCGTGTGTTAAAAAAAAAGCAATCGGGGCGATTAGTCAACACCCTCATAATTCTTTTCTAATGCTTTCATGCTTGACAAAGAGTCCAAATCTCCTAATTATCATACCAAAAGACTTGCACCCTACAAAAAAACCTTCATACAACAACGCTCATGAGCGCTTGAGAACAAATGCCTTCACAATGCTGTCACTACGCCATTCTCGACTCTTTACAAATGCAAATAGACTGTGTGAATAAGTGATTCTTTTAGATCTGTCTAATCCCACTATTGTGAAACTCGCGAGCATGTGAATGGCATGTGAATCACGAGAGAGAATGACTGATATTTCTTAATACTTCAGAGGTTTAGCGGTCTGCTTTGTTTGTCATCGGTTATTCAACTATTAAACTAAACTGTAAAAAACACAATTTTAAATAGAATAGTTGATTTAGGATTTAACATTAACGACACTTTAAAAATATATAAATGTTAATAATGACATCCTTTCTCTTTGAACACTGAAGTGATTACACTGCTGTCAACTGATTGTGGTTCACAGACAATTTTTTTCTCCTTAACAACGATTTAAAGATCCTTTGCGAGGTGTTAGCAAAAAGATTAGAAATAGCCTACATTTGACACATTTGGTTCCGATGGATCAAAACGGCTTTGTTTGGGGGAAGCAGGGTTTTCATGACCTCTGAGAGTAGGCTGCTCAAAAAAAGCTGGGTTGTTTTAACCCATGGTCAAATATGGACTAACCCAACCTTGGTTTAAAAATTTTAATTACATTTTTAAACCCAAACGGTTGGGTTTGGCCATATTTGACCCAAACATGGGTTGAAACAACCCAGCATTTTTTAAAAGTGTGCTTAATATACTGCATGATAAATCTAATACTTCATTAGATGCTGAATGCTTAAAGAGTGTTTCAAAGGATTGAGTGGCAATACCTGTTCAAGACTATAGAGAGGATGGGATTTTGGGAAAAGTTTATGAAATGGGTCTAGATCCTGTATGCTAACACTATCTGCCCCATTCAGACTTTACAGGGGAACTCATCAGGGTTGTTCGCTTTCTCCCTTGCTCTTCACCCTATAGCGATTGATTATCTTTATGTAGTTGAAAATTCTCACATCATTTACTTCCAAATAAATAAAAGAACATTAAAGATGATAAGATATTCTGAGAAATGTCTCATTTTTTTCCCATTTATACAATGGGAACAATGTGCACAAATGGTTTGGTTACCAACATTCTTCAAAATATCTTCTAAGTTCAACAGAATAACTCATACATGCTTGGAACAACATGATGGTGATTAAATTATGACTAAATGTTTATTTTTGGGTGAACTAACCCTTTAACCTTTTTTCAGGATTATTGGAAGGCATTTTTACTGGGTCATGTATCGATCTGCAATCTCTGCATGGGAACTAAAATGATTAAAATAATTTATTCATTTGACAAGTAATCATTTATTGTAGTGTGGTAATCAGCAGTGATGACATAACACTTTTGATATAGGCACTTTTCTGCATCTGTAAACTTGACACCTATAACACAAAATAAATTCAAAACAAAACAAAAAAATTCTGCTGCTTAATCTTACAGATGGGCCTAACACAAATCAACTTAGGAAAATTATTTTATCTGTAATATTATCATGACCGCTCAATTTCTAAAAGCAAAAGTTTTTATTTTACATGTTATTTAATTATAGATTAATATTATTTCTCACTATATGTGAACATGATTTGATTGCTTAGAATTTTGCTAAATATTTAATTTCAGTCAAGTCAGTAAAATGATCTGATCTATCTCTGCTGTGTATGGTAAAGTTACACACACAACTCAATATAAATAAAGAGAGCTTATTTTATATGTGAAATGACCATGAAGGATTGTTGTTAGTTTTCTGGTGTCAGAGATATTTAGTTATGTTTGTTCTTAGTTTCACTTTCATGGACTTTTAATTAGTATTCATTGGTTCCTGTCTTCCTTTGTTCAGCTCCCGCTACTTGTTTGTCTCCATGGTTACTAATATGATTCATCATTCTGTTCAGCTGTGTTCACCTTGTCATCATCTGTATATAAGATCCTGTGTTTTTATTGTTCGTTGTCCTGTCTCCTTAATGTGTTGTGGTGTTTATCTGTGAGTTTCATTTTTTTTTTTAGCTCTATTAAAATACCATTTACCCTCCATTGTCGTGTTTGTGATCTTTACAACCCGTGACAGTTGGAGGCTAATCATGTAATTGCCTGGTCTTGGAAAAATAAGAAAGTCCTGGGGTCAAGTCATTACATACATGGGATGACCACATGTCTTGCCTTATAAGATTCATTATTCAATGAAAAACAAACTTCATATATTTTGGTCCATCTGGAAAGTGTTTTATGACTTTATAGAAAACCTTGATGGTAATTATTTTATAGATCTAATAGTTAGTATAAGAGTAGATAACTGTATATTATACATGGAGATGTTTTTTAAATATATATGTGGGCAGTCGTGGCCTAATGATTAAAGAGTCAGACTGGTAACTCGAAGGTTGAGGGTTTGATTCTCAATACCTGCAGGATAGCTATTACTGAGGTGCCGTTGATCGAGGCACCTTATCCCCAATCATGTGATGGTTTTCAGTGTGTGTGTTCATACTCGCTGCTCCTAATGTTGGTGATTATGTCGTTGTGCGGAAAACGCATCCCCGAATGGAATCAATCTGACTCAAGCCAAAAAAAAAAACGACACAATATTGTCTTCAGCAGAACTGCTTATAGCTGAACTGAACTTGTTTCTTAATGAGTGTACTTTAATCACTGAACTTAACTACGCTGAATAAAGACAATATGATCTTGCTGCTGCTTTACAGCACAATTTGAATTTCTCTCAAGTTTGAAGTTTAAATTAAGTTCTTTCTATTTCTTTCCGGTTTATTATTGTGAAGCTTCTTTGAAACAATTCCTATTTTAGCCTATAAATCGCTATAAAACTCGACTTGAATTCACTTGGGTATTTCAGTTAGCAGCTATGTAATTCACCATGTAAAATGTATATTTCTAAATATGATCAAATATAAAATTTAACCTACACTTAGATTCAAACTTAAAGTTATCTTATGAGCAAACAAGTGCAAGAGAAAAATATTGCCACAATTATTTCGCATTTTGCGCCTCGAGCTCAATGGTGACAGATGGATTCCAACTGTTTCTTTGTGGCTCTGTTATAAGTGTTGTCCAGTGAAGGGGAAACCTCCAGAAAATCTCTTAACTAGCCGTGGCGATCTCAGAGGCTCCCTAAACGCATTTTAATAGGCGGTTCAGGTCGGCAGGGGCAATTCAATAGCCAGCTTAATTTAGTCAAAAGAGTTACGACCGTAATTGTGTCCCGTGGAGGCGACACGCATATGGCGCTGTCTTATTGTGTTCAGTCTAAACGCAGACAGGAGAACTCCTGGGACTTCATCTCCCTCCGGCTGCCATTGCAAAATCATGCCATTGACGTCGCATTGGGATACCCCGCTATCACGTGCTGACGAGGGGTTCACAAGCATTTGATATGGACTAATCCTATAGAAAGCCCTTTAAATATCCTGAAGCTTTAAAGAAATCCTATTTGAAAAGGGCAGTTTCACACCTGGCACAGCAGGCTAGATTCCAGAAGGGAAAAAAGGGCACAACAGAAATGCTGTGCTGTTGACACGTCTCGTAAATGTAACAGTTGACTAAATCACCATTAATGTTAGGCTTACACTGTTAGACCTTACCAGGCTTTTTTAAAAGTAAAATACTGGCAACACTGTTGCCAATAATTTACTGTTAAATGTACAGCTATTTACTGTAATCTACGAAATTAAAACTCGTGTTAACTAATTTTACTTGCAGAGACCAACTGCCTTAAATTGACCAACTGCCATTTAAATGTATTAACTAAAATGTATAATGCACAAATAATAATGTGAGCAAAGTTGACTGTGAACTTATTTAATTTGAATCCACTAACAAAATATTGTATTTAAAAAGCTTTCCACTGAACCAACTACACAGTCACGGAAACATGCGGTTGCAAATAAAGCAACAAGCAGCGTATCATCAATGTTTCTTCTCCTGGACTGAAGCACAGGCTCTGCTCTTCAGCACAATGGTGACCCAAAAAACAAAATCTTACAGTAAACTACTGGCAACAGTGTTGGCAGTATATACCTGTTTTATAACTTACAGTTTATTATTGGTAATTAATGTGGTAATTCTTTATGAATTACTAATGAGTTCCCTATATTTTCACTTTAGAACACTGTTGCAGGTTATAAGTAATTCCTGTAGAATTATTTGATCATTTTTTATTAATTACTAATGGGTTTCCCTCAGTCGTTGCCTCAAAAACATGAATTAACTGATACATGGCATTCTATGCTCAGGGAAACAGACACACACAGTACTGTTTATAAAATATAAAAACTAATCTGAGGTTAGTTTGAGGCAAGGCACTTGAGTGGGGTTCCTTTCTGAAGTTGATTTCTTGCAGAACACACAAAACCACACAGGCAAAAAACTCTTTAAAATGTATATGTATTTGTTAAAATTGTATTTTCATAATATTACTACTATTGATAACATTAGTAAATAAGAAAGGGCCGCAACTCAATGTAGTTTTTTTATGACTGTTAAGTAGTTACTTAGTTATTTTTCTTGAACCTTAATTAGTAGATAATTAATAGTAGTTCTTCAGGAGGTATGACAGACATCATTAGTTATTATGTAACTTCATTAGTTATAAGTAACTGTTACTTAACACAATCATAAAATTCTATTACATACTGATTAGTTAACACATCTTCCTTAGTAGTTAACAGTAGTTAATGAAGAATTACCTATTCGTTCTTCAGTAATTCCTTATTAGTTATGCAGTAAGTCAGAAACAGTATTCTAAAGTGTTACCCATTTTCTGGTAATACAAAAGTATAAACCCGAGTGGCAGACACGAGTTTGAAGAGACAAGGATTGGTATTGCACTGCTAATGTGTGATGAGAATGAGGGTGAAGCTGCTGACTCAATCTAGAATTTCTGGACTCCTCAATTAGATTTTTATCAATTTATCACACAACAAAAATCACTAAAGAGACAAAAAGCCTCCGGATGGTCAGGGGCCATGAATAAACTTCCTGTAGAGAAGCGAACTGTTGATCTACAGTGGAGGATTATTCACACGGCGATAGCTACGGACAGACATGTGGCACACCTGAATCCAGCAGTGGGTGAGCACTGTAGGTTTTTTGCCAATGGAGATTTTGAGCATCTGTTTTTAAAATGTATTAGACTTTTAGTCTTTTTGAAATACTTACAACTTAGTTTCAGGGCTTTACATAAGCCCTAACAATAATTTTCAGATAACATATTCATAGGACTGAAGTATAGATTTTTATTAAGAAGGAGATTACGTATGTTTATTGAAATCTAATAGGGACAGCAAAACTGGCGATATGGAAAACAAGAAAAAATAAGGGTGTAGAGGTTGCAGCAACAGATCCTAAATCAAGCAAGATAGAGAACAGTATTTGCATATTACAGTCTTACAAATAATGTTCCTGCTTTTTGTGAGATATGGTGTATTAATAAGGTTCTGTTGTACATGATGAAAACTTGGTTAGCTTTTGTAACGTTTAATTATTTGTTTATTTAATTGCTTTTCAATGATTTTGTAATATGATGTTTGAATTAAATAAAAATGTTAGGAAACAATTTTCAAAACAAATTTCCCCCCTAGGAAATAGTGTGCACTAAAATGCCTGCTTTGTGGCATTTCTTAATGTGCTTTTAAAAGATCTTTTTTCAAAGCAGGGATTAGTCACACTTTATCTCATTTGCATTAAGTGTCTATAAACCACCCATCCATTGCAGTTTTCTCGAGCTGCACACAGAACCGACAGAGTGCACACAGAGACACAGCTTTTCTCCTCCTGGCTTCAGAGAAACAAAATACAAGTATATTTGACAACTGTTGGCTTTAAAATATTTTCCTCAATTGAAGTTACATACAGCGGTAACTTCTTGACAAACCATGATGGGAGGGATTCCTAGCAGTCGAGTTTTGTGCCATTGGTGGACAGTGGCCTTTGTACTGCCTTTTCTGTCTACTTTAGCAGTGGGAATGATCATGAAATATCAGACTTATGAAGAGGACGCTTTATTCACTGTCATCGGAAACTTGGCCAAGGACATGAGCTTAAATCCCTCAGATGACACTAAGACCAATTTCAAAATGATGAAGCAGTTCAACGCATCTTTTATTAGGCTCAGAGAAAAAGACGGACAGCTAACAGTTGGAGAACGAATAGACAGAGAAAAAATATGTAAGAATGTGGTCCAGTGTCTTATTGCATTCGACGTTGTGAGTCTCTCGAATGAGCAATTTAAATTAATTCATATTGAAGTGGAAGTAAAGGACATCAACGACCACGCTCCTGAGTTCTCTAGAAAGGAATCAACTTTGGAAATTTCAGAAAACACAGCAGTCGGCACTAGAATCTCTTTAGATGTTGCCATGGACGAGGACGTGGGTTTGAACTACATTCAAAGCTACCAAATATCTGTCAACAGTCACTTTACTATTGAAGTGTTGAGCAGAGCTGATGGGGTTAAATATGCGGAGTTGGTGCTAATGAAAGAACTAGACAGGGAGACACATGCCTCCTATGTTTTGGAGCTCGTCGCAACAGATGGAGGAAATCCATCAAGGTCCAGCACCACAAAGATCAATGTCAAAGTAAAAGACTTTAATGACAATAGCCCTGTGTTCGACCGGAACAATTTTTCAGTTGATATACTGGAGGACTCGCCAGTGGGGACTCTGCTTTTGGACTTAAATGCGGTTGATCCAGACGATGGATTGAATGGGGAAGTTGTGTATGGGTTCGGAAATCAGGTGCCCTTGGAGATACGACAACATTTCAACGTTGACCGAAAATCCGGGCAGTTGACGCTCGAGAGCCCGATTGATTTTGAGAGCAAGAAAACATATGAGTTCGATATACAGGCATCTGACTTGGGTCCTAATCCGAGCCCATCTATCTGTAAAGTTGTTGTTCACGTGCAGGATGTGAATGACAATGCACCAGAAATCACAATTACACCACTACATTACATCACTATTGCCTCGGTCACAGAGGAAATAGCGTACATCACAGAGGATGTTGCTAAAGAAAGCTTTGTGGCTCTGATCAGCACTGCGGACAGGGACTCGGGTGCAAACGGACAGATTCACTGTGCTCTCTATGGGCACAATAACTTCAAACTCCAGCAAGCCTATGAGGACAGTTTTATGATTGTAACGACATCTCCACTTGATAGGGAAAAAATTGCGGAGTATAACTTAACGGTTGTTGCCGAAGACCTAGGATCACCTCCCTTAAGAACAATTAAGCAATATACTATAAGGTTGAGTGATGAGAATGACAACGCGCCTGTTTTCAGTAAACCTGTCTATGAAGTGTCCTTGGTGGAGAACAATGCACCAGGTGCATATATCACAACTGTAGTGGCCAGAGACCCCGACTTAGGGGAAAACAGCAAAATCAGCTATAAGCTCCTGGACACCTACATCATAGGCTCTCCGGTGTCAACTTTTGTCTCTCTAGATTCCGCAACGGGCTCGCTCTATGCGCTCAAAAGTTTCAACTACGAGGTCCTCAAAAAGCTACAGCTACGTATTCAAGCAAGTGACGGAGGCTCGCCACCACTCCAAGGCAGCGCAATCATCAATCTAAAAATCGTTGACCAGAATGATAACGCTCCCTTTATCACACAGCCTGCGCTGAGTAATAATACTGCCGAGGTTACACTACCCAAAAACGCGCCTTCAGGTTACGTTATAACCCAGATACATGCTAGGGATGCTGACGAAGGTGCCAACGCAGAATTGTCATTCAGAATCTCAGAGGGTGTCTCCTCTGTGTTCTCCATTAATAGAGCCACCGGAGAAATTTATCTGAATCGTGAACTCAACTACAAAGTTTACGAGAACTTGAAAATAACAGTAAGTGTCAGTGACAATGGGAGACCTTCATTAACTACAGTAGTCATTATCGATTTCAAGATCATTGCAGGATCTGTTCCCAGTGGCCGCAATATATTCCGGCACAGAACTGACGAGGAGATTCGGGAAGGGGATCATTCACTCGTTATAATTGTGGTACTGGCGGGGAGCTGCACACTACTACTTTTAGCCATTATTCTCATTGCGACAACTTGTAATAAACGAAAGGTGAATAATCGAGGAGACAGCCATTCTGGAAACGAGGACAGAGTTAAAGCGGACCACAACGACCTACTAATTCCAATTCACAGTGGCATCGTGTTTGATATTCAACCTTACTCAAAAAAGCCAACTTTTTCAGGCTTCATCCAGACAGGCAGCGATATTTCCTGCAGCTCTGAAGATGGTACATGTGTCTTTGATCTAAAGGACAAAAGCCGCGGAGTCAAGGCAGAAGTAAGTTATAGCCTATATTGCTATAATCTGATATTATTATCTGGTTCATATTCTAAAGTTTGTTGTTGATGATGATATATATATATATATATATATATATATATATATATATATATATATATATATATATATATAATCTTTTTTATAGGATTATTCCACTCTACCTGGTTATGGTAAAGATGATCTGAGACTTACTAAAATTTGGAAAGGCACCTCAACCATAGCAGCACAAGACCCTCAAATCAGTGGAAAGGACAGCGGGAATGGAGACAGCGACTTCAATGACAGTGATTCAGATACAAGCGGCGATGGACCAAGAAAAGACGATCATCAAAACAACGTTCAAAATGGTAGCCCTAAGCATCAGTGCAGTCTTAATATGTGTGTGTCCATGTCGTGTAAAGCACAATGTCCTTACACAATGGCTTTCAGGGGGGTCAGAGAGTTGACTGGGGATGTGCACACATACCTAATATTATAATAATGCAACTAAAAATAGTGTAAACCAAAAATACAATTAGAAAACTATTATAGTATAGTATAATAGCATATTGCATTGTTTTTATTCTAGATAAATGTCTTCCAAACTGTAGTTTTTGTGGCAATTTACAAGCTTAAATTAGCGCGTGACAGTATTTATTTGATAACTGCATCCTGCCTGAAACTCAAATGTAAAGTTTGCTTCCGTATTTTAGATACAGAGATATTCAGCCCTGCATGTTTTACTGTATGATTTCCTCACTTATTTAAGTGTTCCTTTTTGGATAAGTATGTTGTTTATTTGAAAAAAAATAAATAATTGCAGGTAGATGTTGCCACTATATAATAATTGAGTAGCATACTGACATAAAGACATACTGTAGCTAATGGAGAAATTTCTATATCAGAAAAGTGTTTTTATTGAGAGACAAGAGATTGATAATATGCAGATGTACTGCCTATTTTAATATCAGCTGACATACATGGTCTAGTAAGAATTTATAATACCTCTACGTTGTCTGTTTCCATAGACTAAAAAGCTTATACCTACTGATAATGATCTTCTTTTTGTCTATCAAGGTTTGTGGGCATGCACAAGCAAGTGCAAGATTTTGGGCCATTCAGATGACTGCTGGTGTCCATCTGCTGCCATGACAAACAGCAATTTAGCACATTCCTTTGCTAAGACGGGTTCACTTCAACGAGACACCCTTGTGAGGGAAAACTACCAAGCCCACATTCCAAAAACAGAGGGATTGCAGAATGTCTGTGAGAAAGTAATGCACAGAGAATATGACTATATAGCTATAGTTAATTCACCTCAATAAGTCAGGGTACATTAAATGAACAATAATACAATACCAATGTATTCACCAACAGAAACACACTGTTCCACACATGAAGTGTAAAGTTAACAAAACCTGCATTACTGACAGCTGTTGGTAATTTGTTTATTGTGTGGGGATGTGTGAAAAGTGTAATGCTCTCATTAAGTTTTTTTTTTTACACAGTCAGCTGACCTTGTAGATAATATTTTGTTTAAATCTTTTTGAAAAAGCTAAGTATATTTTTTATAATGCCACTGATAAGTAAACAAAAGATGACTAAAATGATATTGCCCGTTTGATTAAAAGCATGTTGATATATTTTTAAAACTTTTTAATGAAGTAACATTTATCTGAATTCAAAATATGTCTGTTTATATATTTATTTGTATATTATGTCCGTAATGTTGAGAAAATAAATTGTAAAACATGGTTGAGTTGCATTTGGTTAAATGTCTCATTTTATTTATTATTTTGACTTCTTTTTTATTTTATTTGACTTGAATCTTAAGGGATAAAAAATATTTAAAAAGTGCATTAGCTGCAAATGTGTCTTTTACTTACTACAGATTCAAAGACATGTACTGATTATTTGTAATAATAATTTTATTAGATGTCTAATACTATTAATATCCATAACTGATCATTCAAATCTGTAATGAGATGCGTCAGTAATGTAAATGGTGAATTTCCAGACCTCTGGGGATGGTGGCTGATATGCCTGTGGCAGCTAGTGTATCACAGTCTAATAATCCATTTTTTGAATCTTTTCTGAATCTTTTGAATATTCCTTAAAATTTCAAACAATGAAGATTAACAATATTTCTGAAAATAATCAAGTGTTTCTTAATTGTTCTCTACTGTATTTAAATATTTTCTTTTTCTGACTGCCTCTTTGCAGCTATTCCTCTATTCCTAACAAAGTCCCTTATATTTTGAACTGTTCTTTGGGCCAACTCGGGGTCTTCCACCAGTTTGCAGTGACTACATTCTGTATTGGTGGCCAGTTTTCCCCTGCTTATGTGGTCTTTGAAATATCAATATCACAAACAAAATGTGTTGTCCAGTTGAAGGCATCAAAACATGAGTTCAGTTAATGCCACAGTTGACAAGAAATTGCAGTTTACTTTTCTTAAGAATTCACTTTGAGTATCAGTTAATTGCTCACTCGATGTGATTTCACCAACTCTACTAGCCCACATTAGAGTGTGGACAATATGGAGTGTATTAAAGTCATCAGCAACATTTTTAGAATGTCTTTGCTGTTCATCTATTTGTGTGGCTTACCTTTTTGATATTTGAATTAATTTAAGTAAAGTTAGTAATACTACAATTTTGGCATTGTACTTCAACACACCATATTTTAAATGAAACAAAGATTATGAGGTTTTAAGGTCTGATTCTCAGTTTAAATCTGATTTCATAGGGTAATAGTGTACGAACTTGGTCTGAAAGTTTAGTCTTGATATTGAAACCGTACGTAACAATCAGCCAAATAATACTTTTAACTTCTTAATCTTCCAGATTTTGTGGCATTTTGTGACTCAGTCATTCAAACCACTTTCATTTTTAGTCTTTTAACCAACTTGCTAAAAAGAGAATTAATAGAACGTACTCATGGGCAATCAAGAGAACATATGAAGAGAAGGAGGTAAATTTACTTTTATCTCAAATTCAGTGTACATTTCCTGATAAAAAAGTAAGTGCATATGCTTCCTTGCATACAATATGCTTTGTACAAATGCAGTACAGTTAAATCTAGGGCTATTTATATATATCCCTTTCTTTAAGATTACTTTTGCATTTTGATAGATGAAAACTGCAAAATAATTTTTTGGTCTTAGGTTTTTTCCTAACTTAATTTTGAAATGGTTTGAGTTTTTATTTAGCTTTTTTCTTCTTTTCATACCTGGCCTAAAAAAAGGATGCGTCTTATTCAAAGCATATTAAGGTGCTTCCCAATTCAACATGGTGCCCACAGTGGACTTGGTGTTTGCTTCGCTCTCCTGACACTGACGTAATTTTGTTTATTTTGTTATTGTGCATCTTACACGAACAGCTTGTGTGTGCGACATTAAGATACAGCAGAGAAGAACACAATGACATTGACTATGTTCATAGTGCCCCTCCCAAAGGAGGATACTGTGACTTGTCTGAATGACTATCGGCACCTTAACTGTAACTGTGAGGCACAGAGCACCTTGTTCAACTCAGGTTTCTTTTTTTCTTTAAATTCCAACTTAGGTTTACTGTACATTAGGGATGTGCATCTCCATAACTGAGGCCGATGCGATACGCATCTCGATGCATAGCCAACGATACGATTCATTTAAGATACATATAAGCAGCTACCGATGCGATGCAACACGATTCACTACTATTGCTGTACGTTCAACACCGCCACCGATTTGAGCTGCAAAGAAGCTCTGGTCGCTCTGTCAAGGACGCAAAAGTACGGGGAAGCTTGACACTTTGGCCGCTCTGACGTAGCAGCATTCTCTGTTCGATCATGAGAGAAAAGAAGTGTCACAACATGAAATGTAAACAGAAAAAAAGAAGCAATGCATTTACACAAGAAACTTTTTATGATGACAGCATTTTTATAACCGTTTTGGTGACATTTGGTCGGAAAAAAAAAAGAATAATTAGCTATTATTATTATTTGCATCTACTGCGATTGGTCAAATCTATGGAAGTTTATGTGTAGCAATATTCAATTTTAAATGTAATATGCAAAATGATAATGCAATATGTAAAATGACAATGCAATATGTAAAATAGCAATGCATTTCTGTATTTAAATTTACATTTTCCATTACATTTGTGCAACGTTTGGTGCAAAATGAAAATGATAATTCAATTATACAATCTTCATACTATCTTCAAATGGTTACTCTCTGTTAAGATTCTTTTGTGTGGAATATTTGATATAAACACTTCTGCAACTACTTCTGTGTTTGGACTGATGGTTTGAGTGTTTCTGAGTCTCGTTAAATCTGTTATATTTAAGAGAGTCCTCCATTCTAAATTTATTGTGTGATGCGCCCTTCTGAGAGTTCTCAGTTGGACGGTTACTGCATATTTACATTGGCTTAACATGGAAATCACTCACTCCAGACGCTCTATGCGCGTTCGCTGTGAACGCAGCAGTTACATAAATTGGTCACAAAGGAATGGTCACTTTCTAAATAGTAAAAGTATAGCGCATCTACTAATTATTATATATGAATAAATCGTTTTTTACCAATGCAGATATGTTAGAAATGCTGCATCACGATACAAATGCCAACTTGTATCCGATGCACACTTATTTAAATCGATGCATCGCATCGTTAGCTTTTATGCCGATGCACATCGGTGAATCTTACCATCCGTACTCTACACTGAATGTTATATTTTAATTTTTGTTTTTACTTTGTTCTATTTTTTTGTGTATTTGACTTATTGAACTGTTCTGTTAAGGGAGTTGGACAAAGTAAGAATTTCATTGTATGGTATAAACATCTGTGTTTCTTCTGTGCATAGACAATAAACCTCTTGAATCTGAATCTTACCTTCAGAGGGAGGTACACTCTCATTTACTGTGGAAGACACAAATGACACTGATCCTGTTGAACACACAAATTAACGAGTTACTTTTGTCACAGGAAAAAAAACATTTTATCAGCAGTGCCTATGAAGTGAGTTAACATTCCAAAGCCTCCCATGTCATGGTCTTGCTCTGTGGTTGTAGAGTCAAAATCCATAGGCTCCACAGTTCCAATCTCTGATGCTGTGACCTCTGTGTTGCTGTCATCAAATTCGCTCCCACTGTCTTCAGCGTCACTTAACCCAATCTCATCTGGAAAATGGCATTAGTAAAACTCAGGTGTAAAGAGTACCTGAAAACCATACTTGCCTAAAAGCAGATACCTTGCAGCAAAAATTACTCTGAGACTTTTACGCAACTCGTATTGGAATTGGTAACTTGTAATAGAGTATCTGATTTTAGCAGTACTTCAGTCTTTTACTTGTACTAAATTTAGGCTCAAAGATGCACTAGTCCTTGACACCTTAAAGACATGCAGGTGAAAATAATAAACAATTGATTTGTAAAATGAGAAATCATGTTTATTTTCTAAAATCTAAATAAAACTGAACACCTCAATAGTGCAATAAATCAGGGCCGACACAACAGCCTCTTAAAGGGATAGTTCACCCAAAAATGAAAATTGTCTTCATGTAGTCAACCTCAAGTTGTTTTTAAGCTTTAAGCGTCTACAACCTCTCAAGTCTCAGTAAAGCTCAAGTGCACAAAAAGCCCACACGTAAGCCAATATCCTTCAAAAGGCCTTGTCAATATACTGGATAAATAAAATAATGTTAAGTAAAATGAAATAGTCAAAGTCTACTGGCACTGGATGTGCTGGTCATGACCTCATCCCCTAAATCAAATGTCTGCGATTTAGCACCTACTAATGCACTCGCATTCACGTAAAGTAGACTTGATGACAAGTTTGGGGGAGTAAGGGCAAAGCGAACAAGATATAGTTCAGTCAATGCCACTTAGATGGAAATATCACTTCTTTATAGCAGAAACAAACTGCTGTAGAAAAAGTTAGATGCCATGCAAAATGTAATTCCATTACTCATCACAAATGTGTTGGAGTAAAAAGTACATTTACTTATTCAAAAATGTACTCAAGTAAAAGTAGCTAATATCTTTGATACTCAGTACAACTACAAAGTAGCCAAAAAGATACTTAAGTACAGTAACTAATTACATTTACAGCTCTGGTAAAACTCACATAAATAGCTGGACATAAACATCTATGTTTGAAATAGCCTGATAGTAGTATAAATAGTAGTTTTGAGCTATTATACCGTTTATGTTTAATGTGGTCCATGACCACATAATATAAAACAATCCATTACACAATATGATATTGTTAATATTTAACGTAATTCGACTGCACCTACACAAACATAATTTTGAATTACTGTCCAGCCATTCTGTAGACTTAAATTTATATTTCTGAATAGTAGTCCTCGACTCATATTTGGACATGAAAGGTTATTTTTTTTCTTGGAAAAGGATGCTGACTACGCCAAGTCTAGATGTTTATAAATTAACATTCAAAGGAAAAAAAAACACTCAGATAATATCTACAAAGGCTAATTTCTGTACAAACCTTCAATTTCAATCTCATCCAGTGACTTCCCCTGCATGCTGGAAAGGTTTCCTTTCTCCATTGACAAAAGGAGTTTGGAAATCTTAGCCAGTTGTGTTGTGGGAACTGGTAATCTGTAGAAGTCGCGGTGAACACGGATGTTGTGACCCAGGAAATCTGCAACCTGATCAAGTTCATTGTTTTTTAAATTAAGGACTTGTGAAAGTGTGGCCACATGTTTCCTGAGTTGTGTTGACCTGAGGTACTCAGGGTGCTTTGCTCCACACTGGCTTGCATGAACACGCAAACAGTCCTGTCCTCTGTAGTGGCTCATTGACGTTGGTCTTGCAAACAGGAAGACATTTGTGGCACAAACGCCACATTCAGTTCTTCTACTGGCAAGTAGTGACAAAGCATGCACCACACTTGGTGTGAGCAGAACAGCAACCTTTCTGCCCCTTTTCCCCATGATTTCAATTCAGCTGAAATATTTACAGAGCTTCTGTTCAGTCTTCGACAACCCCAGTGCAACATCTTCATGGAGCTTTGTGTTGTCCCTTTCATGAAAACTTTTGAGGCGCATTTTCGAAACTTCCCCAGCACGTCTTCGATTAAACACAATGATTTGTGCAAGTGTGAGTTTTGCAAGTTCAGCATAGTTCTGAGTGGTGGCCTCTTCCTTCAAGCTGCAGAAGGCACTTTCTGCAGATTTCTCAAGGTACTGATGAAGGATCTGAACATCTTCAGTTAAGGGCAATGTTGATGGTTTGTTGTATTTGGCATCACTCAGTGTGTTCAGGGCACTGTGAGACACCAACTCAGACCACCTGGAGGTGTACAACTTCTTGAATATGTCAGTGTACCTGATCAGTTCTTCATCTCCTGCCATGAGTGCCCTACAATGAATACAGTCAGCGATTTTATGCAGTGTATCGCCCAGTTTGAGCGCAAGGCTTGGTTTCTGGTACAAGTGTTTTTCTTCATCAAAACCTGAAACTTTCTTTACTGCTTGCACAACTTTCTGGAAGTTAGCAGGCTTAACAGCGTCCTCTAGGTTATGTACTGAGAATTCTGTAACCAGGCATAACAACAAACGCCCCACTTCACAGAGCTTCTGTCGAATGTATTCATATTTTGTAGGGTCTTGTCCATGTTTTTTATAGAGTGACTGGGCAAACTGAATAATAGAGAAGTCATTTCGCACAACTGAGGCCACCTCATCTTGTTTCATGACACTAAGGAGCTTCCACACTCCACTTGAGATCTGCTGACAGAATGTAGACTCCAGAGCTACAGCCAAGCCCAGTACTTTGGTTCTCCCAGGTGTGTCATCCAAATCTTCGTTTTCTGGCTTAAAGGGGCATCTGCGGACATGTCTTCAAAGCTCCTTACGTATGTACATCCCTTGACAATACATACAGTGAATACTCAGTAGATACTCACCTGTGCTGTGCTGTTAAAGTCATCTATTTTAATTTGCTTGAGGCAGGATTTATGCCAGACCCCTGAACAAACTGTAACACATTTGGAGTAAAATACTTCCTAGGAAGGCATAACTTGAAGGCCTCGTCCTCCTACTTCTTGTCGTCACACCGTTGTTGCATCAATGCGACGGCAGGGCCGAAGAGAGCCCGGCCGGGCTCCACCGATGCACCCGCGATGCGCCTCTTCTCATTGTCAGGAAGGCCCGACAGGTTAAGCCAGAGCGCGCGCTCTCCCACCACAGAGAGCGTCATAGAGTGCCCGCACGGCTTGGACATCCTGCCGAGCGTTACGGAGGACGAGGTCGTTCACCGTCAGGATCTCCTTCCATAAGGGCAGAGAAGGTGTTCCCTTCTCTACCTGTTGCCCTAACTCGTCCAAAATCTCCGCCTGGTAAGCGGAGAGGAGGGAGGAGACGTTCAAGGCCCTGACAGCCAAGGCCGAAGATTTATATGCAGCCTGGTGAACTGAGGCAGAAAAACAGTTTACGGGGAGCGAGCAGCCCGCCCTGTGCAGGGTTAAGGTGCCTGGCGATGGAAGGCTCGATAGCGGGGGGGTCACCCATGCCAAGAACCACCATATCCTTCACCTCGAGGCACCTCGAGGGTCGCTCCAGTTGTGCCTCATGTGCTTAGCGCAAGCTGGGGGAAGAGTTGCTTCCTCGGGCCGGGAGGGGGACCCAGAACTTTCCCGTCATATATGTCCCTCTCCTGGTCAGTGGCGCTGTGGAGCCGGCCACTCAATGTTGAGGCGAGCGGCCACTCGCTCACACACCTCCAGGAGGATGGACTGAGGCAAGGCCGCTAGGGCGACGGCCTTTGGGACGCCAGAGGGCGGGATGGCCTCCTCGTCCTCCGAAACCCCAAGAAGGGCCGTGTCATCTTCGTCGCCGGAACCAGCCGGTTCATCGACGAGCGTGAGTTTGCCTGCGAAGATGTCCTCTTCGGGGAAAGCAGGATTGGGCTGGTCAGCCCAAATAAGTGAGGTGGCGTCCCGGGAGTCCCCCAGTAGCGCGTCGTCGTCACCGTGTCCCCCATCCGAGACAGAAAGGCCGAGCTCCGCACACTGGGTAGCGGCAACTTTCAGACGGCGTCGTAAAAGCTTCTTGGGCAGCATAAGGCAATGACTGCAATTCTCCGGGTTCTCCAAGGCTTCTTGAGCGTGTTTGAGACCCAGGCAGACGACGCAGAACGAGTACCGGTCCTTAGCGGCGATGAGAGCACCACACGCGGCCGGGCAGGCCCTTGATAGGTTGTTCCCCTGAGAAGCAGGTTTAGACAGCGACATTACGGCGAAGAACTCGGAAAAATCCGTGGCAGGCAGCTATGGAAGGAGGAGTTGGTGAGAAGGGCGAGAGCGTGGGCGGCTCCAGATGCAGAACACAGCTGATAGGCTGAAAAACAAAAGTCACGTCTGGCGGAGGCTGATCAGGCGATATATCCTCCTGAAGACACGCAAGTGAGCAGTGTAATTCCAGCCGAACTGTGTACATACAGAGATCGCGAGAAGCGAATGTCAACTGGGGAATAGCAGCGCTTGCAGGCGTTATATGCTCTAGGTAAGGGGGCGGGACCTTACCATAGCACATTGGCTGCGCGCTTCTGTCTGTCTAGCCAGACTTGGTGCATTTGGATGCTTCTGCAGAGGTCAGGTACGGATGCCCTTCCCATAGGTGGATCTCGAACACGAGATGATGAAAGAGAACAGCCAGATAACAGCCAGTAACAGCTAAACAATAGATTGTCACACAACACAAGTGCCATGACAATAACTTATTTTAGCTTTTTGGCTCAATTCTCATTCCTACCCAACTTCAAAAGACCCATGGCTGCTCATAACAAAGATAAATTAATAAAAAATAAAAGTGTTGTTTTACAGTTTGTTTTTGTGATGGCCTCTTTGTCATTCGAACTTCTATTTTTGTACTGAACATTATTACAACCTATAACAGGCAAAAAACAACTTGTAACACAAGAGCCAGACTATTTAAAACATTAACACAAACACAAAAACACCATCCCAATTGTCAGTATATTTAAATATTTTCTTTTTCTGACTGCCTCTTTGCAGCTATTCCTCTATTTTTAACAAAGTCCCTGATATTTTGAACTGTTCTTTGTGCCAACACGGGGTTTTCCACTAGTTTGCAGTGACTGCATTCAGTTTTGGTGGCCAGTTTCCCCCAGCTTACATGATCTTTGAAGTGTTGCATTACTGCGGCGACCTCAGCCTTAGACCACTCTTTCTTTGCCACTCTTCTGGATCCATGTTCTTTATCAGCATAATTCCCTGAAAGATAGGGAAACAAGAAAAAAATATATCGCAAACAAGAAAAAAATATATCACAAACAAAATGTGTTGTCCAGTTGAAGCCATCAAAACATGAGTTCAGTTAATGCCACAGTTGATAAGAAATTGCAGTTTACTTTTCTTAAGAATTCACTTTGGGTATCAGTTGATTGCTCACTCGATGTGATTTCACCAACTTTACTAGCCCACATTAGAGTGTGGACAATATGGAGTGTATTAAATCAGCATACGGTCCAAGTGTCAAAACCAAAGTGATATCTCTGGTGACGGGACCCTCTAAACGGTATGGACCTCCCAAGTCATATTTGGGTTCACACACCCACACACACACACACATTGAAATAGGTTGGTAGATTTAACATTTTGCCACAAATAACTTCACGAAGTTGTACATCAGATTTAATTGACTTCTCCAACCTTGGTGAGTGGGCCGAGCTCTGGACTAGTCTGATTCGGGTGGCTGACGGCTGTATGGATGCACTTACAAAAAATATAAAGTCCTGGGAACGTGATGCTAGAGAAAATATTTGACATCTGAATAAAAAAAGAAACCATTCTACTGTTGACAGAAAGACAGAGGAAAACCTTGCTTTAAAACTCACTGACAACTTAGATATTAACAATCAGAGCAAGATATTTATAAAAATCTATATTTTGTGAAGATATCCCTCTTCAGTATCATCAATTGTGGATTTGGGGTACCACAAATCTTTGGAGCCGTTTCATCATCAAGGCCCTGTAAAAAGGAAAAAAAAAGAAAAAAAGATCAATTATAATAAACATCTTGAAGACCAGATGTTCCCTGTGTAGCATTCAGTGAAACGATATCATGGCTGTAATTCTGTGAGTGTTTTGTGGAAAACATGTCACAGTTCGAATTACGGGGGGTATTGGGGGGGTTCGACCACTGATCTATATATAATGACTGGATAGCTCATGACATTCTAAACTGCCACCAGGCTGTGAAGCCACTGGAAGTGTTCGAGCGGCCATCTTACGATTCCCTACCAGCAGAGAGCTCGAACGGCCGTTATACAGATTTTGGTAGCTCTGACGGCACTTTTAAGATGACTCGCTGTGCAGCATACAAATGTCAAACGACGTTCACAAAAGGATGTAGAAAAACTGCCCACAGGTTGTAATTCAAACCCTATAAGTAGTAATTTATATGTACAATTGTGGCTATTCCTGTGTTTTTTCTCCGAGGCAAGAGTAAGTTAATACTTCTGCAAAAAAAAAAAAAACGATAAAAAATTCAACAGTAGCCTGTAAGAAACCTCCGAGCAGCAATAATCACAATTGTCCAATAGCGACACCCTTTGACAGCTTCAAAAATAGCTTCGTACAAAGTTTTTTTTACCGTTACTTGACACTGATCTAACGTTACATAATGATGTCATTATCAGTTAACGTTATACTTACATTAACCCATACAATTTGTGGATTTTCTGAACATGTACTTACTACACACTTTTAACAAACTACTGATCTATAAAAAACAATGAGAAAGAGCAATATTTTAAGTACACATAGGATTTTTTTCTATAGTGACAAATCTATGTTTTATTTGACTGTTAAAATTGTTAATTTGCCATTTGAAGTTTAACAGCTCTAAACAAGTGATGTTAAAAACGGTCAAACCATGTGCTTAATGTGTAAATAAAAACTTTATTTGGCTTATTGTGTACAACTTTGTAGATTTCCAAAAGATCCTGTCAGGAGGAGAGAATGGGTGGTAAAGCTCAGGAGGCAAAACTTCAGGCCATCTGCTTACTCCCGCCTATGCTCTGATCACTTCACTGCTGAGTGTTTTGATAGGATAGGACAGACAGTCAGGCTTTTCTCAGATGCTGTGCCATCAATATTTAGTTTCCCTCCACATCTGCAAAAGATAGACAGAAAATTGATTAGTAAAGTAGATTACATTAAGTCAATTTTGGTTAAGTGGTCTCAGAGAAAGCTTATTGTCAATATAAATTCTAACACAAGAGGAACACAAACCTTGTTTCCTAGGAACAGACCAACAGAAAGGCCCCTGTAACAGCAGTGAGAACACCTCTGACACCACAACTGATAATCCTCTTCAGACTCAAACAAATGAGCCAGGCTACTGCTTTGCCAGTCCAAGGACCCTCACCAGAAGGCTGATTAAAGCAATTAAAGCAATTGAAACAATCAAAGATCACAAAAAGAAATCCAGAATGTACAATCAAAAAAACAGGAGAAGCACAACATTTTTTTCAAACTTACAGAATATCATTCAGTCTTTAAGGGAATCTCAGTTACTGACAGAGAATGGAGCATTCATGCTTGAAAACTGTCCTGAAGTGCCATTAGAAATCCTGAAGAGAGACAAATGTGGTAACGAAAAATATCACCCAGCCCTTAAGTCATTTGCACTTACACTGCAATTCTATTCAGCTAAGGCCTACAAGCATGTCAAGGAGACCTTCAACTTGGGTTTACCTCACGCATCAACAATAAGAAGGTGGTACAGCAGCACTGGAGGAGATCCTGGATTCAGTGAAGAGGTACTAACCTCTCTCAAAGCTAAATCATCAGCAGCCCAGGCCAAAGGACAGGAGATGCTCTGTGCACTAATGATGGATGAAATGTCCATTATGAAGCACATTGAATGGGATGGCAAAAGAATGACAGGTTATATAGACATTGGCACAAAAATAACAAATGAAGGCATACCAATGGCAACAGAGGTACTTGTGTTGATGGCTGTCTGCATCCATGACCACTGGAAAGCTCCAGTTGTCACGGTATACGTATTCTCTGGTCTCTTCTTGTCTCGTGTTTATGTTGTTGTATGAGTGCACGTGCGTGTGGGCGTGAATGATTGGCACTCCGGATCCGCTCCAGCTGATCATCATCATCTCACCAGCTGCACGTTATCTCTCAACCATATATATTCTTACCTCTGTTTCTGCATCCTTGTCAGTACGTTGTCTCTGGTCCTCGGTGTTGGTGTTCCTGTGTTCCTGTGTTCCTGTTCAGCCTGGTGTTCCTGTTTCGTCTTCGTGTTCAAGTGGATTGGGGTTTTCGTTGTCGTCACGTCTTCACTGCACGTCTTCACGAGTCCTGGCCACCGAAGCCCCTGCGTCACTTCACCATCGGCTGTACTGTGTGTCCTATTCTATATAACTTCATTAAATCTGTAACTTGCATCTGCTTCCTGTCGTTCATCCCGCGGTCATGACAGAACGTACTGACCAACAGATGGAAGCAGCAAGAGCGTCTTCATCATCTCTGGATGATTTCATTCACCATAGCATTCGCAGAATGGATGCCCAAGAGAGAGAGATCGGCGGCACGGGACGCGCAGTACAAGCCCTAGTGACGCAGGTGTCCGAGCTCACCCAGCAGATCCAACGCCTACGAGTTCCCACTGCGCCGCCCACACCAGCTGTTCCCCCCACACCACCTGAGAGCGCCTCCCAGCCGGAGCCACGCCTTCCAGTTCCAGAAGCTTATGGAGGAGAACCCTCCTACTGCAGAGCGTTCATCACTCGGTGCTCGATGCACTTTGCACTACAGCCCCGCTCCTTTAACACCGAACAGGCTAAGGTAGCGTTTATTTTGACTTTGTTGACTGGGAGGGCGGCGCTATGGGGAACGGCGGTGTGGGAGAATCAAGACCCATGCTGCGCCTCGTTCCAGACCCTCGCCGCCGAGATGAGAAGGGTGTTTGATCGGGCGGTCTCTGGGCGTGAGGCCGCTAGGACCCTGGCAGAGCTGCGACAGGAGGGAAGATCAGTTTCGGACTATTCAATTGAGTTTCGAACCCTGGCGGCGGAGTGCGGATGGAACGAGGAGGCGCAGTGGGACATGTTCCTGCATGGGTTGGCTGACCACGTCCAGAGGGAGATCTACGCCCTGGACCTGCCCACCACCTTGAACGGGCTCATTGACTTGGCGTTGCGGGTGGACGCTCGGTTGGCTCGAGTTGAGCGCCGGGCTAGATCCACCCGTACCTTCGGAGACGTCGACGGGTTTCGGTCCAGTGGCAGGGACGTGGTCAGTCCCAGCAACGATCCGGAGCCCATGCAGGTGGGTCGAGCTCGGCTTTCCCGGGAGGAGAAGGAGAGGCGGAGGTCCCAGGGCCTTTGTCTTTATTGTGGAGGATCGGGCCACTTTGCTTACAACTGTCCAGTAAAAGGCCCAGCCCGGTAGTAAATTTGAGGCTACTATCGGGTGGGATCTCCGCCAGGAAGACCTCATCAGCTGTTACATCAACCTCCACGCTCCTTCCGGTAAGGCTTAGGTGGTCAGTCCACCAGCACGATTGTCAGGCACTATTGGATTCGGGCGCAGAAGGTAATTTTATGGACCACAAATTTGCTCAAGATTTTCAGATTCCCCTCAAACCACTCACTCACAAGATTTCAGTTCACGCACTCAATGGACAAGAGCTACCCACTATTTCCCTTGCCACTGAAGACATCACCCTCATTACCTCTGGAAATCATTCTGAAACTATCTCGTTCTATATTCTGGACTCACCCCTGGCACCCATCGTACTTGGACACCCGTGGCTTATCCAACACAACCCCCGAGTGGACTGGCATCACCGATCTGTGCTGGAGTGGAACAAGGGGTGTCATAAGTCTTGTCTTGTGTCTGCTTGTTCGTCTGTGCCTGTTTCTGTGTTTCAGCAGGAAGCAGGGGATTTGTCTAACGTGCCCGCAGAGTACCATGACCTGAAGGAGGTGTTCAGTAAGTCTCGTGCTGCTTCTCTACCTCCGCATCGTCCCTATGACTGTGCTATAGATTTACTGCCAGGTAAGTCTCCGCCCAAGGGCAAGTTGTATTCACTCTCTGTTCCTGAGAGAGAGGCTATGGAGAAATATATTTCTGATTCTCTAGCAACCAAGTTCATTCGCCCTTCCTCTTCTCCAGCGGGGGCGGGGTTCTTTTTTGTGGGGAAGAAGGACGGGTCTCTGCGACCTTGTATTGATTACCGAGGGTTGAATAACATCACGGTAAAGAATACTTATCCTTTGCCGTTGATGTCTTCAGCTTTCGAGAGGTTGCAGGGAGCGTCCGTCTTCACAAAATTGGATTTGCGTAACGCTTATCATTTGGTTCGCATTAGGGAGGGGGATGAGTGGAAAACAGCATTTAACACCCCCAGGGGGCACTTTGAATACTTGGTCATGCCTTTCGGGCTGTCCAACTCTCCTGCTGTTTTCCAGGCATTGGTCAACGACGTGTTGCGAGATATGATCGATCAATTCATATATGTCTACCTGGATGACATATTGATTTTTTCTTCTTCTCTCCAGGAGCATGTGCAACACGTACGACGAGTGCTTCTGAGGTTGCTAGAGAATGGGCTTTTTGTCAAGGCGGAGAAATGCGATTTTCATGCACAGTCTGTCCCTTTCTTAGGTTACATCGTGTCGCCTGAAGGAGTGCGGATGGACCCTGAGAAGATTAAGGCTGTGGTGGAGTGGCCAAGTCCAGATTCCCGCAAGGCCCTGCAGAGGTTTCTGGGGTTCGCCAACTTCTACCGGCGTTTTATTCGCAATTTCAGCCAACTAGTCGCACCTCTGACTGCCTTGACCTCCCCCCGAACGACGTTCAGGTGGTCGGACGCAGCTGAAGCTGTGTCCGTCAAACTGAAAGGCCGCTTTGTTTCAGCCCCCATCCTTGTTGCCCCTGATTCTTCACGTCAGTTCGTGGTGGAGGTCGACGCGTCGGAGGTGGGAGTAGGTGCAGTGTTGTCCCAACGCTCTCTTGCAGACGACAAGATGCATCCTTGCGCGTTTTTTTCTCATCGATTGTCACCCACCGAACGCAATTACGACATTGGTAACAGAGAGTTGTTGGCAGTTAAATTAGCATTGGAGGAATGGCGCCACTGGTTAGAAGGGTCGGGGGTACCTTTTATCGTCTGGACCGATCATAAGAATCTCGAGTACATTAAAACCGCTAAAAGATTGAACTCCAGGCAGGCTCGGTGGGCTCTATATTTCGGTCGTTTTGAATTTTCCCTGTCTTATCGTCCGGGTTCCAAGAACATCAAACCCGACGCCCTGTCTCGTGTATTTGATTTTTCCGAGCGCCCGTTAACTCCCGAGTGTATTTTACCCGAAACGCTATTCGTTTCAACACTCACATGGGAGGTCGAATCGAGGGTCGTTAAGGCCTTGGAAGGGGTAACGCCTCCGCCCGGTTGCCCACCGAATCGATTATTCGTGCCGGAGGGATTACGGTCAGACGTTATTCAGTGGGGTCATGGTTCCAATGTGGCTTGCCATCCAGGGGTAAATCGGACTAGATTTTTAGTCAAGCAACGATTCTGGTGGCCACTTATGGCTCGCGACATTCACGATTTTGTTTTGGCTTGCTCGGTTTGTGCCACTGGTAAGACTTCCAATCGACCTCCAGACGGGTTACTTCAGCCGTTGTCGGTTCCTTCGAGACCCTGGTCCCATATCGCTCTAGATTTCATTACCGCCCTCCCACCCTCCCAGGGTAACACAGTAGTTTTGACTGTGGTGGACCGGTTCTCGAAGGCAGCCCATTTAGTTCCCTTACCCAAATTACCTTCAGCTAAGGAGACAGCGGTGGCAGTCGTAGATCACGTCTTTCGGTTACATGGCCTCCCGACAGACGTAGTTTCCGACAGGGGACCCCAGTTCGTGTCCAAATTTTGGCAAGAGTTTTGCAGATTACTGGGGGCGACTGTGAGTTTGTCCTCTGGATTTCATCCCCAGAGCAATGGTCAAACCGAGAGAGCCAACCAGGATTTGGAGAGAGTGTTGCGATGTTTGGTCTCCAAGAATCCTTCCTCTTGGAGCCAACAACTGTCTATGGTAGAGTACGCGCACAATACGTTACCAGTGTCGGCTACGGGCCTATCTCCGTTTGAGTGTAGTGTAGGTTACCAGCCACCTATTTTTCCCAGTCTGGAATCCGAGGTTGCGGTCCCCTCCGCTCACGCCTTTGTCCAGAGGTGTCACCGCACTTGGACTAGAGCCCGGGAGACTCTACTCCAAGTGGGGTCCCGCACCAAGGCCAAGGCCGATCGCCACAGGTCAAGGCCTCCCGTATACGTCGTTGGTCAAAAAGTGTGGCTTTCAACTAAGAACATTCCTCTCCGCACCGTTTCTAATAAACTTGCACCCAAATTTATCGGCCCGTTCGCTGTCACCAAGATCCTTAGTCCGGTGGCAGTCCGCCTCAAATTACCTCCCGCGTATAGGAGGGTTCATTCCGTGTTCCATGTATCCAAGATTAAACCCGTGTTTCATTCACACATTAATCCGCCGGTCCCGGTTCCTCCTCCACCGCGGCTCGTAGATGGGGAGACCACATATTCGGTTAATCGGATTCTGGACTCTAGGCGGAGGGGACGCGGATTCCAGTACTTGGTGGACTGGGAAGGTTACGGTCCGGAGGAGAGAAGTTGGGTTCCTGCTCGAGACATCCTGGATCACTCCCTTATTGATGATTACAATCGACAGGTAAGGGGGTCTGGGAACGCCAGGAGGCGTTCTTAGAGGGAGGGGTACTGTCACGGTATACGTATTCTCTGGTCTCTTCTTGTCTCGTGTTTATGTTGTTGTATGAGTGCACGTGCGTGTGGGCGTGAATGATTGGCACTCCGGATCCGCTCCAGCTGATCATCATCATCTCACCAGCTGCACGTTATCTCTCAACCATATATATTCTTACCTCTGTTTCTGCATCCTTGTCAGTACGTTGTCTCTGGTCCTCGGTGTTGGTGTTCCTGTGTTCCTGTGTTCCTGTTCAGCCTGGTGTTCCTGTTTCGTTTCGTGTTCAAGTGGATTGGGGTTTTCGTTGTCGTCACGTCTTCACTGCACGTCTTCACGAGTCCTGGCCACCGAAGCCCCTGCGTCACTTCACCATCGGCTGTACTGTGTGTCCTATTCTATATAACTTCATTAAATCTGTAACTTGCATCTGCTTCCTGTCGTTCATCCCGCGGTCATGACACCAGTGGCCTATTTTTTAACACATGGATTGACTGGGTCAGAGAGGGCTACTCTGGTGCGTCAATGCATCAATAAATTGTCAGATGTGGGAGTGAGGGTGGTATCCCTGACGTGTGATGGTCCATCAACACATTTTTCCATGCTCAAGGACCTTGGAGCAGACTTGCATTTCACAAACCTGAACCCCAGTTTTCAAGATCCATCGCACAGCCACAGAAGTGTCCATGCCATCTTAGATGTTTGTCATATGCTAAAGCTGGTACGCAACACCTTGGGGTCCTGTGGCATTATTGTAGATCCCTGTGGAAAGAGCATAAAATGGGAATACATCAAGTCTTTACATTGACTGCAAAAGGACGAAGGGCTACATCTGGGCAACAAACTGAGATCAGCTCATATAGATTGGCAAAGTCAAAAAATGAAGGTAAACCTTGCTGCACAGACCCTAAGCGCCAGTGTGGCAGATGCCCTCCGCTTCTGCGAGCGACACCTGCAGCTCCCCCAGTTCGCTGGCTGTGAGCCAACATGTAAATTCCTGGAGACATTTGACCGACTTTTTGATCTGATGAATTCCAGAAATCCCATCGCCAGGGGATTTAAAAGTCCCCTGAGGCCTGTTAATGAAAACACCACCATGGCTTTCTTAATGGAAGCTTACAATTACATTAGTGGATTGAAAGAGCCAGGCATTTACGGATGACCCCTTGTTGAAACAGCCAAGAAAACTGCCTTCCTTGGCTTCCTGGTGGCAATAAAAAGTTTTAAACAATTATATGACGCGTATGTGAGACCACCAACATCGCAGTTACAATATCTGCTGACCTACAAATTTAGCCATGACCACCTTGAGCTTTTTTTTTGCTGCCATTCGCTCAGCTAATGGATGGAACAATAACCCCACAGCGAGGCAGTTCAAGTCAGCATTCAAAAGAATGGTAGTGAGACATGCCATCAAAGCCAGTGGCAACTGCTCTCCACTGGACAGCACAGTGGAACTGGAGGCAACACCTTCTTATATGTTGTCATTTCGGCGAAGCGACATGCAACCTGAAGCAGAAGAGAATACAGAAACCTACATCACCGCAAGCCTTCCCAGTCTGTCCATGTTTAAAAAGGCTGTGGTCGGCTACATAGCTGGCTTCGTAGTCAGAACAGCTATGAAGAAAATTCACTGCCCTACCTGTTTATCAGGACTCAGTGTACAGAGCTCATTCCAAGATGAGTTTGGACACACCCTCATCAACGTGAAGTCCCGAGGTGGACTTATCAGACCATCAGACAGTGTCCTAAAAATCTGCAAAACAGCTGAGAGGTGTATTCAACAGCACTTACTCACAAGGCACATCTTGTGAGTACTCCATGGTGGCTCTACATTTAAGGAACTTGAGGCACACATGTTCAGCCTAGAACCATACAACAATCATATTTTCTTTCTCATTAAGTACATTGCAGACAGCTACACCAACATCAGGCTCCACTTCCTTGCAAAGGAAACATCTGCTGCATCACATGTTAAACGCCTGCGCAAAACTCTGGGCAAGCTTGTTCTGCACAAAATCCAATAAGATAAGGCAATCTTGCCGGCATGAATTCACTGAAGATTAAAAACAATTAAACCTCTAATTTTAAACATTGACCATGTCTCTCTCTCTCATTTTAAATGTAGTTATATTCATCTAAAAATAATGTATTTATAATAGGTCAAAAACAAACGAGTCTAAGTACATTTCTGTATCAAATGTCACTACTATATAAAGCACTGCAGTTTAATTACAACTAGTCTAATGTAATGTTAGGAAAAATATCTGCATTGCCATACACTGTACCATCCCTTCAACTGACTGAGGCAAAAACTTTTTTTTACAAGCAACGTAATTTAGGTATTCTAATGATCACATTTTTTTATTACGATATAATAATTTGTTGTTACGATAACTTATTTGTCCCCTCGTTTTAATAAATCGTGGACACGCTGAACTTATTCCCTCCCTCATTTTAATTTAACGAATTACAACATGGCCACAATATAGTAAAACGACGGAACAAATTAGTTAAACGTGCTGAGGTACTATTAATTCGTGGCCACGAAACAATATTCAACTGAATATTCACCAATTCACAAAAATATAGGACTTTTGCATTTACCATTTAATTAATAGTGTCATCATCTTTATGCACCAACTGTTTTTCTTACCTGTTAAGATAACTCTTCAGTGAAGGCCGAGTCCCGTCTCATACCGTCTATGTCCGAGTCCGACTAGCTTCTTCTTCATTCAAAGGGCAAATCACAAAATAAAACACGTCATTACCGCCTCCTGCTGTTAGCCTAGAGTCTAGACAGACACTGTCCATGCTCCTCTCTCCAGTATCAAAGCAATTTTTAATAAGCAGGAATAATTTTCGACTTTAAACAAATAGCCATTTAAATGCTTAGGGTGTTTGCGTTGTAAAAAGGGAGACTTTAGATTTTAAAACGGTGTCTCGTTATGCAATGTTTTCTCAGTCAAATCATACAATTTCCTATAGATTCAATAGAACGCGTGTGCTCACTAGGGAATACCAATATGGCGGCGCGGTGGCTTCACTCTTTATGACGTCATGAGCTATCCAGTCATTCTATATAGATCAGTGGGTCCGACCCCCCTAGATGAGACTTGGACCCTCCCAAAAGGGATGAAAATAATAGTTTGGGGGGTACTGAAAAAAACTTAATAAAATATAATGTAGGCCTATCTAAAATTGTATGTATTTAAACGCAGTATTATCATCACATACCAACAATGCAGGAAATATACGATTTTCAAACCCTCACTCCCCATTGGGCTGTACAATTTCTCTGGTACGTTCAGCTCTTTGATATCCTACATATGTACTCTTCACTGCCCTGAAGCGCAAAAATCAGCCTTTTAAATATCAACTACCAGTTGGGCTCATTGTCTCATTCTTCATCAAGCAAGGATACGTGAGTATTGCGTTTAATTTACCTCAGCTAAATAAGATATGTAATTATTCAAACACAACCTACAACTTCATTTTCTAATGTGACTAATGTAGCAGTGTGTTGCTACGGAGCCCAGGAAGTCTGTAGGGGAAAAAAACAATCTGTGGCGACAGTTTTGCAATCCGTCCCCTCAGTTTATAAAGTGTACCGACAAATTCTTAAACTGTTCCCTCGGTTTAACAAATCGATTCGTACCCACGTGTTCCTAATCCGTGCTCTCAGATTTGTAAACCGTGCCTTCAGTTTTTGCAATCTGTAGCCTACCCACAATTTCATAAACCGTGCCCACGCTTTCGCAATCCGTTCATGTGATAGTAATACAGTCATAATACAATTTAGACAATAATAATACAGGGCTAAGATAGAGATTTTGACACATATCCAATGGTTTGTGCAGAGTGTTGAGCGTGCACTGCATGGCACGGAGGCGTCGGCGCGAACACTTTCATTTTTCTATCAACAGTGCAAACCACTTAAAATACTAATTTCTGGTCATACAGAAAAGAATAATACATCATTCGCAACTACTTTTATTTTATTTTTGTAAACTTACAATAACAAGAAAATGTGCTAACCACTGACTTGTGAGCATCGGCGCGTGATGTTTCAAGCATAATAAATGTGTCTGAAAAAATAACAAGGCATTTTAATTGTTTATTATTATGCAAAGTCTTTTTTTGCTTATTCTATTATACTGAGCTTTTTCCTCCCAAAAAAAAGGACTTTAAAGATACAAGTAAATGTCGTTTTTTAGAAAATTCAAGTAATTATCCATTTCAAAAAATTTAGTTTAAACGTAATGAGCATAGCCTACGCTAGTCTATCTGTATTTAGGTGCGAGATAGGTCTTCACTCCCGTCCCGAACATTTCTTCACTTTATTAAAAGATCGTTATGAATTTTAATGTTTGACGTTAACACATGAATCAACGTGATTCATTTCAAAACATTGATGCGAGGGAATTCACTTACATACAACCTACTTAAACTTCAAATAAATTTCATTTAACAGAGCAACTATGAGTAAAAGAAAAGGGACAGTGGGAGTACCATTCTTTTTGTGGTAAAAGAACAGTAAGTACTAAGTAGGACATATAACAATTAAGAGACCGGTAATTAAGGTACGAGTGCTGATATATTTAACAAAATGTTAATGTGTATGAAGAAAACAGGTCCTCTGCAGGAGCAGGACAATGAACAGGCAGAAGGAAGTAGCAGACAGGAGCAGGGAGCAAGAAGTAGCAGACAGGAGAAGGGAGCAAGAAGTAGCAGACAGGAGCAGGAAGTAGCAGACAGGAGCAGGAAGTAGCAGACAGGAGCAGGAAGTAGCAGACAGGAGCAAGGAGCAGGAAGTGGCAGACAGACACAAGCAGAAGGAAGTAGTGAACGTGAGCAGGCAAGAGGAGGTAGTGGACATGACCAAGAGGTGAGATTGTTAGACATAGAGATCTGCATAGTATGCAACCAGATCAAATGCTAATAGCCTTTTTCTTTAGTTTATTACAGGGATTGATCATAGGGAGACAGGGATAATGCCATTCTGCTGTACACAAGAACAGTGCCTGGGGTGGAAAGATAGAAATTTGTGGTTATATTCAAGATGGAATGCTAGGTTGTGCCACTTGCAGAGACGCCAAGACATTGCTCTTGTCTGACAAATATATTGGGATGCACTTTTCACAGCAATGGATAAATGGAGTAGTTGACAGCTGTTCTAAGATAACTCTGGCAAAGAAATCTACAAGAACTGTGACAGTGCAGCACACCAGAGAGCTATAGAGATTGAACATCAGAGGGAAAAAGATGTATTACCCAGAAACATATTGGAAATTAGTGCTAATTTAATTTGTGAAACCACCAGCTCCTTCAGAACAGCTTATGCTGTTGCTAAAGAGACATTGGCATTCAGAAAGATGACATCCCTTATGACACTCCAAGAACTTAATGGTGCTGTAGTGGGGGAGGTGCACAGATCAGACCACTCTTGCGCAGAAATCATAGACCACATTACACATGAAATGAAAAAAAAGCTAGTCAGAACAATTAGAGAAAATAACTCTGTTCTCTGCATCTCTGTTACAATAGATAAGAGCACTGTGTTTGGCCGGGCATACATGATAATTTTTATCCGATGTGATGTTAGTGGAGATGGCGATCTTGACAATGTCTTCCTAGATCTAGTTGAGTTGAGGGAGGGCACAGATGCCACTTCCATTTATAATTCGTTTAGAAGAAGTCTGAGGGAAGCTGGCTTTGATGATGTTTTTTTACAACATAATCTTATCAGTGTTGCTTCAGATGGGGCCTCAGTTTTAACTGGTAGTAAACCTGGTGTAATTACTAAACTTAAGCAAGAATTCCCAAAGATAAAATGTATTCACTGTCTAGCTCACAGATTGGAACTGGCTGTAGCAGACTCCCTTAAATCTGTGTCTGGCTGTAACCATTTTGAGATTTTCATTTCTAAATTGTATAGTTTATTCAACCAGTCCCACAAAACCACTCGGTTGCTGCTTGTGACAGCCGTAGATCTTAACATACAACTGCTCAAGATTGGCCAGGTATTTACAATTAGGTGGGTGTCAAGCAGCTTTCAGACTGTGAAAGCTGTCTGGAGAAACTACCCGGCCCTGGCCAAATTTTTCAGAGCAGAGAGTGAAGATGCCAGTAACCCAGACATTATGAGGAAAAAGTACCTTGGACTTTATAAGTATCTCACTAGTTCAATGTCCTGTATGATCTGGCCTGCATGAAGGACATCTTAAGAGAACTGCAGAGCCTTTCGCTGAAATTGCAGCAAAGAGACTCCTCACTTACCAGCAGTTTTTCCTATGTGCGACAGACTGTCAACATCCTTTCAGCAATGAAAACACGGGGTGGGAAGTCTATCTCCAAGGCTGAGCAGTGTGTGTCATTTGGCCAGTTCAAAGGTGTCACCCTTGTTGGTGACCATGCAGGAAAGATCACTAGACATCAGTTTTTTCAGACAGTTGTGGACAACTTGACTGCTCGCATGCCAGCCGATGATCTGGTGCAACTGATCCAGCCCCTTGATAAATCTGCCTGGCCAGAAAAGCAGGAAGACTTCATTTTACATGGGGAAGCGGAGGTCCACTTGTTTGCCAAGTTGCTTGGAGAGCGAAGCAGAGAGGCTGTAGAGGATTTCAGAGATTTCAAACATGGCAGAAAGGAAGGAGACACAGTTTTCATCATTCGAAGTTCAGGAGTGAAACATTATTGTAGATACAGCAGATTTCTGACGGACAGTTTAGATAGTAGACATTCTGACAAGGTAGAAGCCCTTATTGAAACAGAGAAAGAAGTTGGATTCACAGAATTGATTTTACGATAAGTCAGCATTTTCTTCAGTGGTGATATGAGCTATGGGTAGCAAAATAGTCAAGTCACATTTATTTAAATAGCGCTTTTTACAATACAGATTGTTTCAAACTAAATTAATAACTTTTTTACAACAAAAATGAAATTTAGTTTCGAGGGCTTGGAACCAGAGGGGTGTAAGTGGCATTTTGGGCGAAAATGAGTTCTATATATCAAATTAAAGGTCTTGATGAGCTCTATCTAGGTGTGCCAAAAAGACGCATAAGAAATCAACCTGTATTGAATAAAGCAACAAAACAACAAAGACCTAACACAAAAGTTTGAGCATTGTTTGTAGCCAGAGGGGAGTATGTCCACTTACGCCCTTCTGGCTCTAAAAAAATACATGTATGGCCTACACATTGTTTGGAGCCAGAAGGACGCAAGTCCACTTATGCCCTTCTAGCTCTGAACAATACAAGAGCCTACAGTATTTTTCAGAGCCAGAAGGGCGTAAGTGGGTGGTAAAACTAGCTAAAATGGCTGACACGCATGCTGCACACATGGAACTGTCTGAGGCAGAGCTAATTTTGATGAATATAATGAAGCAAACGGATGAATCTTGTGAAGAAGTGACAGATGAAGAGATGTTTTTGTATGCTGCTCCTCACTTGAGTGTTGGAGGTAAGACACATGCATTGATAGTCTAGCCTTGTTAGCCTAGCCTAGCATGCTAATAAATTTATCTTGGTCTAATCTGGCTAACTGTGATTTAAAGTAGCCTAATAGTCTGGCATAGACTATTCGGTAAGACTTTATAATAATTGCATGCTATTAATCATTAGTTAAGCATTAGAATAGAGTTAATTCATCCTTTATAAAGCATTAATAGACATTAATAATCAGTTTATACAGCTATAATGCTTTATACTTAATTTACAAGCATATCTATAACGTGTTTAATAAATGTATTTTCATACTTTATTAATGATCAATTTATCATTTCTATATGAAGTATTGCACTATTTACACACCATTTAGGAGTTGTCAGTGGTTCATAAGATCACTTAGAAATTGTAAGTAAAGATTAATAAACTATTTAAATGTACATTCATACATCTTATTATTCAGACATATAGTAATAGTTACTTGGTGTGTTAATAAATGATGTATTACAACCCAGTCTCACAGCAGTTCGTGATGTGGTCACGTAATTTAATCTATTTATTCGTGGCAGGGCCACGTTAATTTACTTATTTTCGTAACTCCAGCACATTTTTTAAACTAATGCATTTCAATTGGGTGCATCTTTCGTGCAATAGCACGATTCTTTCTGCCGTTATTTTCGTAACTCCAGCATGTTTTTTAAACTAATGCATTCCAATTGGATGCATCTTTCGTGAATCGTGCAACAGCACGATTCTTTCTGGAACCCTGCAGCGTTGAAATTTGACGTCTCGGGTCAGCACGACCCCCAAAAAAAATATTCAGGGCGAGTCAAATGGCTGCCAATAGATCATTTTTATCCGGCCCTCCAACTGGTTTTTGATGTTTAAAAATCCTTGCAATCTGATTACAAAGTGCCCTCTGCGCAAAGGTTTAGCGCGTTCATCAACGGTGAGTTTAACAACGCACACGATGTCCAACCGCATTCAGCGGTGAGTTTAACAACACTCAACTGCAGGTAAACCTTAAATCAGAGGTGAGTTTGACCTAACCAACGTTCAACTGCAGGTAAAACGGCATTAAGGTGAGTTTAACAACGTTCCAAGGCGCGTGCAAGTAACGTTAACGTTAATATAAGCAGTTAAAGCATTTTCTTGTCATAGGTAAGCTGACTGCTTTCAGCATGCTCCATAACGTATTTTTATCGGAGGTTTGCTGATTTTAATAAATATATATCTTATGCTACGATTGTGTTCAATTAATCAGTTTCATTTGTATTTTTTTATTATTATTAAATCTTCTAATTAATAACGCTGACGTCACCGTATGGGTCAATCCCAAGGTCCATTGCGATTTTCTACTCGGTAAGTAGAAGAGTTAATTAATAGAGATGGATACTATTCTTACATGTAAGTTACGCATCAAAAACTGTTGAATTAGGACAAGAAGTTGTGTTTAGAAACTTTGTAAGGTGGCCATTTCATTCTTATGACGATAAATGATTGAAGACGTTATAGTTTTCTGCACCAAAATACGATTTTTGCAGGCTAGCAAAGTTAGCTAACGTTAATTGAATTCAAGTTAATTTTTGTCGCATATAATCATGTAACGTTAGGCTAAGGTAGCCTACAATCATAGGGGAATATAAGATTTTCAGTATTACATTAGCCCACAATTATTATCCAACATTATAAATGTTCAGAATGAAGAACGGTGTTGCCAGATTGGTTAACGTTAGTTTTACAGCCTAACGTGTCATTGTTAAAAATCCACGCAAAATTATATAATAAACTATACAAATTCATAACTACTATTGTGGCGAATCACAATTTTTCAATATGGAAAAAAAGGTGCTCATTAAAAAAAGGTATATTTAGCTCTGTGCATAAGTCACAAAAATATTATATTTTATCCATCAAGTCATTTCATTGTCTCTGTCCCATTAACTTCCTCCTCCTAAACAAGTGTTTTTTTGTTGTTGTTTTTTTTTAGATTCTTCCAACGTTACCCACCTACTAGTAGATTACCAGTACACCACCACAACCAAAGGCCTTTTTAAGCGCCAACCTCTCTGGATTTGTGCACTGTTTGTCTTTCAGTCTGTCTCTCATTTTTGTCTGTTTCTCTTATCTCTGTCTGTCCATCTCTGTGTCTGTCCTTCTTTTTCTGTCTTCCCCTCGTTTCTGTGATGACAACTACACGTGTCACCGATTGTCAAGATGACAATTACATGGAGGGGAGACGGGTGGCTCTTGAAATGAGCTTAGAACATGCTCTGACTGAAGCCAGGGTAGGTGTTTTTTAGGCGTTTAATTTTTTTTAAAATAAATTTTCAGATGCAATGAAGTAGAGTGCCTACATTGGGGTCTAGTCCTATTCTATGTATTAGTACGTATGTACAAAAAAATCCATTGAACGTTAATGGTCGAAGTAATATCTAGGCTATAATAATCACTCTGCAGACTATTATATGAGCCTAGGTACCTCAGACTCATTCAGTATGTGATTGTATCTAGCTGCTCTCAATTGTCAAACATTTTTATGAAATGGGTATAGAGTTAATTTTTACTTTTGAACTCCTTGGTCCAGCCAAACTGAATGCATTGATCAAGGATTCTTTCTTGAAATTGTTTTTCCACCTTAAAATATATAGGGTATAAAATTGATGATTAGAGGTTTTTTTTTCATATCCATTGCATCTTTTGTTAAAAAGATATTTAACAGCCTAATCATGATTTTCACTTCAACCACCAAAAAGAATCCGAGGAGCAGAGGCAAGTTACCCCTCCGCCAATCCCAAAAAGGGTGTGTTTAGGGCGTGGCAAGCCAAGGGGGAGGCGTGGAGGGCGGCCCAAAGCCTCAGCTACCGGTGATAATAATAATAGTAATTGGTTACACATCATTGTCAAGAAATTAAGTTGTGTTGGTGCTCTAACTTGGTTTTATTTCTCTGTGTGCTGTTGTAGTTACACACAACCAGATCGGGAACTACCTGCTCACTGAAGATCTTCCTGCAGCCAGTCTTGATCCTCAAGTGGAATTTGGTAAAATACGGTCAAATACATTTGAATTATTTTTAGGTAATTTTCTGAGGCAGTTCTGAAAGCAGAGTTCACCCCAATCCTGGATTCATGTAAAATTCTGGCATAAAATGTTAAAACTCGAAAACTTGCCTGACCTCCCTTGCCTAGTTAAGGCCTGCTAAGGCATGAATTGGCCTGTGGCGGTATCGGGCGTGCCTTAGCAAAGGGCCAGTTGTACCCACATCAACTGCTTATAAATCATCAAAGCCACAAATTATGTCCACAATGGCCTGAGTCCTATTTTTGAACCATTTTGTTGTTGTTTCAATCAATTTAGTATTTTCAATTTTGTCCCAATGGAATTAAGTCTCAATTTTGCTGAAGCCATTGCTGCAAGCCTGCAGTTGTTAGGTGAGATCTCATTAATGTTCTTTCATACTTTGTAGGTTTTTAAAGTGTCTACATGTATCGGATAAACTGCATGTTTATGGTGGAGTCAGGGCTGTTTTAAAGAGTTGGTGACTATATTGGTCCCAGCATAACTGTGTCACCTGGCAAAGCGGTCATTTTAATTTCCATCAATGGTAATATTTCTAAACTGATCCTTTTTCAATATTCAGCTGTTTCCCCCTTTTTTGCCTTTACTTTGCAATGAAAAATAATAGTACTTTAAAAATGACAGAATACATCTTGTCATTATGATAAACCAAAAAATAAATACTTATTTGAACTATGCTGGTGTGATTCTACTCAAGATGGCTACATCTTGAGTAGAATCACACCAGCATAGTTGTGTCTTAAGGTGTGCCAGCTGATTTTCTCTAAAAACTCAGGTAATCATGGGTTTGTTTTTTTATTACCCAAGGGCGTTATGACATGCACCAGCCATTGTTTGCATGCCAAACATGCCAGCAGCAGTGGGCTCCAGAGTTCATGGACCTCATAAACAGTGGATACTGGCCAGCTTCCACCAGCTCTTCCACTTTGTATTCCCTCAACCTTTTCAGCAGTGTGAGGGAACTAAAAGTCATCGCTCCGGCACTGTCCAGACAAGCCTTGGCAAAGCTGCTGGAGCACCGTACAAAGTGTGGTGGGCGGGTAAGTGTTCACCATATTATAGAATTCTTTACCATATGTAGACATCTACATCAGACGAGCGCGTCGGAGCTGTGGTGCTACACGCGGGAACGAACGACATCAGGCTGCGGCAGACGGAGGTTCTGAAGAAGGACTACAGAAGCCTGATCGAGACGGTACGCAGCACAGCGCCTGAGGCAACGATCATCGTGTCTGGACCGCTTCCCACGTACCGACAAGGACAGGAAAGGTTCAGTAGATTATTTGCACTAAATGAATGGTTAATGTCATGGTGTAATGAACAGAAACTGCTCTTTGTAAATAATTGGAATCTGTTCTGGGAGCGACCTAGGCTCTACCGTGCTGATGGCCTGCACCCCAGCAGAATCGGAGCGGCTGTTCTGTCGGACAACATCTCCAAGACGTTACACACCATATGACTAGTAAGTCAAAGTCCAAATCACAGTCTTTGCTGTCCCAACTTAATTGATATAAGTAGTGTAGAACATTATATAGAAACTGTGTCTATTCTTCACTTAGTGAGGCCAAACAATAAATCTAGTGTAGGATCTAGCAAAAATCTTATTGTAATTAAACCAAAAAATCTAAATATCAGTGAACAAAAACAATTTCTAAAGCTAGGTCTTCTAAACATTAGATCGCTCACACCTAAGGCGGTTATTGTAAATGAAATTGTCACAGATAATAGTTTCGATGTACTTTGCCTTACTGAAACCTGGCTTAAACCAAATGATTATTTCGGTCTAAATGAGTCTACTCCACCAGGATACTGTTATAAGCATGAGCCCCGTCTGATCGGTCGTGGCGGCGGTGTTGCAACAATCTATAGAGATATTCTTAATGTTACTCAGAAAACAGGTCACAGGTTTAATTCGTTTGAAGTACTTGCGCTAAATGTTACGCTCTTAGATGTAAGAAACAAATCCCTATTATCTCTAGCCTTGGCTACCCTATATAGACCTCCAGGGCCCTATGCTGACTTCCTAAAAGAGTTTGCATACTTTCTCTCAGATCTATTGGTTAATGTCGATAAAGCAATAATTGTTGGAGACTTTAACATACACGTAGATAATACAAATGATGCGTTAGGGGCTGCCTTTACAGATTTATTAAACTCCTTTGGGGTCACGCAAAACGTCAGTGGTCCCACTCATCGTCTAAATCATACACTAGATTTAATTATATCATATGGAACCAATCCAACTGCTATAAATATTATACCGCAAAGTGACGATCTCACTGATCATTACATGGTATCTTGCGTAATACGTACTGCTGAAATTTGTCATGTTGCGCCACGTTATCGACCAGGCAGAACAATCCTTCCAACCACTATAGATAGATTCTCAAATAGCTTACCTGATCTATCTCAGCTGCTCAGTGCACCCAAACAAACAGATGAACTAGAGGAAATGACTAGCAGTTTGAGCACCATGTTCTCTAGTACACTAGATATTGTTGCACCAATTAGATTAAAAAAGGTTAGAGAGAAAACTAAAGCACCTTGGTACAACAGTGCTACGCATGCAATCAAGAGAGAAACTTGTAACTTAGAGCGTAAATGGAAACAAACTAATTTAGAGGTCTTTAGAATCGCGTGGAAAGACAGTATGTCACGTTATAAAAAGGCTCTAAAAGCAGCCAGGGCTGAGCATCTCCGCAAACTAATAGAAAAAACCAAAATAATCCAAGGTTTTTATTCAACACCGTGGCTAGACTAACAAATAAACAAACATCACCAGAGCAAAATATTCAGTTACAGTATAGTAGTAATGATTTTATGAATTACTTCGATGAGAAAATAGAAAGCATCCGAAACACAATTGTAAATATACAATCCTCTATGATGTCTTATGATTCAACCTCAATTATGGCCCCTCTAGAACAACTACACCGCTTTACAACTATAGGACAGGAAGAGCTAAATAAACTTATCATTGCATCTAAACCAATAACATGTTTATTAGATCCAATACCCACTAAACTACTGAAAGAAGTGTTACCTGTAGTGGAAGAGCCTCTTCTTAATATTATTAACTCGTCTTTATTTTTAGGTCATGTTCCAAAAATATTCAAGCTGGCAGTAATAAAACCTCTCATTAAGAAACCGCAATTAGATCCAAATAACTTATCAAATTACAGACCCATCTCAAATCTTCCATTTATGTCTAAAATACTAGAAAAAGTTGTGTCCGCTCAATTGTGCTCTTTCTTGCAAGAAAATGACATCTATGAAAAATTCCAGTCGGGATTCAGACCGCATCACAGCACAGAAACTGCGCTAGTTAAAATTACAAATGATTTACTTTTAGCTTCTGACCAAGGCTGTATCTCAATACTAGTTCTACTCGATCTTAGTGCTGCGTTCGACACTATAGATCATAAAATACTCTTGGATCGACTACAAAACTACACTGGTGTTCAGGGACAAGCATTAAGCTGGTTTAGATTGTACTTATCAGACTGTTACCATTTTGTCTGTTTAAATGGGGAAAAATCAAAGATAACGTCAGTAGACTATGGAGTGCCGCAAGGATCGGTGTTAGGCCCTCTGCTATTCTCAATATACATGCTGCCACTTGGTAATATTATAAGAAAACATGGAATTAATTTCCACTGTTATGCTGATGACACTCAATTATATATCTCATCACGACCAGATGAAAACACTAACTTATCTAAATTGACAGAGCGTCTAAATGATATAAAATGCTGGATGACGTGTAATTTCCTGCTATTAAATTGATAAAACGGAGGTACTACTTATTGGTCCAAAAAACTACCCACAAAATCCCTTACAATACAACTTTAATTTAGAAGGATGTCCTGTTACTTTATCCACTACAGTAAAAGACCTGGGTGTTATACTAGACCGCAACTTGACTTTCGAAAATCATATTTCATATATTACAAGAACAGCCTTTTTCCACCTTAGAAACATTGCTAAGCTACGTAACATGCTATCTGTTTCTGATGCAGGAAAGTTAGTTCATGCATTCATGACCTCGAGACTAGATTACTGTAATGCTTTATTAGCTGGTTATCCTGCATCCTCAATAAACAAGCTACAGTTAGTGCAAAATGCAGCCGCTAGAGTTCTTACTAGATCAAGGAAATATGATCATATAACACCTATTTTATCATCTCTACACTGGTTACCTATTAAGTTACGTATCAATTACAAAGTATTCCTACTGACCTATAAAGCCCTAAATGGTTTAGCTCCTGTGTATTTAACAGACCTTCTATCGCCATACAATCCATTGCGCTCTTTAAGATCACTAAATACGAGGCTTCTGGTCATTCCTAGGATATCTAAGTCCACTAAAGGAGGGAGGGCGTTCTCACATTTAGCTCCTAAACTCTGGAATAGCCTTCCTGATATTGTTCGAGACTCAGACTCGCCGTCCCAGTTTAAAACTAGATTAAAGACGCATCTCTTTAACCAAGCATTCACTTAATGCTTAACCTTTAATACTACTGCTGAATCAGTTCGAATGCATTAACATTATGAACATCAGCTATGCTAATTATTTCCCATCTGCCTTTCTGCTGTTATCTCGGGACGCTAGCTGTGAAACAGGCAGGTTTAAAATGATTTCTTAAAATCAATTAGAATGCTTTTACAGCCCAGATTGTGTGAAAAAACTGCCCTCAGCTTCAAATTACAAGGAGTATATACAGTGTGTTTATAGTGTGTTTCATTTACATCACAGCTACCTGGAAAAGGCAGATGTGGGAGCTCCTCGTGGACAGCAGCTAAGGAGACTTCTAGGAGGACCTTCAAGTTGGACGAAGAGGGCATGGAGGTTGCGGTGTGTCGGCATGGTTTCCTCCTTAAAGCACTCAATATGTTCAGAGGTGAGATTGATAAATTGTTTGCTGTTAAATGTAACTTTGTATTGTTATTTGTATGCAGGAAGTTGAACAGGTGAACAGCTACCTCTCCCGCTGTGCCTTAACAACTAAATACATGTCAAAAGTAGGTAATTGTAGAATTTCTCTTCTAATCTAATTTTTTTTAATGCTTATTGTATGATTTTCACTCAACATTTACTCTCAACAGCACGTGTGGATATGCTTACAATCCATGCTATGGCCTGGAACTACAAAAAATTCACAACACTTCATCGGGCATTGTCTGCAAGATACGTGAAGGTCTGTTCTCTGTAAATGGTTTCAATTTGTGGTTATTGTGTAGCTTTGTGTAACTGTATTGTTTAACTTCGAATTAGACTTGCCCCGATGAAGCAGTGTGGGTGTCTGATGTGAGGGAATGGGCAGCTGGTGGTAAGTTTCAACCAAAAACATGTTTCTCTTTGTGCTTCCTCATAAGCGGCGATCATAGATCATGATATTTAAGCTGTCTACTGCTTACTATACTGCATGCCACTATCTCTGTAAGCCGTGTGTTGTGTTTCCAGATACAACAGGTACTTCCCTAGAGTATTCCATTGAGGGACGTTACCTTAATGTGAGGCAGCGGAAGCAGGCTCTATACCGCCAAAATGGTAGAATGACATTGTCTATAGATAATTGCTCACTGTATTTTTGGTCTTTTTTTTATACCTTCTGCTTGTCTTTACCGATAGCGGCAAGTTCCGTCAAATTGCTGAGAGCAAGAGACTGCTATTGAAAGACATAGAGACCTATAACAGTCATGAGCCTGCTATGGCAATTGATCTAAATGAAGTGGAGCAGTCACTATCAGGAGACAACCCATCCCCAACATGGCCGTGGGAGGTTCATGGCCGCGGTAAGGGAGTTTCCTTAGGCATCTGATTTATTTAGTAAAGATTCAAGTCAATTGTTATTTATACATTTTTTTTACTTGTGTTGTAGCACAAATCGAAGACAAGTTAAAAATGTTCAACAAAGCCATGCTGAAAATGAGACTGGAGGAGGAAAGGACAATACTTGTTAAGGAGATGGGCCAGCACTGCTCATGGTTGCAGAAGTTGCAGGCAACTCTTAAAAGAAAGACTTCAGAGGAAGGCAAGTTTCATCTTTGTAACCATACCAATCAACCAAGGAAGTAATGGTGATAATGACACCATACTTTAGCTTTACCTAACAACAGACATATCTTACTAGAAAGCAGTTGAAAAACATTACACTGACCATCTAATTTTGATGGGTTATAACGAATATTACAAAGCAAGGTGGGTGTGTGCCATCCAGAAACTTGCGCTCTGCAAGCGAACAACGTCTTGTGGTGCCATCTTAAAGAACCTCAAAATCTCTTTCTCAGACCTTTACCATGACTTACCTGCTGGTGGAATGATCTGCCTATCTCAACCAGAGCTGCTGAGTCCATAGCCACTATTAAGCATACCTGTCAAGTATCCCGTTTTGGCCGGGAAAGTCCCGTATTTAACCCTTCTTTCCCGCCGTCCTCCCGTATTAGTATTTTCCCGTAAATCTCCCGTATTTTAACCTGCGCTATTAAAAAATAATAATGGCCCGGGCGGATAAAAAAAAAACATTCCCAATCTGAGCTCTGTCACTAGCCACGCGATAACTGCCAACTGCAGTAGCCTACTACAGGTACTGTGAGTACTGTAGGTGGCAGTTGTCGCGAGGTTAGTGTGTGAGGTCAGATGATGAGTGACAACGCGGGGGGAAAAAAGAAAACAACCGGAGACGGATGGTGGACGCTACGACAGAGACGGAAGGCACTCCTGCCACAAAACCAAAACGCTCATGTAAATACCGCGATCAATGGGACAGCGAATTTATTTTCTGAAGAGGAGCAGGGTAGGGGTCAGTCACGCGTTTTGTAACTGCGACTTTAGCATCTTAAAACCTGTTAACCGTTGCCAGTGAGCCGACGCACTGAAGCGTTTTTTTGTTTGTTTAAATAGTTCAAAGTTACTATCAGATTTAATGTTATTACCTTGGCAAACTATACATCATTAAGATATAACACTCAAGTTTCAGTATTTGACCACTATTGTATTCTCAGAAACTTTGAAGATGTTTCATACAAAATACATTTCTAATAACTTTACAAAACTTTGTAGCTATTAATAACTATTTTTTCCATTATGACAATAATTAATTCTACATTTACAATAAACTGCCAGGTGTCAGCTTTCAAATGAGATCATACTTGTGCTTTTAGTGCAAAGTGTTTATGAACTGTAGGCTATCTGTTTCAGTTTCGGTATGCCATTTCTGAGGATTTTTCAAAAGTGGGGTTGCAGCCTAACAGGTTAAAGAATGCAAAGTCTGCAACAAATTTGAACAACAACTCACTAAAAGAGTAAATAAAAGTTATGTGACATGTAAAGAAAAGCTGTAAAAGAAAAGCAATATGAAATTAAAAGAATGTGTGGAATGAAAATAAAATGTAAATGAGACAAGCAATGTTAAATGAACATAAAATATGCAAATAAGCCTTTAAAATAAATGCTCTTCATATATACCCTTTTGTGTTTTCATTTAAGCTATAACACTTGTCTGAAAATGTAAGGGATAACGTTACTGGAGCTTGGTTTGGGGTGGTGGGACTGCTCGCGGTGGGCGCCGGAAAATGTCCCTTATTTTCAAATCCAAAACTTGACAGGTATGCTATTAAGAAACATCTGAAGAAGCATCTTTTTCAAAAGCACTTGATCTAGTATACTAACATAACTATTCTCTTAACAAAATAAACCCAAAAACGTTTCTGTACTGCATTAGATCAAATTGAGAAAGGTCATAGCACTTGCATATTGTTGTCCTACTTTGGGTTTAACTTAAAGCATCTGCTAAATGAATTAATGTAAATGTATGTCATGGTAATTTGGATGTTTTTCACTTTTCACTTACAGACAAGCAAAACAACGGCCTTTCCTGTCTCTGCCGAAGACGTCTATCTGAAGTTTCGGATACGTTGAAAGAGGTGCATCTTCAATACAAGGCTGTTTTGGGCCCTCAGGGCTCTGGTATAGAGCTGGAAGAGGAAAATGAGAGTGATTTCAGCAGTCCAGACACCAGTGAAAATGAAGAGGAGAGCAGGTAATGATTATGTGAAAAGTATCATTTTTTTAATACCCTTAATTTTTTTAACCTGTCAGTTTGAGTAAAGATAACATTAATACTACATTTGTTTTTCAGAGTTTGAATAGGGACATGTTTAATGTTTACTCTGTTTGTGTCTGTGTCTCTCAGGGAGGAGCTACCGGGCCGGTGTCTGTAATCGATTGAGTGCAGCCTATCACATTGTTTTTCTTTTTGTTCGCCTTTTTGCCATATGACTGATTACGCCACACTTTTTCATACCATATCATTTATACTGATTATTGCTTATTTCTCATTTTTCATCTCGTATATTTACTGTAATAAATCACTATTTTTGTATCTTAATCCATGTGTGGTCTCCCATTTCATTTTGTCTGGGCAAAAAGGAGCCTGGTCAGGGTTACACTGTTGTTCCACTTTTCTGGACTTGTAAGGTTTATATATGGGCTAAGTAAAACCACACCTGTCAAGTCGCCTTTATTTATATAGCGCTTTTTACAATTCAGATTGTATCAAAGCACCTTCACAGTGATAACATGAAAATAATACAACACAGATCAATAATATTGTTGGATATTAAAACGGACAATCGGGAAAAAATACGAAAGCCTGATTAAATCCTAATGTTAATGCATATTTTGTGATAAGATATGAAGACCAATGTTAGATAAAGTTTTCATGAGCTGATTTGGTATTTAAATGGTGAGAATTTAAAACTAAAATTCTACATGCAATAAATAATATCAAGAATTCACTTGCTTCTACAAGAATTTACGTCTTTGACGGGGTTGAACTTCAAAACAACTTTCATTAAGAAAAAACACTCAAAATTGATTAGAATTTCATGCCTGAGGTGGGAAAATGCATTTTCTTAAAGGTTTGACTAATCCACTATCACATGAAATGATCAGAAATATAACTATTTGAGGTATTAAAAAAACGTATGACCCAAAAGGCACCCATCTCAGAAAAAGTATATATATACTTTTTTGTTTAAAAAAGTTTAAAAACAATGTAATTATGAGAAGTGCCCCTTTTTTCACTTGAGCCCCAGCCCCTCAAAATGTATGTGCACGTCCCTGATGGTTTGTGTATGATTTCAGAACTTTTGTTGACCATATTTGTTGAACATATGTCAAAAATATGCTCTCTGAACGGTTGTTGATATCTTGTGCATCAAAATTCTCACAGCACCAAAGATAAGCATAATTAGGTTTATTTCACCACAGCACACCTCTTTATATCATAATCAATCAAAATATTGATTTTTTTTTATTGGTTTGTGTATGATTTCAGAACTTTTCTTGAGCAACATATGTCAGCTCTCTGAACGATAGTTTGAAGATATCTTGTGCGTCAAAATTCACACACCTAAGATAAGGATAATTAGGTTTATTTCAGCAAAGCACACCTCTTTATATCATAATCAATCAAAAATATGGACGTTTTAATGGTTTATGTATGATTTCAGAACTTTTATTGACCAAATGTAAAAAAAATATATATATTTTTTTTATAAACATACATCAAATTTACAGTATATGCAAATAAAGAGCAGCACTAGAGTCATTAAATGATAATAATACATTTAATTAGTTTGATTGGGGAGACAAAGAAGGAGACAGGCTTTTAGCATTTGGGTTACAGTACATATTGTAGATTGTGGAACCAACTTTACAGGTTTACATATAGCTTGTGACAATGACTAACCCTAACCCTAACCAGTTCTGTCAATGGCTTGAGTTTACAAATCAGGTCAGCTTTGAAACTGGATATATTTAGCAAAACACATCTGAATTTATTTAGCCAAAATTGCACATATCTTTATGTTTTATGGTCGTGATTACTGTTCATGACATGCTCATGAAATTGTACTGTATCTCTGCATATGATATGCCTGGTGTGTGTGTGTGGCAATAAAATTATATATGATATTTAACCAGATAGAAGGAAGCATCTGAGAAAATGTTACTGCCCCTGGACCCCAGGTTATCTCAGTAGAGACCACCGAAGGTGTAAAAAGTGGCACATTTAAAGGACTTGAATCCTTAAAACACTGTCAGATCTTTATGAAATGTTTTATGCTAATTACTTAAGATATGATTTATAATTATATCGGTTATTGGTCCATCTCATGTGCAACTATGTTATATGAACTACATAATGACAAACGATTAAAAGTGTAATTATACAAAATATATCAAAAATGTGTACTTCTGACCCCTTTTGCTAAGCAACACCCTGTACAGCTTGGCTAAAGAACAATAAACAGGCTGCATGAAACTACAGAACCTTATAATATGCATTGAATTATAATGCATAAGAATCATGAGATTGTTATCACCCAATTACGCACTGAGTCATTGTTAGAAGGAAATATTTTTTATTGTTACTTATGCTATGGATTATCAATACATGAACATTCAATCAGAGGAAGAGTGTCCACTCCACACAGATTGGGGGCACACCCGGAGTAGTGGGAATAATCTATTTGACAGTAAACATCAACAACCATCAAATAAACTCACAACTAACACAAACTGCACAATTACCTTTAACAATAAAACACTGTTAACATACTAACTTTAAAAACTATTCCATATTTATTAATATAATGCATACTACTTTCATTTACAGACATTGCTTCTTTTTGTTGTCTATTTGAAAGTGACAAAAGTATCTCACAATTATTGTCTTCTCTAGGCATGTATGTATGAAAGTGACAAAAATATCTCAATATTTAGCAATAATTGAATTTAATATACATTTAATTGGAAACTACAGGGATGCAAGCAGATGACAGGTGTGTGGAGTTGTGTTTAGGCTTAACAGGCTGTTTGATTGGACAGCCGTGTGCTAAAAGCGGCATGAGGTAAAAGCGGCACCACCACCAACACCATTGTCCACTGGAGCATTCTTTTCATCTTGGGTCTTCTTTTTGGGTCCTTCTACAGTCTCACCACCACAATATAACAGGAGAGCCTAAAAATCAAATTGGAAAATCATAGATTTATGCCCAAAATGCCAGTCATTATTGGGAAATAAGTCCCTTCAGAATGAAGCAAGACCTGTTCGCCTTGTAGGGAGTTATTTTCAATATAATGACTGGCGTCCTACACATGATCCCTTACTTATTAAATTAATACAGTCATTCACAGACATGTTGTGAGGCTGTGAAATGAAAGTGAAAGATGTACTTACCAAGGATCAATGACCAAACAGTGGATAGGTACTTCTAAAGGGAAGTGGGACACGAGAAAGACCGGCTTCTTCAGCATGCTTCTGGTTGGGGAATATATTACAAATATGTAATGCTCAGCTGACATTTTCCAGTGGGTGTACAGAAGTTGGTAAAGTAAAAAATTGAGGATGTCCAAAACAGTACAACACTTACTGATCTACCTTACCAAGGACCACTGATGGAACTGAAACCAAATAATGGAGTGGGACCACATCAGCCTATCAGGAGCAGTGACTGGTAAAACATCAGTAAAGGGACAGATGTAAGGTCATTTAAACCATCAAGAATATAAAGTTTCAGCTAAATCAATCACACACACAATCCCCCAAAACAGACACAAATGATCAAATATTGTAAATAATCACACTACATCACCTTCTATTGTATGAATGTTGGAAACTGCCAGGATGGAAACGTGTTTGTGATGACCATTATGGATATTGCACAATCATTTTAAATAATCTGTAAGTTTTTTTTTTTTTTTTTTTTACAATAAATTGCATCTGACTTACAGCATGTACTGAAGAGTATTCATAGAGAGAATGAAGAGTCCTGCTTCCATTTGTACACACATTTTGATCGGTTTAATAATTTACTAACCTCTAGATAAACCACATATCAAAAGAAGAACCTGTTTCTGTATGGAGTTAGGCATTCTTGAATTATCCAGTTCTGAAATGGCAGAAAATGTTGAACATCTACCATCTTCAACTCAGGGCTTGTAAACAACACTTTATTTTAAATAGAAATATAACAAAATTACTATAAAAAAACGTTATCGAATATGGAATGTACAATACAAATAAATAAAACAACATATATTACAAAATGAAAAAACTTAAACAAATGACTCCTTGGGCTCCCAAGTAGGAGTCCACTGTTTCCCACTGAAAAAAAGAAGGGGAAGAATGACGTTACATGTGATATTTCAATTATTAGATTGGGAATGTTACCTTCAAACACATTTGCATATTCTTCAAAACAGGTCTAGGTAAAAGCGTATGACTTCAAAACATGTGTAAGAGTGAGAGTGAAATAGAGAGTCAGAGCAATCTTATTTCTGTATTTGTCATATAGTAGAACACATACCATGATGCACAAGGCTCCCAGTCAATAAGTACTTCTGTTTGGCCCTATCACAGGAACAACAATTCATGCTTACACATTTTTTGCATCAGGCTTTGGTAACAGCCACCATGTTTCCTGTTTCCTGTTTTACCATGATATTTAAAGAATTTTAGTCAGGAGACTGTAGATTATACTTTATACAATATTTACATTATTTGACTATTTGCCATCTTTACTTCTGTGATTGACGGGTATTTTAACTTAAGACTTTATTTTGACATAAATAGAACAAATAAAGACTATTATGGTGTTCAGTTATGCATGTCTTACCTTTCTCACTCTTTCTTTCAGAGCACTCCTAATTGGATAAATAGCCAGGCCTGTGTGGTAGGAGCAATCTGAAGGCATCAAAACTCAGATTAGGAACACAACAACATCATTAACATATCCAGGTCAAACATTCACATCAAAGTGATCAAATATCAAGTCTGAATGTAATAAGTCATTTAAACTTACTTTTTTTTTTTTTTTTTTTGCTTTTATCCATTTCTGCCTCTGTGGGATAGAAAAATACATATATCCACTCAAAAAAAGAAAACAATTCAGAAATGGTCTTGCTCATCATAGAATTTATTACAAATAACAATATCATTTAAAAAAACTGAAAAATGCAAAACATGCCTGACTTCTGCTTTCTCTTCCCTGTTGACCCTTTGGTTTTGAAGAAATCAGATGTCAAACTAAGTATGGAGTGGCAAACAATTGCAACTACAGCTCGCTGCATCCTGCGGTGGATATCCAACCCGGCCCACATCCAAGTGTGACGTCAGAAGCCACGCCCATCCAAGCGTGACGTCGGAAGCCACGCCCATCCAAGTGTGACGTCGGAGGCCACGTGATTCGATTTGTTGTACACATGCGCAAAATAGCGCTGCTTCCTGTCGGAAATATTTTTACGGTTATCATAGTTATTGGTTTATAATAAAGATGAGGTTATTTGTGTAGAGGTGTGACGCTACAGATTGTTGGTGCAGTTAAATTGTGACGCTTTTTCAGGCTTGGAATAGTATAATATACATATAAGGGAGCCTCTATACTAAAACTAAAACGAATTTTTGTCACTTTCTTAGTGATCCAAACTGCACTTATAGTTACCCCTTCCAAATAATAAAAAAATAAATGTAAACTTTTCGTTCGACATTGACAACTTTTCGACATTTCTTTATAGAAATATTGCTTTTTTACAACCAAAGAATTCACTTAATGCCTGTTACAGCAAATGACTTTGAAATCAAATATAGAAATGCAGAATGGAAATTATGTAAACCTTAAATTAAAGAACCAATATGGTGAGACTCAAAAAATTAGAATATCATGCAAAAATTAATTTATTTCAGTAATTCAACTAAAAGCTAATACTAATAGACTCATTAATCCAAAGTGAGATATTTCAAGCCTTTATGCGTCATAAATTTGATGATTATGGCTTACAGCTATGTTGAATTACTGAAATAAATGAAGTTTTGCACAAACATATAATCTCAGGAGTATTTCTATAAAATGTTTTTTTTTTATTCGAAATGCATGAGGCATTTTGAAAATTTCAAATTACACAAAACAAATTAAAAATGTATATCAATCTTTAAACAACTGAAAAAGTGGAGTGAATCTTACTTTCTTGAATTATGCTGTATATTGATTAACCTCCTTAAGTTGAACTAATTTGCTCATTATCAGGTAAAATAACAATGGAATCAGCATGCAGTCACTAAATGATATGGCCAAATATCAGAAGGCAAAACTCCAGAATGATTAAAGCATGAATTTATTTATATATAAACATGTATTTATTTATATTATATGAAAGAACAAAATTATTTGTGCTAGAACAAAAGCACCAAAAAGATCCCCTTTCCTCCAGTTGCTGCAAGAATGGCTTCAACTCTGAGAGAGAGAGAGAGAGAGAGAGAGAGAGAGAGAGAGAGAGAGAGAGAGAGAGAGAGAGAGAGAGAGAGAGAAATATAAATTTGTTAACATGCTGAACTGAAATATATATTTCTGATTTAACACTTAACACTTATTAAATGTTGGAGTTGTAGAGAGAGAAAGTCAAATATTCATGTTACTGACGTTTAATTCCAAACTCCAAATGTGTAAATGTATGAGCAACACCCACCAATTGAATGGTCTCCCTTCTTTCCTCAATTGTTTGTCAATTAGTCTATTAAAATCTTCCACTTCACTGAAATAGTTATAAGAAAACAGTCAATGTTGTGTTAACAGACATATCAGTAACAAAAGGGTGCACTGGGCATTGTGCAAAAATAATTAATCTACTCTGACCTGCACTGATAATCTGGGCCAGAAAGGAAGACCTGCTCAGCCTCCTGTAAAGAGATATCCCGGAGGACAGCCAGGGCATTTATGATGGCCTATGAAAAACGTTAATATAAATACACAATAATATCACTACTGAACAGAAAGCCATTATATAGTAGTGCTAGCATGCAGTTTATACAGTACATTTTGTTAGCACAGGAGCAGGACACACAAACACATTACATGGTTCAGCATACCTCTGGAAAAAGAACATCTCATATGAACTGCACTTCATCTGTGATGCTCAATTTTGTTGGTATCCTATTCAGCAATCCTCGCAGATAAGAGAACAAGAAGTCCTGTTGCTCCTCACTGTCGAGGTAGACAGGCACCCGGGAAGAAGTTACCTTTTGTAACCACTTAGATGGCTTCCCATTGAGTACACCCTAGGGTCAAACCATGGTACAAAAACAATTATTTATGGAATTGATACATTTAAGATAAAGATACAATAATTTGCAGCATAGTTAAAAATAATTTTTTATGATTCCCTTATGAAAACATTGGTCCTTGGAAAATCTTTACTATGAGTTAGTCTTTAAAGATGAATAAATGTGAACAATAAAAAGTACCACCAAATGTTCCTCAGATCCCTGCAACTTCACAATAAAGTCCACTAGTTTCTTTTCTTCAGCTGTGCGGACATTGACAGCTTCAATGTGGGCTGGGACTTTCTCAGAGATGGCTTTCTGTCTTGGCACTCTGTAGACAGGCTGAAGAGTTCCTTGGAGCAAGCTTCTGGCCTCATCAGTCCAGAAAGCAAACCGGTGACCATGCCTTTCAAACATTAAGATTAATCTAAAGCACTTCATAGGCAAAAGCATACACAAATGTCTGATTGAGTGGAAGGTAGCTCCAGTCTGTTCGTACACCAAAATTAATGAAATACCTATAAACAATTGTGACCATGGTACCATATAGTTGCAGCTGCATACATTTTGAGGAAACTATTGTAAACCTTACCTATTTACCTTACTTACATGAAGCTAAATGGATGATAGTCATTATTCATATGTAGTGAACATGGCGATTTTAATAAATAAGCCAAAGCACAAAATTAACAATAGACTGTAAATGAAAACATTACAAATGTAATAAAAAACAGCACAAGGTATTAAAACCAGCAAAAGATATAGAAATGAATATACACATATTGTTTAGTGGTGTCATACCCTTCTATTTTGAAGCGCTCCATCAGAAGGAGACACCACCACTTACGAATGGAAGGCATGTCCATCTGAAAGATGTGTGACAGTGATGAGGAGAATCTTAAGTTCATAATGTATCTATTTTCTTCATGATGAAGAATGTGCAGTCAGAAAACATGTAAAGTGAGAAATATCCTTTTACATTTTTTTTTAAATCAACTAACCTCCTCAAAGTCAAAACCCACATCTGTCACAATGCAAAGGGTATACTGAAATATAAAAGACAGAAAAAATTATTCACAATGTTGACAGAAACTTGTACAGACTTGCCAAATAAACTGACCTTACCATAAGCATGAAAATCCCACAGTCATTTCCACAGATCTGGTGTGGCAATCTCTAAAAGCAACAAAAAAGGTAACATATATGTCAAATAGATGAAAGCATTACCATCTCGGTTACAAAATGACATCTATGATATGCAGAATATGTGATATAATAATATTTGTTTGGAGTAGCTAATTATGCATTTATTAATCTCCGCAATATCATGTCCAGTCTTTTCAGTCCAGCTCCCAGGATCAATTTTTTGTGCAAGATTTCTACAGAAAAAAAATTAAAGGATAAGAACATAACCAAAATATATTAGTACAGGCGATAAGAACGTAGCCCAAATATATCTGTACAGGCTATAAGAACATAGACGAAATATAACTGTACAGGCTATAAGAACATAGACGAAATATATCTGTACAGGCTATAAGAACATAGACGAAATATAACTGTACAGGCTATAAGAACATAGACGAAATATATCAGTACAGGCTATAAGAACATAGACGAAATATATCTGTACAGGCTATAAGAACGTAGCCCAAATATATCCGTACAGGCTATAAGAACGTAGCCCAAATATATAAGTACAGGCTATAAGAACGTAGCCCAAATATATCCGTACAGGCTATAAGAACGTAGCCCAAATATATCAGTACAGGCTATAAGAACGTAGCCCAAATATATCCGTACAGGCTATAAAAACGTAGCCCAAATATATCAGTACAGGCTATAAGAACGTAGCCCAAATATATCCGTACAGGCTATAAGAACGTAGCCCAAATATATCAGTACAGGCTATAAGAACGTAGCCCAAATATATCCGTACAGGCTATAAGAACGTAGCCCAAATATATCAGTACAGGCTATAAGAACGTAGCCCAAATATATCCGTACAGGCTATAAGAACGTAGCCCAAATATATCAGTACAGGCTATAAGAATGTAGCCCAAATATATCCGTACAGGCTATAAGAACGTAGCCCAAATATATCCGTACAGGCTATAAGAACGTAGCCCAAATATATCCGTACAGGCTATAAGAACGTAGCCCAAATATATCAGTACAGGCTATAAGAACGTAGCCCAAATATATCAGTACAGGCTATAAGAACGTAGCCCAAATATATCAGTACAGGCTATAAGAACATAGCCAAAGTATAAATTGCTATATGAACATGTCAAACAGTATGCCTCATTTGTGAACCTAAAAATGGCTCTGTAATCAGCATCACCAAATCCAGACTCATGCAATGTGTAATGCGAGTCTAAAAAGAACATCTCTCTCATGAGTGGCTTCATGACCTATAATGTGGTATTTGGTAAAAGATACACAACATTGTACAAGTCATTAGAAAAAAATAAAATAATATATGGAATTCACAATTTGAATTTACATGATTTAACAATAACCACTATATGTACAATCCAGTATCTTGGAACAGTACTAATCACTTACACAGAGAACAAAGTGATCTGGCCCAATTGAGTCTGTCCATGCTGGAAACACCAAGTAGTCTTTCATGTCAACATCCTCCTAACATTAATCAAATGTCTTGTCATTATGCAGATCAAAATTTTGGGAACCACATACATATTTTTCTTTTTGCATACTTACTGGAAAGTTAGCAACCACGTTATTTGGTGTATGCTTCCATGTAGGAACTACGTACATATTCTCTATATATATGTCTTTTCCCTAAAGTAAAATAATTAAGTAAATATATTACAAAGTAAAAAGTTTACAACTACTTTGAGAGTCAACAATAATATGAAAGAATATAGTAAATGATAAATTATGTTTAATTTAGGCTTTGTTCTTGGATATATATATATATATATATATATATATATATATATATATATATATATATATATATATATATATATATATATAATACATATATAGAAGTTACATACGTGTTGCTGAGCTGCTTCATGGATCAATTTAAAGCAGGCATTCCCAATCTGCAAACAAATAACCAAATAAAATATAAAAGACTATCATTAAACATTAAAAAACTAATACAAACAAGGCTTTCCCCCTCCTATTTTGAACATAATTCCCACTACTCACCTGGGAATCCATGTATCTTTGTAACCCTAGGCTCCAAAACTCTTCCCGGGTGAGACATGTGAGCCCTTCTTTTATAATAATTTCTGCTCCAGGCCGTCTCGTGTCCAGAACATAGCTGAGCTGAAAATTAATATTATTAGTACAAGAGCAAAATACCTGCCATTCTTTGTTAAAAGCTTCTAAAGTTATTCAGTCAAGAGCATTTTGTTCTTTCTTAACGTCAATTACAGAGTGTAATTACACAGTGTAACCTGTACAGATCATTGATCAAATATCGGTTACACCCATAATTAACTGTTGAATAATAGCGCGAGACTTGCCAAACATATCACATTTTAATAATTAGCTTACCAATTTGTCCTGGATAGGATTCCATTCTTTTTCCCAGGGTTTACTCAGTCCTAAGAAGCTGAGGGACGCTGGACTGGGCGCAGCGAGGGACGCTGGACTGGGCGCAGCGAGGGACGCTGGACTGGGCGCAGCGAGGGACGCTGGACTGGGCGCAGCAAGCGATGATGGCTTGGGCACTGACTCTGCTGAAACTAAAACAGAAAATGACTAAAAGTGTTCCTATAAACCCATTAAATAAGCATTCTGTCATACAGAAAAACAAAATGAACAACTTGACAATAGAAGAGCAGAATAAATCCCTCATTACTCACCAGTTGCTGCAGTATCAGAAGAGAAGGATTGAGAATTCACAGCCATGGCTGCACCTAAAACACACATAAACATCCTCACCTTAATAAAAACACACATATATATGAATATATAATATTCACAATCATATCATTACCACTAAGACTTAAGAATGAGAGTGGAATACATACCCAACACGGTCTGACCATTGGAATTTAACACTATGTCCACTCCCATGCCCAGTCTCGTCTTCATGTTCTCTATGGTTCTGGAGTTTTTGTTAATGTTGTTGTGATGCAAGATGTTTCGCATCAGAAAGATGTGTGAGGAGGGAGTCATCATATTGAGAAAATAGTTATTTTTTCTCATTCCAGAGAAGAGCTGTTCGGCACACTGGCTATTGAGCCAACCACACAACTCCGGGACAAGTTCCACCTTACGCAAGGTATCCCTGGCATCCTTAGAATTAGCCTCATGGAAACGATCATATAGGGCATAATGATCCGATGATCCTGTTATAGGGTGGCCATTTACATCTGGCACTGACTTTTCTGTGAGTAGCCACGGTAAGTTAACTTTTATCTGCCCAGAATTTGCAAGCTGAATGTTTTCCTCTGTAGGCTCTAGCAGCCTGCCCCCATGAGGATGGAAGGTTTCGGGTTTTCTAATGTTTGCGTGTGTTGCCAACCCTCTGGCAAAGTCATACAACGTAATATTTGGAAAATGTTTCATTGAGAACAAAAGGTCTGTGAAGTCCCGTGGGCTCTCAGCTCTAATGTTAAATTTTACCCCATAGACCACAGCACAAGGACAGGTGACCACAGCCCATCCACCTGTTGAAGGAAAACACAAATCACAGGCCCATTTGAAAGAACCGTAAACAGAGAACTGCTTGTAAAGTTTGAAAAGTATTTTCTCTGTAATATAACATAACATACCAGATGCTCCCCAGATCTGTGAAAACACCTTGTCATAACTAGCTCTGTTTTTCATTTCTTGCTGCAGTCGTCCAACCAAGTCCATTCGCAAGCCCTTGGGGTCGATGCCACACTCCTTACATAAGGAACGCACTGCCTCTATCTATAATGAACATTAGCATATTTGAATAATTCACACATAGTATGATTCAGTAATACACATATTAACTTGCATAGCTCACAAGTAAATGATTTAATGAGTCAAATACCTTGAGTTTTAGAAGCTCATCTGTGAGCCGGTCCTCTGTTAGGGTAAACTCGGATTCCTCCTTCACACTATAAGGAGAATGCACCTTCTGATATTCTGTATTGAGAAGATGATTCCCGCTTCTTGTGTGAGGACCAATCCATGGAGCCCAGTTATGGTAGCTCGGACGAACTACAAAGGGGTTTGCCTTATTGTCTTTGAATAAGAAATTGTTAATAGAATATTTTATCATAATTCCATAGTCAAGAAAGTAAACACCAATATGTGATACCAGCTGTATCAGGGAATGATACTCACTTGGAACTAAGCCACGGCTGATCATTTCCAGAGAAACACGCTCCCAGAAATCTTCAGCATTCACCTTTCCATCAAAATCCTCTGATGGTTCCTCAATGCTGCTCACTAATAAACAAGACTTTACTAAACACAAATCTTCCCCAAGTTGGACATCCCAATGTACATGACATAAACGAGTAAAAAAAAAAAAATTAAATGTGTGAAATTACCAGGCATACTAAAAACACCCTTCTTATGAAGGTCCATAACGACGGACACTGGATGGTAAACACATGTTACACATGCAAAAGTGTAGGTGTGGTCGGACAGTGCCTCAAAACTCAAGTAGGCATGCAGGATCCTTGTTTTTGAAGGAAAGGCTTTACCCGAGGTCCTCTCCAAGACCTCAATTGCACTTCCTACGGCCTGGTGAGTCTGCCAAATAGAGGTCATTTTATGTAGACTTTACAATACATATTCATGACAAATTCTTTGTTGTTGTTGTTTTATACGAAAAATTCAATACAACATGGTTCTTTACCTGGAGACTGTTGCGCAGAAAATGGCACAAGTGTATCGATAGAAGTATGTGGTCGTCAAAATTATAGATACCATCACACCACTCCTGATATCGATATACCATGCCACATCTGTAGCACTGTTTCCTGTACATTGATATTCCTACCAAAAGCAAGTGCCAGTAAAGAGGTTACCAATTTTTTGTCAAAGCTTTACTGTACAAGCCTAATACAGTAAACACTAAAATGAATGCATGTAAATGTTAATAAGCCTACAAGTGGAGAGGAAGACCCTGACAATCATGGTCATCAACACTTAACAGTACATGTAAACAGGAATTAAATATTGAATTAATGATAACTTTAAAGAAAACAACAAACCTTCTATGACATTGGTCATCGTCAGGATTTTGGCTTTTGATGTGATGATCAATGGTTCACTTAGTGGAATTACCTCAGAACATTCTGTGCAAAAGGCTTCAGATGGTGTGAAGCTCAGAGGAAAATTAGAAGAGTTTAACACATCTGAAGGGATGACTGCAGGTAGTTTCTTTTTATCAAAGATGTACCTAACCATCCGAGTCAGATTCTGGCCTTCGGGTGGGTACTGGGCTCCTTCCTCTTCCTCAAAACCTTCCACATTAGTGGGAAAATGTTGCACAATACTCTTCTCCTCCACACTTCTGGTTTTCCGGAAGAGTTCCCTGTCCACTTCAAATAGGTGCCACTTTGCAACATTTTTGTGAAGGCATGACTGCCTTGGTTTAGCACAAGGACAATGCCAAGAAATAGTTTTGGCGTCATAGGTAACCATGACTCGACCAAGCCTGCTGTAGTAGGAAATGGTGGGCTCGAACACAGAAATATACTTTTTATGGCTGGGCCCACAAACGGTCACTAGGCAGGAGAGAGGGACTTCTGCGTCAATTGCCTCTCTCTGACGTGCCAAACATCTCTCCTTCTTGTCATCTCCAAACCACCTATCATCAACCATGGTCTGTAAACCTTGCTCTGTCAGTAAGGAAATCTCCCTTTCGGCTGGTGGGCAGTATGCAAGTGATCGAAGGTGATGGCACTCATAGGAACGGATGTTTGATTTTTCTGCAAATTCTGCATTAATTCTGCAGATATCAAGTTCACATGTAGTTCTTTGTTCTGAGCCCCACGTCTTTCTGATTATGTGTATTGGAGTGTTGGGTGCTGAAAATGATTTGGCTACTGCATAGACACCATTTCTATAATCAACACACTATGATATAAGGTGGTTCAGAGCGCTAATGTCCGTTTTTATTGGTGTATGTCGTCTTAGAATGTGTAGCCTTACATTTCGTCTGTTAAGTAATAGTCCACAATGAGGACACATGACTGTGTTTGTCTTCTTTGAATTTTTGGTGGGGGTGGTGCAAAGGAGCCAGGATCAGAGGTAAGGGAGTCAGAAACTAAAGATATCACTCTCTTTCTTTGTATTTGTGGTGGTGGGAATGGTACAAAGGAGCCAGGATCAGAGGAAAGGGGGTAGAGACTGGAGCCTTGGTAACTACAGTAGCTGGGGGACAGAGTGTCGGGGATGCAGCTACAGAGAGAGTTGGAGATAGGGTAGGTGCTGCAAGAACTTCTGTCTTAGAGCATTTGGAAACATGGCTTATGAATTTTTCCTTGCGTATTACTGTCTGGCTGCAGTACAGACAGTGAAAATGGGCTGTGGTCCTGCACAGTTTGTTGCATTTTGAGATGAAGTAACCTGCAAAATTATAGCAACTAAGTTATTAATAGTTGCACAGTGAACACAGTAAGTTTAACAAAACACAGAAATAGATAAATAAAGTAACAACATTGTCATCACTTCAGTGTAGGGCTATGTGATTTTTACGTTGACTAGTTAAAACTAGTTAAATTTAAGAAATCGAAACGGTCGATCATTCTGAAAAGGAAAAATCAAGAATACATTTTTTTTTCTATATTAGCCCTGCCCTACTTCAGAGTAGTTTCTATTTCAAGAAACTACAACTCATCTTGTTTGTCTTCGTTTTGAGATGCAAGTAAATATTTAGATTAGACAAACATATTTGTGATTTAAAACCACAAAAATGTATCAATATCTAGAGAAATGCTCCCACCATACCTCCATGCTTCACTGCATGACTTATATGGTTCTCAAGATGAAGAGAAAATGAGAATTTCTCTTTAGTCCTAAAAGTGCAGCAGGGACATTCAAACCACCCATCCAGGCAGTATTGATCTGCATCAGGCTTGATCTGAAAATGTGTAGGATGCTGTAAAACATGACAATGACAATAATTATGTGATCTTCCCATTAATCTAGAATAGATAGAAGGATACATAGATAATTTGCCACGCATACACAGTTATCATGTATGTAGTGAAATTATTCAGTTGCTCAAACAAGTTACTTTGCATTTGCAAGGGTTGTAAGTGATAGGTGATCAGACCAAAACGTTTTAACCTAGCTATCGTTAAATTGTTAATTCCATTTCAGACAAACCTTTGGCTCGACAGTTAACAGTCCGCTAACTTGATTAGGATACAAACCAATGTTTATTTTTACTTACCGGCATGGCAAACAATCACTTGCTTTCAAAATTGTAGTACTCCTGAAAAGAAGTATAATATAGTTATGAAAGACTGCTGATGTGATGGCTGGCTTGCCATCACTGTATTTACTGTATTTACTATGAATCAATAATAAAACTTATTCATGTTACAACAGTTTATCATCACATTACATTATCTAAACATGTATAACTTCTTTGCATAGCAAAAAACTTTTTCAATATGCAGTATTTACAACTGACATAGTGACATATTCTCATATTCTTGATCTCAAATTATTTACAAGTAGAATAAGATTTACAGGATGTAACGTCACACATAAGCACTGAAATAATAATTAATTTTTCATATTTACCCTTAATCCAAATAACAACATTAAATTGGTGATATAACAATGCAGTTAGTATAGTATAATAGTAATAGTATACTAAACAAAATTCTCAGTTAAGAATCTAACGTAGTTAACGTTACTGATAGGAAATTCACTAAGCCACATGTAACTTTAACACACAACTCAGTTAAGACATCGCAGGGGAGTTAAATGACCAAATATGTAAGTTGATGATAATTCTTAGCTCTAAAACAACATCATCAAACCTTATTGATTCGAATTACATCGATATTTTGACAAGTATTACATATGGCGGGCTTTCGCGCTGAGCAGGCATTCTAGTCAAGTGATCAACCGCACCAAACTATTATAAAAGTGATAAGAGCTGCTTTCAACAGGTAGCTAACACATCTCATTCTCATACAACACATTCTTATATTTTGTTGAACAGTGTTTATACTAAAACCGCAAGTGTGTGTCGTGCATTTTGTTTCGCAGTTACCTTCGTCTTCTCTCGATGCTTCTTCCAGTGTTTAATTGTTAACGTACGTTAATGAGAACGTGTCCAATTTGGGCATGGGCGTGGTGGCTTCTGACGTCACACTTGGATGTGGGCCGGGTTGGATATCCACCGCAGGATGCAGCGAGAGGCTTCTCAACAATTGAGGACTATCTAGGTATGTCTTTTTATACATGTTCATTAAAACAGGCACACATTCACACACTCACTTGCTCGCTCACACACACACACACACACACACACACACACACACAAACACACACACACACACACACACACACACACACACACACACACACACACACACACACACACACACACACGCATGTGTAACCTATGTCCTATGTCCTTGCTGAAAAAGTACCATACTCTTTCTTATGTGTGCAATAAACTCCATTGTAACAACTGACATTATTAGCTTAGCTTAGCTTGGCCAAATCAGAGAAGTACTTGGGCCAATCTAAGATAATGATTTCAGTTGGAGACAACTAGCCTTTAGCTTACATGCTAGTCCGCCCCTCCAACTTCAATTGAATTAGGCAAATAGGGGAATATGTCAAACTGGGATGTTGCATGCAAATATAAAAAAATGATTTGTCCCTGCCTAATCTAACTCTCTGGTAGACAGCAAGTAGTTAACTAAAACACAGTGGAATGTAGCTTTAAGAGCTTTGTAGTTAGCTGTAAGAGTTATCTTTTTTAGGTAGATGTATTTCACCCGCCTTCTCCACAAGGCATTCTGCTTCCACAGCAGGGCTTTCCAGCCCCACTTTCTCCAAAAGGCCTGCCGTCACCACAGCGGGGCCTTCAAGACCTTCCGGCCCCGCCTCCTCCACGAGACCTTCCAGCCCCGCCTCCTCCACGAGACCTTCCAGCCCCGCCTCCTCCACGAGACCTTCCGGCCCCGCCTCCTCCACGAGACCTTCCGGCCCCGCCTCCTCCACGAGACCTTCCAGCCCCGCCTCCTCCACGAGACCTTCCAGCCCCGCCTCCTCCACGAGGCCTTCCAGCCCCGCCTCCTCCACGAGACCTTCCGGCCCCGCCTCCTCCACTTGACCTTCGGGCCCCGCCTCCTCCACGAGGCCTTCCGGCCCTGCCTCCTCCACAAGGCTTTCTGGCCCCGCCTCTGCTGAGGTGCCCTGCTCGTCACAGGGGGTGAGGGTCAGGGTGAGGACAGTGTCCTCACTCGCCTTCCAACCTGTTCAAATTTGATTAGAAAAAAAAAAAGTAGGAATGAGGCTGAAATATAATGTATTTTAAAAATTCAAACAGGCATATTATTTGACATACCCGCACAAAAGAATTTTAAGAATATATTTTTTATCTTGTATGCATTTACATATTTCTGAAACACAGGCCAAAAATGGTCTATAGGCTAATTTTCACACTGGATGCAAGTTTACATGATTTTGGTTAAGGCGTGAGTAGCTAAAGGCAAAACAATGGGGAAAACAGGGAAACTTGGTGCAACATACACCAAATATCGAACTGCCATCTAAAGAAAACCCAACTATGTTTGACCAAATTTACAGACTACACTTGGTAACCTATATTAACAGGGCTATGTATTGAACATGGCTGGAATTATAACCTTAAAACATCAGATTATTGTTTATTTATTCATTTTTGACTTTGTTTCTCTGCAACAAAAAGTAGTTCTACCTTCAGTGGGCAGTGTCTTGTTTTCCACGCTTGTCTTGCCATGTAACCAACATTTCACAACGTTGAAATGTAATAAGGTTGTCATTTGTTTTATAAACTATAAATATTTGATATTTGATAAGTGCTGAAAAAATAGGGAAGGATTGACAATCAACTGTACACTGTATGGCGACTGAAAAAAATATACTGTACATCTCACCTGCACAAACCAACTCATAAAATGCTGTCATTTTGCTGAGGTGTTGTGTAGCCAGCGGGTCCAGCTCGCATCTTGGGGTGAGGGAAGTTATTTGGGGTTTCTTCCCATTGCCTTCTTTCTGAAGGAGGAGGAGTGGCTTGTAGCCCATGGCATGTAGCTTCTCAAGCTGCAAAGACATTTATTTGTAAAGGATAAAAATGCATGTTATCAGAAAATAGAGTGTAAATTCAGTTTGAAGCAAGACTTGAAATTTGTTGTAAGACCAAACATTGACAAAAAACTGCACACATTATTACATTGTCATATTATACTAAGTTCCTCTGATCATATTGACATATTTCGAATGCACTTATGACCAGCACAAGCAAAATTACTGAGTCATCCTCAAAAGTGAAGTTTCTATTTAATCAGAAAAATAATCTCTGGCTTGAATTTGATGTTAGAATTATTAACAGCTCAACGTTAAATTTTAAAAGTGGTTAAAAGTCAAAATCTGTTTGCCACTTGTATGAATTTGGTAGCCAAGGGCAAACATTAATGTTCAGCCCTGCATATGATTTTTCATGTTTACCACCCCAAATGAATAGGTTTACACTGAAAATCTATGCATTTCAATGCATTGCAAATACATTACAGGATTAGTTCTACGAGGAGGAAGGTGGGACATCCAGGATCCAGGATTTAGTAAAATACACAACATTGCTTTTTTCTTTACTTTAGTGAACTTATTCATACTGTATGTTTTTGTTTTTTTACGGTTAAGTGCTCACGAAATAAATTAATTTTCGGTTGTCTTTTGAATGCTGCCAGGGATTCTGCATTCTGGATGACGGTGGGGAGATCATTCCTCCAGCATGGAACCGTGAATGAGAACATTCTGGAGAGTGATTTTTTGGCAAAGGTTACTTAGTTCATTTATGCCTTTCAAGTTAACAGTCAGTGACCTTAATGGTTAAATCTGCTGGCCTGTTCCCAAAAGCCATAACCAATTTGAACACACACAGGCACTTTCTTCTACCCACCTACTACTGTGCAATATTTAACATATAATACTTTTGATAACACTGATATCCTGTGCAATTTCCTTACTGTTCAATATTTAATACTTAATATGTAATACGTCTGATACAATCAAAATCACACAGATTACAAACCATATTTATCTTTCTATTTTAATGTATATAGCTTCTTAGAACTGTGCACCTTAGAGGTCGGTAAACCCTATATTTCAGAAATCTGGCTTAAATCGCTCTTTTCAAAAATAAAATTAAAATAATTTGAAAAATATATAATGATCTTCTGTCATAAATGTAACTCAATCAGGACTGGTAAATTTGGCGACCCTATTAAAAAGGGTAGTGTTAATTGTACATACCAAAATTATGGCTTCATCCCGCATGGCTGCCTCATTGTGGGTTTTTTTATTTTTTTTAGATTGCCAAGCCACTCCCCCTTCTTCATATCAAGGGCCTGCAGCCTCTTCATCAAACGTGCCTTCTTGGGCTGCTCTGCCCTAACCTGGCCCTAGCCAGATGAATTTCGCTCCGCCTAGCTTCACTCATCCATCTGGAACCGATCCATTGAAATGGCGTTTCAGAAGGCTGGGCCTTATCAAAAATCCTTGCATATGATTGGATTAGCCACTTGTCTGTCATCTTTATCGACGTGCTATTTCAACCACTCACACCGAAGCCAACCCGTGACGCTGACTCGGGACTTCCAAATACCAGCTGGCAACGTCCGTCGAGGATGTCGTTTTCGTTTCTTCCTCCCAGCTGCATACCTGTAACACCCAATTTTCCAGTCTCTCTGATCTGATCCTCTATGAGAGCAATCAGCGGGGACACGATGATAACGATGGGGTGCTGCACTAGTCCCATTTCCTTAACTACCAGAGGAGCCATTTGGTAGATCAAGCTCTTGCCTAATCCTTTCGGGAGAAGGGCGAAAACATCGTTTCCACCAACAAAAGCCTTAAGAGCCGTTCTTTGATGTTCTTTTAATGAAACAATATTAGGTAGATTGGACAACACGGATGAAATAGCAGCATCAATGTTAACGCTTGCTTCCTCGATGCGAGCCGCCATTGTTGTCTGTATCAAAACAGTCTCAATGGAAGAGGTTCCAGATGGATGTGAGTGAAGCTAGGCGGAGCGAAATACATCTGGCTAGGGCCAGGTTAGCTCTGCCCCATAGGCCTTACAAAACTTAGTGGCACAGGGCATGACCTGGGGGCAGTTGGGACATTTCTTTTCATTAGAAACCATGTTGTCTTAGAAAAAAAAGAAAGAAAAAAGACAAAGTTATTTATGTATAATAAAGGCTACCCATAGAAAAATTCTGAATTATTATCACACTATATGATTTAAAATCACACTATGCAAGGGATGATATGTGCTTTCTTAATTTAAATGATCAAATTGTAATCAGTCATTCTTCTAAGTTTTAAACTTTTGTTCGTGATGACATTGTTATAAGCGTAAACATTTATCTGATTTTTAACTGCCATTTACACAATAATACAGTTGTGTGTCTGTGTGTGTGTTACCCAGGTGAGAGACAGAACATATATCAATATATTGATAAAGGAAAAATGTGACAATTTCATGTATACTGCATGTCAAATGTTAAAATCACATTATTAAACGAAAAGCGAAAAGGAAGAGTTAAGAAAATGTTTGTGAAGTAGTAGGCTAACGTTACACTAACATGTGACATGCTAGGACATGCAGTTTTATAGGGTTTTATATCAGACAAATGGAAACACCAAAGCAATGTCACAAAAAGTTAAATAGGACATAAGGCACAAAAATATCCCAGCAACATGACACATACTTGACTACACTTTTGCATGTATATTTAATCAAATTATATAGGCTACTTGTTCATAATAATTTTGACCTACCTTAATCAACGACTCCAGAGAGGAAAGCAATTGGCGCGAGCGAGCTCCGTCCGTCATCCGGATATTATTAAAAAAGAAAAAGAAAAAAAAATTTCAGTGAGTTTTAACTAAAAAAAAATTATAATTAAACGAATTAAAATTTATTTTTATAACAGTTAACAGGGCATCAAAAGAAACTCCCTAGAGCTTTTAAAAAATATATTTCGGAGCTTAACTTACTGTAAACAAAAAAACAAAACACATTTTTTTTCAATGTTTCTTTTTTATTTTAATTTTTTAATTGATTTTTTTAAATTACAGTTCAATTATATTCACTATCAAGTCCTTGACGCATTACTTTTACACATTTTCACATTTCGTAACAATATAGTTTAAATAAAAAGAACCACAAAAAAAAAAAAAAAAACTAAAAATAAGGGCATCACAAACTTATGTTAAATTCATTTAGCAGAGATAGGCCAACAGATCTTTGGGCTTTAAATTTTTTTTAAAAACTTTAGACTCTAAATATATTGTAAAGACAGATGTAAATATATTGTTATAAGATCTGAATAAATGTTGAATAAACAGCTTCTGTGCTGTAGCCCGATTGGTAGAAAGAATCAGCGTTATTAATTAGAAGATTTAATAATAATAAAAAATACAAATGAAACTGATTAATTGAACACAATCGTAGCATAAGATTTATATTTATTAAAATCAGCAAACCTCCGATAAAAATACGTTATGGAGCATGCTGAAAGCAGTCAGATTACCTATGACAAGAAAATGCTTTAACTGCTTATATTAACGTTAACGTTACTTGCACGCGCCTTGGAACGTTGTTAAACTCACCTTAATGCCGTTTTACCTGCAGTTGAACGTTGGTTAGGTCAAACTCACCTCTGATTTAAGGTTTACCTGCAGTTGAGTGTTGTTAAACTCACCGCTGAATGCGGTTTGGACATCGTGTGCGTTGTTAAACTCACCGTTGATGAGCGTGCTAAACCTTTGCGCAGAGGGCACTTTGTAATCAGATTGCGAGGATTTTTAAACATCAAAAACCAGTTGGAGGGCCAGATAAAAATGATCTATTGGCAGCCATTTGACTCGCCCTGAATATTTTTTTTTGGGGTCGTGCTGACCCGAGACGTCAAATTTCAACGCTGCAGGGTTCCAGAAAGAATCGTGCTGTTGCACGATTCACGAAAGATGCATCCAATTAGAATGCATTAGTTTAAAAAACGTGCTGGAGTTACGAAAATAAGTAAATTAACGTGGCCCTGCCACGAATAAATAGATTAAATTACGTGACCACATCACGAACTGCTGTGAGACTGGGTTGTGTATTAACATGTATTTCTACTGTAATTAAGGGTTAATTCAGGTAGTTATAAAGCATTTAGTAGTGGTCAGTGAACTATTTTTGTGTCTAAAGTGAGGACTATTCATGCCTTGTAAAGCATTTACAAAGGAAATTTAAAGGCTGTTAATATTCTGTTGCAGGCCCAGGCTCAGTTATATATCCTATATATATATACTGTATATCGTATTTTATAAACAGTACTACCAATATAGGATAATGGTAAATATTAATGTTTAATCGTTTAGGGACACAACCACATGAGATAAGGGAGAGAGATGAGGAGATTGGAGAGACACACACATGGAAACAGCACAAGATGGAGGGAGAGAGACAGACAGGGTGAGAGATCATGCAATTGATGAGGGACATACAGAGACAGAAGAAGCTCTAAGGAGTGAGACAGTTATTGTGCTTGAAGTTGTTCAGGAGGGAGAGGCAGACAATGGACAGGAGGAGGATGCCAACACACAAAGAGGGAGAACAAGACAGAGAAATGTTGACAACTGGAAAAAGAACAAACGCAAGAGGTTAAGAAATTCTGGCCAAAGCTACATGAATTCACATGGCATTCAGGTCCCGAGAAGGAGGATGAGGGAGAAGAACTGTGCCTCCTGTCGCTACAAATGCAATGAAAACTTCCCTGAGGAAGTGAGGGAAAAAATATTTGAATATTATTGGGAGATGAGAGATGCAGCGAGGCAGAAAGACTTCATTGTTGACTTCATGTTGTCAAAAGGGAGAAAATAAACAGGGAAACAATCTCAAGAAGAAATCATACATTTGAGTATTATTTAACCTCAGAGGGAAGACAAATTAGGGTATGCAAGGACTTTTTTTTTTAAGACCCTTGATGTGTCAGAGAAATTTGCACGGTCTGCAGGCGGCCATACCCCGAGTGAATTGGGAATTACCCCTCCAAGCAAGAAAGGGCGGCATGCACCTCCAAACAAAGTCCCTGAGAGTAGCAAAGATAAAATACGAGAGCATATCAATTTTTTCCCAAAACTTGAATCCCACTACTCCAGGAAAGATACAAACAAGCTCTACTTGGAAGGATCTCTGAATCTGCCAAAAATGTATGCACTGTATAAAGAGAAATGCGAACAGGAGTCGAAGATTATACCAGAAAAACAAAGTATTTATAGAACAGTGTTTGACAATGAGTTCAATCTTGCCTTTCACACTCCGAAGAAAGATGCATGTAAATACTGTGAGTGTTACCAACGTTTAGAAGACAGTGAGAAGACAAATCACAAGAATGAGTATGATGCCCACCAGTTAAGAAAGACCCAGGCCAGAGAACAAAAAGAAAATGATAAAAAGAAAGCAAAAGAGAATGAGTCATACAAGGCTGTCACTTTTGACCTGGAACAAGTGTTGACCACTCCCTGGAGCAACGTAAGTAGCCTGTTCTACTCACGCAAGCTAAGTACATACAACCTCACTGTGTATGAATTAGACGGTAAAGATGTCAAGTGTTACATGTGGCATGAGGGGGAAGCCGGTCGTGGATCTTCAGAGATTAGCACATGTGTTTACAAGTACCTTAAAGAACTCAGTCCACATGTAAAGCATGCAGTTCTTTACTCAGATACTTGTGGTGGACAGAACAGGAATGCTGCCTTTAGCACAATGTGCCTGCGTGCTGTCAGCTCACTACCCCTCTCCACTATTGACCATAAATACATGGAGTCTGGTCACAGCCAGATGGAGTGTGATAGTGTGCATGCTGCAGTGGAAACTGCAGGAAGAAAAGTTTCTATTTACTCCCCTGATGGCTACTACACACTTGTGAGAATAGCGAGAAGGAAAAACCCATACAGTGTACATGTACTTGAACACAAGGACTTTCTGGACTTCAAGTCCCTTTCCAACCACATACTCAAAAAAAGAACAAAAGGTGAGGAGGGACAATTAGTTCATTGGCAGAAGATTAAATAGTTCCGCTACACGAAAGATGAACCAAACACAATCTTCTTCAAGTATGATATCACCCCCCCAACCTTCCGAAAACTGACAGTGGCACAACAGGCAACAAGAGGCACCAAAACCACACACCCCAGCTCATTGTATGAAAGTCCTCCAGGGATCAGTGCCTTAAAGAAAAAATACCTACTCACCCTGTGCACCAATGGGAGTATTCCTCACTGTTGTGCAGAGTTCTATAACACTCTGACAGTGGGCAGTGAGTGAACTTTTTAGTTCAACTAAAGTGAACTAAAAAGTGAAATGTGTAATAAACAAGAGAAATTAAACTGTTTGAAATTAAATGTTAAACTGTTTGATATGAAATGCATTAATGTGAACTCATGAATAAAAATTGAAATTGAACTCTTTGAAATTAAATGTTAAACTGTTTGGCATGAGTAGTAAATACCCTATGCTACCTGTCAAAATGATTGATTGACAGGCGGGCGTGTCTATCCTTTGATCTTCCCCGCCCCTTCCGGTTCCTCCCCTTCCTGTCCCGCTCCTTCCGTTTCCGCCCCTTCCTGTTCCCTTTGACCTAGTTTCCGCCCCTTCCGGTTACACTTTCTGTCAAAATGATGGATGGTTACCTTTGACCTAGTTCCGCCCCTTCCTGTTACACTTTCTGTCAAAATGATGGATGGTTACCTTTGACCTAGTTCCGCCCCTTGCGGTTACAGCTTCTGTCAAAATGATGGATGGTTACCTTTGACCTAGTTCCGCCCCTTGCGGTTACAGCTTCTGTCAAAATGATGGATGGTTACCTTTGACCTAGTTCCGCCCCTTGCGGTTACAGCTTCTGTCAAAATGATGGATGGTGACAGTTAGTTTGATCGTTTGAAGTTCATTTGATCAAGAAAAGGGAGGTATTGGGCTTTGATGTTAACATAAGCTTTGATGTTACAGTTACAAAGTGATGTGACAGTTAGTTTGATCAAGCAAAAGTGTGACAGTTAGTTTGAGATGTATTGGCTTTGATGGTGACAGTTAGTTTGATTGTTTGAAGTTGGTGTTTTGGTCACCGCATCCCCTAAACATCCCTGAGCTTTATCAAGGGCAGCTGTGAAAGTGATAAGAAAAGATGTTGGAAGTTTATCTGTTCTGTAAAAGAATATAAAATTAAACCTCACACAAAAAGTGTAAAATAAATGTAGAACTATTCACGCAACCAAGCATTTCAGTTTAAATAAAATGGTGAAAGTTTATCTGATCTTTAAAAGAATATAAAATAAAACCTCACACAAAAACGTTTGAATAAAATGTAGAACTATTCACTGAACCAAGCATTTCAGTTTAAATAAAATGGTGAAAGTTTATCTGATCTTTAAAACAATATAAAATAAAACCTCACACAAAAAGTTTAAATAAAATGAAGTCACAAATATATTGCAAACAATCCAATGTATGAATGATATCACACTGCCTCAAAAAACATAGCTAGCGCGCGTCTATGTGTGTGTGTGTGTGTGTGTGTGTGTGTGTGTAAGTGTGTGTAAGTGTGTGTGTGTGTGTCAAAGCAGGAATTCACCTCCCTCCGCATTGCTGAGGACGTTGGAAGTTTATCTCACACAGAAGTTGAAAAAGCATTATATTCATTTAAATGAAATGATTATAAAATTTACATTTAGTCATTCACAAATATTTGACACTGACTCAAGTTGAAAACCATGCTGTTCAATTAAAAGTATATAAATTAAACAAAAATAAAATCATCTTACTGTTTCACCATGGTTGAAAAAAACCCACAAGTGTTTCCCCTGAAATCTTTTCTCTCTGTCACACCAGCGTGTGGCTGGCCTGGTATCTGTTTTTGTGACACGTTCCTGAGCCCATTGAAAACCATTGTGTTTCTTTAAAAGTGTATAAATTTAAATATATCATATATAAAATAAATAGTTTACTAATTTAACTAAAGTTGAAAAGCATGTTGTTCATTTAAAATCTTACTAAATTACTGAAGTTGAAAATCATCCTGTTCATTAAAAAATCTTACTAAATTACTGAAGTTGAAAAGCATTCTGTTCATTTAAAATAAATATTTTACAAATTTACTGTACCAATTATGTTACATTTAGATAAAAATAAAATCATCTTACATTTTCACCAGGGTTGAAGTAGCTCCTATCACATAGATGTCCATATTGACCATTTAAAGTTGAAAAGAACTATTTCCAAGTATTTCTCTCTTTCTCACACCAGCGTTTGACAGTCAGAGGGGTGTGTTCAGTGATCAGAATGAGACTGTGAATGTTTTGCTAAATTTATTTCATAGTGTATAAGCATTAAAAGTTTGAAATAGTTTCAAACTTATTCAATGAATTCATAAAAAACAAATATGCTATGTCGATGGTCTCTGGGGAAAACTTGACTATATTTTTTTATTTATCAGGGTGCATGTAAAGAACTTTGAAATTTGCGGCTCTCACAAGTTATCTCACACATTGTGTGAAATGTTTAATAATTCCTCAAGTAGTATCTGAGAGAAAATTCCCACATAGGCCTATCTGTAGTGAGAGAGCAACAATGAAGACTTTTAGTGATGCTGTGATGCTTCAGGCCGAGCCCCATTGATAGCCTGCTTATAAGCTCCTTCCGATCACCAGCACATCTTCAGAGAAATACGTTACTTTACAATAATGTTAGCTTCAGGATATAGGGTGACAGAGCAGATGAGCCTCTGTGCATCATGTAATGTTAGTCTGCTAACGCCTTTCCAGAGCCAAAGTTTTGTTCGTACTAAATTTATTTCAAAGCATAATCGTTTTCAAAGCAAAAGTTTCAATATGATCGTTTAAAAATGAAAAGATTGTTTAAATTAAATCTTTACAGTTTTAATACATTCATATCTTTTAGAAGATTACTGTAATGATTTTTGTTTAACGGTGACCTAAAGTTTAATTGTTATTAATATAGCCATAATGATTTTTCTACTGTAACAGCATATTCTACCCCCGTACACCTAAACACGACCATCACAGAAAACTGTATTTTTACATTGTTTTTTACATACTGTTTTGCACTCTCACACACTAAGTTGGTTCCATAAAATCAAATAAAGTATATAACTCAATGTATAATGACAAAATGTATTCAAACAATTTAACCTTAGCCTAGAGCATGGCGCAGAGCAGGGGGAGTCTTTATACCCAAAGAAAAAGATACTACAAGCATCAGTCAGTTTCGCCCTATTTCACTATTAAACGTCGAAGGAAAGATTTTCTTCAGCATTATTGCTCAGAGATTGTCAACCTACCTATTAAAGAATGGCTTCATTGACACTTCAGTTCAAAAAGCGGGCATTCCAGGATTCTCAGGATGCTTAGAACACATCAGTGTTATCTGGCAACGAATTCAATCAGCTAAAAAGGAGAGGAAGGAGCTCCACGTGACATTCCTGGATTTGGCTAATGCATATGGTTCAGTGCCACATGAGCTTCTTTGGGCATCATTTGATTTTTTCAGGGTACCGATGTCGATAACAAATTTAGTGAAAGCCTATTTTGGAGATTTGCAATTTAGTTTCTCAACTCCAGAATTCAGCACTACATGGCAATGCTTAGAGGTTGGAATAATGGCAGGATGCACCATTTCTCCACTGGCTTTTACCATGGCAATGGAAGTAATCATTAGGGCATCAAAATGGGTAGTAGGAGGAGAGCGCTTGGCTTCTGGGATGCGACTACCACCAATCAGAGCATACATGGATGACATGACAACCATGACTACAACGGTAGCCTGCACTAATCGGTTATTGGGGAAGTTAACAGATAATATTGAATGGGCACGAATGCAATTTAAGCCCTCTAAATCAAGGAGCATCTCCATAATTAAAGGCAAGGTAGTAGATAAAACATTCTTCATTAATGGTGAGGCAATACCAACAGTTTCTCAGAAGCCAGTGAAGAGTCTAGGGAGATGGTACGATGGGGATCTAAAGGACACAGTTCGAGTGGGAGAAGTTAGACAACAAGCAGTGGAAGGGTTGAAGAGCATAAACAGCTGTGCTCTACCAGGCAAACTGAAACTCTGGTGCTTTCAGTTTGGTCTACTGCCAAGGTTGCTGTGGCCACTGACTGTGTATGAGGTTTCTTTGACAACAGTGGATAAGCTGGAAGCGTTAATAAGTTCATACATCAGGAAATGGTTGGGAGTTCCACGCTGCCTCAGCAGAGTGGGACTTTATAGTAAAGGAGTATTGCAGCTTCCAGTCTCTGCTTTAACCGAGGAGTTTAAGTGTGCCAAGGTCAGACTGGAAATGACTTTAGCAGAGTCACGTGACAAATGTGTAAGGGAGACAGCCCCTGTGGTAAAAACTGGTAGAAAGTGGTCAGCAAAGAAATCTGTAGTAGAGGCAAAGGCTGACCTTCAAATTGGGGATATCGTGGGACAGGTACAGCATGGAAGAGGGGGTTTTGGGCTCAGTTTAGCTCCTCCTAAATGGCACAAGGCAGGCCCAGCCCAAAGGAGGAAGCTGGTAGTCAACGAGGTGCGAAAGCAGGAGGAGAGGATGAGATGTATAAAGGCCATTTCCCAGGCCAAGCAGGGAGAGTGGATGAGATGGGAGAGTGTGGAACAACGCAAAATGGGCTGGCAAGACCTTTGGTCAATGGAAGAGAGTAGGATCAGTTTCCTTATTAGGTCAACATATGATGTTCTCCCATCACCGCAGAACCTAAACCTCTGGGTAGGAGAGGATCCATCTTGTCCTTTGTGTTCATCACCTGCCACATTAAGGCACATTTTGACAGGATGTAAGGTGGCTCTTAGCCAGGGTCGGTTTACTTGGCGCCATGACCAAGTATTGCGATGTTTGGCTTTAGCATTGGAAGGCAAGCGTAGTATGACCAATAAGTTGCCGCCTGTTCTAGCAAAACATTACACGCAGAAGACAATATTCCTCCGCCCAGGCGAGCAACCACCAAGAAAAGGTGCTAACACCAATTCTCGCCCAGGACAACTGGAAGCTGCTAGGGACTGGAAGATGCTGGTTGATCTTGATCAACGGCTTATTTTTCCACCTGAGATTGCCACCACTAACCTACGACCAGATATTGTTTTGTGGTCTGGATCAGCACGCATTGTTCAACTGATAGAGTTAACAGTGCCATGGGAGGATGCGGTAGATGAGGCATATGAGAGGAAGAAACTGCGGTATGCTCATCTGGCCACTGAAGCAGAACAGCGAGGATGGAGAGTCCAGGTTTATCCAGTGGAAGTGGGTTGTCGTGGTTTTGTGGCACACTCTACAACCCGGTTCCTCAGAGACGTCGGATTCAGTGGCCAAGAGTTGCGTCGTACAGTAAAGAACTTATCTGAAGCAGCAGAAAGGAGCAGCAACTGGCTGTGGTTGAGACGGAAAGATTCTAGCTGGCTGTGTACAGGCCGCCATGCTACGGTTTCGTAGAATTCTTGAAAACTTGAAAGGTCTGTTGGTTTATTTGTATAGGTTGTATATTATTTACAGTCATTACGTTCCTGTGTATATTGTGTGAATGACGGGTGGTTGGGCAGATATTGTGTTTTGCGGTAGGTGGTATGCCATACGGAACCGTTGCCACTGAAACTGCATATTAACGCACCAGTGGGGCTCGACAGCCTTAGTCAAACGGGTTGGCGCGTATGGTTGGGTTGCGGTGAGATTGTGGTTAGGTCTCAGCAGCAACTGTTGGTTTATTTGTATAGGTTGTATAGTATTTAAAGTCATTACGTTCCTGTGTATATTGCGTGAATGACGGGTGGTTGGGCAGATATTGTGTTTTGTGGTAGGTGGTATGCCATACGGAACCGTTGCCACTGAAACTGCATATTAACGCACCAGTGGGGCTCGACATCCTTAGTCAAACGGGTTGGCGCGTATGGTTGGGTTGCGGAGAGATTGTGAGATTGTGGTTAGGTCTCAGCAGCAAGAGGGAAGTAGAGGTCAGTAAGCTGGGCTGAGTTGAGTGGGGGACGGAGGGGGGTGACTCTGGGACGCCAGAGTCACTGTCGAGCCACTTGAGGTGTCGTGGGCTAGTCGACGAAACACTGAGGACGGAAGGTGCCCACTTGAAGACCCTAGAGATGTTCCCTACTCCGCTCAATCCAGGGGGTTGTTATGGGGGACCGCACTGTGGTTGCAGCCGTTGTGTGTGCTGACGCGCAATACACTGTATTAACACCAGACAGAAGATTCACGTCACCAGATGGAAAGAAGCGTAAATGGATGGAGAAGCATAGGTTACTGTAAAGCTACGTCTTAGTTGGTGATTATCTTGGCGAAAGCCGAGTACAAATCAGCATGAAGTTTTAACATCTACTCTCGTGTAATGGAAATCAACCTTAGTTTTAGCTAAATTAATAAATATAAAAATTATATATATAAATATAAAATATAAAAAATCCTTACATTTTCATAGAACTGAAGTAGTAGTAGAAACTAAAAATAAAAAAACAAATAGTTTAAGATGTCATAAACAAAAACCCTCCCAGATCCTTCAGGGATAAACTACAGGGTGAGATGAAGCTTCACACCCTCACAGAGACGAGAGGAGTGACAGGCCAGATGAGCCTCTGGGGTCACAATGACCCAGCATATGCAAAGTTAGTCTGCTTTCCACTGTTTTATTCATATTAAACTCATTTAAAAGCATAATCTTAAAATTTTAAATGAGATCTTTTCAAATTAAAAGACCGTTTAAATCAAATCTGTAAAGTTTTATTAAAATCGTATCTTCTATTTATTTTCTACTTCTGTATGATATAAATGAATTTCATAAATTTAACCTAAGGTATTATTTTTTACTAAACATTGTTTGTTCAAAAAATAAAATAAAAAAAAATTATAAATCAAGAACTGTGCTTTGATCTTATTTCAAACAGTATTTTTGTCCATGTGACATGAAACATGTTGTCACAATGTTTTTGTTGTTTTAAAAGAAATCCCAGGACTCTACATTGCTCTTATTTAGATTAAGTTATATCATTTAGAAAATCACCACACATGTTCAGAGACGCGATGTGACTCTGTGGTCCATGACGCTGCATAAGTGAAAGTTTGTCTTGAGCGAATATTTAATTTTACTCGTCTTAATTCAAAGCATGATCTTACTTTTTCTACGGTAGCTATGATCTATTGTGCGTATAAGATCATTTTTACTTTTCTTGTATCTCCCAAACTATCCTTATTCATTGTGGAAACTGCAAATTATGGTTTTATTACTATTCAGATAGCTAGGCGATGTCGCTGTTTCACATGTTGGACCGTATGTGTTTTAGGTGAAGACTTCTTTGAGAGCCGTCAACATTCAGTGTTTATAGGAATAAATGACTGTTAATAATTTAAGTGATACTATTTCTGTTTGAGAACTAAATTGATACTTTGTTTAGTGCAACCTTCCCTCTATCTATGTTGTGGAATCACACAAAGTATTCTGCAAGTATTACTTAAGCATTAACGCGAAAAGTAAGCGCATGCTGTTTTACACTTAAACTATTACAACAGAATCACACCTGACTATTGCACTGAGAGACGCATATTCATTAAAGCTCGAGGCTGTTAAACAAAGTTCGTTAAAACCAGCAGATAACATTGCACAAAGTAAATTCTAGTGATCAACTTGCTAAAAAGTAAATACAACATGAGCAATACAGAAAAGCCACTTGTGATCAGTTTTGTAATTGACATTTTATATACTAGTCAATTAGGCCGTTTACATCTTGCTTCTTTTTGTTTTTGTACAGTTTGCAAAAATTATAGTCTCCGAGCGTGGTCAAACATATTGGAATTTATGAAAAACATGAACAGATATTTCTACATGAGATATTTCTTTTAAAACATCTTTCAGCTATGTCTACGAAACATCGACATGAAAGATGAGTATTGTTGTTTTTCTGCTACCTATAAAACTATTATACTTCAAACTCGTCTAACTATTGCTCATTTCACAGGACAGTCGGTTATTTTTTTCTACGTGGCTAAACAACGGTTAAGCTAATGAATTACCGGCTAAATTTTTTACGTGAATGTCGGGATGATTCATTTTTTAATCCGTCTACACCGATACTTTGACACAAGAGTTTTAGGCCTGATCCAGAAAACAGACGGTAAGCAGTAAGTTATGAAAACATGTGATAAGCCGTTTTGGCCTCATCAGCAGACGAAATGTTTTAACATATCGTAAATTTCAATTGTTAGATAAATTATATCTAACTATCAGCAGTTATATGTGAAACATGCTCAGTCGCATTAGAGTTGGATTCTTGTTTATATTGTACATTGTTATTGAACCGCATGTTTAACAGTGCTAGTGTTCTTAAATTGTTTACCACGGTTTCATTTTTAACAACACTATCGCAACACTTATCGTATTGCCGGGTGTGATTGTAATGTTTTGTATGGTGTCTTCTTTACACTTTCACCCCATGGATATCTGTTTCCTACAGTTAGCTGTAGTGAACTATAGGTCTTCTCTTTGTTCATATATGACAGTATTCACATGAATTAGCTTGATTTAATAAAATGATGGTTTAAACCACATTATTTTATTATACCATTTTTATATAGCGCTTAAATGTATATTTTATATTTTAACCCTTTATGCGAATATAGAATAGGTCTAACGCACAAGGATCTCTGAAATATTTTTTTCGTGTAAAACATCTATGTAGATCTATCTATGTTTTTAAAAATACAAAGACATCTTTCTACCAGCGACCCTGCCCGCTGTAATCAGCGCACCCCCCGCCTCGCACACTGCAAACACAGTGTCTATTTCTCAGCACACCGGAGCTCTCCGGCCACCGCTATGCCGCGGCCAGAGCCCAGATTTCATTCTACCTCTAGCTATTCACGCAGATGCGTGGGCAAAGCTTCCCGGGGTATCAGAATGGGTGCTGAATACTATAAAAAGAGGCTATTCGCTGCAGTTCACTCGATGCCCCCGCCGTTGCGCGGCGCGAGTCGAAACGACGGTAAAAAACGAAGTATCTCATCTACTTCGAGCCGAGATAGCGAAACTACTGAGCAAAGGGGCTATAGAACCTTTATCTCAGGCTCAGAGCGAAGCGGGGCTATACAGCAGGTATTTTCTGATACCAAAAAAGGCGGGAACTACTTGGACGATTGGCTGATTCTAGCGCGATCACAATCAGAGCTCATAGAACACAGGGACACATTACTCGAGCATCTCGAGAATCTTGGTCTCACAGTCAATTGGGCGATGAGCTCGCTGTCTCCCAGCCAGAAAATTTATTTTCTGGGAACAGTGCTGGATTCGCTGTCCATGACAGCGCGTCTGTCGCCAGAACGCGAACTGGACATTCAGCGCGCCGTGAAATCCTTCCGCCACGGCTCGATAGTCCAGCTCAAAAGGTTTCAGAAAATGCTGGGCCTCATGGCCTCAGCAGCTTCAGTGCTCCAGCTGGGTCTGCTTCGCATGCGCCCACTGCAGCTGTAGCTGAAAGCTCGAGTTCCGCCCAGGGCATGGACCGCTGGTTGGTTTCGCCTCTGGGTCGATCTGAAATGCGTTTCAGCTCTGGAGCTCCTCTCAAGCTCCTGTTGTATGCTATTTCATGGGGAATGATGCTTGCAGCCTCTCTTCTCCGACTCTCTGTGAGTCTATGGTGATTATGCACTATATGAGCCCCGGGCTACTGCCCTTGAGACTTTGGTGTCGGATCCCAGTAAGCACGGCGTTTTGCATTGTGTTCCCCATAGCGTAAGATATTACGCAGTACGAGAGATACTAACGTAACCTCGGTTCTCTCTAAAGAGGGAACGAGTACTGCGTATCTTGCCGTGCATACACAGCTCTGGTTCACTTCGGCGATGAAAACCAGTTGTACCAGCCTAATCGAGCTATATTTATAGGGCGAGACCACGCCCTTTCTGGCGGGACATGACGAAATGGGCGCGAAGTGCCCCCATTGGATACGTGTCACGCAGGGCCACTCTCGATAGGCTGCTGCTGTTGCCGCAGGGCAGCCAATAGGCGCGCAAGCCGTCTTGCCTATGTCTGCATGCAGCTGCACAGCGTTTTACATTAATTCAAAATTAAGAATAATTTTTGGCTTCAATATCTCGTGGAAAAGAGGTTTTCCCCATAGCGTTAGATATTACGCAGTACTCGTTCCCTCTCTAGAGAGAACCCAGGTTACGTCAGTAACCGAGTACGTTTTTCAACCGGGGAAAGAGGTCCATAAAACAGCTGGAGAACAATATGTCACATAACGTTAAATTTACCTCAGGAAAACCATTTAATGACCACAGCACGTTAGTTGGACTTTTTTGGAAAATTAACTATATAGAGTATTTTTCTAATTATGATAACCAAATTACATATGTATAATATTTTTACCTATAACATTGAAATATTATAACATTGTTATTATAAAAACGCATAATATTTAATTTGAGATGTTATTTTTAACCTTTAATAATAATACCAACTGACAGGGCTCTATGTTTACAGCATTAGGTGAGATATTTTTTTGGGGAGAAAAATTATTATAAGACATTAACGGAATCGATATTGAATAAAGATCCGAATCAAATCACTTGAATTGAAATTGTGAAATTTGTGTCTAGCAATAATAGAAACACTAGCATTATACCAGTCAGTATACCATGTAAACATTGTGTTGTCTCTAAACTTAATCAAATTCTGTTTTGACAATCACAATACACTTATTGTGATGCAAGTTGTTGTTGTTTTTAAATCCCCCCCAATCCCCCAATCCACCCATTTTATGTTATGTTATTTTACATTTTCACTGTTTACAAAAGCAGGGCCTGCCATCTTGTCTTTTTGGCTTATTGTATCTGATGTTGAAATGGATTTAAATCGTAAATCTGATTTTTTATGAAAAGAATCTGGGATTATTTTTTTTAGGCAATATTGCCCAGCCCTAATTCTAGGTTATTACTTCCGGAGGATTTTGGTCCAATAATTAAAACCTCTGTTTTTTCCCCCCCACAATTAATTAGTAGGAAATTACTAGTCATCTGATTTTTTATATCAACTATGCATTCCGTTCATTTTGTGAATTGGTATGTTTCGTCAAGGCTAAACGAATTATAAAGCGGAGTCAGAGTAATAGTGAAAGCTAACGCCATGTTACCTAATGATGCACTATATTGCCAAAAGTTTTGGGACATCTGCCTTTACATGCACATGAACTTTAATGTCATCCTATTCTTAATTCATAGGGTTGAACATGGAATTGGCCTTACCTTTGCAAGTATAAAAGCTTCAACTCTTCTGGGAAGGCTTTCCACAAGGTTTAGGAGTGAGCTTATGGGAATTTTTGGAATGGAACGTTGGACAAGAAGGCCTGTCTCGCAGTCTCTGCTCTAATTCATCCCAAAGCTGTTCTATCAGGTTGAGGTCAGGACTCTGTGCAGGCCAGTCAAGTTCCTCCCAACCAAATTCGCTCATCCATGTCTTTATGGACCTTGCTTTGTGCACTGGTGCGCAGTCATGTTGGTACAGGATGGGGCCATCCCCAAACTGTTTCCACAAATTTGGGAGTATGAAATTGTCCAAAATGTCTTGGTATGCTGAAGGATTAAGAGTTCCTTTCACTGGAACTAAGCCCAACCCCTGAAAAACAACCCCACACCATAATTCCCCCTCCACTAAACTTTACACTTGGCACAATGCAGTCAGGCATGTACCATTCTCCTGACAACCGCCAAACCCAGACTCATCCATCAGATTGCCAGAGAAGAGTGATTTGTCACTCCAGAGTGCTTTAAACCACTGCATCCCAAGCTTTGCATTGCACTTTATGTAAGGCTTGGATGCAGCTGCTAGGCCATGGAAACCCATTCCATGAAGCTCTCTATGCACTGTTCATGAGCTAATCTGAAAACCAAACAAAGTATGGAGGTCTGTAGTTATTGACTAGGGCAGAAAGTTTGTGACTTCTGCGCACTGTGCGCCTTAACATGCGCTGACCCCACTCTGTGATTTTATGTGGCCTACCACACTCTGAGGCTGAGTTGCTGTTGTTCCCAATTGCTTCCACTTTGTTATAATACCACACACAGTTGACCATGGAATATTTAGTTGTGAGTAAATTTCAGGAATGTACTTATTGCACAGATGGCAACATATCAGGGTACCACACTTGTAATTCTCTGATCTCCTGATAGTGATAGTGATGATAGTGATTCTACAAACATTTGTGAAAGAATTGGTCAGTCTGCATGCCTAGGTGCTTGATTTTATACAACTGTGGACATGGAAGGGATTGGAACACCTGAATTCAATGATTTGGAGGGGTGTCCAAACATTTTTAGGCAATATAGTGTATTTCCCAACAGTAGCATGTACAGTGTGAAAAGCAACATTCCTAGTACTGAGCCTTGCAGTACTCCATACTGAAATTGTGATCAATATGACATCTCTTAATTTACTGCTACAAATTGATAAAAGTCATACAAGTATGACTTAAACCATGCCAATGCAATTCTATTCTATTCAAATGAATGTTGTGGTCAATTGTATCACATGCATCACTAAGATCCAGTTACACTAATAGAGAAATACAACCACAATTGGATAAGAGCAAATAATTTGAGCTGTCTCAGTACTATGAAACGGTCTAAATCCCGACTGGAAATCCTTGCAGTTACAATTTCATTCTAAAAAGGAAAACAGTTGTAAGGATAATGCATTTTCTAGTATTTTTGACAGAAAAGGTAGATTTGAGATCGGTCTGTAATTACCTTATTCTTTAAGATCAAGTTGCGTTTTTTTCTTTTTTTTTTTTTTTACCGGAACCGAACAATGTATGGGCTCGCTAGGCTAGTCGCATCCAAAGAAGTATCTAGAGCCACTGTATCCTTACTATCCTCGATTTAAGTTGGGATGCTTGTCTCTAATTCTGAAATATTCCTGTCAGCCTATTTCCCAGCATTTATCACATGTGATACCCTCACTGCTGAGCAAGTGACAATAACAGGAGAAGAGGACATGACACAGTATTTGTTTATTGATTCCGACTTAAACACAGGTTCAGTCCTACAAATCAAGCTGACCTTTGTATTTATTTCAAAGTATTATACTTAATCAAAAAATTACTCTATACAGCGAAAAATTATGGTGAGGTGTGGCCACACACATTCATATTCACATGACAAAAGAAAATATAAAGTATAAGGAGGTCAATGCAAATACAGTAATTGAACATGGACAAACCATGATGTGATGAATTTGTCAGACTTTTGTAAGAATTAAATCTTTTTAGAAAATTATCTGATATGGGCCACATTTAAAAGGACAACTATTTGAGCAGAAAAATCAAAGTTGAGCCACGTTCTACGGTCACATGAACATAGTCTTGATTTTACACAGATGGAGCTTTTTTAAATTGCTGAGCCATTTAAAGCTTTCAACAAATAGTTCTCATATGCATCTGTAAGTGTGATGGCTAAATATATTTTTAATTACACTGATCACAATTAAATCTTCCTTTTTAAATATTTTTCTTCCTTTTCGTACACCTCTTGCCACACACCAGAACTTTGTAATTTAGTTTCAGAATGAGTTTGCATATGACGTTTCAGGTCTTTTCGATATGTGAAGCACCTCTTACACTGAGGGCAAGTGAAAGGCTTCTCTCCAGTGTGAATCCTAATATGAATCTCAAGGGTCCCTTTAAGTGCAAAACTTTTTCCACACTGAGGGCATGTGAAAGGCTTCTCTCCAGTGTGAGTTCTCATGTGATTCTCAAAGGTTGTTTTTTGTTTGGAAGTCCTTCCACAGTGATGGCACATGAAAGGCTTCTCTCCGATGTGAATTTTTACATGATTCTTAAGGTGTTTCATGTCTGTAAAAATCCTTCCACACTGATGACATATAAAACCGTTTTCTCTAGAGTGAATTCTTGTATGGCGATTAAGGGATGCTCCAAATCTGAAACTCGCTCCACATTGACCACATACGAATGGCTTTTCTCCAGAGTGAATTCTCATGTGACAATGAAGGGTTGATTTTTGTGTAAAACTCTGTCTACATTGCGGGCATGTGATTGGCTTCTCTCCAGTGTGAATTATCATATGGCATTTAAGACTTGCTTTTCGAATGAAACTTTGTCCACACTGTTGGCAGGCAAAAGGCATCTCTCCAGTGTGAATTCTCATGTGGACATTAAGACTTCCTTTTTTTGTGAAGCTTTTTCCACACTGTTGGCAGGTGAAAGGCTTCTCTCCAGAGTGAATTTTCATGTGGACTTTAAGATTTCTAATTTGATTGAAACTCTTTCCACACTGTTGGCAGGTGAAATCATTTCTAGTTGCTGGCTTTTCAGCTGTTTTTCGGGACAAAGTCTTTTCTATCTGTGAGCAACTAAATGTTTTTTCTCTAATCATGAAAACTTGATGTTCCTCATACTGGTATTTTTCTTCTGTTTCTTTCAGTTCTTGACCCGCCTCTTTCAGCGCCATCATGTCTAAGGTGGAAAAAGTAAACACCAGTTTTATAGCACAAAGTAACAGACAACAAAACCAACAACATCCTACTCATGTTAAGTAACTATTATAACCTATTATCAATTATCAATATCGTTAAATCTTAGCTTTCTTTAGGACATTAAGAGAAAATATGACAAATATGGAGTGCCACAGGGTATGACAGTGCCATATTAGGTAATTTCCTTTGTATATGATCCTCCTGAGAAATTATCATTAGTTTCAATAGGTTATTCTCAGTTTTATATTAAGTTTATTGTGGTTAAGGTGTGTACAGAATATGATATTTTAACATGAATGTCCATTGGGGGCTGCAACTATTTGCCTCAGTAATCAATTCAAGTATGATAAAGGCATGATAGGCTATATACATTTTATGTGGATAAAGGCATATTTTGTACATGACTATACACATGTCCTTAAGGCCTAGAAAATTAGTGTTTCAACGACATAATTGAGTGGAAAAAATAATATGTATGTGGCAGCAATGCGCCATCATAAAATATAACTTCTGAACATAATCATAAGGCCGTACAGTCAGTAAGTGCTTTTTGCATATGTGTGGTTTCAGATGTTCCTATATTTTTTCATAAATTTAGAATTCATTTTATTACAACATTTTTAGTGCATTGTAATTTGTTCTTAAAATCATTTGAATACACATTTCACAAACAAATTTGTGCATCCGCATGCTTAGTAAATGAGACCCACTGTAATAGAGCCCGAGGATATGGATTTTTGGAGGCCGATACCGTTAATGGGGGGTAAAAAAAGCCCGATAACGATATATAGCCAATATTATTTATGTGTATATTATAATACAGTAGAAATATTATGTGTATATTATAGTACAGAACCAGTCAAAAGTTTGGACGCTTTTCAAAATGTGAATGGTAGAATGGTACTGTATATAGAATACAGTATACATAAACATATATATATATATATATATATATATATATATATATATATATATATAAACATTTTTTGCAATGATCACTCAAATGTTGTGATATCAAACACTTGTGTGACAAAGATGTGTAATGGAGGCAGGGTGAATGATAATGATACATTTGAGCTGTAACCAAACTAAAAGTAATAATCCAAGGCACTCGAATTGTGTATACAAAAAAGTAAAAAGCCTTTATTGAATCATGGCTTCTATCATTAAAATTGGTGACAGATACACCTACGCGTTGCGGCTATTGCCTTCGTCAGGGTGTGTGTAACAAACAAAGTCACAAGTGCATTTTAAATAGCAGTTCATTAATCTAAATAGTAAACACCTGGTCACACACTACGCAAGGTAACCAACAGGGAGCAGAATTCAACAAATGAAATAGTATATTGCATAATATCAAGCCAAATCAAACTAAAAAAAAAAAAAAATAAATAAATAAATAAATATATATATATATATATATATATATATATATACACATACAAACACATACATATACACACACACATACATACATATATACACATACATACACATACATACATACATATACACACATTAAAAAAAATTAAAAAAAAAATTTAAAAAAAAATTAAAAAACAATTATATATATATTTATATATATATACATATATACACATACAAACACATATATATATACACATACATACATACATATATGCACATACATACACAAACATACAAACATACATACATACATACATACATACATAAACACACATAAAATAAAATAAAATAAAAAATAAGAAAAATAATAGTAAATAAATAGAAAAAAAAAAAATTTTATTGAAATATTTTCAGCAATATCTAGATTACAGTATACAAATCAAAACATAACAATAAAATAGAGCAAAAAAACATCAAAATATACACGTCAATGGATGTATACATCTAATGATACACAATACGACTAATTTCATGAAAAATTTCACAGAAATGGTACAAAATCTAATTCTCCATTTAAACCTGGGAATGTGGTGGCTTTCAGTGAGTAAATCCAGAAAGATTCTCTTTGTAGTAACTTCTTAACCCTATCACCTCCTCTTATGGACTTGGGGATGTGTTCAATACCGATTATCTTGAGTGTATTCGGACTACCATGGTTTGTATCTCTGTAATGAATGGCCATAGGATATAGAGGGTTACAGATTCGAATGGCGTTTTTATGCTCTGATAGTCGTATCTTTAGTTTTCTAGTCGTCATCCCTATATAAAAACATCCACATGGACACTCTAACCTGTAGATCACAAATGAGGTATTACAATTAATGAAAGATCTTATTTTCAGTTCGGAGTCAGAGGTTACGTCTCTAAATGTTTTTGTCCTGATCATATTATCGCAGTGATTACAGTTGCCACACCTGTAATTTCCTGCACTTGAACTTAACCAGGTATTGGCTTTCTTAGGAGAAAGATGACTTCTCACTATTTTGTCTTTAATTGTTGGTGCTTTCCGAAATGCAATGGAAGGAGATTCGGGCATGACTTCCCTGAGATAAGGGTCACTCATAACTATTTCCCAATTCTTCTTTATAATTTTCTTAATTCTGTTTGCCTCTGTGCTATACTGTGTCACGAAATATACAGAGTTATCTGGATCCTGTGATTTACGTTTTTGTTGTAATAGTTCGTCTCTACTGATGTTTCTCACTTTATTGTATGCTTTGTTAATCACGCTATTTTTGTAACCCCGTTCCTTAAATCTTTGAGTCATGTCTTGTGCTCTGATGTTAAAATCTTCTTCCTTATCACATATTCGTTTCAGCCTCTGGAACTGGCCAACAGGAATATTCTCGGTCATCCATAAAGGATGAAAGCTATCTGCTCTCAATATAGTGTTTCTGTCAGTTTCTTTTCTAAATATAGTAGTATGCAGCGCACCACTACTTTCTTTGAAGATTTTTAAGTCCAAGAAATTAATCTGAGTATTTGAATAGTCAAGACTCAGCTTCAGATTTACATTGGTATTATTAAGATAAGCGTGAAAAGCTATTAAATCCACCTCCGATCCTGTCCATATCAATATAATGTCATCTATATATCTTCCCCACCACTCCACATATTTTAAATATGGGTTTAAGTCAGAAAATACAAAATTCTTTTCCCAAAATCCCAAAAACAAATTTGCATAATTAGGGGCAAAACATGCACCCATAGCTGTACCTTTAATTTGTTTATAGAATTTATCTTGAAACAAAAATATGTTGTTTTTCAATGTCCATTCCGCTAGTTGTATAATAAAACATGCAGGTGTCCTTTCGGTAGATGATCTCATATCTAGATATTCGTATTGTGTATCATTAGATGTATACATCCATTGACGTGTATATTTTGATGTTTTTTTGCTCTATTTTATTGTTATGTTTTGATTTGTATACTGTAATCTAGATATTGCTGAAAATATTTAAATAATTTTTTTTTATTTTTTTTTTTATTTTTTTTTTTATACCAGATATTCGTATTGTGTATCATTAGATGTATACATCCATTGACGTGTATATTTTGATGTTTTTTTGCTCTATTTTATTGTTATGTTTTGATTGGTATACTGTAATCTAGATATTGCTCAAAATATTTCAATAAAAAAATTTTTTCTTGTTTTTTTTTTTTTTCTATTTATTTACTATTATTTTTCTTATTTTTTATTTTATTTTATTTTATGTGTGTTTATGTATGTATGTATGTATGTGTATGTATGTGCATATATGTATGTATGTATGTGTATATATATATGTGTTTATATGTGTATATATGTATATATATATAAATATATATATACATTTTTTTTTTTTTTTTTATGTGTGTATATGTATGTATGTATGTGTGTGTGTATATGTATGTGTTTGTATGTGTATATATATATATATATATATATATATATATATATATATATTTTTTTTTTTTTAGTTTGATTTGGCTTGATATTATGCAATATACTATTTCATTTGTTGAATTCTGCTCCCTGTTGGTTACCTTGCGTAGTGTGTGACCAGGTGTTTACTATTTAGATTAATGAACTGCTATTTAAAATGCACTTGTGACTTTGTTTGTTACACACACCCTGACGAAGGCAATAGCCGCAACGCGTAGGTGTATCTGTCACCAATTTTAATGATAGAAGCCATGATTCAATAAAGGCTTTTTACTTTTTTGTATACACAATTCGAGTGCCTTGGATTATTACTTTGATTTTGAGCATTACTATCCCAAGCAACCAAAGAGCACCGAGATTTTACACCCTGTGCAGCACTTCAAATGCATCTTTATGCTGTAACCAAACTAGTTTGCATTGCATCTTCTATTCTAAATTATATTCTTAATACTGTTACATAATCTTGACAAATGACTGTCTTTTTATTTAGTCACGTTATATAAAAAATAACATATCAATAAATATATTAAAAGAGTCACTGGCAAAACCTTGTTATCTTCTATTACCAGTGAAGGAAGGAAGTACACAGATCTTTTACTAAAGTAAAAGTAATAATACCATAATGAAAACATGTTTAATTACATAAGTACAGTACTTTTACTTTTGCTACCTTTGGTAAAAAAAAAAAAGAAAGAAAAAAAGCCAAATCACCATCGATTTTTTCACTTTATGGTATAGCAACCTATCATCGTATAGACGTAAATTATGTGATATTAGTTTGAACTGCTACTGCTGATAATCTAACAACTAACTTAGTAGAGGTATTTTTAATATGATCGCCAAAATATTTTACCAAAATACCATTCGAACCGCAGCTACAAATTAAAAACCCCATGGCTAAATTGGATATAGACTACAGCAATCACCTTCACTAAACACAGACATTTAAAAGGACAAATGATGGATTATTGCTTCAAGTGATAGGCGAGGTGAGTGAAATTGTATTTATATTGGCTCGCTGTATGTGTCATTGCCTTTGCTTTAAAATGGCCTTTGTCACTTTCAGACAGAACATGCAGTTAAGCAACAAAAAAACCTACATACATTATATAGAAACACGGCAAGAGGCCTATTAGTTGGCATTGACAAACAGTAGCCATTCATATTTTTGTCCCGTCTGCTGCAATGGTTATCACTATTCCAGATTAGCTATTATTTTGGATTCAATCTTTCATATACAAATATGGCTGCCAATTCAGAAACCTTGCAGTGTCTAGTTAGGGGAACAGTAATGGTTTATAAATAGAAAGCCAGCAAAGAACGCTCTCTTTATAAGCACAGAAGCTGTCACTCATGTTGTTCTGCACTCCTGTGAAAACACCTGATAAAATCAATTAAGCTGCCTGTGTTGCTTTTTCATCCCTCAAAATTGTCTCTTTTTTTAATCATGCATGTAGTAATTGTTCATGTGGGTTTTCACTGTTTAATTTCCTGTTGTTAGAAGAGTGGGCATAACCTTTCGGTAAGTGCACACCCTGGGAGGGAAATGCTCATTTGAACTAATTTAAGAAATATCAGTTGTGCAAATGACAATATTTGTTTTTCTCTTGCCTGTATGTTTTATTTATTGATTGTTTTTACACTCTGTGTCTTAATTATCATTGAGGGAACTTGCTGAAATGTATAGAGAGACAAGAGTTAGTTTTACAGAAAATGGTATGCTCCAATTACCTAATTCAAATTATTGAATGCTGCTTGAGCATGCGAACCTTCGGTCTCCAACAGTTAGAGAGAGAAGTTGGTGCTAGTTTTAGTACCTCAACAGTGCTAGTTTTTGTGTAACCCTTTTTTTTTTTTTTTTTTTTTGCTCTTATCCACTGTTGTATGGACCTTTTGTACTTCCTTGCCTTTAAACCATTAAACTTCTTTTGAAACGACCTTTAAACGGATGCCTGGTGTGATTCTCCTTGTGACTGCTCGGGACTCTATCACACATATTTCAAGCTACGGTTCATTAGTGGTTGCATTTCTGGAAATCCATTTCGGTTTCTGCGCTCTGTTCGGATTATGCTTGGTTTATGTGACTTTCAAAACGCCACGGAAAACGTAAACGTCAGACTTTTTAACCCTTTGATGTGTACTATCACACCGGTGTGATTAGAACGTTCAGTGCGTCACGTGATCAACTGCTAAATTAAAATCTGTATTCGTGTTTTGGTTGATGCTGAGCCAGAGACGGACGCCATATATCACAACTTTTCAGTGATTTCATCCACATAATCTTTATTTTAGGTTTCAGACATTTAGATACACATTAGTACTAGCAAAACAATACATTTATTGTTTGTATTTTACTATGGAAGCACCAATAACAATCTTTTCAATTGTAAATGTACGATGTTCTATATTCATATCAGATACACATTGTGTAGCTAATGATAACACTTAGACCTCGTTTACACTGCAGGTCTTGATGCTCAATTCTGATTTGTTGCCTATATTCGATTTTTACCATCCGTTTACCGTTATTTCAATTGTGACCCATATCTAAGTCATGCGTTTACACTTGACATAGATCTGAAACGTTGCATGCTTAAAAGGGGTTCTTGCACAGATGGACGAATGCGAAATATGCTTGATGCTAGCTTTGCGATATATGCGAAGTTCGCCAAACTTCACCATGATTTTGAGGTGGTGGAGGACAAAAAAGGCCATCATTGTAGCCTGCGCATATGCTTCAGTTATTGTGTGCGAGAGAGATCTCAGGACAGGTGGGAACATACAACACGATTTCATGAAAGTGTGTATCTATAGCTCGAATTTTATTTCTTGCGTCATTTATACGCCAAAAATAGTTTTTGCATGCATATGATACGCACTGTAAACCCATTGGGTAGGATTACAGGTGTGGGGTGCGTGCGTATTACACGCTGCGCGCGAAAACATTTTTTGGCGTAAATGGCACAAGAAATAAAATTCGTGCTGGAAACTGTTTCCCAATGTAAAGGTTGCATCCTTTGAAGGCTGCGGACTTCGAAGGACGCACCATGTAGCCTTTGTAGGATTTCCTAATTGCGAAACCAGGTGTTCCCGATTACCGCTCCTGGCGTCAAGCAACGGTGCAAGATGACAGCTGCCATCCTGATAATTCATTTGATATAATTGAGTAAACCGCTATGGAGCCAGAATTGGGTATTGTCATTTTTATGTTTTATATTTTATTGGAGGACATGGTGAGGATGTTTCACTCCCGGCGCATTTTCTGCTTAGCCAAGACCATGGCCAGAGCTGGTTTGCTGCGTCCCAATTCCAGACATCCCAAGTCTCCCGGAAGTTCCGGGAGTCTCCCGCATATTGATAGCGGCTCCCTGATGAACACAAATTATTTCAAATCTCCCGGAATCTGGAGCTCGCGAACTCCAAACCGTGTACCGCGCGGCATAGAGGGAGAGAGCGAGAGACCTTGCGTATGTGCCTCTTGAAGCGCGTGTAAACCCAAAGCCTGTAAACCCTTGTGCTGTAAGCTAACATGCTGGTATAGGCAGTTCAATAAAAAGTTACTGCTCATTTTATTTGCTCATCAAAGACCTTTAAATGAAGAATGAATTCAGCCAGCAGCAGTTACTCTATTAAACTGTGTCAGCAGATTAAATGCTTTATTACTTCATCAGGATCTGTTGTTTTTGAAATATGACTTGTTTATTGCATATTCAGTTAATATTTACATTTACTAGGGGTGCGCCGATCCGAATCCTCAGTATCGGTATTGCTCCGATACTACCAATATTTGCCGTATCGGATATCGACCAGACGAGACCATCCAAATCCGATATTGTGCGTATGTTATTGTTATACAACACAAAAGTCATTATAAAGCACCATAATGTTTTCGTGTACTATATTCAAAGTTTTCTTAAGCCATTACATATAGTTTAATGAGAGGTACAGATTTAAGTCATTAAACTCAAGTTCACCAAAGTGCTTCCCTCCGCTGCGGCTGTCAGTCATTCTCCATTCAGCGTTCAAACAGCGCGTCGCGCTCGGGTACGACAATCAACACGATGAAACGCTCTCCAAGATGATTCAATGTTCCTATTATTATACTGTAGATCTGTAGATAAAGGTCTATAGTTTGCATAAAAGGACTTTAACGTGCTGGAGTTCCACATGTTACTTACTACCGGGTGTCTGTTAACGTTAGATCACAACACAACTCCTCAGTGATCACAACACTGGAGTAGAGAGCGATATAATTGCTCTTCACGCCCACATTAACTGAAATTTAAAACTGGTAAAAGGCTCAAACTAATGAATAAATAAATAAATGTATATCTTACTTTTAAGTCCTCTGAACTTTTCAATGCGAGGCGCTGCGCTCCGTGACTCCATGTTGCTTCGAGCGCATCATTCTGCGCACGGGGTGCGCATAAGCGTTTCGTGCCGCTCTGAATTGGAGCCTTTCATATTACAATATTTTTGCGCAATGGCAGTTTATTGATAGCTTTAGTTGTTCTGTCCAATCTATCATATGTTGCTGCTTCATTAAAAAGTTGCGCTTAACATTTTAAAATAAATGTCTTTTAATTATATAGTATATATTTTGTCTGTATTGTTTTACAAAGTAGGGAAAATAATGTTTAAGTCAAGCTTTGATGCCTTTAACAAAAGAATAATCCCAGTCTCTCCCCCACAGTGAGGCATACAGATACAGTTTATTAGGTAATTCGGCACTGTTTTTTTAATTATTATTTTAGCATTGGTTCGGATCGGTATCGGCCAATACTGAGTCCCAGGTATCGGAATCGGTATCGGAGGCAAAAAAGGCGGATCGTGCCACCCCTAACATTTACCTAGTCATGTTCAGGTAAGTTAGTATAATTCTATTTTGTTTGTAGATTAAGTGTATTTGAGGCTTTGAATATTGTTAACTTCTATATGCATCACACAGTGAAAAACAGTAAAAAATATAAAACACCATTTACTGCATTTCTTTGTAAAAAAAGAAAAAAAGAAGCATTAATTAGGGCCCTATGATTTCCGTGATGCGGAAAACGCGGACGGAATCACGGAATTTACACATGAAAACGGAATTTGCATATATTTTGTTGACATATTAAATAAACAAATTTTTTTTACTTCCTTCTCATTTTTCAGTTTAAAACAACAAACGTAGAAAGGTCTCTACCTAAACCATGGCCAAATGACATTGTTAAACATGTTGCCTAGTAACCATACGACCTCACGTTCACGCGTAGGGAAAAAAATGTCGAAGCGAGTGGCTTCTGATAAGCTAACGGTGGCTGCGTTTGGTAGATGCGTCCAGTTGTATACTGTAACGTGCTGATCTAACCAGCGGTCTCATAAAACGTTAAAAAAATGTAAACGTCTGGGAGAATGAGTAGAGCAGGCGATCTGAATAAGAGTGATGATGCAAAAAAGAGCTCTATTCGGTACGGTTTTCTGTGCGCACACACCCGACCCGAAGAGTGCAGCCATGCACAATAGACACCTATACAGCGCGCGAGTACTGAATTGAGCTCTCTTTCGTGTCTAAATAGACAAATACACACAACATTATGTCTAAATGTCCGTTTTGGAGAGTATTCACGTAAACTATGTCGGTTATGTCTTGTGAGTGTATCGGATGTGCATCAGTCCAATTGGATCCGCATATCATTGGACATGATCCGACGTCTTAAAGTGACAGTGAGTAATGAACGTAATGCGGTCCATGTCCTTAACCCTCCAAACCTGATTGACGCTCTAGAGCGTCAAAGGACACACCCCTCAGATATCTATTTATAACTTCGGATCGGATCATGGTATTAACTTACTTTTTTTTAATGAAAAAGCTGCCATTCCTCTGTATATACAGTGTTGCCTTTCGCAAATTAAAAGCATTTTTTATTTTAGTGCAAATCTATTGCATTTTACTGCAAAACAAAGAAATATTTTATTCTGGTCTAATGATATGAAATGCTGTTGGGGTGTGTGAACCAATCACAGACATGTTTGTGAACCAATCACAGATCAAAAACAAAAGATGACGCCCTCAGACAAAGGGGAGGTGTTTACAATCATCCCCAGGTGTGTGTGATCAATATCTATGTGTGTGATAGCCGTAGCCGATGCAACTTGTTGTACACGGTCTTAGGACGCGCACAGTTGGAAGTTTTCAGATACAGCTCTTTTGTACTTCGCAAGATTCTTTTCGAAGAAAATATGGCACAACAGAGATTCTCTGCCGAGCAAGTCGCTGAAATGCTTTTTGCCAACAGTGAGGAAAATGAAATAGGATCCGATCCAGATCGGTTTGATTCGGAGGAAGAAGACCAAATATTCCACGGAATCGATCTATTTGAGGAGTAAGTGTGAATAATATATTACTGATAATATGTTTGTCTGATATATATTGTATCGTTTTTTAGTCAACTGATTTTATTATAGCTGTTCAGAAATAACGGAGCTGTAGTCAAACAATGTGTGGCGTGCGCGCCATGTGCGCGATGTGCGCAATCAAACAATGTGCGCGTTTTGGCCGCATGTAATCATCTTCATTTATAAGCTATTTCGTTTACTTTGTTTGTCTATTTTTATTGTAATGTTTTTTTAGGAAAATGTTATTGTAGTTTTTCAGAAATAATGGTACAGGGCGTTATCTAAGGCCTGTACTATTTGTCCAAATGAGAGGGGGTTTGCTTTAGACATTGCATTTACTCTTTGCATTTTATTGTAATGTTTTTTTAGGGAAACATTTTTGTAGCTTTTTAGAAATAATAGTGCAGTAAGCCTTATCGAAGGCCTGTACTATTTTGTCTACATGGGAGGGGGTTTTAGACATTGTATTTACTCATATACTATGGCACCGGTAATAATTTTGTAGTTAGTCCTATGAGTTGAACATAAAATATGCACACATGATGATAAATAGCTAATCTTTATTAGTAAAGCTGTACAACTTTTGATATGTGGGAATCTAAACTAATGACAAAATCTGTGTGTTATAGTCTAAATCAGGAAACTGCAGAGCAGCCGAGTACATCTGCTGAACCCATGACCCCGACCGCTCGCCCATTTCCATCCAGCACCGCTTCTGCTCCTCCTGCAGCCCGCCGATCAAGGTCTCCTCCTGCAGCCCGCAGATCAAGGTCTCCTCCTGCAGCCCGCAGATCAAGGTCTCCTGCAGCCCGCAGATCAAGGTCTACTGCAGCCCGCAGATCAAGGTCTCCTGCACACAGATCAAGGTCTCCTGCAGCCCGCAGATCAAGGTCTCCTGCACACAGATCAAGGTCTCCTGCAGCCCGCAGATCAAGGTCTCCTGCACACAGATCAAGGTCTCCTGCAGCCCGCAGATCAAGGTCTCCTCCTGCAGCCCGCAGATCAAGGTCTACTGCAGCCCGCAGATCAAGGTCTCCTGCAGCCCGCAGATCCATTTATCCTCCTCGGCCCTGCTCCTCCAGCACTGCCACAGAACCACCAACATCATCTGCGACCCCTGGCTTGAGGTCGCGTCCTAGGGGAAGGAGGCAGTCACTTTCACCTGTCCGATGTCCAGCACCACCACCAGACCAGCTGGAACAAGGATGGAAGACTGAAAATGATCCTGACGTGGCCCCCATTCCACACAGGTTTTGCCCCAGACGTGAACCTGGAGTGCAATTGGACACCTCCGTAGAGCAAAGCCCCCTTGGCCTTTTCAAGCACTTTTTTAGTGCTGATTCAGTCAGGACATTGTGTGCCAACACAAACAAGCTGGCGGAGAGAAACATTGCTGTTGGGAAAAGGTACAAGTGGACCAACATCAACCCTGCGGAGATGTTCAAATTCATTGACTTGGTTCTGTACATGGGAGTTCTAAAGCTCCCAGCAGTAAGTGACTATTGGAAGAGAAAAAACATTTTTTCTGTGAATTTTCCAAGCACTGTGATGTCAAGGGATAGGTTCTGTGCCATATCTTGGAATATCCATATGAGCGACCCAGAGGAAGATGTTGTGAATGACCGAAAGAAGCAGACACAGCCAGATGAGTATGACACACTCTTTCGTCTGAAGCCATTGGTGACTGAGATAAAGGCCGCCTGTCAGTCTGCCTACCATCCCAGGAAGCAGCTTTCCATTGATGAGAGGATGGTGGCCACCAAGGCAAGAACTGGGATGACCCAGTACATGAAGGCGAAACCCACCAAATGGGGGATAAAGCTGTTTGTGCTCGCAGACTCCAGCAACGGTTATTCCTGTGACTTCAGCATTTACACAGGTAAAAGCAGGTTGGCCTCTGGGCAAGGGCTCTCATTTGACTCTGTGGTGGAATTGATGAGGCCATCTTTCCTAGGCAGTGGTTATCACCTCTACTGTGATAATTTTTACACCAGCCCAAAACTCTTCAGGCACCTGCTGTCCCTCAATTTCGGAGCCTGTGGAACCATACGTGAAGGGAGGAAGGATGCTCCAAAAACGAAACTGAACCAACTGCCCAAGAAATCCCCCAGAGGAACTCTCAGGTGGATAAGAGAAGATGACCTTCTCTTCACTAAGTGGATGGACAACAGGGAGGTGGCAATGTGCAGCAGTGTCCATGTTGCTTATGATGGGGACACTGTCAAGAGGAAGCAGAAAAAGAGGGATGGATCCTGGGAGGAGATAAACATACCAGTACCAAAACCGATTGTTGATTACAACATCTACATGGGGGGTGTGGACTTATCAGACCAGCTGATCCAGTACTATTCAGTGCACCACACAACAAGAAGATGGTACAGAACCATGTTTTTTCATTTTATTGACATTGCTGTGACGAATGGCTTCATAATGTACAGAGAAATCCAAAAGCTGAGGAACACACCAGCCAACCAGCTCACCACCCACAGGGCCTACGTGGAGCAGCTCGTGGCTGAGCTGTGTGGTGTCACAGTCGGGGCTGTTCCTGTACAAAGGAGAACTGGGCATACACCTGTGCCAATCTCCACTCCAGTTACAAGGCTGAGGTGTGAGAAATGCAAGGCGGATGGGCTCCCAAGAAAAGACACCTCATGGAAGTGTAATGAGTGTGATGTGCCGCTCTGCCTGCAGCCAGAACGCAACTGCTTTCAAATGTGGCACATGTAAGAAAAGCACATCAATATTTCAACTTTCCAATGCAGTGCGCAGTGCACAATGCCATCTAGGGGTGGTTTTTGTATATTTTGTACATATAGACTGAGAATATTCCATTCTAATGACCATTGGGTTCCCTTCATATTCTTATTTCTGTTTTGTTCACAAAAAAGTATGGTGACTACAGTTACAGAAATGTAAATATTTCTTTTGTTTCTTTATATTTTTTCACCCAATTTTTTTTTGCAAGTGTTCTAAAGCCTTTGGGGAATTTTTTTTTGTTGTAAAATCCTTTGTTTATTTATGTTTCATATTTTTATATAATAAAAACAAAAAAAATAATTTCTGTTTTGTATTTCTTGGTGATATATCACACAATAACTCATAATTGTCTCAAAAAGTGTATTTTCAATGCATCCACATTGTAGGTGAGAATCTATAGAATCCAGAAATATGTCTCTCTTTACTCTGCTATAATAATTGACCATTCCAGAAGCAAAAATATCAACATAGTGCCAGGTGGCCTTAAAACCCCTTAGGGTTTGAAGGGTTAATATTGATCAAGAAACAAAAGAAAAAGAGAAAAGAATCCACTGTTTGTTAATAGCTTTAAGGATTAATTATATTTAATTCATACAAATACATATGTCTGCTTGAAAGAATAAATGATGTATGCAAGTAGTTATAAAGAATTTTTTACTTTAGGAAAAGTGGTTTTAATGTAATTGTGTTGGCTTTCTGTCAGGCACATATCGTTGTTTCAATGTTTCTGTCTTCCGGCAGCATGTCTGCATTTAATCTTTAATTTAATATTCATCAATCCTACCTTGTAACTGTTACCTTCATGTTACTGTTATTTTTGGCCAGAGATTTGTTGAAGGTTTGGCTTAATTTTGGAGAATTTTGAATGTACTTTGCTGAATATATTAAGAGTTTAAATAAAAAAGCTGAATTGTGAGTTTGTGTAACTGAATTTTTAACGGTCAATACTGCTTAGAAGTGAAAAGAAAACAAGCAAATCCGAAAAATCCTGAAGGGCTAAAAATAAATCCAAAAAAAACGGAATTTGAGAAAAAATAAAACGGATTTCATAGGGCCCTAATTAATTGACCACTGTTTTCAATCATTCTGGAAATAAAGTCACAGTTTGATACAACGAGTGCTTTTGAGAGGGGAAAAAGTCCTATAGATTTCAAATATAAAGTTGATAAGTCACATTTAATGGACTGCTTTAAAACTGTCGCATAATTAAGTGATAAATCAATGGATTTCATTGTTTTCAGTTCAGAAGCAGATATTGGTATTAATGTTACACAATTGTTTTGTTTAGATTATATCTGTATTTTTTCTATTTAATGTGTGACAAAATCTGTTAGTATTTGTCTGGTTATGTGATCTGAACATGTCTATCCAGCTCCATGTGAAATAAAATCAATTTAATGAGGCACTCTTATGATATTCTTCAAAAACATCTCTCATTTCAGTAGAGCTGGACATTTTAATGAGGATCAAATGACTGAGGTCAGCTGTGAGAATTAAACCAACCTGTTTGTTCCTCAGTTTCTTCTTGTTTCACTCTGATTGTTTCATCAATCTTCACGTCTTTACTCTCCTCTTTAATAAATGCCATCTTTATAATAGTGAGTCACGTGGATCTCAGTCGCTTCACCAGGTGTTTTTCTGTGTGTTTGTCCTGTTTAAGATGAGAATAATTTACAGAAAGAAAAATAAATCCACACTAAATTTCTGAGTGTCTCAATCAGCTCTAGTTCAGTAGTTCAGCTCACTTGTAAGAGAGTCAGAGTGAGAGTTAATAGACTTAATTACCTGATTAGACAAAAACATTCTAAATTATTTAATAAAATAACTAAAATTGTATTGATTGTTTATATTTAGGTATTTAGGATTTATATTTTGTATTTAAATGTTTTGTAGATTAACGTACAGTGTTTCGAATCGAGCGCATTTTCAGAAAGACCTGATTCAATAATTAACACGGATTTTTGAGTTTCAACTCAATTTCTCTCATCAGGACATAAAACAACGTTTCTTTTACTCTTATTTTACTCACACAAAACAAAGTTAAATTAGATAAAGAATTACAATGTTGAACTTAATAATAAATAAGCCATTTAACATCGTTTGTAAAAACTTTAATATTGCATGAACGGGCTGAATTGATTGAAACGCTTTAAATGGTTTAAAACTCAAACCTTCTTCAGTCGAAACACAACAGATGCAGGATCGCGGCGCAGCCTTATGACGTCATATCAGTGGACCAAAATAAAAGTCCTGTTCAAAATCAAATCATAAAAGTCCAGTAATAAATACATGTCAGAGAAATTTAGTGTTGAATTCTTGGAGAAATACATATTTCATAAATACATATTGTCCAATGATGTGATGAAAATATTAAGAACTACTTATGACAGAGGGTGAGATGTTAAAGGGTGTAACGTAAAGGCCAATGGTAATAACAAATTATACTAGATCTAAATTTCATTTAAAAAATGCAAATAGTGAAAAATATGATTGAGTAAAATAAAAAGGGTTAAATAGAGATTAACTCATAAATCAGTGTTCATGTATATGTGTCAATATTGAAATGCATAGTTAGTGTGTTTCTATTAAGTGGATATATAGTTATTTTGATTCTAAAAAAACAAAAAAAAAGTGTGAATCTTTCAAGAATAAATTGTGTGAATTGTTGCCTATGTAGTGATTCAAATTGCTCACTAATGATTGAACAAATACACAATTCACTCCAGCTGCAATCCATAGAAAACTCTGCAGTTTCTCTAAAAAATAATCTCATTTAATTAATTCACTAATTATTTTACAGGAAAGCTAGAGCTTTACACCCACATGAAGAGAATAGGATTGATGATGTTAGAGGAACTTTGACAAGCTTTCAGTTCCTAAGTGATTTTGATGGACAGCGATGACAAAAATGTCTGTGCTCCTTAATGATTGTGTGTGCGACTTTGCGTGCGAGCTACTGTGTGTGTGTGTGTGTGTGTGTGTGTGTGTGTGTGTGTGTGTGTGTGTGTGTGTGTGTGTGTGTGTGTGTGTGTGTGTAATGTGTTATTTTAGAACCGCAAATCACTTGTACAGAAAACTGTTTAAAACGTGTATTCCCCGATCATGAAGCTCGCGAGGGATTAGCGGCAGTGATAGGAGAATCGGTCCTCAGGCTGGAGGTTGTGCAGCAATTGATCCCTCCATCTTCACCGGATGAGAAGAGCTTTGCTGTGTTCAAAATCGCCCCCTATACCCTCATTCACTATTCCCTACGTTACTCCACTAATATAGTCCACTTGAAGGAGTTGATGAAAATGAGGGAGGGAATTCTGACGATTTTGCATAGTTTGTGCTGTTTAATAATAATGTTTGGAAAAGCAAACTGGCAGATCCAGTAGTAATGAAAAGATTTCATTCAGTGTGCGACTGAATAAATTCAGGAATTCATTCAGTGTGCGACTCTCACAGTGCTTTATGGGTATTTTCTAGCCGTTGAGCGTACATCGGTTATACAATCTTCATTGTCCTATTTAAGGGTATAGGAGGCGATTTCGGACACAGCCCTTGATTTTGGACATGTTGGGAATTTAGGGCAGTGCCAAATGCTGATAAACTGTCGATGAACAGAGGTAAGTCTGGTGTGTATATACCTCTTATCGTTAATGAGTTGATGAACTGAATGCGCTCCTCTCGAGTTAATCCGGTTAATTATCTGAACGTGCTCCTCCCGAACTATGTTGATAAAACATAATTTATTTTTAAGCGTTTTTGCCTTAATAGGACAGTATGTAGACAGGGAGCGAAGTGAGAGAGAGAGAGAGAGAGAGAGAGAGAGAGAGAGAGAGAGAGAGAGAGAGAGAGAGAGAGATTTATTAATATTAGAACCTTATTGTGTAAGAAACATGGGAGAACAGAATCCACCGGCAAATAATCCAGCCGTCAGAATCTGTTCCCCCACTCATATGATGAGATATGTTGATGTTGTTGATGATTAAAAGATGCTGTTTCTATTCTGTGTGTGGATGGAGCTTCATCAGCAACAGTTTAACACTTGTGACGTCTTTATTTGTGAACCACTCATGTTCCTTACGATCAAAAGTGACCAGACACCTGAAATTTTACTTTTTTTCTTCCTTAAAATCAATGTTAAATATTTTAGTTCAGTAATCAACCATTTTGAGGAGATTTTACGATAGGAATTAATTTTTCTGCAATAATAATTAAACATTTTTTAAATATTTTTTTCAATTAATGCAGTATTTCAGATTAAAACAGAGACAATGGGTCACATTTATAAAACTGTGCATATGATCCTTACTAAAAGTGTACGTGCATCCAAAAGCCAAAAATGGCGTACGGCAAAAAAATATTCAGACTTATAAAACTCTGTACGCCAGAACCTGTGCAAAATTGCCTTTATAAATCCCAGTCAGTGGAAGTTTGTTTCTCCACCTCGAAATAACAATATATAGAGCTTACAACGCTTAGTTTTACTATGCATACCCTCATCTGCATATCATTTGCATATGCATATTCATCCATGTAATACCATGTTTAACAGTACAAGATATTAGGAAAAGATGAGACGGATATACCGTCACATTACATTGCTAAAAATCATTTAGTAGCCTATCCTTGCCTTATTTTTGAATGAATAAATCAAATAGTATATAAATACATAACCATGAGTTCTCTGATATTTTAATGTATTAATAAGCCAGCCTTGCTGTAGTTAAAACATTAAAATACAGCATGACTAGGGTTGGGAACCGAAAACCGGTTCTTACGCAAAACCGATTCTGTTTTTTGAAAAAAACCGGAAACCGTGCGAAATTCCCGTTTCGGTTCCGAAAACGGTTCTTGTGCAATGTGTGTGCGAACTGCGAAGCGCTGGGAGCGTATCCTTTAAAGTCCCTGTAAAGGCAATTAAAAAAAAAAAAAAAAATGAATTAATGTTAGAAATGTATAGCTAAAACATTACAAACACTGTAAACTGTGAAGTACTGAATTGTGGAGTTAGATCGTTAAACAAGTTTTTCACCATTGCTGTGTTCCGGATTTTTTGGGCGGGGCTAAAACAGGGTCTTGATGACGCACTGGAGCCCGTGAACTCCTGGCCACGCCCCTACTTGATGACGCACTAGAGCCACTGAGGTTGGCCCTTCCCCTAATCACGAGTTACTGTCAGTACTATTAGTTACTACAGCCTACAGTTTGATAGCTAGCTATGCCTTCGTCACGGAAATGCGTACTACCTGGATGCGGTCACGTACAAAACAGATCGGTGTCCTTATTTAAATTTCCGAAAAACGATCACATCAAGAAGAGCCACCTTGATGGAGAATGTCCTGGTTGCGTATGCAACCCCCGTGCCCTGAAGGAGGGAACGGAGGACGTAGTCGACGGTCGACTGAATGGGGATCGCATCAGAGAGCCAATGTTCTTCGAGTACTATTGAACGAGCCAATGCAATTGGAGTGCGTGATTCGCATCACACACTCCGCCCCCGCAGCGTGGGTATAAATACGGAAGTGGATGTAAGCACTAGTTGCTTTTTCGTTGAGGAGCCGAGCGTAACCCGGGTCAGCGGTAGTGGCAAGGGGACTACGTCCTCCGTTGCCTCCTTCAGGGAACGAGGGTTGCATACGCAACCAGGACATTCCCTTTCAGTCGATAACATCAGACGTAGTCGACGGTCGACTGAATGGGGATAACCTTTGAAAACGCCACTAAAGCCGTCACCTTCCAGTGCCTAGACAAAAGCCTACTGATGCCCCCACAATTTTAAGGCGGGGAAGGACAGGTCTTAGGCCAGGGAAGTCACTGCTGTTCCTACAGGACCACTGGGAAAGCGTTCCCCGTACATTAAGGAAGGGACGCTGCAGAAGCCACATCGAACTGGGCGGATGACCGGGCAGTATGACATATGGAATGTCACTGGGGTGGCTCCAGCCTAAGACGGGGGGAAACTCACCGACAGTGACGGCAGAGAGACTCTGCCGAGGGAAGACACGGGCTCGCCATAGGGAGCCGTATCGTGGAAGAATACACATGTGGGGTCGCCGTAGGGACCGCAACATATGGACCCAGCCTAACACAGGTTCCACACTGCTTACAATTGGTAGGCCTAACACCAGATGTTCCGCACGTCCGACGTCGGAGGGGTGTGGAGGAACTCAACAGGGTTCAGCTTTAAGGGAACTCAACTGAAGTAGAAAGGTGCACGTATCCAGTCCATAGGAGGGGAATGGCGCAGCAAGCCGACACTTGAACAGGGCTCACGGTGAAACTGGCTTCATAAGAAGGGAGCCCACGGGCTTTGGGAGTCCAACTTTGCTTGGAAACAGCCTTCCCTCACTGCTGAATTCCTAACAGATAAGAGCTGGTCTGAGGTATATATGGCTTGCTATGGCTTGCGTTCTGTACACGTCTAACCGCAATAAGCGAACGGACAGAGAAAGCCAGGGCTGGATCTGCCTCCTCCAGGGCAGCGCTTGCAGGCTCACCACCTGCTCCTATTACGGGAGAGGTAGGAACCTTGGGCACAATGTGGCAAAAACTGAGGCTTTGCTTGTTGGGACTAGATCTGTTTTGTCTAAAACTAATTGTCTTTCTTTGTACATTGACAATACTGCAATCGGTCCTTCTTCACAGGTTAAAAGTTTGGGTGTCATCATGGATAGCACACTATCCTTTGAAGCTCAAATTAATAATATCACGCAGATTGCATACTTCCACTTGCGTAATTTTAACCGTCTCCGTCCCTTTCTTTCAAATAATAATACTGCAGTTCTTATTCACGCACTGGTCACTTCACGTATAGACTATTGTAATGCTCTTCTCACAGGTGTTCCCTCCAAATTGCTACATAAGCTTCAGTTGGTTCAGAATTCTGCAGCTTGTGTTCTATCTAGAACACCTTATACTGAGCACATTTCGCCAGTTCTTCAGCAATTGCACTGGCTTCCAGTAAAGTATAGAGTTGAATTCAAGATCCTGCTACTCACTTATAAGGCACTCCATAATCTTGCACCCTATTACCTTTCACAACTTCTCCATGTTTACACTCCTTCACGGGCTCTCAGATCTTCATCTTCAATTTCTCTTGTGGTACCTCGGATTCGACTTACTACCATGGGTGCCAGATCTTTTAGTTATGCTGCTCCCCGCCTATGGAACTCTCTTCCCCTTGATGTTCGCAATAGCGACTGCTTGTTGACCTTTAAAACGCGTCTTAAGACATATCTTTTTATACAAGGTTTTTTATAACATGTTGTATTGAGTTTTTAATGCACCTTATTTGTACTTGGCTTGTTTGTTGTGTGTATTGTCTTATGCAGTGACCTGTTTATTGCTTGTAAGGTGACCTTGGGTGTTATGAAAGGCGCCATTAAATAAAATGCATTATTATTATTATTACAATCCAAGCCGGGGTCTCAGCTAGTGAAAGTTAGCCGGCCTGAACTCCAGGCACAATACGTTGACCAAAAGCGAGCAAGTCCCTACCCTCTAGTAGAGACCATGCGAGCAGGAGAACTGATATAACAGAATTTTTAACTCACTGCGTGCAGTGGCTCAGGGGCGGTCTCTGCAGTGCAGTTGCACCAGAGATAAGGCCAAAGAGGATAAAGAAGGACGCAAGGATTTGCATGATCTTGTTCCTCAGGAACCTGACGATCAGGATGTGCTTCTCCATGCTTCTGCATCATGATGACCGTTGTTTAACACCGAGGCAACATCATTTTGAGGGTGAAGGAAAACAGCCTATTCCAACCCATCTTGCAGGAAAGAGAGCACTGAAATTATCAAAAGCTTTCAGGATCTCCTCTGGAGAGAAGACGCACTCAACGACTAGGTTCCACTTCTAAAGGCGTAAGCACGCTACCCATTTCTAGAGGGAGCTTGCAGAAGTGATGGTAACTATTCCATGTCCATGTGATAGCCACCTGAAGCTCCGCGTTCAGACATAAGCCCGCCTGGAATCTACAGGGGTAGAACGCGGGTGCCATCGTGCCCCGTCCCTGAAAAAGTGTTCAGAGGAAGTCAGGAAGGCTGTCGATGGGAACCAGGTCTGGTTGGGCCAATAAGGGGCAACTATGAAGATCTGCTCCCTCCTGACTTGGCACCCTAGGTGCAAGCGACGGGCGCTAAAAGACAGGAGCACTGCTCAACACAACATGTGAAGATCACTGAGCTTCAGGAGCATTTCTGCTCAGCACTGGAGAGAGAGAAGTTCACTGAGCTTTCAGGAGCATTTCTGCTCAACACTCGGTGTGAAGAACTTCACTGAGCTACAGGAGAATTTCTGCTCAACACATGAGTATGATAAATTCACTGAGCTACAGGAGCATTTCTGCTCCACTCTCGAATTCAAAGAACTTCACTGAGCGAAGAACTTCACTGAGCTACAGGAGCATTTCTGCTCAGCACTGAGTGTGAAAGGATCACTGAGCTTCAGGAGCACTGCTGCTCAGCACATGAGTGCGATGAATTCACTGAGCTACAGGAGCACTGCTGCTCAACACCTGAGTGCGATGAACTTCACTGAATTTAGGAGCATTTCTGCTCAACATGAAGTGTGATGAATTCACTGACTTGGGCAAGCGCCAAGCGACCATGAGTCGTTGTCACTTTTAGGAGGCTCACTGGGGAAAAGCATTTCTGCGGGGCCCTGGGGCAGCTGAGAGCCAGTGTCTGTCCAAGGGTAGTCCGCTCGGACAACACTGGCAAGGAGACGAAACCGGAGAGGCAACTGGGCGGCTCCGGAGTGGTCATGACCCAGCTGGACCCCAGGGGATGAAGTCTCCACTCACCCTGGCTCTAATTGTCGTGTGGCTCGTCGGCAGCATGACTGAGTAGAGCGGAGGTGGTGGAACAAAGCGTCCTCAGAAGCTTCAGACTCCAAGGAGGAGTTGACGGGTGAGTCGTGACATGCGAGGGAAGCTTAAGCAACGGTCGCAATGTCCAACAACTCAAGGCACGTATGCCCGTGTAGTCGAGGGTCGCCCAGGCCCCCGTTAAGACACGCCCTTTGCTCATGGCCCCTCGGTTGATGAGAATTTGGCAGCAAACCGGGGTGAACTGTAGTCACACAGGGTGGGCTGCTCTGCCACGGTCACCTCGGAACTCGATCGTGAAGCTAGTGCTGAAGCGGTCATCATATGGAGGAAGCCAATGGCTGCATCTACCACATGCCCCAGGAGCCTCTGAAAGTTCTTTCAGTGGGACCCTTTCTCACCTCAACACCAGCTGAACACACTCTCATTGGAGAGACGTGTTGGACCGAGTCCATCTCCAAAACTGAAAAAGAGATACTCAATCCGTGGGTTAGATTACTCTCTCCCAGTTGACCTGAAGACCCAACGGGCTCTGGAGCACTCGAAGGGAAGGACTCTGTACTGATACTTCAACCCTCACACACGCAACACACAGGATGGCCTGCGGCGCGGAAGGTAGAGATCTGAAGCACATGTCATTCAGGTCGGAGCTGCAGACCAATCTTGGGCCAAGATGGTGACGACCCACCCCCTAGTAGCACGAAGAACGAGTTTACAACTGGCCTTCGTACCGGCTGGAGGAGCGGCTATATCAAATCCTTTGCCAGCAGAATAAGATAAGCACGCACAAGTCAGGAGCACCTCTCAACACTAGGTGTGATGAATATCACTGGATTTTCAGGAGCACGTCTGCTCAACGCCTAATGTGATGATTATCACTGACTTGAGCGGGGTAGCCGAGCCTGAGCTGGGGCAGCAGTAGAGAGAGTGGTGTTAGTGTGCTGTGCAACACTTACCTGTCTCCACTAGCGGCAGGGGGCGCGTGAGAAGGCGGATGACCGGGTCCTCGAACGCACCAAGCTGCCTGCTGGCGACCAAGGGGGAGCTGAGGGGTGTAAGGCTATACAGGGTCACACCCGTCAGACTGGCCCTCTTGTGACCCAGGAACAGATGAATTTGCTCTCTCTTTGAAGTGTGGGTACCGCTTGCTCCGCTTTTTTTTGTTTGGGGGAGCCAGCGGCGTAACAGACACACACACACAAACAAAGACTCCACCCGGCCCTCACCCGGGGGAGGGAGTGATCGTGCCAACTCCAAGAGCATCTCATCCATCCCTGGGCGGCCACCTCCGGAATGCTTTCGCTGTCGCTTGCCACCTGGCTTGGCAGCGCCTGGAGCGGGCTGGGCATCTCTACTGCGGCCGGCTCCATGCTGAGGCCTGGGTGAAGGCTGTTGCGGAGTCCCAGCGGGAGCGGCGGCTGGGGAACGCCCTCGACGACGAGCAGGGGGAGGAGGCAGCAGCTGGCCGCCGGGGCAGGATGTGCCGGATGACCTCCGTCTGCGCTTGAGCGGCAGAGAACTGTTGGATGCAGTTCTCCGCCGCGTCACCAACCAGCCCAACCTGGGAAATTGTGGAGACCAGGAACCGAACCTTGTCCGCATCTGCATCCGCCATATCAACCAGGCTGAGCCAACGATGGCGCTCCTGGACCACTAAGGTGGACATCGCCAGACCGATCACACACGCTACGACACTCGTGCCCCGGAGGGCGAGGTCAGATGCAGTGCGGTGCTCACCTATGAGCGCACGGTCTGGATTACCCTCGTGCATGTGCATGAGTGCCCTGGCCTGACAGACCTGAAGCAATGCCATGGATCCCCCCAAAAGGCAGCGGCCGCCGGACACAGGTGCACCTGTGTCGACAGACCGCTCCATTGGAGGGATAGCCTCGCAACCCTTCACCGCTCCTCCATCAAGGATAGTGAGGGGGAAAACTATACAGGCAGTTTCTGGCAGAGAAAGGTGCTGTCCACAACCTGATAAGCTCTCCAAGCATTTCGGGAAAGAAAGGCACTGGGGCGGCGAGCTGAGAACCAGTGTGGCCCGCCCCGAGATACCAAACTCCAGATTCCAACCGAGACTGAACGGGACAAGGTGGAGGTTCCACTCGAGCCCGGCAGCCTCTGCAGCCCGTTTCAGCATAGCTGACATTTCTGGATCTGGCTCGGGCAATGTTACACTCCCAGAGGGAGATAACACAGCCAAGTCGTCATTTCCAGAGGTCAGCTCACCCTCCGATGCTGCTATCTACATCTTATCCTCTGGGGGAACCCCCATTGAAACAGCTGATCAGTCCATTACAGAGGGACCAGCATGTGAGGAGCCCACAGGGAATGGTTACCGGGCGAGACATCTATCACTATCCTCCGAGCACCCATCCCACACGGCTCCCGGGGGTAGGGAATGGTAATGGGGACTCGCGCTTCGCGGACGAAGACAAGTCTCGATCTCAACACCGCGACAGTCATATGCCCGCAATGAGAACATGAGCTGTCCACAAAAGCTGCCTCAGCATGCCGAACATATAAATATATGTATACATATTTATATATATATAAATACATAGCTAAAACACATGATGCAACAAATGTGACCGTCAGAGAGGAAAAGAAAACGACCGCATCCAGAAACGCACAGGTGAAATGACATCTTGAAAAAGACACAAATGCACCTGTGTTGTTCTTTCAGAAAATAGGACCGTCACCAGTGCCGGAGCACACAGGGGAATGACCGCGGCAACACTGAACAGAGACTGTCACTCTACCTCGCTACCATGGATACCACCTCTGCTGATACAGGAGCAGCCCAAATGCGCGCACCCGTTTGAAGAGGCACGAAGCTAGTAATAACAATTATGGCAGAGAAAGAACAGTCAAAATTCTCAGTACCTGCATATACAGGCAGCGAAGTCAAACAAGTAAAAAAATGGAAGACAATATTTTGAAAAGGCTATGAATAAAAAGTCTTTGGATAAATCAGGACATCATACGAGAGTCAATATCGGTGTGGCTTTTCCAGCAGTGGCGACAACTGAGGGATCTCAAGGGGCTGAAAAGTGACTCCATGATGGCTTTATTTCTGCTGGACAGGTAATCTTGCTGTTTTCATTTTGATGGCATTTATTTTTTCATGAAGCATGTATCACTAGCACACGTAGCTACCTAATATAGCTACCTAACGTTACGTAGCATAACTAGCGTTACACTGGCTTAGCTATGACAGTGTAACTTTGGTGTCGACTGGTATAACGTTACTGTTAGTGAGCCAGGGTTGAGATGATAAGTAAGCAATAGGCCTATCTGCAGTTGAAAGCTGTTTTGTTTAATTTCGCCAAATCTAACTTTAGGTTAAAAAGTTTAGGGGATCTATTTTTATACCTAGCTTTACCCTCTGCCTAAACTTTGTTCCTATGTTCACCGTGAACTCTACCTGCTCCGTTTTTTCACGTTTGGTTTGTTGTACCATGTTGTATATGTTGTAGATATGTTGTATCTGTATGTGTTATACAATATATGTTGTGTGTGTGTGTGTTATATTATCTTGTGTCTGCAATTTCACCTTCATCAAAGTGTAACTGATAGTAACGGCAAACGTGTATCAATTAAGCTATTTATAGCTTTGCCTTATATTGAGTTTGATTCGGTTACGATCTAGTAAAATATTTTAAACTTTACCAGTATCGATATGCGAGCTTGATAGTGAGTACTAACAGCCATGTTAATTGTTTATATTCATACTGATAAAGTTAGTTATTTTATTACTTGTGATTCTGACATGATGTCACTACATGCACTGCGCTCCTCTCTGCTCGGCGCTGGTAAACGCGTCCGACTCTTCCAGCTGAGCTAACGGCCGGGATCACCGTACGGTTGGGTGATATTCCAAAAACTCACCAAAAGAAGAATTATGAAGCTCTCACTGATCTAAATTTAAAAAAAAGTCAGCATGTTAGGGAACATCATTCATTTTGTGCAAGCCCATTTTCATGTGTGACCCTTTAACCAAAACTACAACAGACAATCACACTCTTGTTCTAATGTTCATATACAGGGAAATAAATACTTGATCTTGCACTGATGGCCATATTACACAAGGGAAACCCATTGTATTATGTTACTGTCACGGTCACCAGCTCTGTCACCTCCACTACAGTACATCTCCCATCATCCTTCATGATCCCCACCTGCACTCAGGCAGCCATCACCACACCTGTTGCAGATCACCACCTGATTAATGATGCACCACACCTGGACCAGCTCATCACCACCACCCTTCATAAACCTGCACATCCCACCACTTTTGGTCTGGGCTTGTCAGAGGCTGCGTTCACACTTGGCATTAACATGCGACCTGTATCCGGATGTTGTCCACATACACATTGAAAAGACAAGTGTAAACGCACTTCTGATGGGAATGTTATCCGATCAGCGTGTCCAGGTTCGGAGGTAGTCGAGGACGCATTGTGATCGGATCTCAGTGTAATGTAAACGCAATCCAGCCATCGTGTCTGCATTCACAGCTGGACGTCATACAAAACCCCGTCCAGTCATTATTCCCCCTCCTCTCTCCAGGAATTGCTGCACGTAGCTGTGTGGTTTTGCGATACAGTCGAGTGTGAGCTGAAGCACATTGCACATATTAAAATTGTTTGCTATTGTACCCTAAAGTTGCATAACCATTCATTTTCTGTAAAGAACACGCATTTTCCCACCACAGCTGGCAACGTTCTCGGATACATTTCTCTGTACCGTTTTCATTACGGCATCTATCCACATTACTTGCAGCCTCTTCATCCTCCTCATTTTGCGAGATTTGTAAAATGTACCCCGACTGAAAACTGATTTTAAAAGAAAACCCACCACTTTAGGTCGACTCTGCACCGGAGCCATCCTTTTTTTTGGGGGGGGGTGGCAGGCGAGATCCTTCTCCGTCCTGTCTCACCTGCAAGTATCAAAAGACTATTATCATCCAGCCATACCTGCGATACATCTGACTTACATTTCCACCTGCCATTCTCGTTCACTGCTTCACTCCCCTGCATTGTAAATAAACCTGTCTATATATCACTCCGTTGCCTTACTCTTATCTTCTGTGACAGGTACATCATGTTTAAAACCGAAGAAACTTTGTACTGTTTGGCCATATGAAAACTATGTGATACCACTGATCTTCTATGACTTGTTTATAAAAAAAATCCTGGTGTTGATATTACATTGTTTTTAAAGGAGGACATGGGGAGTCTTCCTCCTTGGGGGAAAAAGACAAGCTGATGTTTTTAAGGGACGACATGAGGAGTCTTCCTCCTTGGGGGAAAAAGACAAGCTGATATTCATGGCCCAGGCAATAAAGGCACTTGAAGAGGAACAAGATTTTCTCCGTCAAACTGTCCTAAAACTCTCAAGTAAGAAACATATATCTGTTTTGCTCTATTGACTATTTTATTAAAGAATTCAGTAATCACTGAAGAAGTTGAATTTTTTAACTTCCACGTCAATCCTGAACTGCTTCTCTAAGCATGTTTGACTTTTTATCTAACTAAATGTGTTACTGTGTTTTTAGACAGAGGGGCAAAAAAGAAAGTTAAGAAAATCTTGGACTCAAGCACTGAATGCAGCACCAGTGGCACTGATGAGGAGTCCCTGAGTTCTTGCTCCTCTTCAGAGTCATCTGATAGCAACATTCCTAGGAAGAGGAAAAGAGGTAATAAAAAGAAGACCAAGAGCGCTACCAGGTCAAATACCAAGCACAGCTCACGTGGTAAGTGCATGTTCTGTTTTTGGATATCATCTTTCTGTTGATGTAATAATAATAATAATAATAATAATAAAGGTTTATTCGGTTACTAAACATAAAACAGAATATATACAACAAATTCATTACAAACAAAGAAGGTAACCGAACAGGTGTAGGCTGAAGCCATGGCTTATTACGCCTACCCTATTTACATCATTTACATCAACATCTACCCATCAAAATTTGAACATAAACAATATACATGTATAAACATATGCAAACATTCACTCATTCCTATACACATACTGCATACTCATATACATATATACATACATACAAACCTCTGCACTTGATTACAAATATTTATTTATTACTTATATTATTGAAATCTAAACACAACAATTATGCATAAACTTATCTTGGGCAATTTTTCTTAAGCATCCGAATATTTGTCAAAAATTAAGATTTTAAACTGTTTTTTAAAGTAATGAATGGAATTACTCCTCTTAATATCATCAGTGAGACCATTCCACAAGTCGACCCCTTTTACCGAGATGGTGTTCATTTTAAAGTTTGTTCTGACCATCTGTTTTTTAAACATGTTCTCTCCTCTTAAGTTATATTTCTGTTCCCTGTTTTCAACAATAGTATCCAGCTGCAGACCCGCAGCACCACCAGTTTCAGAACCCCAGCGCCAGAACCGGAAGCAAGGGGCGGAGCTTACGTTCTAACACCAGCGCCAGTACCGGAAGTGAGGGGCGGAGCTTACGTTCTAACACCAGCGCCAGGACCGGAAGTGAGGGCGGAGCTTACGTTCTAACACCAGCGCCAGGACCGGAAGTGAGGGGCGGAGCTTACGTTCTAAACCGAGTAACGCAACCTAACGTTTTGGAGCGTAATTTGCTTAGACACGAAACGTCATTATTACACACGAAATGTCATACTTTATACCTATTATAATGATACATTAAGGTATAGTACAATAAGCATTTAAAACATTGATTTTGTGTAATATAATTCTATATAGTTATCCGTTTTATTGTATTATGAGAGTTACTTCCTGATCGTGAAAATAATGCTTGAAACTTATGGTCATTTTATATAAAATATACTTTATTTCACAAGAACATGTGCAGCATGCATTTTTCTTTATGTAAAATAATGTCAAAAATCTAAAAAGAGAGAGAAAATCCGGCATTGTTTTAAAAGAAACCATAAAAATGTACCGTACTTCAAATAATAGCCGAGTCCCAAATAGACGATTGTCTCTTTACACGCCTGGTGTGGCTGCAGGTCTGGGTAAATATAAGTCCGGTCTCAAATAGAGGTCGGGTCTGTTTTTTAGTTTCAGGTTGTATTAAATCTTCTAAAACCCGTCAGATCGTCCGGTTTTTGGCGGAATAGAATGACTGCTGCGCATGACAGGGCGCTTAACGAGCAGAGAGAGAGAGAGCCCCGGCCGCGCGCGCGCACTCTCACGTCTTCAAACAACACGAGCACTGTCTTGCTCTTTATTTGTCACATACCAGTTATAGTTCATACAACGAGCAGTGACTCACTGTGTAATAAAAACATACCCTAAATATTATTTAAAAGGTGCAACAATTTTTAATATTTTTAAATACTTGCAAAAATAACCATGCTTGTGTCATTGTAAATAATTCCGCCCCTCCCTCACTTCCGGTTCTGGCGCTGGGGTTCTGGCCCTGGGGTTCTGAAACTGGTGGTGCTGCGGGTCTGCAGCTGGATATATCTCGTTTTCAAACAAACATAGAATATTTTCAGGCACTATTTTCCTATTAACATGGAACATAAAAACGGCAGTATTCAGACTGACTAAATCAGAAAATTTTATTGCTTTAAATTTACAGAATATAGCATTTGTCGGTTCATTATACGGTGAATGATTGACTATCCTTATAGCTTTTTTTTGTAAAATAAAAATGGGTTTTGTGTTTGTGGTGTAGGCATGCCACCATATTTCAACACAGTAAGAAAAATATGGAACAATAAGAGAACAATACAGAATATACAAAGACGGCGTATTTAAAAAATACTTGGTTTTATGTAATATAACTATTGTTTTAGACAGTTTTGATTGAACATGAGCGATGTGACGTTTCCAGGATAGTTTATGGTCTAATATTATTCCAAGAAATTTGTTTTCATTTACCCTTTCTAGTTCCACATCATCAATCTTTAAGCTCATGCTGGTTTTAATTTGTCGATTACTAAATATAATATATTTGGTTTTACTTAAATTAAAAGATAGTTTATTTCGGTCAAACCATTGCTTAATTCTAGATAGTTCTCTGGTCACATCAGAAATTAATTGGTGAAGATTTTCCCCAGATACATACAGTGTTGTGTCATCTGCAAATAATACACATTTTAACAAACTGGATACCTTACAGATGTCATTAATATATAAAATAAACAACTTAGGACCAAGCAAAGAACCCTGGGGCACCCCACAAGTTACTTTACGCATTTCTGATTGATGCTCATTAAAATGAACATACTGGTGTCTATTGTCAAGATAGCTTTCTAACCAGGAGTAAGCACGGCCTCTAAAACCATACTGCTCTAGTTTATTCATTAACAATTTATGATCTATGGTATCAAAGGCTTTTTTGAGGTCGACAAAAACACCCAAAGTAGAATACTTTTTGTCTAATGCAGATGCTATATAATCAACTAATTTAATAACTGCCATTGAAGTCGATCGACCACTCCTGAATCCATATTGATCGTCACTTAATATCATGAATTTTTCTATGAAACTATCAAGCCTCTTCAAAAAAAGTTTTTCCAGTATTTTTGAAAATTGGGATAATAATGAAATTGGTCTATAGTTTGAGTATAAATGACTATCACCACTCTTGTAAATTGGTATAATTTTTGCAATTTTCATCTGATCTGGAAACACTCCAAATTTAAAGGACAAGTTGAAGATATAAGTCAGGGGTTCTAATATTAAATGGATTATATTTCTAACTAGTTTCATATCCATATCTGTCCAATCGGTTGACCTTTTATTTTTAAAACCATTCACAATCTCCAATATTTCATTTTTGCTAATGTCAGACACATACATCGAGGAAAAGTTCCTACTGATATTTTCACAACTCTTTATATTTTTACTTTTTGATTCAGTAATACCTTTTGCCAAATTGAAACCAACATTAACAAAGTAATCATTGAATTCATTTACTATCTCCTTTGGATTTCTAATAAGGACTTCATTGTCATTCATGAAATAACCTGGACACTCTCGTTTGTTATTCGTTTTTTTAATAATTTTGTTTAATACTTTCCAAGTTCCTTGCATATTTTGCTTTTGTTGTTCTAGGAGGGTATGAAAATATTGTTTTTTACTATTTCGGATAATACTTATCAATTTATTTTTATATTTTTTGTATTTTTCTTCCGACTCAATAGTCCTTTTTTTTTTTACAAATTTCACATATAGTGCATTCTTCTTTTTTTCAATACCTTTTGTTATCCATGGCTTTTTTGCTGATCTATTTTCTTGGTTATAAATCATCTTCATGGGGCAATTGATATTATACAACTCAATAAATCTATACAAAAAAGTATCGTATGCTACATTTACATCACTTTCTGCATAAATATCAGACCAGTTTTGGTTACTGAGTTCCTTTTTGAATTCTTCAATATTTTTTGCCGTACATCTTCTTATGAATTTATTACTGGTATGGGATTTCTTTTTTCGTATAAAAAAATTTGGAAATATTGCAAATACTGGCAAATGATGACTGACATCCGTAATAAATAAACCCCCAACAACTTTTTCCTCAAGTTTATTGGTAAAAATATGATCTATTAGGGTTGCAGTGTCTGATGTAATTCTACTTGGCTTATCAATAAGTGGACATAAATGATTACTGTACATCATATTTATAAACTCAGAAATACCTTTAAAGACACATTGATTAAGTATATCAATGTTAAGTCTCCACACACTATTTGTACTTTGTCGGTGGTCATATTGTTAAGCAAATCTATTATTTTTTCATTAAATGTTGACAAACATGTTCCTGGTGGTCTGTACACACAGCTAATAATTATATTACTGGAATGTTCTACTTCAATTTCCACTGTTACACAATCCAGAACATTGTCTATGCTGTATGAAACATTTTTTACAATTTTACTTCTTAATGATTGATCTATATACAAAGCCACTCCTCCGCCCTTTTTATTATTCCTGTTGATAGTATACAACTCGTATCCCTCAAGACCCACGTCATCCACTTTACCATCATCAAGCCAAGTCTCTGATATTGCTATTATAGTAAATTTTTTAAAGGACTTAAGAAATTCTTTGATAGCGGAGAAATTTTTACTTAGACTTCTGCTATTGAAATGTACAACGGACAGAGCACCATACATTTCCACACTCTTGTTAAATTCTTGTTCCGTATAATAATTACAAGTAATGTCAAGATTGTTATAGTAATGCATATCCGGATCAATTTCATTTTCAAAACCATACCTCTTAAGTTCATCCCGGTCAGACATATCATCTATAGTTATATTCCTCAATTTCTTCACAAGTTCCTCCATAGCAATACAAAGTCCTTTATCCTGCTGAAGTGGACCATCACTTGTAACTGTCCAATTCTTGCAATTTTCTTATTATGGTTGGCCTATTTTGATCTTCTCCATTTGGTCGGATGTACACCTTCCCATTCCTTGTCCATGTTGCTTGTATTTTGTCTTGTTTCCCAGACTGATCTCATGAAATGGCGTATGTATGACACGCCAATTCGTATTTCCATTTTTGGCGTGCTATCAACACGCATAATCGCTTTTCAGCGTGTTTATCAACGCCTTTGACTTAACGTTATATTACTGTATTATGTATATATAGATATATGACCTACCCCAACCCCGTCCCTAAACCTACCCGTCACTGGGGTTAATACCATTTATGAGTGTTCTCCTACCATCCTAGGAAAAAAAAGATCGCTCCACAGATGTAGATATAGATTTTGCTTCGTTTCGCTCGGACATTTAACGGCGTACACATACACGCGGAATCACTCGGACATTTAATGGCGTAGACATACACGCAAAAGATTTCGGCGTGGACATACACGCGGATAGCTCAAAATGCGTATAGATAACACGCCACTTGACTTGAAAGTGGCGTGTATGTTTACGCAAATTCATGATGTCATGTTGTGTTTCCTGAGTATACGGCTCCATTTTGCTATTTCAGCATTTTTCTTTGTTAAATACTCGTTTATGTAGACTCCGGTACCTTTTAATTTTCTGGTCTGTCGCAGTAACTCAATCTTGTGCTTTTGTGAAACTAACTGTACCACTATGGATGGCTTCTCTTTACGATTCTTGTTTGGGATTGCATGGCAGCTAGAGATGTTACTATCATCCAGATCGATATGTTTACAGCTTAGGTACAGCAAAACCTGTTGTTCCAATGTCTGCAATTCTTCTAGAGGAGCGTCCTCGCCTTCATTTGCTCCTGCTGCTGCTCTGGCGTAGCTGCGATGCTTTGTCTCTAGTCCAGTAATGATGACATCTTTACTCCAAGTTTGTTGTTCCAATGCGTCAATCCTTTGTTCAAGTTCATCAATCTTTTTATCTCTCAAATTTACTGTTTCTCTTAGATTACGTATCTCCTCCATAAGGGCCAAGATGCTTTGTTGTTGAGTAGCAACCTTGCTGATCTCATCTGCCATAAACTTTAAAGATGCCTTTATTTCTTCCATCTCGGCTGCTTTTCTTGTAGCCATTGACTTTTGTGCACTGATTTGTTCTCAAAAATCCAAATATCAGAGTAGATTTGTTATACTGCTGAGAACAGTCACAATGTACTTAAAAGGCCCATAGACCAATGGGCCTTTACTTCACTTACAACATAGGTCCCAATATCCAACTGTTTGGATATGTGCATTTACTCCTTGTAACACATGGCAAATATTGATTATCAGTCTCCATGACTACAATTGGAACTGATATCGTCCCTGAAAAAGTCAGTTGACCCCTAGCTTTGATGTATTCAATGAGTTGAAGTGTAAATAGAAGGCAATTGGCTTTGGAAGCAAAACTTGTTCTTTCTTATTTTATATTCATTATATCTTATTTCCAATATTGTCAGAACATTAACATATTTAGAAAATGTCTGAGAAATGCAAGCTGTTAATACAGTGTTGCACAGAGGTTTGGGTTTTGCATAATACACAGTAAGTTATGAACGTTTTACACTTTATATTGTGGACAGTTCCTGAGGAATTACCATGTAAGTACACTGTTAATACAGTGTTGCATAGAGGTTTAAGTTATGACCGTTTTACACTTTATATTGTGTACAGTTCCTGAGGAAATACCATGTAAGTACACTGTTGATACAGTGTTGCACAGAGGTTTGGGTTTTGTATAATACACAGTAAGTTATGGCCGTTTTACACTTTACATTAAGTGGACAGTTCCTGAGGAGTTACCATGTAAGTACACTGTTAATACAGTGTTGCACAGAGGTTTAAGTTATGACCGTTTTACTCTTTATATTGTGGACAGTTTCTGAGGAGTTACCATGTAAGTACACTGTTAATACAGTGTTGCATAGAGGTTGAAGTTATGACCGTTTTACTCTTTATATTGTGGACAGTTTCTGAGGAGTTACCATGTAAGTACACTGTTAATACAGTGTTGCACAGAGGTTTGGGTTTTGCATAATACACAGTAAGTTATGACAGTTTAACACATTGTATTAAGTGCAGTTACTGATGAGTTACCATGTAAGTACACTATTGATACAGTGTTGCACAGAGGTTTGGGTTTTGTATAATACACAGTAAGTTATGGCCATTTTACACTTTACATTAAGTGGACGGTTCCTGAGGAGTTACCATGTAAGTACACTGTTAATACAGTGTTGCACAGAGGTTTGGGTTTTGCATAATACACAGTAAGTTATGAACGTTTTACACTTTATATTGTGGACAGTTCCTGAGGAATTACCATGTAAGTACACTGTTAATACAGTGTTGCATAGAGGTTTGTTATGACCGTTTTACACTTTATAGTGTGGACAGTTCCTGAGGAGTTACCATGTAAGTACACTGTTAATACAGTGTTGCACAGAGGTTTGTGTTTTGCATAATACACAGTAAGTTACAGTATGACCGTTTTACACTTCCAGTTCACTCTAAAAAATGCTGGGTTGTTTTAACCTAAATTTGGGTCAAATATGGACAAACCCAGCCATTGGGTTACATTTTTTATTACATTTTTAACCCAATGTTTGAGTTTGTCCATATTTTACCCAAAATTGGGTTAAAACAACCCAGCATTTTTTAGAGTGTTCCTGAGGAGTTACCATGTAATTACACTGGCACCACAAGGGGAAATTTTAGCTGTAATTCAACATAAGTCCTGCCAGTTATACAGAAAATACATGGTATACACATAGGAATCATCATGATTTCAGTGGAGTTTCAGTGTATTCCAAACTGGTAACTACAGTATTGAAGACTGTGTGTTGAAATGGAAGAACTTGTGTGAATACATATTGTTGTTACAAAATGTAGTTACATAATGCCTGTTACACATGTGTACTTACTGTAGTGGAAAAAGTGTTGTTACCAATGTCCTGTTACAGATTTGTACTTACCCATACCTTTCCGTGGGTTATTACATATGTGTAGTTACACAAATATTACAGCTGTAAATACTATGTACCAATGTGTATTTACACTGTAGTTACATACTAAGTACATATCTTGTAAACATGTAATTTCACAGGTATTAGGGCCACTTAATATAAAGTGGGACCTAAAGTTTAATTTGGTTACCTTCAACATTAATGGTATGAATATCAACTGTACACATGATATGCACATAATAAAACTATATTTTGATTAGAGTTCTGGGTGTTTTAATTCTTTACATGATTCACATCATTCACAGATAGTAGATATATATATATTATACTTAAATGAGACAGGACAACTGAACACTGAAAACAAGAACTTAGAGTACGTTTACACGACAACGATATGCATAATAGAGAGAAGTTTTTCCTTGGAGTTTTCGGCGTACATAAGACACCATTGTCAAAATCCACTTTCACACGGATCCGCGAAAAATGACTAAAAACACGGTATTCTGCTGCTAGGTCGTTAGATGGCGATGAAACACTATAGACTGTACTCGTAATACAGATGTGTGTGACGTCATCGTCTACAGAGATTCACGTTTTTGTTGTTTACACGAAGACCGTATTCAAAAACTTGCACTTTGAAATCCGTTTCACCCAAAACACTGTTGTCGTGTAAACGAAAGGCCAAAACGCATAAAAAGTTTTAAGTTGAAAACGGTGTTGTGTAAACAGCCCCTTCAATAGTACGGTAAATTTGGTAATTTATGACACACAGCTGAAGGAAAAACTAATCATATTTGTAACCATGGTAACCAAGGAGAAGTGGAGAAATTAAACAAAGGAACATGAGCTAATGAATACAAACGAAAAAAGTCCCAGAATAATGGAACTAACAGAACATTCTTGAGACATTACACTCCACTCCTGAAAGGGGCGACCTTGTGACAGTGAAGATGAGGGAGGGGAATTAGGTGGAGGACGAGGAGATGGAGAAGGGATGGTGATGGTGGAACGATGAGACCCCGGCGGAGTCGAGGGAGGAGGTTTAGGTGTGGCTGATGACATCCGATCGACGACCGACGGAGGCAAAGCCGATGGATCCAAGAGCGCAGACGCAGAGCCAAAACTGGCCCGCCAGCAATAATATCTGGCCCACGCCAACAGCCAGATTATTTTGATAGCGACTGGTTCTGAAATAGATCTGTCATGACAACAACAGTTACTCACAATCACTTCGTCTTTTGTGATTTTGTCTTCAAAATAAAAGTACAAGCACGTTTTTGCAGCAGTGTTTTATTTTGAGATGAATTGAGAGCTTTTAATTTGAAAAGTTCTGAAAGACATTCAAAAGAGTCTGGATTGCTAGACAAAGCTCTAAACTTATACTAGGCAGGATGAACGCATAGTTGTATTTCCATTCTTCTTTTCTTTTTAGACGCTTTTTAGACTCAGTAACAATCTGCCACAGGCAATTCTAGTTGCATTTTTAATCAATTCATTTCTTAAATTTTACTTTGACAGGGTATCTGCACACTTTTTAAAGTCAATGTGATGAGGGGGGGGGCGTGGTTTTGCGGAGTCTGCAGCGAGAGAGAGAGGGAGGAGCCGAGCGGTAAGTAAGTGGGTCAAGTGCAAAATGACGAACACCTGTCTCTGATTGCAGTAATTGGCGTGGGGAGACCGCATAAAAGCTGGCTGGTGCAAGAGAGCGGGAAAGAGAAGGACTGGGGACTCGTACAAACACTCACGACCTGCTGGCTGAACGGACTGAGTTTACACATTGGAAAGAGGTTTATGAATGGACTGAGTTTACACATCGGAAAGAGGTTTATGAATGGACTGAGTTTACACATCGGAAAGAGGTTTATGAATGGACTGAGTTTACACATCGGGAAGAGTTTGATAAAAGTGAATTGAGAGCTGAGACCAGTGGGAAAGAGTGTCTTTATATTGTGCTGTAGATTTACTACGCTGAACGCACATGTGGCGCACCCTTTCTTTATTTTGTTTATTTATTAATAAATTGAGTCCCCGTTACGCCGACCCTTGTCTTCTTTCATCCCTCACAAGAACCTTCGTTACTGTCAAATTTAACGCTTTTTAAGACCTTTTTAAGACCCGAAGAAATCAGTATTAATACCTTACATTAGAGGTGCACAATACTGTCAAAAATATGTCTCGATATTTTCAAAGTTTTGTTGATAATAATTAGATGGTATTTTACTGATTGTGTTTGTGTACTGGTACCATGGCTGGTTTAGGTCTGTTGTTGACAGCTGACTTATGAAGATATTCATATTTTTCATATTCTATGCAGTGGTCAGTTCACAGCAGTGACAGATTTTTTTTTTTTTATTAACGGGCAATTTTTGCAACCTTAAATTGATTTCTAGGGGCATTTTCACCTGTATATTGACTTTTTTAACTTGGAGGTATGCATCACCTTTTATGTCAAATTCTAACATTCGAATTAAATTATATTAGAATAAAACACAATAACACTGTTACCAATTAAATTCAATCATTAAATCAAAATACATCTTTGAAACTAAACCCGCCAATAGGTGGCCTCAAATCACAGTTTGACAGAGTCATTCATTCAACCGATTTGTTCAAACGGCTGATTAATTCAGGAAAAATGGTTTGTTCAAAACGCAATTTCAGTCAAAAAAATAATCGCTACGGTTTCATTTTGAAATTCTCGTCAGCAAAATACAGGGAAAACAAACAATACTGTCAATATTTTTTTAAGTCAAATTGCCTTAAATTTTACTTTCATTAGTAAAAATAAGACTTTTTATGGCCTTAAATTCAAAAAATCTAATTTAAGACTTAAGGATCCGCGGGAACCCTGTTTGACTCTGTTCTGGCCCGCTATCTAGTTGCGAAACATTTTTTTGTACCGATGCCAAACTTACTTGCCGTCCCCTGACCTAGAAAATGCCGCAGTGACGAGCGTCTAAATACCCGAAGACTGAGGCGGAGCCGGTGTGACTGAGGACCAAGGTGAACCCAAAGGGCAGGAGGAACCCGCTATAGCCGTAGGGGTGGAGAGACGGAGTGCACGAGGGAACCCGGTGGACCCACAAGGCCGAGGGTCACTAGTTGAGCTGAAGGTGGGAGGAGCTAAGGCTGAGCCGACTGGCCGAGGTGGAGAGAAAGGATCAGAGGTCGGAAGCAGAGCTGCAGGATCCTCTCACTCAGGCGAAGCTGGTGGTTGTTCAGTTTAAGGCGAGACACTACAGGAGCAGGTTGCACCAGCTGTGCGTAAGTTACAACTTAGCCTAGTTTTGACGTAAATGGGAAATGAGTTACAACTTAAGAACTACTAAATATTTTTACGTTGCACCATTAAACTTAGTTTTAACGTAACTCTACGTTCCAACTAAATATTTACGGCCGCCTCCGATCAGGAGTAACGGTTGGAATAAAATATCAGACAGACTAAACTCCATCAATAAGCTCTTCTTTTACCTGACAGACTACAATGCTTTAGACATATATGATAATGCTGACATTTACACTCGCTTACATTTTAAGAGAGAGAACATTATGTGAAAAGATAACTTTGTTAGCGGCTCTTTAACACCAACCCGTCCTAAGCAGCGCCGCTGTGTGCATCGGTCCATGTTGTGCATGTCAAATATCAGTCATAATCCATAAACGTACTAATATCTTATGTTTTTTGTATCAATATTTATTTATTGATGATTATTTCATTTCAAATACAGGTTCTGAATGTTATTTACATATAAAAACAAAGTTATGATCAAGTATCGTATTTAATGGAAACTTATTTTTACCGTTAGTAACGTGAGGTAAAAGTTGTTAGAATGAAGGATAAACTGAAATTCACGGCAATTCAACACAACTTCTGCTCACGTATTTGAAGACTGCTACTGGTTCATCGAGGCTAAACGTCATAATATGCGACTACGCATTACTTTACGGAGAGCTTACGACCTACTAGCTACGTTCTGCCTTACGAACAAATGGTGCAACGGAATATAGTACAGAGTTAGTTACAAACTAGCTAGTAGTTACTAAGCCTCTAGTGTGGACTTTACGTTCCAATTTAAGAAAGAACTTAATAACGGCTGGTGCAACCCTACCCAGGGGAATAGGGTAAAATTTTTAACTAGCAGATATCACCATGAAACTCTCCCAGTTGATTACCTACATTAAGATGAGAAAAAAATGTATTACAAGTTTTCTGTAATTTAATGTTTAAATATGCAAATTGGGCATTATCTAATTAAATATGCACTAATTTGCATATATTTTAAAAAACGAAATCTGAATATTGGATAAAGCCAGGTTCAAAATAATTTTTTCATTGTGTTCACATATTGGATGGGAAAATAATTACAGAGGGATTTATGGATATCTACTTTTGTTATCCTGTAAATCAGAATGTGCTGTCAATAGCCTTAAAAAAATGATTTTCGCCCTTGTTTTTTGGAATAAAATGTTATATAAATCAGGCTAGGAATAATATATTTACAAATCCCTCACTAAATGTATTCATAATATAAGTAGGTACAAGACTGGAAAGTTTGGTGTATATTGAAGCAGTGGCGGCTTGTCAATAGGCACTGGGGCGCCGCCCCCATCAAAATTCCAAAAATATACATGTATACAAAAATGATATAAAAATAAAAAATAAATTAAAAATAAATAAAATAAAAAAATAATAGTTTACTCATTCAATGTGGAGGCTGGTAGTAAGAGCATTTAATAAAAACTGTCTTTAACCGTTTAACTATTTTCTATGTTTTTCAATATGTTTCATGCGGTTTCATAGGCGAGGGACACCGGACAAATGGATGTCTATCTGAGTCCTTAAATTTTCGAGCAGCATGTGACCTGAAGCTGGTCTCTAATTGGTTTCTTAAAGATTCTCCTCCGGACACAGGTCGCTGCTTCCCATTATACATGTTATTTTATCCAATCTGATTGTTTCTCGTAACCTTTCATTTAACGCTCTTGACCACTACTGTAAGTGCGCAGGTGACTCCGCCAAAACCTTGCTACGCTCTATTTTCGTTGAGATAATGGCAGCAGTTCAACCGAATTCTCAGTCTCAGACAGCATAATATCTCCAACTCCAAAATGTCCTTCAGTGTCATGGAAACCTGTCTCCAAAATTCATTGACTTCAGGGCAATCCCAAAACATGTGCATATATGTCCCTATGCACCCAATTGAGCACAAGGTACATTTAGGAGAGGTGGAAAGCTTCATTAAATGACACTTCCTGGGAGTGAGATACATCCTATGAATCATCTTGAAATGGATCAATTTGAGGTTCAGGATTTTTAGAGACATGTTTGAGGTTAGCCCATATTGAGTCCCAACATATGTCAATGCTGTCCTCTGAACCAGTCCCATTAATATCCCTGTGCCAAATGTCCACCACTGGTAACTTTTTATAAGAAGTCTCCAAAAACAACAGGTAAGATGACGAAACCATACCCCTTGTATTTCCATATGAAGTAAGCAACTTATGTGGAGTAAGACAGGGAATACTAGAACCCCAAGGAACCCCATAAGCAGATAAAAGAAACATGAAGTGCCTGGTAAATTATATTCTGCACGTAGATCATTAAACAGTCGTAAACCATTGTCCCCCCAATCATCAACCAAAACATTAATCCCTCTATCACTGCAGTCTGGGAAAACAAAAGGTTTATTACCCGATAGAAGACTATGATTACGAAATAATGGAGAATGAGAATGCCATTTATGGTCAATGCGGGAGAACTTTGAACCCGCCTGCCAGGTAGAAAGAAGATAAGCTATTATTGGGCCAAAATGCTGCTTCGTGCTCTTCAACGGAATGATGCAATAAATCAAATCCTGTAGTCTATTAGGTTAACCCAGATTAAATTAAATCGGTTGCCAAGAAACAACAGAGGTCATAATGTAAAAGCCCAATGAAAAAGCCTAAAGTCTGGTAATGCAAGTCCGCGAAGCAAAATATCCATTTTCATGACAGAAATCCGAGCTTGTAAAGATAGTGGAAGTGATGACCAACGAGTCATCGTTGCAACGATTATATATACCCTGGACATTTTTCAGAGCTATTGTGTGTAGAGATGGAAATATGTCCACACCCAAATATCTAAAGCTGGTTACTATCGGTATAAAAGATGGCAAAAAATTGTTTAAATGCATCAATGGTGATTTGTTTCAATTAATCTTGTACATAACATATAAAAAAAATGTTATCTGCATATAACGAGATTCTATGAGAAGTGTTTTTGAAAATTATAGGACTAACCAAGTAATGCTGACGAATTTTCTGTGCAAGAGGCTCAAGAGAGATTGCAAACAAGAGTGGTGAGAGAGGGCATCCCTGACGAGTCCCACGTAATGTAGAAAACTTTGGAGAGGTGATGCCCCCTGTCATAACCACTGCGGAAGGGTTGGCATATAATACTTAAATTTTATTTATATAATCTCTGCCTAAACCAAGGCGCTCCAAAACTGACCAAAGGTAAAGCCATTCAAGGCGGTCAAAGGTTTTCTCAGCATCCAAAGACAAAGTTGCACACGGTATGTCCATACCACTGGACATGTGTATAATATGCAATAAACGTCAAACATTATAAGGCCGCAAGGCGAGATCTAATGAAACCAGTCTGATCATTATGCACCAATTTAGTCATGAGTGGATCTAAACGAGATGCCAAAACTTTGGCAAACAGTTTCACATCACAGTTTAAAAGTGACAAAGGTCTAAAATTCCCGCACTGAGTCAAGACTTTACAGACTTGTAACAGAGTATTAATTGCCATATTCGCACTATTATTAAATTGAACCCACCTGAATAGAATAAAGAATCATATTCAACAAAGGCTGTCCCAGCTCATCCCAGAAATAAAGGTATAGTTCAGTTGGGATTCCATCCCATCCCGGAGACTTAACCCTCTTCATACGTACAAGAGCATCTTTTAAACTCATCTAAGCAAATAAGAGAGTTCAAAGATGTAGCCTCTGTTTCAGAGAGCCATGTAAGAGTCAAATCTTGAAAAAGTTGTCACACCGAGTCTCACTGAAGACCATATCCGGCCTATATAAACTGATAAAAATATTTAAACTCTTGATTTATACATTTGAGTTCACTTATCAAGCCATTAGAAGATTGAATTGCCATAATATTTGAATACTTTTCAACATTCCTTAATCTAAGAGCTAAAAGGTGACTTGGCTTAGTGCCATTGAAATAATAAGTTCTTCTAACTTTGTGCATTATAAACTCAGCTCTAGGCTGTAACCGTGATTAAAATTTTAAAATCAGCCTTCTTAAAATCTGTTCTGATTGGTCAGCTGGTCCCAGTCTGTTATGGTTAGCGCGTATGTCATAAATGTAACGCCCCTTTCCATAGCGCCCCTTTCCATAGCCGGCGATGGAGAGGTGTGGAATGTTGGAAGAATTGTTGCTGGGATGGCGCAATGACTGCTTCTTATATTCGCTCATAATGATGATTGACAGGACTGAATTATTAGGCTCCTCCTGAACCTACATTTGTAACTTCATTTATAACATCTGACCTTTATCGTATAACATGGTTCAGAAAGCAGTCGTTATAAAATTGGTGAGAACACAACAAAAGGTTGAGGTTGTATACTGCTGAGCAATAGTGTTAAAAATACATTTGAACCATCAAGTTAGTCTGCATTAGGAAACAGGGTTTAGATTCGGGGTGGTAAAAAGTGTCTCTTGAACAGCCGACAACACACTACTAACAACTCAACCAGGCCTCATCCCGTTATTTACATAAATTCACCTTCTGACTGAACCTATAATCTTATGCAAACCTTTAACACCTCAATCGCACCATTTCACTGATACTAGATTCATATCTGTTTAGTTGATGTTTAATGTGATGTTTCTCCTGTCATTGGTTTTGTCCTTTAGCATCAGCTGAAGGAGACACAGAGGTCGTTCCATCAGGAGGATCCAGCAGAGAGAGAAAGATCTTCAGCAGCTGATAGAGGCTGGGGCGTCTCATAAGGTGAGTCTGTAGAAGAAGAGAAGTTTGAGACGTCTCGGTCAGGACTCACTGAAGCCACTGTGTGATTGTGACGTGTGTGTAACAGCGCTCTGCACAGACAGCAGTGGAGGACAGTGAGAGGATCTTCACTGAGATCATCCGCTCCATTGAGAGAAGCCGCTCTGAGGCGACACAGCGGATCAGAGATCAGGAAAAGACTGCAGTGAGTTGAGCTGAAGGGCGACTGGAGCGACTGGAGCAGGAGATCAATGATCTGAGGAGGAGAGACGCTGAGCTGGAGCAGCTTTCACACACACAGGATCACATCCATTTCCTGCAGGTAACAGAGATCTAGAAGAACAGGATCATAGTGGACTTGAGCAAGAGACTCACAGAGAAAGATTTTGTGACAGCAGAATGAGCCATTGACTGAAGTGTTGATCTGTGTGTTCGGTTATTATATCATCATCAGTCAGACTCTCATCTGATCATCTTCTTTTGAAAGAGACGCACTTACAAATGCAGTTCAGATAATGAACGAGGCGTGAAGAGCCTCTCATTAGCCGTAGCAGCTTTTCTGTAGCTCTGATGTTTGACCATGCAGCTCAAGTGGCTACAGTGATTCGTGTTTAGTTGTCAAGTGTCTTAGCATTTTGGAAGGTTAAAGACTCCTTCGCTAACACCTTGCAAATCACACACTGTGGTCAGGATGTAGACAAATCCAGCATGATTGATCATTTTGAGATCCTAAGGATATCCCGAATACAGAGTGTAGCCAGGTTAGATGTTATGGGAAGAAGGAAGTGGGAACCGATGAACAATCAACAGATTTTAATAAATAAATGAGGGACCACAGTGACCCTCACAGACAACTGCTGCCATATGAAACAAAACATCAAATAAAATCCAGGCCTGTCCTCTCTCGTCCTTCACCGTCGTCACTCCTCTTATGCTTCCGCTCCTCCGTGAGAGATACGACACCGGTGGGTCTCCCAGGTGTCGCTCATCAGCAGTCACCAAACCGGCCTCGCTCCATTCTCTCACGGCCCTCTGCCTCATCCTGCTCAGGATATCCCGAATACAGACACTAAATGGAGCTGCGAGCTCATGCACAGCCATCGGAAGCAAGCCATGCATAAAATAAATGTATTAGAAAACGCAGCATTTGCCGTTTGTTTAGTAACTGCTTCCAGCGATTTTGGCATCCATACAATTGGATTAACGCAGTTCTCATGGGTCCAAGATAAAAAAAAACGGAAATATAGCAATGCTTCAGCGTTTTGAAACCACAAAACCTGACCACTATCTGCTCAAAAACAATCTACCGTATTTTCCAGAGTATAAGTCGCATCAGTCAAAAAATGCGTCTATAAACCAAAATAAGTCGCACTGGACTATAAGTCGCATTTATTTATTTATTCAAGCACCCAGCTCTGGCCATCTTGCTTTCTGCCCGCGATTAGCTTTTTTTGTTTTCTTCATTACAGTTAAGAGTGTCGCACACCGGACGAGAAACGCTGCGCCGCGTCTAGGACAACTCAAGGTATTGCACACCGGATGCGCACTTTCTCAGATTATGGCCAGCAATATTGTTATCTTTAAGGACATTATGTAATTTAGATAATGTCTGTACTATGCTATGATTGTACTATACAATTACATACAATCGTTGCTAAGTCCGCAGTCTGAACACACTTTACCTCAGAGCGTCCCTTAACTGAATGAATTGAGAATATTACCTGAAAATATACGCCATAAGCAATTTTCATTCAAGCTGCTGATTTCTGTAAATGAATGTAAAACTAAATGTATATTGCAGTACAGGGAGAAGTCATTAACGACGATTTGAGACAAATAAATGTAAATTTAATATAAAACTATGTAAATGGGGCTCTGTGGCGTGGCAGGATTTTGAACAAGGTCCTGAGCCGTTGCTGGGCGCCGCAGACAGACGCCGAATGGCGCCGCCGATGTGTGTACACTCATAGAGAATAATGTGTTCGAATTTTAAAGATGAACCTCTGCTTTTGTCAGTCCCTCACAAGTTTCTCACTCACACCAAACTTTCTTTCTGCTGCTCGATTACTGTTTTCGGCTGCATATTTTACTACCTGCAGTTTGTAATCTGCAGAATAGGATTTCCTTTTTGGGGGTATTTTGTTTGTGTTCAGTCTTTCTCAGTTGTCTTTAAGTTAATGTTTCAGTTAACAGTTTTTCAGTTGTTTTCAGTTAATGTTTTCAGGGGTAGGCTACAGGAGCAGCATAGAGCGCCCTCTCGTGGCTGTAGCCGGTAATGTTTTCTCTTGGTTCATGTCAGTCAGTATGAATTTATATTGATATATAAGTTGCACCTGACTATAAGTCGCAGGACCAGCCAAACTATGAAATAAAGTGAGACTTATAGTCTGGAAATTACTGTACCCGTAGCCTTTGAACTGCTTTTCCTGAGCAAATCTACTCAGTGGAGGTGATGAGCTTTGATTTCTGTTTTCTGTAGTTTCCAGTCTCTCTCAGCTCCTCCCCAATCTACAGACGTAAATGACAATCCCTTCAGTTCTCTCTCCTCTTTTGATGGAGTGAGAGAATCTGTCCTTCTGCTGAGAGACAAACTGGAGGATTTCTGTAAAGAGGACCTGAAAAAGATCTCTGACAGAGGTAAAGTCCTGGAGATTCATCAGCTCTCAGAAATGATCCTCCATCATCTCATATCATGTAGAAGATGAACATGATGGATGGGTGGAAGGAACGGATGCAGGGATCATTTTCTCTTGACATGATAATAACTCTTCATGTCTGTTGATTTCCACAGTCACTTTCACCAACATTGTTCCCAGAACCAGGAACGACTTCCTACAATGTAAGTCACTAAGAAAACAAGCAGAAAAACTTCACGTTCTTCCTGTAGAAGGTGAAAGAAAACATGACTGAAGTTGATCATGTAAATGATGATTTGACCAGGATATCTGGTAAACTGTATTGAGACACTGCTGATATACTGAACATGAAGAGTTCAGCTAATAAAAGATCGGACGGATTCATAATTCCTGATTCTGATGTGTTTTCTCTCCATCAGATTCCCATCAGTTCACTCTGGATCTGTACACATTGAATAAACGCCTCCGTCTGTCTGAGAGGAACAGAGTGATTACTTACACTGACAGAGATCAGCCGTATCCTGATCATCCAGACAGATTTGATGATGTATGTCAGGTGTTATGTAGAGAGAGTGTGTGTGCGGACGCTCTTACTGGGAGATTGAGTGGAGTGATAGTGTGTTTGGTGGTGTGTGTGTATATCAGTGTCATATAAGAGCATCAGCAGGAAGGGACGGATTATTGGGTGTATGTTTGGATATAATGATCAGTCCTGGACTCTTCTCCCTCTAGTTACTCATTCAGACACAATAATATAGTGACTAAACTCCCTGTAAAGTCCATCAGCAAGAGAATAGGAGTGTGTGTGGATCACAGGAGAACATGAGTGTGTGTGGATCACAGTGCAGGAACTCTGTCCTTCTACAGCGTCTCTGACACAATGAGCCTTATCCACACAGTCCAGACCACATTCACTCACACACTCTATCCTGGGTTTAGTGTTTATACTAGATCATCAGTGAAACTGTGTTGATGAATGAGAACAGACTGTAGAGAGATTCTACCCATAATGCTTTGAGCTGCATGATAAATCAGTATCAGTGAGATGTTATAGAGTCTCTAATTTTCTCTTCATTACATTAATTATTTGGCTGAACTTCTGTCTGTGAAATAACATGTCAGAATAAATGTGTGTAATGAATCCTCATATAGACAGTAAGATCAGTGTGTGTTTGTGAGTCATGATGAGTGACAGTGTGTATTTTCTCAAACTTTATTTGATTCATTACAAATACATAAATATTTTATTTATTTATTAAACAGTCATTCAGTTATTACTGTAGTGTTACATATATCATTTTTATATTACTTTTGAATTGATCACACACAGGATTCATTACAAATGTGTTATTACATAGAATAAAGTGTTGTGTAAAATTGATAAATAAAATGTCCAGTTATTAATAAATGTAAACCCAGATCATCTGATCATACTGTAATTCTTTGATCAGTAAAAGTATGAACATAATTATTGTGACCCAGTTTACATGAAATAAACCTCCTCGTGAACAGAACTGAATTTACAGACCTGAGACTCTGACAAAACTGAGATAAGATAAAAACAACAAGGATTGAGTCAAATCATCATCAGTTAAATTCAGATAACTCAGAATTATATGAAGTTTGAAAGAAGGAAAACTGTAATCTGACAATGTGATCTATACGATGACCTTTGAGCTTCCTGAAAGATGATCAGGACCTCTGCCAGTGTTTCTTACTACATGTTAAAGAAACTTCTGTAACAGAATATGATTTCTGTCTCTGATCTCTTGTATTTGTCCTATTGTTTGTAATTTGCTTCCTTATTTTTATAATGACCAAAATACCTACATTGTGATACATTGTTATTGTTATTATTTTAATTAAAATGTGTTATATCTTTGTAAGATTTGCTGTCCCAATGTCCCTCAATTAGCAGTTGAATGATCAATGACCCAGCGCTGAGGGAGAAAGTTATCTCTCAAGTTTAATGGCACTTTTGTCTGAGAATATATAGTAAGAATACACAGGGAGTTACACAGGGTTAACCAAAAAGAGTGCATACCTTCCATCATATAGGAATACCATACATTGAATTACAAGTCCATATATGGTCAGTTTCTGGCTAGCTTACCACAAGTACATCTGCAGCCAAGAGGACCTTTTACTGTGTTATACTGGGGAGAATAGCAGACCATTCCCCATCCTAACCTCGAGGTCCACATAATGAAGAACAGATGTTCCCAGTACTTTCTTACAGAAAAAAGAAACCCTTCTGTCACATTCTTCATGCTTCTTTCAATCTTGAATTAAAATTTTGGTCAAATCGCCCACTCCCTGAGCTCTGTTTTATTAATTCATACACTGTGTTTTTAACATTCATTTTTAACATGTAAACACATTTGTAGCTATTTGAATATTAATACTGTAATATCTGGTATAGAGCTATGATGCGTCCACTTCATAACATGTGTAAATCTATGGTTATAGCGCCACTTAGTGGTCAAGGACAATCTGTATATGGCCAGGAGCCCCTAGGAGTCATTTTGTGGTTTTGTATTTCCTTTTTTTAGCTGCACAAGTTTCTCCATCGTTATCGATTACATCGAGATATTATATTATAGCCGACTCAGGAAGAGGTTGCGACTTTTAGGATCACCTGAACGTTTCTGAATTGTTAGTAGATACATGGATGTAGTTGTTGTGGAGTTACATTGATGAATCCCATCAACTTGCATGTACTGTCATGTTGAACTTTTACACAAGTTGACAGTTCCCTGAGGTCTTTATAAGACAGCTGTGACATGTTTTGATCAATAGTGTCCAGTGCTCTTCTGTGCAGCAACGACAGAACAGTTTCATGCTTTGCTCAAACTTTTGCCATTGTGTTAGAACTGGTCACTGTTGTCGTGGGTGAAAACGTGCAGATTAAGGGCCGGTAATATTATAATAAGATCCTCTTCCTACGTCAGAAGGGGACAAAAATCTGATCGGATTATTTTTTGACATGCTTGCAGAGAAAGACTAACCAAAGCAAAGTTACTGGGTTTTCACTTTTCACGTTTTCTGGATTGGTAGACACACCGGGGACACGATTATAGCACTTAAACATGGACAAAGTCAAATGTTCATGATATGTCCCCTTTAAACCAGCGGCACTTATCCCCAGCAGAGAGTGATGAAGAACAGACTATTGAGGAAAATTACAATTATACTGTGCATGACCAATCCGTTACAAAAAAATAAAAAATTGCACACTTTTTTAGCTTTAGAAACAACACCTTTTGGGGCAAATTTGGGGGGCTTCAGCTCTGGTGGTGGGATCTGGTTATATTCATCATCAGACTCCTCAGAATCAATCTGATCAAAGTTATGATTTAGTCTGGGAATGACAGCAAACATGAAGTAATTAGAGGCTATAGTGAAGTTTTTAGGTTTCAATTATCTCAAACACTAAATCTGACTTTCACATTCTTTGATGAGACTCTGTTTCTGTGTCTGAGGCCTTTTCAGCCTGAATCAGGCATTTATGGGCCGTGTCATATGTATCTGTACACATCACAAAAACGTTTTTCAATTGATTGGTTTATGTTTGCAAATTATACATTTTGTTTTTTGATATTTATTTAAAATACTAACTTTTTGTCTTCAGTAATTCAAATGGGTGAATCTCCCCTTTGTAAGTGTTTGGCTTTTTATGTAACATCACTGTCTTTCTTATCCTCTCTCGGCTCTTATATGGAGGACAATAACCTCCTTCCATTGTGCACAAAAGTGCACCAGGTTTTTGAGAGGACAGCGAAACTGTCCTCTTCATTTGGAAAATTCACCACAGCAAACATTGAATTGTGAACAAAAAAAATCCGAAATGGGTCACTCAATTTCACAAAATATTACTCAAATGCAAAATTTAAACATATTTTAACATTCATAACTTTTTAGGGAAAATTGTAGGAATTTAACTCTTTTACACAGGTTTCCTAGCCTGGCAAGCAGACCTATCAAGATGTTAGGTCTGGGAACTCTCCATTGGCATGCCTCGATACGAGGGGCGGGATAAACGGTTGTCTTTCAAATTCTCTCTGAACGCAATTGGATAGTGCTACAACGAACCAGAGCAACGAAGAAGGTGACGTAGTCAGAGCGACGGAAATGAGTTGATGGGGGAGTGTTTCGCGTAAGGTGTGTTGTGAAAAAGTTTGAAGGAGAGATTCCTATAAACTACCAATGTTATGGTAATGGAGCACAATGACTGTTGCCGTTTTTGCGAAAAAAAATATGAGAATTGCGGGCGTGCTTGTACATTCATCAAGCATCTTCGAGAAACGACCAAGGTTAAGTATTGCCGAGAGATTACTGCATGTTGGAGTGGCGGTAGTTAAAACATCGGAAAAGTCGGACAGGATTTGTCAGCGGTGTCTCACCCTTTTATCAAGACTTGAATGTGACTTGCCGGTGTACTGGAGATGGGTGGAGGATGAAAAGAACAAGGAAGGCTCTGCAGTAGAAACCATGACAGGCCGTTCAGATAAATGAGACCGTGAGCCTACTCCGTCAAAGACACCCAGGGCCTTGAAAAAGTTCTGCCATAAACCTGCAAGTCCTGGACGTGTCATGATTCTGCCCTCGTGTCCTCGATTTTCTTTAGTCTTGAGGCAGGATCATGACAGACCCGTGTTTTGTGTGCAAGCACATGGCCTTGTGTTTGGGCCATGTGCTTGCGTTGTCTCGTCACCTAACCCCGCCCCCTTGTTACCCTTGTTTAGTCATCATTAATTAATCTGTGTCACCTTTTATGTTATCATTAGTCTCCCTATATCATCCCCTTGTGTTTGCTGTCCTGTGTCAGTTCATTGTGAAACCTGCTGTGATGTTACACCCTGTGAATCCTGCCTGTGTTTGCTATAGTTACGTGTGGGTCATTGCTAAGTGTTACCAGTGAGTAGTGATGGCGAGATGAAGCTAGAATAAAGCATTGAAGCGTTCCATCCAATTGGTTCACTCATGTGCCGAAGCTTCATGGTGTTTCATTTGCTCTATTGTGCCATCAAGTGGACAATAAATGTAAAACGTGCAGTGTGATTATAATGACACTATGGCTTTGGTGTCTGAAGCATTGAATGAATTAATCAATGATGTTTGTGATGCTTATACATAAAGTATAAACTTTTATATGGTGTCTGTTTTTATGATACAATGACAGGGTCAAAATGAAAAGTGGAAACAAGGGAGAGCGTTGTCATGTGAATGTGCTTGTGTTACTTATTTTTTGACTGTGCTGACACAGTCAGCATTTTATTCATTTTTATTTAAAAATAACAACTTCTCCACAGTGCTCGGCTTCAGGCGGTTTCTTTTTTTTGAGATTATTTCACCTGCTTTAGAAAATACCCTTTCACAGGGCACAGATGAAGCAGGGGTACAGAGAAAAGCAATAGCAAGTTGGTACAAGTTGGGATATACTTTTTTCTGTCTTTCCCAATATTCCAGGGGGTTCTCCACTCTGGTGATGTTTGGTTCACCCAAGTACTTCTGGACCTCCACTGTTGCATCTGCAGGGACATTTCGAGCCCTAGACTGCAGGACTGTGGTGTCCAAACGATGCCACAGTTTGTTACCTAAGACAGACAGACAGGCTGTAAGTGACTAATAATTAGACATTTATTACACAACAATTAGAATGTATCCAGTATCTATTACTTTGAGTCAAAGGCTGAGAAGCTTCTGATGTGTGTGGTTGTGAGGAGGACGAGGAGGAGGACGGGCTGTTTCGAATAACAGCAGCACATTCAGCAGTGAGCCTCTTCTCGGCCTCTGCTGCTTTATTGGGGCTAAAGAAGCCTATCTTTTTTAACCTGGGATCAAGCAGTGTCGCCAGTGACATGATGCTCATTGATTGCAATGTGAATAACTTCTCCCGTAACTGTCTTTTCAGACTCTCAGCCATTGCTTTGCTCTCTGGAGTTTGGAGAACTCCCATGTCCTCCTCCAGTGTGTGGTGTAGCATTGACAAAAGAGGAATGACTTTTGATCCGGACACTCTCTTCTCCTCTGACAGCTCAACTGTGGCATCATGAAATGGGGACAGCACTTTTAGACATTCTGCAATAATATTGTACTGTTCTGATGACAGTGGGGCAACGTCAGTGCGAGGCCTGCCAAAGCTGCTCCTACAGGTTCCCTGAGGTCATAAAGACGTTGGAGCATATGGTATGTGCTGTTCCAACGTGTATCCACTTCTTGAACTAGCTTCAGTGCTGGCTGGCCCATTTGCTCCTGCACCTGTGTCAGCCTCTCCTGTAAAATTAGCAATCAAAAAGTGATTAATGCAAGTGTCACTGCAGCAGCACAAAATAGTGGCATTTAGAATATTGCAATGAAATAAAGAACTTCACCTTTGCAGTTGTGCTGCTCCTGAAATAGCCCACTATCTTCCTTGAGTTTGCCCGGATGACGGACAACACAGCATTTTGGTCAAGAGCCTTTTTTACAAGCAAGTTCAAAGTATGCGCCACACAATTTGTGTGACGCAAGCGAAGCTCCTTGGCACAAGCACCCCTATTTGCAGCACCATCAGTCACAAGGCAAGTAACTTTGTTTGTAATACCCCACTGTGACATAAGTGCTGATTTTGCTTGTGCCAAATTTTCAGCAGTATGTGCCTCAGGGAAATACAGCACCCCTAAAACAACAGCCTGCAAAGAGGTGCTTGCATCTATAAAATGGCATGTCACAGCTAGATATGCATCTGTGTTTATAGAGGTCCACATATCTGATGTTAAACTAACTGCTGAGGCCTTCAACACCAAGGCTTTGGCTTTCTCCTTGGATTCCTTATATTTGTCCTCCACCATAGCTTTCAAAGCCTAAAGGAAAGAAGAGAACACTCTTGGAATGGCAAATATGGGAAAAAAGGGAAAAATACATGTGCTCACATACGCACCTGCCTTGTGGGGAGAACATAGGTTGGGTTCAAAGCTTTAACAAGCTTTCTGAACCCTTTGTCCTCCACAATAGTGAAAGGCTGGGAATCCTCAATCACCATATTGACCAAGCCCTCATCCACATCCTTCTTCTCTCCTGATGACAAAAAATCCTTTAATTAGATTAATAAATTATTTACAGTATCAGTTAATGTTGTATAATACAAATATACCATGTCATTTTATGTTGGTATGCTGTCTTATCATTGCATCCTAAAATGGCTTACCTGAGCCTGGTCCACCTTGGTGGGTCTCCTTGTTTATGTGCAGGGCTCTATAATGCCTCAGCATAGATGAGGTGTTGTTGTAGTATCCAAGTTCTTTGGAACACAACAGACACTTCACCTTTTAAAATACCAGAAATAAGAAGAAAGACATTAGAACAAGTAATACCTTGTGTTGCCGCGTTTATTTATATTGCACTAGTTATTATTACAATGTAAATACATTATTTGGTGAGATCAGCTCAAAGTGTTCCCAGACAGGGGAAAATCGCCTTTTTCTTGTTGGTTCCATCGCAAAAAAAAGAAGCTTGAATAGATCGCTAACAAACTCGCAAAGTCCCAAGTCCACAAAATGTGAGGGGGAATCCATTGCATTTTGCTGGCCCTTATATTTCAAATAGACCGCCAAACCACGAACCACTTCCTGAAGCAGTCACATGGTACAGGCGACTCGCGAGGCTTCAAACGTCACCACATACGTCACCAACACAAGCCTCGATACGCGCTTCACAGAAATCATCCCGGATTACTCGACACACGCTTCGAAGCCTCGATACGGGAGAACACATCACTACCTGTGAGTATCTTGTCTTAGTTACGTGTCCTGTGAAGATCCTGTTCGTGTATTTGCTGTTAGTTAGCATCTAGTCTTCTGTCTAAGTCTTAGTCTAGTTAGTCATCCACTGCCTTGTCTTGTTTTCACCCTATCGTGGGCATTATTTTCCCTATTTGTCTTCAATAAATTGTGTTTAGTATACTCTGTCTGTGCCTGGGTTCTCCTTCCTCACCATCATAACAGGAAGAGCTAATATTTGACGCAGTATCACCAAGGTATGTTAGTTGTATTGTTACATATGCTTTAAAATCCAGTAACATTGCAGAAAAGCCTGATTTTCATTACAGATATGTTGCCCACCAGTTACTCCAGGAGCAACATCAGTTATTGATTTTAGTTTAGTACTAGCCCTGTTTTCATACGCTCTAACCAAAGCTGTTGATGTCCTCGTGTCTATCAGATGACTATATCCAGGGCTTTGGTTTTAAAAATTCTGTCATGCCATGTGTTGCAGACTGAGATAACTCGTAAACTTTATAGTCCATTCACAGTACAGATGTTGCTTGGTCTTGATAAAAAGTAATAAGTAATGATATGCTGCAAAGCTACTCCACACGCCATAGACCTATTAACAGACTTGTGTAGCTGTCGACTCCGTTACTCTATTGAATATTATTAACACAATAAATAATTTTCTCATTTAAACTTCTTTGACTTTTTTCAGGTCATCATCAAATATTCTAAACAAAAGGTGTGCGAGGCTGAGGATGCTTTGATGGTGAAACGCATTCAAAACAAAAAATGGAAAGCGGTGGCCAAATTAATAATGAAGAATGAGGAGCTTCTACAGGAAGTGAAGGTCCTCATCCTTACAGTCATTGTAAGTGAATGCAAAACACTTTGCGACCCCAGCCAGAATTTCATGTTGTGGAGGTCTTCACCAGAAGATTTGAGTTCTTTCTCAATTAGCAGCCTTGAGTCAGACCTCCAGCGTCTCTCTCCACTACTCTTGTCTGTCTTTTCAACCATCACAAACCATTCCCGTCCTGTCACCTGTGCAGCTGCTGTGATTGCACTGAAAGGCAGAGAAACCTGTCTGTCAGCTTTCGCTCACTACATAAACTGCATTCTTCAATATGGGGTGCCAAGAAGGCAGTTTTTGAAGGCTCAGCAAATTTGCCATTTCAACGGTGCACATAAACACCATTGGAAAGCAGAAGGAATTGTCTCTCAAATGTGGATCTGGTCTAAGGTTACTAAAGAGGCAAAATGAAGAATTCATAACTCTAAAAGCTGGATGTCAGTCTGTCAATCAAGGACAGGACAAAACCTCCATAGACCCCAGAAGTGAGTCTGAAGTTACTCAGTGATGTCTTGATGTCTACTCATGGAAGATCTTCAATTATCAGGTGAGAAATAACATGCACACACACGCAGATAATTTCATCTACATGACATGTATGGGGTAATGTTGACTTATCTAAGTGTCTTTAATGTATGACAACAGAGGAGGTGGCTGAAAGCAGTGCCATGGACCAGGCTACACCAGATGAAGAGGTGAGGATCACATCAGAGGTAGTTGAAAGCAGTGCCGTGGACCAGGTTTCTGGAAATGACGATGTGAGGATAACATCCGATGCGTTTACGGGGACATGGCGAACTCCACCACATACATATTCCATCATTTTTGACAATTTGGATTCCTACATGCACGCACACTACCAGTCCACCCTATGCAGAAACCAGGCAATACACTGGGTAAACCATATTGCAGTCCAAGACCGGATCCCAATATATCACCTGACTAATGACAAACCACTTGGAAATTTACTGCACTATGACCTGAATTTGTCACTCCCTGGAGAGGGTCAACAAATGCAAATGCGATGGGAATACATTGTCCTTACTAGCCGAATCTTAACAAGTTCTCTCTCTGTATTCAAGCCATTCTCCAACGTGGTCTTGCGTCACATACCACATCAGTATTCGGCAGAAATGGCACGGCGTTCGACTGATGTAAGAACTTACTATAATATTATATTTACGCCTGTACCGACCAATGTCAGTGTATTCAAATGAATTGTGACTTTCCATTTACAGCATCCATTAGGAGTGCTTTTTAAAGACTAAAACAAAACCGCTGACTTGGCAGAAGTACTTCAACACTTTCAGAACACGTAAGCATGAATTAGGGTCACACAATTACTTCAAGTCTAATGACTGTGAGTAGTGGTTATAAAAACAAGTGCCTCTGTCTTCATTGTAGGTATTTACCAAAAGGACCTGATGGACTGTCAACGATTTTGGTGGGAGGTGACAGGCTCTCTGAAGCGAATAGCAGAAATCTACAGTGGGCCTATGCTGATGGTATCAACATAGAGGAGAGGTTGGATGGCATGGAGTTCATGTTTGAGGACTGGCATGCCATTAGGGTGCTATTCAGAGGGAGTGATCTATCAAAATGTAACATGATACATGTTTGCTTTAACTGTTATATTAAGTCAGTTTATTTTATACAGTAGTCGTAGTTGAACAGTGTTATGCTGCAGTGTACCTTGCTGCTTTGAAGGCTCAGGTATCCATTGGTTTGGTCTTACTGTTGTCTTTACTTGTTTTTTTTTTTAACTTAGATCCACTTTAAAGTTTTCTTCAGTGACAAATCTGCAAAGGACCATGGGACACTGTGTGCCAACATGACAAAGTTGACGTACAGCTGCTGGATAAACACTATGAATTCATGACTTTTTTTGCTGTGATTGAACCATTTGCCACTTTGGCCATTAGAAATTATTTTGAGCTTGCTACCTAATGTTATCTAAATTGTTGACAATGTTCTCTGCAGTTTTGCTGACACACAAACTCTGGTCATCCGGTACATATTTCCGAATACACCATGAATTTATGTTCTTTGTGGTGGGATGGGATGGGAAGGGCCATCATGAAAAGTCTTACCCTGGGGAGTGGTTCTGTGAATTTACCAGTATGGTATGGCTTTACAAGGTTTCCAATTTTATTTTCACTAACTCTCCCAGAATGTGATGGGGAGGTGGGGTGAGAGATGACTGACACATTTACGTCTGTGTGTGTGCATGTGCGCAAGTGTTTGTGTCCATGTATACACACACCCTCATATGTTCAAAAGGAGAGTGATAGTGTTGCATAGAAAAGTGTGTATTAACTATTTACTAGCGTATGTATGTGTCACAGGTGCAACAATGCAAAACCGGGGCCCCACAGTGCCTACAACGCATACAATTTTTTTTTCATCCGACACAACTGCGTTGCTTCTGACTGCTGCAATGGAGCACTTTGGGCTACAGGATGTAGCAGGTAAACAGGGTGTTATCAAATGGGACAACAATGCTTTCAAATTAAAGTTTGTGGGGATGAGGGAAGATTGAAATGCTTTGCTTTTTTGTTTGTTTTCTTTCATGTGACTTAGAAATCCCAGAACTGTTTGTTCCGGAGGAAATTTCATCTGGATCAACCGACGTAAGGCGAACATGGTTGCATGCAAAATCTGCTGAGGTGGTGGAAAAGTTCATCCTGCTTGGGGATGTGATAGAAGCTTTGCAGAGACCAGTCATGGCCTCTGTGACATCGACACAGACAAAGCAGTACCCTTGTCGAGCGCAGGGCTGTCAACAGGTATACGCATATCTCAAAGCCAGAGACAACCACGAGCTTACAAAGCACAACTTGGATGTTCCTTCTGAAACGTTGCCTGAGAATACGTCACTGACCAAACGAGACCACAAACACGAACACACCATGGCAAGGCTAAGCTTTAGCTTTTTGATTTTGGATATGCTTGATGCAGTAAAAGAGGTTGCTGGAGAGAGACTCATGAGGCTGTACAAAGTTGCCATGCTGTATTACAAAGCCTATGGGCACAGCCACTATGCTTACAGTACTTTACTCATTACAGTGCAGGTGAATGCGTGTCTGACCCCTCGGTTGTCGCACAGCGTGATCTGGAACAGGTTTTGGATCAGCAAGGGAGGGAATGGGAACAACATACCCCTAGACCTTCATTTGGAACAGCTGAACAATTTTCTAAAGTCTTTCCTAAAGGGTCTGGGTCCAAACCTTTCTGAAAATTCAGCACGCCGGGTCAGCAGGTCCATTGGTGTTTTGAAGAAATTGATGGATAAGATGGATGGCGAATTGGGTGTCACCAAGCCAACTGGCTCTCATCGTGCCGAGCAGCAGACTCAGGATGTTTTGACTCTGTTTTCATGGCTGGTCAACTGTTTATAGAAATACCTTGCAGAGAATTTCGGGCCTACCCTAATTTTGACAAGAATCTACAGCACAAAATCAAATACAAAGAAATGTGGCAGTGGATGAGGCTCAAAATTACCGAGTGGAGAAAACTCAAAGTAAATCACACACATTTGAGGTTTCCTATGTAGTCTATAGACCCATTGTTAATAATCTGTAGTTGCCTATACTTCAATTGTTAGGCAAGGTAGATGTTCAAAATCAACAATCTGTTACAAAGAAATTTAATAATGGATTAAAGTAAAAATGTAGTGGAGAAATCTGAAAGTTAATGACACTTTTTTTGTTTTTTTTGTTAAGCTTGTATACAGACCTTATTAAATCTACTTAATTGCACAACAAATTACATATTTACACGTAAAACTCATTGCATACCCAAGATTTTCAGCTCGTTTTTTATTTTCATTTGCATCCCTTTTTTTTAATTATTATTATTATTATTATTATTATTATTATTTTATTTGTAGACAAAAGGGACAATACATATTAATGAACATTTTTCACAAATGTAAATATGCCAGATTATAGCCATAGGCTAATTTCCATCTGCAGACCCCTAAACAGGTAGATGTTACACATAAATACATACAGACAGACTAATGCACAGGCTACATACAGAGAAGCAAGGACAGTAACAGTGATCACAACATATTAGGACAAGCCATATTACACTGACCCCTTTTACACAACCCTCCTATTACACAACCCATATCACACTAATAATTCTATTCCCTTTATTTTTATAATACACTAACTCTATTTTAAATCTGATATATAAACTAATGATTACTAAACATGCTCACATATTTGTGTGTCCCTCAACCATACTTTTAAACAACTCCTAAAAATCGGAAAACTTGTGCTTTCCCTCACTGACTGAGGAATACTATATGATAGAGCGTTCTGTGAAAAGGTGGTCCGTCTAAACGCCAAGTCACAGTCACCTCTCATAGTGGCTCTAGTCACTCGAGACCCGACAGTACTGATAGACTTTTGTTTAATAAAATCACTCAATGGTGGAGGCGCCAGACCACGTATAACCTTATAGATTAGACAGGCTGATTTAAATAATTTGAAATTCGCGAAATTTAAAAACTTATATTTCACTAGAATATTACAATGATGATATGACTAAGGTTTCTTATCTAATATTTTCAATGCTCTTTTGTAGCATACTTCAATTGGCCCAATAGCAGCATGACTCGTATAAGACCAACTTGTGATACAGTACTCAATATGAGCCAGTATCATAGAGTGCAAGAACGTGATCGCTGCTGTATCCGTTAATGATGTACGAATCTGTTTAAAGTTCCGTAAATTAACATTTACAGTTTTCACAACTTTTTTGACGTGTTTTTTTAAAGATAATTTCGAGTCTATCAGAACTCCCAGATACCTAAATTCCTCAACATTAATTAATTCTTGTTCACCCAAGCAAACTTTTACTGTGGCCACAGTTGTTTTAGGTTTACTAAAAAACATTGATACAGTCTTTTTAACATTAAGACACAAGCATGAATCAATCAGCCATTTTTGCAAATCATTTAAAGCAAATGAAAGCTGATGGGCTGCATAATCAGCACTTTTGGCATGTGCAAAAATTACCGTATCATCAGCATACATAATCGTGTCGACATTTTTGCACATTAGGCAAATTATTCACATACAGTGAAAATTGCAGAGGTCCTAAGATTGATCCCTGTGGAACACCCTGTGTATATTGAAGATAGGGTGACTTACAATTCTTTATTTGCACACATTATTTTCTATCCGATAAATAAGACTGTATCCATTTAACTGTTTGATTACTAAAGCCAAATGTTAACAGTCTAGACAAGAGCTTAAAGTGATTCACAGTATCAAACGCACGCTTAAAATCAACAAAAACAGCAGCAACATAACTGTTTTTATCTAAATAAAACCCCACCTTCTCGACAAAAACACAAACAGCCGTTTCAGTCGAGTGAAGAGATCGAAATCCAAATTTGCATAGGGTGCAGACCCGGATTGGAATCATTAAGCTGTACAATGATAGAGTTGGCGACCCATTTCTCTACTATCTTAGAAAAGATAGGAAGTATGCTAATAGGTCGATAATTAGCAGGGTCTAATTTATCACCTGATTTATATATTGGTATGACATTTGCAACCTTCCAACTCAAGGGGACGACTGCCTGCGTGATTGACAAATTAATAAGATGGGTCACAGGCACCAAAATACAAGTGATTCACAGTATCAAACGCACGCTTAAATTTCTGTTGTATGTAAATGTGAAATAAAGAATTTGAAAATAAATGCAAATATATCAATCTCAAACTTTATTTGTATGCAGTCATATGAAATACGTTTGGAGAGCATTCAGGCAGTACTTTCAAAAACAGGTTGGTGGTCATATGTACAACTATACAAACGTTTCAATATTGCTTTTAAGCATCAGTCTGAACTCCTCAGAAGTGTTAACCCAGATTCAAAGCTGCTACATATTGATAGGGTGTCTGGTTCAGAGTCATCATCATCAAAGGAACCTGTGTAATCTTGGTCAGGCACCACAATGTCCTCCGCAGGCAGATCAACATCTGTGTATTCAAAATCTCCAAAGATATCAAAAAATACCCTGAGAATTTTCTGACCGTGCCTTTTACTAAACACGGGTAGGTTGTCCATTATGAATGGAAGATCAAATATTTCTGCACTGTACTCAAGTACACAATCAACTCGTTACTAAAACCAGTGCAATCTGTGCTGTTAGTGTACAGATGTATGTTCTGGACTAAGCTGAGCTTGTACCTGTACAAAAGATCTCTAATCAACTCTTTTTGATCCTCTGTAACTTCCCTGCTTTTGACTGTGGCATGAACGTCTTGAGTCAGTTCGTATTCAGGTATTGCCAAGTCACAACCTGCAGAGCTGCACAAACAAACTGAGTGGCAGTATGAGCAGCACAAATGTCCTGGTAGAACACTTTCAGTGTGGTGCTCAAAGTGTGAGTATAAGGCCTTCCTAAGGCAGCTAGTGGTGCCCTTTTTTAACAGCCTTTTTACATCATCCAATCTTTTTTGCTGCTTTACACTATAAATCAGGGGTCATCAACTATATTTGTCAGAGGGCCAGAATTTTACCAGACAGTCTCCTTGGGGGCCGGACCCTTAAATAAAAAATCAAATTTTGGTATAACATTATGATTGATGTTTATTGTTAATACTTTTTCCATTTCATTACAAAACTGAAGGCCTTTATGAGTCAGGTTCCTATCACCTATACCACAGACAACCAGCAGGGGTGATAGATATTTTGCCTCAACTCAATTAAGTCAATTTTACTTATAGAGCACTTGAAAAACAAACACAGAGGAAGTGACAGGAAAGGGTCTCTTAACAGAGGTAAAATGGCACTCTCAAAGGCTATGAAACGCACAGTTGATATTGAAAACAGGTCCTTGAGCAGAGTAGAATAGGCCTACATATTTTCTCTTTGATCCTCACAATTTTGGAATCCAGTCGCGGGCCGGATCGAACGGCTTGGCGGGCCGCATTCGGCCCGCGGGCCGCCAGTTGATGATCACTGCTATAAATAATGGCATGTGATGGAGACCCATCTCGCCCAGCCCTGCCAACCTCCTGTACAATGGTCTCCACATCCTCAGGTGAGCCAGGTGAGGTGCTCGGGAATCCAGGTCGGCTGTTGCTGTCAAGGCCATAATAGATGTACCTGAAAATCAAATGCAAGTGCATTAACAATTACAATACATTGTCATTATATATTTCAGTATTGATAAGCGCTTAGTAATGCAACAACAGATTTTTAGTTAATGATAGTCTCTAAATAATAATTGTTCTTGGTGCATCAACCTCAGCCATTATCAGGGATGAATGTAGTTAATTTCAGCAGGGTGGCAAGTGTTTATCAGAGAAGGGCAGATAAACAAGCTTGATGCTTTCCCGAGGTGAGGGGTGATACTGATAACAAGTAAGTCTTCAGTGGCTATTGCCCCAGGCACATATAAGGCTTCACATATAAGCCTTAGTGTTCTTTTTTCTAATAGGCTGAAGACCGAATTATGGGCATGTGTCTCACAACTTCCATACTCACCCTGTTTTACGATGGATCGCAGTTCTCCTAGCCTGGCAAAACTCTCTCTGAAGGCCTTCTCTCCTCTAGCAGCCTTTCCCCTGGTAGACATAAAACCATACATTTAAATGTAAAAACATAACAAATATGAGAAAATATCACTGACTACAGAGATAGCACAACACATTATACGACAAAAAAATAAAAGTTTAGGTTATCCATTAGTTAATTGTTCTGTGATGTCACTGCTGTATTGTAACAACAGACACTAAAAATTGTAGGGTAGAATGAAAAACGAACCATTCAAGAGATGTACGAGGCATCTATTTTAAAGCAAGCTAAAATAATTTTCTCTGATGATACACACATTTTACATATGAATTTTAATTTGTTACCATCAGAGAAACGATTCTGGGTCTTGATGTGTAAGTGTAATCATTATAAAAGCTGTTTTGTGCCAATTGCGTTCAAAAATTTAAATAGAGTTTTTAAAAATGTATGTAGTATACTGCTAGTTTGTATTATTATTGTAATGTTGTTAAATTATTGTATGCTATGTACTGTTTTGTGTGAGTACTGTCATTTGGTCCAAGACAAATTTCCCAGGAATGAGACAATAAAGAATAAAGTAAAGTAAGTAAGTAAAACTATTTAACATCAGAGTAATACTAGTTAGTTGTAGCTTTGGTTGTAAGGTAGGCTAGGCTACAACCATAGACTGTAAAAAAAGATGGACGACACCCCTTCGCTCTCTTCCATTGTCAAGAAGTGAAGCCGCCATTGTCCCGATATGCCGCTGACATCTTGGGACTTGAGTCTGCGCAGTTGCGATTTCGGGACCAGACATGCGCAGTAGTGAGCAGGAAGTAAACCCAAGAAATCAACGTCCCGCTCTGGTCCCGCCCTCACTTTGCTGAATCAGTCGTAAGCACGCGCCTCTGCTGCAGAACAAACAATTATGTCGGGCTGAAATAATTAATTATAGAAATTTTGATATTAAATTTAAAGCTCCAATCTCCTCAGTCCTCCAAAGATCCCAAAAAAAGTCAGTTGTTGCTTCAGTGACTACTTTGCTCAGAGAACCTGTCAATCACAGCTGTCAATCATGTACGCCACAGCGCTGTTTTTATAGCATCAAATAACTAACTAAAAACAAACTTATTTTAAAAACAAACACTTGAAATTACATCAGCGTGAAGAAAACTACAGTAAATGACCGAAACTATCTTTGGAAAAAAGATATGTGAAGTGTAATTTAATTGTTTAGTTGGTCTCCCGTCTCATTGAATAACATGGTGAGGCGGGGTTTATGAGCTATACTATGACCAGTCACGGGGGGGCGATCGAGACGTTTTGGCTTCACTTTTCAGGGCTTGTGCGGCAGGCTTGGCTACAACCAACATCATTCACTTAAGATAACTTGTTGAATATCTACTTTATCGCTAAAACATACTTACCATTTGTACGTGAGATGAGCCTCATCCACCAAAATTCCCAAAATGTTGTCTTGGGAGACCTTGGTGGCCAATATATCTCGCCATTGCTTGTGAAGAAGCCAGGATTCAGGACTCCCATAAACCAACTGGCACCGGCCGCTTCAAATGTCCTCCTGGTTGCCTTTGCCAAGTTGCATGGCCTTGAGTCCGAATTTTGTAGCCTCCTTTACCTGGTCCTCCATAAGTGCTATCAATGGTGAGATAACAATTACAAGCGGATTGTGGCTGAGTCCCATGGGTTTTGCCACCAGCGGAGCTAGTTGATATATCAAACTTTTACCGTATCCAGTCGGCAAAACTCCGAACACATCTTTTTAAAATGACTCAAATGCTGTTCTTTGTTCTTGTTTCAAAGAAAAGCTTAACTTCAAATCATGCAAAGTCGCGGCCAAAGCCGAATCGAAAGACAGCTGTTCGCCAGCAGCAGCCATTCTTTGTTTTCATGTAGCAGTGAACCGTCGCAACTCTAAGCCTGCCTGCCGACTCTATACACGATGTGATTGGCCTGACCAGAGTTTGGTTTTTCCAGCTCAAAAGCTATGGAGAGTTGCTGGACCACACTTTGCTGCAAAATAATTTTTGCTGCCGCTAGGGTGCGTCTAGATTTCTAGGCTACAGGTTTCCTTGAAAAGAGATAAAATAAATAAATCATATTGGTACCTCACATCCTACAAATGGAGTTATGGCAAACCAGCAAAGTCCTCTTTGCATAGAGGTGAAACAAACTTTTGTAGCACATTTGTGACTTAGGGGGTAAAGAGTTCATCCGTCAATCCAGAGAGAAGGAAAATAGACAAAAGGATAGACAAAAAGATCTGTCTTGTTCCTAAATTCTTTGTAGACATTTAAAGTTTCTCCATGTTCCTCCACTACAACAAGATCCATGTTCCTCAGCTGGACACAGTTATTCCCAGTGACTGAACTGCATTTTTACACTCTGTTATTTCACATTTTGACCATTGGGCACTGGGTCATTGTCATGTGATATTTGTAGGGTTTTCTCTGCATCTGACTCCTGTTCTCTCTTTCTGACAGTCTCTGTATGACTTGTTCTAGCAACCTTTTTTGAACGAACGCCCCCCCGACCTCTTCATGATCCTCTTAACGCCGCCACCCACCCCCCACCCTAAAAAAAAAAAAACTTGAAATATTATTACAGCCAAACAATTACAACACTGATACCTGAAGCCTTCGTTCTTGGTCAAAAAACTGAAACATCAGTTGCTTATTTTATTTAACCTAAATGTAAAAGCCTCAAGTTGAGAAATATTGTGTTTGGGAAAAAAGCAAAAACAGATGGATTGTTTGAAAGGTATTGCAAATGTATGCATTTAGAAATTCAAACAAATTTTGGCTCACACACACATTTTTTTAAGATTAACCAATCACGTGAACAATAACGTAACCTAAATGACCAATGAAAAAGCAGCGTCTGTTCGCAGTCCGTGTATCTTTTGGTCATTTGATTTGCCTTTCAGAAACGGGTATAAAAAAATCACACACATTACATTTTTTTAATTTAAATACAAAACGTTTCTCTTTTTGAGTGTCAAAAAGGGATGAATGAAATTTTTAAAATTATTTGTTTCATTTTCTATTTCGGATAACAAAAAATAAATTTACCTTAATACAGAAACGAAAAAAGGCCCATTTGTTCACTTTTCGAGACCGGATGTGGCCACTTACGTGGCAAGAGCGCCAAATTTGACAGGGTGCCAGTGTTGCTTTAGCCCAGAATAAAATGTCTTTAGAACCTTACTCAGTTATGATTTTAGACATGGCAAAACAAGGCCTGTCATCCACAGAAATCTCAGCGCAGATATCACAAGTAAATAGGGGAGCAAGAGGATGTTGCCCTCTCTCTTTCTCTCTCACACACACACACCCTGTAGCAAAAGGGAAATAAAGCAGGATCATACCTCAGTAATGGCTTTTGCCACCTCCAACTCCAAATGTGCGTCAGGGAGTCCCATCAAACTTAATCTCCTCACGTTTCTTGTGGAACATCCTTCACATTTCATCCTTCACACTTCACTGTATCCGCGCCACTGATGATAGCAGCGGCAAAAAGCACTTTGGTCACTTGATTTTAAAAACAACACATTTCAGCGCTAGATCGCCTCTTATTTAACAAATGAACGAAATGAATGCTCTACTAGAGTTAACTGGAGATGTTTTATTTATTTGTATTGGTACTACAGTTCTCAACGGGCCTGAAAATTACAACCCGTCCCGACCCGACCCGGCCCGTGGCTTTTAAAGCCCGGACCCAATGTAACCCGACACATCAACATGAAATATCTGCCCGAACCCGGCCCGCGGCCCGACGCCGCTTTTTTTTTTCTTTTTTTTTTTTCTCATACACATATTATCATGACCAGCAGACGGGAATTCAAATCAACCTTTAATGTTCACGTCTTTTAACAATAGCCTACAAACAATACAAACAACTGAAACAAACTTTACATATATAAATAGGCTATATAGGCTACTAAATATGCCCCAAATAAAAATCTTCTGGACGACCCTGTTTTTTTGCTGTCATATTTCATCAGCACCTTGCATTTTGAGCATTGCACATAACCTGTAGAATTTCCATCAGAATCCAGCACCACTCCAAACACTTTCCAGACCTCTGATTTTCCCACTCCTGTAGTAGCGACGGTGAATTCACCTGCGGCAAGTTTACTATTCACCAACTCCATCTTCTTCTCCAGGCTAAAGGCGTGCACGAGCGGCATCAGGTCTGCCCCCGCGATGCACGTTGCAAGCAGCAGCCAGACTTTCTTTACGGTGAACAGCAGCGATGATTAATAAATGGGTTTTTTTTTTTCACTGAACGGAAAAGATTAAGCCCGAGGTCCGACCCGAGTCATTTGCTTATATTTTCGACCCGAACCCGGGCCCGAACCCGCGGGTCCCGTCGGGAGATCATTTGCCGGTAACTAGCCGGACAAGTCTGAGTGGGCTACTAGCAACATTTAAATATTAATTCATTAATTTGCACAGATTTTATTTTGCATTCAAATGAACATTGTATGCGTTGTCAGAGGCTTAAAAGTTGTGATGAATAACAGTGAGTAACGCCCCCCATTTGTGCCTGAGCGCCACCCTCTCTGCTGCCTCGTTCACACCGCCCCAGACACTGTCCAAACGCCCCCTAGGGGGCGGTACCGCCCACGTTGAGAAACGCTTTACATAGTTCCTACATGATGTCACAACATACGGGCATTTGCAGACCCGGCGCCATTTTTGTGGGCATGTTGTGGGCAGAACATTAGAAGAAGAAGAAATAACCATGTTCACCAGAGAACTAGTGAACTGAACTGTTGTCACAATACTTCATGCATGGATCCAGGGGCATATGATGTACTTATAGGATCAGTTAATGAGAATAACAACTAGACACTCCTGGTCTGTTTCTTTCCATTTTCTTCCATCTCTGTAAGTACAATGGTTTAAATTTAGAGCAAGATTAATTCAAATTTATTCCTGCAGTCAGCATGCCAATCACACGCTCCCTCAAAACTTGTGACATCTGTGGTATTGTGCTGTGTGATAAAACAGCACCTTTTAGAGTGGCATTTTATTGTGAACAGCCTAAGGCACACCTGTGCAATAATCATGCTATCTAATCAGCATCTTGATATGCCACACCTGCAGTGTTGGGGAGTAACAGAATACATGTACCGGCGTTACGTATTCAGAATACAAATTATGAGTAACTGTATTCCGTTACAGTTACAATTTAAATAGTTGGTATTTAGAATACAGTTACATTGTTGAAATCAATGGATTACATGACGATACTTTTCTGTTTCATGAGTTTATTCACTCTCCAAATAAATTAAGGCAACTCCATGCATTTCCCAGAAGCCCCAATATGAAAACGAAAAAAAAGCGCTTTGCGTGATCAGTCACAATGGAGTCGGAAGAGGAGAACAACAAAGCCAGGGCAAGGATGCGTTTCTATCTTGGAAATTCAAACAGCATTTCACATTAAAGAAAGATAAAGGAGAACAAATATAACTGTTTATAAGTTATTAGTTTTTAATAGTTATTAAATATAAGTTTTTTTTGTTTTTTTAGCCAGGGGTAGTCGTCTGCTGTAGTTTTACTGGTCACCTTGCTATTTTATAGTTGTATCAGGTAGGCTACTAGCTACAGGGCTGTAACGATATGCGATATGAAACCGAAATCCCCACTCTCAGATCCATGAACCTGTGTCTCGTGTGAGAAGGCAGAATCGCGATACTCACCCTCCAACTCCCAGAGTTATCCTTCCTGTCCAGATCCAATGCTAACACATCTTTAAATTACTATTAGTATTATTTGAAGTTAACATTAGGCTATAAAATACGTAGACATACACCCCAAAACTAGTTGCGGAATAATTATTTAAAATTTAGCAATTGCGTTGGACGTGACATTTGCAGTCAAAACTTGAAATATAAATTCTCAGAAATGAGAATGCATTTAATACGAATATATCGAAACATCTGTTTGTATATCCATACTCCCTTAATAAAGGAGTCCAGACATTAGAAAAAACCTGTCTACACATGCGTTTTATATATAATATGAGGGAAATAAACATGACATAAAAATATTTAACTTTTAGGCCAAATATTTTTTAGTAGGCTAATTCTTTGAATTAGGCTACTGCGCAAAGCAAAAGTAATACCGACCGGATGAAGAAGGGTTGGCTCTCCACAGAACATAAAATATTCATTTTTCTTGTTAGCATCTATGAGGAAAAAACAGTGTTACGGACGTGACCACTCTGAAAGCGGCACTAAGAGACTGCTTTAAAACTTTCACAGAGACATCAAACAGATGCACAAAGCCTTTCTTTAAAGTGAATTTCGATTTGTATTAATTGTATGGCAATTTTAATCAATGTTTCATCAACCAATTGCCTGGAATTAATAAATAAGTTGTAAATATAGCAGACAATAGATTCACGGCACGGAGGCGCCGGTGCATGAACTGGGGCTAGTCTCATCGATGAACCGAAACTTAGCGTATAAGGTAGGCTATAGCCTACTTGCCTCACAGACATGTCTACTTTTAAACAGAACAACTCAAAACGAAAGAAAACAGACTGCTGTCTGTTTATGTAATCCGTATGAAATGTGCATTCTCTCTGGCGCGTTCACTAGGGTGCTGCGAAGATCGCGAGTCAGCATCGTCAACTTCATCTTTGCAGCCGACACTAACATATTCAGTCATTACTTTTGCCGATTCTTTGTGACAGCTTTTAGGTGCTTTATTGGCAGCGTCACCTTTACATGTTACATGAACGGGTCACAACCTCATCACCCCACCGGTGACAGCAACATACATAGTCTTTGTTCTTCTATAGCAAATTATAATATATTGCACTTTCAGGGAGACATGGGCCTAACACATTCAGGCAGTTGGAACAGAAAAACACACCAGAATAGGTCTGTTTAGCAAGCAGGATTTGATGGCCGCATTCCTACACTTATAAAATGCAATTCAATGTGGAAGTAATCCAAGTATTCAGAATAAGTTACTCAGATTGACAACTAGACACTAGACACTAGATTTTTGGGCATGTATTCTGTGTTCTGTAACGAAATACGTTTTGAAAGTATCCTTCCCAACACTGCACACCTGTGAGGTGGATGGATCGGCAAAGGAGAAGTGCTCACTAACACAGATTTAGACAGATTTGTGAACAATTTTTGAGAGAAATAGGCCTTTTGTGTACATAGAAAAAGTCTTAGATCTTTGAGTTCAGCTCATGAAAAATGGGAGCCAAAAAATAGTGTTGCGTTTATAATTTTGTTCAGTATATATACACTGAACAAAATTATATGCTGTTTTATCTACCTGGATTTACAATTTTTCTGTGGCTTGTTTGAAACTACTGTCATTGGAGAAATTGAGCAAAAACAGAGAATATTTACAATATTACGTCTAAAATGTCACACCACAATATTCACTCTTTTTTTACTGGACTGTTGTAGCCTATAAAATCATTATCAAATTTGCAATAGCGCCAATATTCTGGAAATATTTTTTAATATCATATGTAATAACTCATCTAGCCTAGGGACATTTTTTCCACATCTTGAATTTTGGGTGCATATTAATTCTGCTCACATTGCCCGCCAACCCCCTGATAACATATGACCCTGCTTCAAGAGGAACATAAAACACGACAAAACATCATTAACAGTTTTCTATGCTGTTTTTCGTCATTGGAAAGAGCGACATATTGGCTTTAAAGCAGAGGTCTTCAATCCTGCTCCTGGAGGGCCACTGTCCTGCAGAGTTTGGTTCCAACCTGCTTCAGCACACCTGCCTTTGTATCAAGCGATCCTGAAGAGCTTGATGAGCTGAATCAGGTGTGTTTGATTAGGGTTGGAACTAAACTCTGCAGGTCAGTGGCCCTCCAGGAGCAGGATTGAAGACCTCTGCTTTAAAGCATGATTTGAAAGAAACCGTGGCAAATGTCTGCGTGAATTTATGCACGTTATACAAAACATGCCACCATTAATTATCTTTTGAATCTATTGACAGCCTTAAGCTATATTTGAAAAGATAATATTGTATAAAGAGGCATGCTGTTTTAACCACTATTCTTTCTAGATTGGTGAATGTGGTGAATAAAGTTCGAGGTTGTGATGGTCGTGTCCGATATCCCTTGCCAGTTAAATCTTCTTGTATGAATATGGTCAATTTCTAGTGTTTATATCCAAAAAGAAACAATGCTGGGAGATGTTTTTTTTTATTTAGCGCGCTCACTGAGGTGTATGTATCTTCTGTGCGTCACGCAATCGCGCAGAGGTGTACTCTCAATCTGAGGTGAAATTGGTCAGTAGAAACTATTTTTTTAATGAGTCTGAATGTTAATACTTTGGCTGACCTAGAACGCTCAGCAAATCACTCTTCAGATGCCATAACCAAACTTCAAACGGAGGTGAGACGCCTATGTACTGAGGTGAATCTTCTTGCAGACAAGGGCATGGATCTAGAAGGGCGATCTAGAAGACAAAACGGGCGAGTAGCCGGTCTGAAAGAAGGGTCTGAGAGGGGCAGAGATATGAACACTTTTGTTTCAGAACTCTTGAAAGACGCATTGTCACTTGAGGATTGCCCGCTAGTGGATTGTGCTCACAGGGCTTTACGTAAACGACCGGATGGCACCGAGCCGCCGCGGTCGCTTATAGTGCGGCTGCATTATTTTGGGGATGTGACAACGATCCTTAGGAAAGCTGTTGAACGAAAGGATCTTACTTTTAACGGCCAGAGGATCCGTGTTTTCCCTGACTTCACGCCAGAGGTGGCAAAGCGCAGAGCTGCGTTTATCAGAGCCAGAGCAATGCTTCGAGACAAGCCAGGAGTACGGTATGGGACAGTATTTCCAGCGAAATTGAGAGTAACTTTTAATGGCACAGAGACAGTGTTCACAGATGCGAAGGAAGCCGAAGAGTTTGCCGAGCTTCACTTTGGTTCGGGCCGTGAGGATGCTGAAGACGGAGACTGCTGATAATGGCATTGTCGTGCTGGGTAACGAATAGCTGAGCGTTCAAGTGTTTACATTTACGGATTGCCTTTAATTGAAGTATATGTCCATCTTTATTGAAGTTGGCTTCTGGTTCATTTTGAAATAAATAGGGTAGGATGGATCGTCCTTCCAGATTTTTATTTATCTCTTTTCACATTTTTAATTTGTCAATAAGTCTAGTTTCTCAAATCTTTATTATTTTATATATACATTCTTTTTACTTCAAAATATATACCTTTTGCGGGGCTGTTCTAAATTTCTATTGTTAGAAGGGTTTAGTGAGGGAAGTTAGTATGGTACATGTTCATTTTTTGATTTCTGGTTGTTGCTGTTTTGTTTTAGTTTTTTTCGTGAGTTCCTTAGTGGGATTGCGCCTTACTTTGAAGGGTTCTCTTAGTATAGGCAAGAGTATGTAAAAGGGAGGTTTGTTCTGGGACATCTATATTCAGTATATGACCATATATGTCACATTGATAGGGTTTATATTCATATTGTATGAGCCGACACCATGCTGGACAACGTAACTCAGCAGGATAAGGGGAGACAATTTACTATGGTCACTTGGAATGTTAAAGGATTAAATCATCCCGTTAAAAGGGGCAAAGTTTTGGCACACCTAAAGATGCTATCTAGTGACATCATTTTTCTGCAAGAAACGCACCTTAATAAAAGTGAATACATCAAACTAAGATGTAGATGGATTGGTCAAACTTATCATGCTACATGTGCAGTTAGATCAAGAGGGGTGGCCATACTTTTCAGAAAGGGCACACCATTCATCCATAAGACAACCATCGCAGATAAGGGAGTTCCCCTTCAGGGACTACCGCTGCGTGTAATCGCAGTGGGAACGCCCTCCAGCGTAAGGGTCGATTGTGAGCATTGCAAGCTTTTCCCTTGAGAACTCTGCGCTCGCGGCGATCGCTCTTCGAGGAGAGTGGTTTGCTGCGAGCTCCCCGAGGCTCGGGTCCTGCTTCTGTTGAGGCAGAGCGGCGGCGCTTGTCTTGGGGCTCGCAGATGGATCTCACTGGCGACGTTGAGACGGGCTCCGCCCTATCTCAGCTATCTCCAGCGAGATCTACTGCCTCTCACCCGGCTCTGGAAGCACGCGCTGCGGCGGTTACTTCTGCCCGGGTCGAGGCACATGATGTCGAATTTAGATTATCCAGTTCTGAGGAGCTCGATGTCGAAAGTTTTGCATCAGAAGAAACTGACTCGTCACTCCAGCATACTGCTGAAGAGGGGCTGATAGATGTGTTATCTCGGGCTGTAGAAAAAAAAAATCAAAAAAACAAAAAAAAAAAGTGGCCAACTGATAGGCAGGAGTCTAGAAATGAAAGCAAATTAGATGATAGACTTCTGTCTGCACGTCCTCAGCCTTCTCGCCGGTGCTTACCATTCTTCCCAGATCTTCACTCTGAGGTTTCAAAGACCTGGGTTAGACCTGTTTCAAATAGAATTTATACTAACCAGTTTAATGCTTATGGAAACATTTTTGGTGCAAAAGCTTCAGGGTACGTGACCATGCCGTAGGCAGAGGAGACGCTCTCCAGCTATCTCTCTCCTGCTTCGTCATCTTCACTTAAAGCACCGGCTCTGCCCTCTAAGCCACTAAAAAAAAACAAAAAAACTTCTGTGTTAGTGGGGGAGGCTTACTCGGCGCACTATGGCCATTATGCAGGCTTATCAGGCTGTCCTGCTTAAAGATGTTTGTGAGGGGGGTGAAATTTCTGTGGATATGATTTATGAGCTCAGACAGACTGCTGATCTCACTCTCCGGGCCACCAAGGAGACCGCTAAATCTATCGGCCGGTTAATGGCATGGTGGCCACAGAGAGACACTTGTGGTTGAGTCAGACCTCTATGAAGGAGAAAAATAAGACTCTACTTTTAATGCTCCAGTTTCGCCTGCGGGCCTCTTCGGTGACGCTCTTCACTCTGTCACGGAGAGGTTCCAGGAAGAGAAGAAACAGGCGGCTGCTTTTCAGAAATTTATGCCCCTTAAAGTGCGTGTCGCTGGGGCTGCTGAGCGAGGGCAGTCCCAGCCTCCGTGTAGTTCAAAAAGAGCGCAGCAGAAACGGAGTGTCGCGTCTCGTGCCCCCCCGCAGAGAAACTGGAGGGACGAGGCGGGGCGCTTTCCGGCGCGACCTTCTCGGGGTAGGGCTGATCTGAGGACAGTCATTATCGCCAAGAAGGCCGCGTCGAAAAAATCCTGACGTGCTGAAAGTCAGGACTCTGAGGGGTGGTCCCCATCGTGGAAGACTTGAGTTCACTGCACAAAAACACGGTGCCCTGTCTTTCCCGATGCCCTCAGGGGTCTGCTCTACTAACCCTGCCTTACAGGGCGTAGAGAGACTCGGCGAGCGATTTCCCGAGGGACGCTCGCCCCCCTCCGAGGAGGGTTGTGGAGTGCCCAGACCAGCTGTTCCCTGCCAGTACGTTACAGGGCGCTGTGTCTGTCACTCGGGATGTTCATCCAGAGGCCAGCCTCGAGAGGCTGTTTCCCTTAGCGAAAGGAGCTATAGAGCGGGTTCCTCCACCCAGCAGGGAGTTAGGATACTACAGCCAGTTCTTCATCTTTCCGAAAAAAGATGAAGGGCTGCGTCCCTTTCTAGATCTGCGTCTCTTAAATCGCGCTGTACGGAAGCTCAAATTCAAGATGCTCACTCTCAAGCAGATCGTGTCAAATCAGATCCGAGGACTGGTTCGTCACGATAGATCTAAAGGACGCTTACTTCCACGTATCTATCCTACCTCAACACAGGAAGTTCCTGAGGTTCGCTTTCGGTGGCGAAGCTTACCAATAACAGGTTCTTCCGTTCGGCCTAGCACTGTCACCCCGCACGTTCACGAAGTATATGGATGCGGCTATAGCCCGCTGAGGCTGCAGGGCATCCGTATTCTGAACTATATAGACGATTGGTTAATTCTAGCTCAATCAGAACAACAGGCGGTTCGGCATCGAGATGTCGTTCTTGCTCACATCAAGAGGTTGGGTTTGAGGCGCAACGCCCAGAAGAGTGTTCTTTTGGTCGCCCAGCTCAGGGTCTTTGGGAGGACCGTCACCGTCTATGGCACATAAATTGTCTAGAGATGTTGGCAGTGTTTCAGGTTCTGAAACATTTCCTCCCAGACCTAAGGGGCCACCATGTTCTTGTCCGGTCAGACAACACATCGGTGGTCTCTTATATCAACCATCAGGGGGGTCTGCGTTCTCGCCCACTTTACAAACTGGCACGTCAGATCCTTCTCTGGTCCCAGGGGAAATTTCTTTCTCGGAGAGCTATTTATCTCCCGGGGTATTTAAATCAGGGGGCAGACATCCTGTCGAGGCAGGGGCCGAGGCCCGGGGAATGGAGTCTTCACCCCGAGGTGGTGGAGCTCCTATGGGAACATTTTGGTCGTGCCGAGGTAGACCTATTTGCTTCCCGAGAGACATCACACTGTCCACTGTGGTTCTCTCTCAGCCTTCCAGCCCCACTGGGGTTGGACGCGATGGTACATCTGTGGCCGAGGTCACGTTTGTACGCTTTTCCCCCGATCGCTCTGCTCCCGGGAGTTCTGGAGAGGGTTCGCCAGGACGGGCTCAGTCTTCTGCTAATAGCCCCGTTCTGGCCGGCCCGAGTATGGTTTGCGGACCTAGTGTCTCTCCTCGACGGCTCTCCCCTGGAGATACCGATCAGGAGAGATCTACTCTCTCAGGCGAGTGGGTCGATCCTTCACCCCCGCCCAGAACTATGGAGGCTGTGGGCTTGGCCTCTGAGGGGGCCCAGCTCATAGATTCTGGTCTCTCGACTGAGGTCGTTGAGACCATCCTCCAATCCACAGCTCCCGCCACGAGGAAGTCATATGCCGCGAGGTGGAAACTTTTCACCTCTTGGTGTGGAGAGCGCCAGCAGGACCCAGTTAACTGCCCGGTTGGTACAGTGCTGGATTTCCTGCAGGACCGTCTCTCCACAGGGTTATCCCACTCCACACTGAAGGTGTACGTGGCGGCCTTAGCTGCTTACCACGCCCCTTCGAGCGGAGGTTCTCTCGGGAGACACCCACTTATATCTCGCTTCCTTCGTGGCGCCTTGAGGCTGAGGCCTGCAGTTCACACAAGGGTACCAGCTTGGGATCTGGCCATCGTCTTAGAAGGTCTCTCCCTAGCTCCTTTTGAGCCCATTGAGGAAGTTTTGGAAAAGTTTCTTACGCTAAAGACTATCCTTCTTCTCGCTATCTCATCTCTAAAATGAATTGGAGATATTCAAGCACTTTCGGTGGCTCCCTCGTCCCTGGAATTTGCTCCTGGTATGGTTAAGGCCTTTCTCTGTCCGAGACCAGGTTACGTTCCTAAGGTGCCAACTACGTTTGTTAGACCTATAGTTCTGCAGGCTTTCTGTCCTCCGCCTTTTCTGACGTCAGACCAGAAGTGACTTAATTTGCTGTGCCCCGTTAGGGCTTTAGATGCTTATGTCCACAGAGCTGCCCTGTGGAGGAGATCGGAACAACTGTTTGTCTTTTTTGGGTCACCTAAGAAAGGGTGTCCGGCATCTAAGCAAAGGATGAGCAAGTGGGTGGTCGAGGCCATCTCGCTTGCTTACGGTTCGGCCCATCAGCCTTCACCTTTGGCTGTAAGGGCTCATTCCACCAGGAGTATGGCTGCCTCTACAGCTCTTCTTTCAGGAGCTTCTCTTCAGGACGTTTGTGATGCGGCAGGCTGGTCCTCACCGCACACTTTCGTTAGATTTTATTCCCTTGATCTTAGCTCCACTCTCGGGGCTCAGGTTCTCTCGTCGGTTTGTGTCTCCTAATGACACACGACGGGGATTTGGTCGTATGGGGATGTGGGTATTGCGTTCCCACTGCGATTACACGCAGCGGTAGTCCCTGAAGGGGAACGTCCCGGGTTACGTATGTAACCCTAGTTCCCCGAAGGGACGGACGCTGCGTGTCCTGCCATACTCCCGGCATCCCCTTGGGTCGCTTGCTTCAGTAACTTTAAGCTGGCGTATTGTGTGCTCAGGGGATATTTATAGCTTCCTGGTCGATGACGTCACTCGCTATGACGCTCCATCTCTCCATTGACTGATTTCATTCATGCTTCAGACGCGTTACGCTGGAGGGCGTTCCCACTGCGATTACACGCAGCGTCCGTCCCTTCGGGGAACTAGGGTTACATACGTATACATTTATACATTACCCATAACACTGGTTAACATGTATGGTCCTAATTCAGACTCGCATTAATTTTTTAAACATGTTTTCGCTCAGATCCCTGACATCTCACAAACTAACTTACTCATTGCAGGTGACCTAAATTTAGTTTTAGATCCTTATTTGGACAGATCATCATCCCGTAGAGTTTTCATGAAGGAATATTGTGATAATTCAAATTTGTTTGATATTTGGAGAATTTTTAACCCTCGAGACAGAGCGTACTCTTTCCATTCTAATGTTCATAATGTATATACCAGAATAGATTATTTCCTGGCTGATGCTAAATTGGTGCCATTGGCCAGTAAGGTTGCATATAATGACATAGTGATTTCAGATCATGCTCCTCTTTCATTCTCGTTAAATCTAGCTAACTTGCCTCATTGTGATAGGATATGGAAACTGGACCCACAGCTTTTAAAGGAACCACAATTTTGTAATTTTTTAAGCGAACAAATTTCTTTTTTCTTTTAGATGAATGATCTTCCTGGAACCTCCCCCTCAATACTGTGGGAGACCATGAAAGCTTATATCAGGGGTTGTATTATTTCTTTTCAGGCTGCTAGAAAGAAAAGGAAAAGGGCTGAGTTGGCAGATCTGGAACAACAAATTAATAGATTGGATAAAGTAAATGCAGTGCATCCATCCATAGATATCTATAAGAAGATCCTCTTATTAAGATTTAGATACAATCAGATTCTTTCAGATCGTTTGGCTAGGGGATTTTTATTAACACAACAAACCTTTTTTGAATTTGGTGAAAAACCTCATAAATTACTGGCTAGACAAATTAGGAAAATGGAAAGTGATCATACTATAAGTAAAGTTAAGTCAGAAAATGGTGTCATATTAACATCTCACACGGACATTAATAGCAGATTCAAACAGTTCTATGAGGAATTATACTCCTCCAGGGCCTCAATCAATGACCTGGCTGCTGAAAATTTCTTGGATAGTTGTGATCTCCCCACTCTAGACCAGAAAGATCGTGACTTCCTCAATGCAGAACTTTCAGTTTCTGAAATACAAGATTCGATTAGGTCAATGAAGTGCGGAAAGGCCCCTGGCCCTGATGGGTTCTCTGGTGAATTTTACAAACAATTCAGTGATCTATTTTCACCTTATTTATTTAAAATGTGTACTCATGCAAATACTATTGGGATGCTACCTCCTTCGTTAAATAAGGCTACCATAACAGTATTACTTAAAAGGGGGAAAGATCCAGAAGAAGTATGTAGTTATAGGCCAATTTCACTGTTACCATGTGACCAAAAAATTCTGGCTAAAGCTTTGTCCAACAGGCTTAGGTCTGTAATTGATAAACTTGTTCACCCCGATCAGACAGGATTTATACCAAATAGGCACTCCTTTTCAAATCTTAGACGTCTTTTTAATATAATTTACTCCCACAACACACATGCAGATGACCTGGGGCCTCATTTATAAAACTTTGCGTAGGATTTGCGTCAGAAGTGGGGTACGGATGAAACATAGGACGTGCGTACGCACAGAAATATTCGGATTTATAAAACTGTGCGCACACACATCCCACGCATTTTTCCCTTAATAAATCACAATCAATTCTAAATGTAGCGCAGCTTTTGCGGCTTCATGTCACACCCATAGTTGCCCATAAATAGTCCGTGAAACACCCACAAATTAATATTCATCGATTGCGAAATCATGGCAAACACAGAGAGGAAATCAAAAAAACGTAACTTCACTCAATTTGAAGTAGAAGTTATCGTTGGCGAGGTGGAAAAGAGGAGAAAAATGTTGTTTGGAGGGCACAGTGTGGGCATTACTAATGCCAAAAAGGCACTTGAGTGGCAAAAGGTTGCAGACGCCGTAAATGCTGTAGCCTCACAACCTCGGACTGTGGCCGAATTAAAAAAGAAATGGTCGGACATCAAAGTCGAGGCAAAAAAGCGTCTAGCGCTCCATCGCCAGAGTGTGTCTGCCACCGGTGGGGGAAAGGGGACACCGACATTTAAAAAAGAAATTTTTACTATGAAAACAACTTTCCCCAGTGGACAAATAATACATCTATCTATCTATCTATCTATCTATCTATCTATCTATCTATCTATCTATCTATCTATCTATCTCTCTAATTATCTATCTATCTGACTGACTATCTAATTGCATCTATATCTGCTCCGCCAGACGGACACATTGGCGAAAATATCAGTTTTGTACATTATTTCGTTCTGTTTACCATCTTATTTATGAGGATGAATTGTATAACATGCCAATATTATTGCAGAACATATTTCACTTTTCTTTTTGCAAATATGTGTTAATTTGCATTTCTGTTGCAGATCCATCAAACGGGTGTTCGTGTAGGCAGTTAATTGTAAGACTTGCTTTGTGTAGTCTTCGTGTTATTTATGAGAGGCAGTATTGCCATTTATTTTACACAACGGTCTACAGTTTCACACACTTTCACGTGTTTCTTCCATCTGCCGACGGTGACGCCATTTCTCATTTCACCCGTTTTTGTGCGTACGCCTGGGTCAGAGCTTGCGTGAAGGACCGCACATTTTACCGTCAAGTTTGCTTTTTATAAATACCAATTATTGCGTAGAGAGCGGCGTACGCCTTCTTTTGTGCGTACGCAACGTTTATAAATGAGGCCCCTGGTTATAGTTTCTCTTGATGCAGAGAAAGCTTTTGACCAATTGGAGTGATCTTATCTGTTTAAAGTTTTAAGAAAGTTTGATTTTGGTGTTAGTTTCGAAAAGTGGATAGAAATTCTCTACCGTAGGCCCTCTGCAAGAATTCTGACTAACAAGATGCTCTCTTCAACGTTTCAACTACACAGAGGTTCCAGACAAGGTTGTGCTTTATCTCCCTTACTCTTTGCTTTGGCACTCGAGCCCTTAGCACACACTATTCGTTCCGACCCCAAAATACATGGATATAGCACAGAGAATACATTAAGTAAAATCTCATTCTATGCTGATGACATCCTGTTATATATTACTAAGCCTAATTTTACTATCGCAAGAATCTTGGAAATTATCTCTCATTTTGGTACAATTTCAGGGTACCGGATAAATTGGTCTAAGAGTGAATTAAAGCCTATAAAGGTTCGAGATCTTTCTGTTATACAATACTTCCCCTTTAAAATAACACAGCAAAAATTTACGTATTTAGGATTTGAGGTTACAAAAGATTTCCAGTCATTATTTAAGGCTAACTTTTCCCCTCTAGTGTCTAAATTGAAAAATAATATTCAGTTTTGGAGATCACTTCCTATTTCCTTGATAGGTATTTATAGGTAAAATTATTTTTCTTCCTCAAATCCTCTATCTTTTTCAGAACATCCCAATATTTTTACCTAAGATTTTTTTTCAAACAATTGGATTCAATAATTATTTCTTTTTTTATGGGATTATAAAGCACATCGGATACGTAAAGCTCATCTTTGTAAGCCTAAAGCTGAAGGCGGATTGGCATTCCCTAATTTCTCTCTTTACCTGGTTTCTTTACCAAGGCACCATTGTGGGATATTAAAAAGTGCCAAAAAATAGGCCTACATTGAGCAATTTTACTAAACAAGAACAATAAACAAAATATAATCAATTAACATTGTTGACATGTGAATCAGAATATTTACAATATGTGCAAGAAAATTAAATTTTAATGAATAATAATAATAATAATAATAATAATAATAATGAATTTCAGTGTGTGTTGACAAGGTTTATGATTGACTGCTGAAGATGAATTAAGCAGTCTCACAGCCTAAGGTAAGAAGCTCAAGTCGACTGTGGAGGCTTATTTTGTTTTTGTGATAAGATGGATCTTTTAGTACTAGCCTATCCCTTTGTCTGTTAAGAACTTGGCATAGGGATTTTGCTATTTTAAACAGTCAGCTTGTGGCATTTGGCCCATGTCTGGCCCAAACAGAACTTGCCATAACACAAGTCTAGCCCATACACTGCTCAGGAGACCCTCGAATATTTGCTTCAGTCTAGTGTTGAGGAAGAGAATGCTTATCCAGTGGATGAAACCCCTGAAGAAGAAGATTTTACTGAGGCTGACCCAGATTTTGAAAGATTCAGATAAAGAAGCCCCTGTAACTTAAACCTCAAGGAATGTGGAAATACTGTGGTGTTCATCTCCACAGACGCAAGGGAGATCGCAGGCAGAGGATGGTGCGTGTCTGGTGTGTGTAGGACATAGTCAACTTTTTAATTATTTTATAACGTCAATTCAGAACAATCTGCTGAAAATGACTAACTTAGAGAGGCGACGAGTGTTTGCAAAGGAATGGAACGATAGTGAATGGGAAGAAATGCAAGCATATATTGGCTAATATATTTTTAACTAATATATATATATATATATATATATATATTATTGGCTTTCTGATACTTGCTGGCGATTTCAAGTCAGATGACGAGGCAACAAGCAGCTTATGGGATAGTGAGGGAAATTTTTCGGGCCACTGAAAATGTTCCAAAGACTGTCAAGGGTTTTCAGATTCGATGACAAGAGATCAAGAGATGCAAGAAAGCAAACTGACGAGCTTGCACATATCAGTGAAATTAGGGAGAAATGTGTAGAGAGACTGGCACTGATGTGCAATCCTGGTCTCAAGGTGGTTGGATTCAGGGGCAGGTGCTCTTTCAAGCTAAATATATCATCACACTCCAGGCAACTGTTACCCCTTTTCCACCAAAAAAGAACGGGTTCGGAACTGGTGCTGGTTCAAAGTTGGTTCGGAGTTGGTTCAACTTGCGAACCTCCTCAGAACCTGTTTGTTTTTCCACTTCTAGAGCGCCCAGCGAACGACGTCGTTACGTCACTGTGTACGTCGCTTTACGTCTCAGCTAGAAACGCTTGCAAGTACAACATTACTTTGGGATTATCTCTAACTCGTGAACCAAGAAGGCTTTAAAAACAATTGAAATATGTAAGTCTTTTAATCTTTTCCTTTGATATGTAATCTTTTCTGATTAGTTATGTACACCTGTCTTGTCTTTTTTTTCTCTCCGTTTATTTGTTCTATTTTGTGACTGTTTTCTTCTTTGCTTACATAATGTTTTCAATAAAATTTTTTTTAAAAAAGCTAGAAACGCTTGCGCCAACTTCAAGCATAACAATTACAATGGCGGACTACATCGTGTTTCTGCAAATGTTTCTCTTGGCTTTGCGGTCAGAAAAGATGTTTAGGACACATCTAAACCCGCCCCCAGCCCCCGACGTAAGCATGACGTGGTAAAAGAACGGTTCTCTGGTTCTAGTCCAGCAAAGAGTTGGTGCCGCTTTGGAACCAGTTTTCCTGGCCGAGAACCGGTTCTTTGGCTGTCGAAACACAAAGAACTACTCGGTTACTCACGTAACCTCAGTTCCCTGAGTTAGGGAACGAGTATTGCGTAGCTATACGCAGTGGGGAAACTCCTTTTCCTCGATTTACTGAAGCCTTTATGTAAAGCGCATTTGCAGCTGCCTGATAGCGTGCGCGTCTGGCTCGCTCTAACATGAGCGTCTGGCTCGCTCATAGGCTGCGCTGCGGCAACTGCACATCCAATGGCGCGGGCGCCTCTGACGTACGACCAATGAGAACACTCTGCGTCATACACGTCAGAGCCCGCCAAGGGGGCGTGACCTCAGTCTATAATAGCCCCCGAATTCGCCATTATAGCAGGTTTAACGACTGAAGCGACAACTTGCCATGTTACCATAGTGCGGCTGGCTACGCAATACTCGTTCCCTAACTCAGGGAACTGAGGTTACGTGAGTAACCGAGTAGTTCCCTTTCGAACGGTCACTTCGTATTGCGTAGCTATACGCAGTGGGGACGCCATGCAAAACGCCGCACTGAGTAACTGGCTGTCACTGCAACTCAGGACCCCTGAGCGTACAGAACAAGCCATAACCGCATAATTTATGTAAAAATAGACCAGACACCGTCAGGTCTCAGTAGTATACATCAGTAGAAATACCCAATATACTACACCAATGAACCCAGACTCTGTCGGGGTTATTAGTATACGAACATATACCCAGTCAAGTGGGTTTATATATGAAATCTTAACCAGCTAAAGCGGGTTGATATCTGTTATGGAATATAACCGGCCGAAGCGGGTTTTATATATGTATGGAATTTATATATGTCATATAACCGGCCAAAGCGGGTTTTATATATGTCATATAACCGGCCAAAAGCAGGTTTATATATATATAAATATAACCAGCCACAGCGGGTTTATGTATGAACTACAACCGGCCAGCAGCGGGTTTCATGTATATATGTGAATATGATTGTGCACAGTAATATATGACAAGACCGGCCACCAACGGGTCTTAATCATACCGAAAGCACCTTCGCCTGCAGGGAAGGCACTTCCATATTATAAAAACTCATAAATGTGGAAGGCGAGGACCAGCCGGCCGCATCACAAATATCACTAATGGGAATGCCAGATGACCAAGCCCATGACGAGGCCATACCTCTGGTTGAATGGGCCTTGACGCCTATAGGGCAAACTTGACCCGCTGCGGTATAAGCCATAGAAATAGCATCCACTATCCATCTAGACAGTCTTTGCTTAGTGACTGGATCCCCCTTGGATCTACCACCAAAGCAGACAAAAAGCTGTTCTGATTGTCTAAAAGACGCAGAACGCTCCAGATAGATTCTCAGCGCTCTGACAGGGCAGAGAAGATTAACCTCTCCATCCTCTGCAGAAGGAGGGAGGGCTGATAACGTCACCACCTGTGCTCTGAACGGTGTTGAGAGCACTTTAGGAACGTAACCATGTCTGGGCTTGAGGACGACTCTGGAGTCATCTGGACCCCACTCCAAACATGCAGGGCTCACAGAGAGTGCCTGCAGATCTCCCACTCGCTTGATAGATGCCAAAGCCATAAGGAGAGCGGTCTTCAGCGAGAGGGGTTTTAGATCAACCGATTGGAGCGGATCGAAAGGTGGACCTTTCAGAGCCCCCAGGACCGTGGAGAGGTCCCAAGATGGCACAGATGGAGGTCTGGAGGGGTTCATTCTCCTAGCACCTTTAAGGAATCTGACGACCAGGTCGTTTCTTCCTAGTGACTGGCCAGCCACCAGAACATGATGTGCTGCTATGGCTGCCACATACACTTTGAGCGTGGATGGGGAGCGACCCGCATCCAGCAGCTCCTGTAAGAATGAGAGAACTACAGATATCTCACATGACTCTGGGTCAGCCTGATTTTTCGGGCACCAGCTGGAAAAACCTGACCATTTCGAAGCGTAAAGGCGCCGAGTCGACGGGGCCCTGGCTTCAGATATAGTGCTTAAGACCTTCTCAGGAAGGTCTTTGGGTACCCGTTGAGGGGCCACACATGGAGGGCCCATAAATCGGGTCTCGGATGCCACAATGTCCCGTTCGCCTGTGTGAGGAGATCTTTCCTCAGTGGGACAGGCCATGGGATTGTGTCCGATAACTGAACCAGTTCCGGGAACCACGGTCTGGTTTTCCAGAGAGGGGCCACCAGAAGGACTGGGCACCCGCTCTCTCTGACCCGTTTGATGACTTGTGGAATCATCGAGACGGGGGGAAAGGCATAAAGGGGACGGTTGGGCCAGACATGGGCCAGCGCGTCCCTGTCCTTCGAGAAGAACAATTTGCAGTGGGTGTTGATTCTCGAGGCGAACAGGTCGACTTCGGCCTCGCCAAACACCTTCCATATCAGACTGACCGTCTGTGGGTTCAGGGACCACTCGCCGAGGGGAGTGTTGCCCCGTGAAAGCATATCCGCGCCCACATTCTGGATGCCCGGTATATGCGCTGCTCTCAGAGAGCTCAGGTTGGTTTGTGCCCATAAGAGGAGGTCTCTCGCCATCGCATGCAGGTTTCCTGACCTGATGCCCCCCTGGCGATTTATGTAGGCCACCACTGATATATTGTCTGTTCGGACTAAAACGTGGTGACCCCTGAGGTTCGACAGAAATGCTTTCAGGGCCAATCCAACTGCTTTCATCTCCAGACAGTTGATATGTAAGCTCTGCTCCGTGCTCGACCAGAGGCCGGATGCAGGCATGCCCTCGTGCAGCGCTCCCCAACCCAGGTTGGACGCATCTGTAAGAACCATTTTCCTTCTGGAAATTGTTCCCATTGTCACCCCCTCGTGGTACCAGTTCTGCGCTCGCCAGGGAATCAGGGTTCTTAAACAACCGTGATTTACCATAACGCGCAAGTTGCCTGACTGCCATGCGTGAGTTGGCACACGTCGTTTCAGCCAATGCTGCAGCGGGCGCATGCGCAGTAATCCCAAGCGGAGTACTGGCGATGCTGCTGCCATGAGACCAAGCAGTTTCTGAAATTTCTTCAGTGGCGCGTGCTCGCGCGCTCTGAAAGTGCCTGTAAGCGCTCGCACTGAGAGCGCGCGCTCTGGTGTGAGTCGCGCAGTCATCGCTCTCGAGTCTAAAACTGTACCCAGAAAGATCACACTCTGGCTGGGGGTTAGTTTGCTTTTTGAAACATTGATTGTGAAACCCAGGCATTTTAGATGGCTGAGAATCAAATCCCTGTGAGCTAATAGCTCGGTTCTCGACTGTGCCAGCACCAGCCAGTCGTCGAGATAATTTAACACACGCACTCCCTGATGTCTCAGAGGAGAAAGCGCTGCATCCACACACTTCGTGAATGTACGGGGTGCTAACGATAGACCGAACGGCAGAACGGTGTATTGATAAGCTTGGCCCTCGAAGGCGAATCTCAAGAATGGCCTGTGACGAGGGTTTATCTGAATGTGAAAGTAAGCGTCTTTCAGATCCATTGTGACAAACCAATCCCCCGTGCGCACTTGCGCGAGGATATGTTTGATAGTTAACATTTTGAACGGCCGTCTCATGAGAGCTTTGTTCAAATGTCTCAAATCTAGAATGGGTCTGAGACCGCCGTCTTTTTTCGGAATCAGAAAATAGCGGCTGTAAAAACCCATGTGTTTTAGCGCGGGGGGGACTAATTCTATCGCCCCTTTTGCTAATAGATTCTGTACTTCGGTGCGAAGCACGTGACCCACGTTGCTTCTCACCGAAGTCTCGAGAACCGCCTGAAATTTCGGGGGTCTGCGAGCGAATTGGAGCGAGTAACCTCGCTTTATAGTGTTTATGACCCAACTCGACACACCGGGGATAGCTTGCCAGGCTAGAACACGTGTGGCTAGGGCTTGACACACTGACTGGGGCTGGTCGCCTAATGTAGGGGGACCGGATACCCTTATCATGTGATTTGTGCATACATTGAGTATTGGACTGACTGTGCAAGCATTCGCGTGTGGGGAAGTCAGTGTTACAACAGGGGAGGGGCCGCCTAGTGAAGGGGGACCTGATACCCTTATATTGTGATTTGTGCACACATTGAGTATTGGACTGACTGTACAAGCATTTGCGTGTAGGGAAGGCAGTATTATAACGGGGGAGGGGCCGCCTGATGAAGGGGGACCGTGAACCCACGTGTTGTGTTTGTGAAACATACTCTTTTTGTGCTTTATATGGGTCGCCGTGAAAACGGCGTTTGTTTGCAAGAACGCGCTTACTGTTGCGGGCCTGTTTGCAGTAATAAAATCCCCAGCCACCTGAACTGAACAAGGGGCTGTGGGAAGTTTTGTTGACTTCTTCGAGGGTGGTCCGGCGAGTGCGGGACCCGTGCCCTCTCTCTTTCCCCTGCATGCTAGGACGACTTTGGCGGCGCTGTGTGAGGCGCGGCGCTTGGTCTGGGGCCTTGGCGTCGGGGAAGCGGGAAGCGCTTGGTTGCGCTGGCGCTGGGCATCAGCCGCAGGGCGGGGCTGAGAGGCCTGCTTCGTGGGCTTTGTTGGCCGAGGCGTCGGCGGGGCTAGCTTGTGAGCACTTGACGCCGAGCTAGAGCGCTTAGGCAGGAAGTGACGCATGGCCTGGGACGCTTTCTGTGCCTCGGTGTATCTTTCTGAGAACCCCTTCACTGCCGGGCCGAAGAGGCCGGTGCTGGATACTGGGGCGTCGAGGAACTTTGTTCTCTCCGCGTCCTTAATGTCAGTGAGGGTAAGCCAGAGGTGGCGCTCGAGCACGACCAAACTCGCCATATTCCTCCCGATAGCCTGCGCTGTGGCCTTAGTAGCTCTCAGGGCCAGGTCTGTGGCGCTCCGAAGGTCCCGAAAAGCCTCAGGGTCCGGGCCAGCCTCGTCCATAGACCGGAGGAGTTTGGCCTGGTAAACCTGCAGCACGGCCATCGTGTGCAGGGCCGATGCAGCCTGACCGGAGGCGGAATACGCGCGTCCGGCGAGGGCTGAAGTGCTACGGCACGGCTTGTTGGGATGCACAGCTCTAGTTCGCCAGCTAGCAGCTGTGTTCGGGCAGAGATGAGCGGCCAACGCCTCTTCGAGGGGCGGCAACGACTCATAGCCTTTTTCCGCTGCTCCGTCCACGGAGGAGAGCGTCGCGAAAACTGCGGGGCCTCGTGTAGAATAAGGAGTGCGCCAGGCCTTGGTAAGCTCCTCGTGTACCTCAGGAAAAAAGGGCGCTGGCTTGTGACGAGGGGCCTGTTGGTGCCCTGGCAGAAACCAGCCATCCAGCCGACTTCGAGGGGGTTCAGCGGGCGCGGCCCACTCGAGCTCGAGGTCCGCTACGGCCTGCGTCAGGATCCGAAGCATTTCCGCGTCGGAGTTAGTCCTGGTAGCTGAGGCGTTGGGCGTCGGCTGGGAAGCCATGACGGGGTCGAAAGAGCCCGGCCATTCTTCCTCAGACGCAGCGATAGACAGGCTGTCGTCGTGCTCGCTAGGCCCGCCGAAGGAGACAAGGCCCGCCACGTGGGGGGGGCGCTGATCTCCCTCGAACAGGACCAGAGATGAACGGGTTGGAGAGAGTGAGGCACGCGGGGACGAGGCCGGCGTGCGTTCACTAACATCCATGTTCTCCGGCTGCCGTTGGCTGCGGCGCTTCTTCTTCCTTGGCTGAAGTAGGGCCGGAAAAGGAAGCGCGGGAGAGGCGGCGTCGCCGTCACGGGAGAGGGCTAGCCGAGTTCGCAGCACGGAGATAGGCATGCTCTCGCAGGCCGCACATCCGCCGGCAGACAGTGCATTCTCCGCGTGGTGAAGTCCCAGGCATGGAATGCAGCTAGCGTGTTCCTCCGCCTCGTGCAGCTTGCATCCGCACGTGGCGCAGGTCTTAACATGAGGCATTTGAACAACGCTCGTACAAATAATACAACAATTAGCAATGAAAAGGATATCGCCGGATAGCCACAGGAGAGACGGCGTCAGGAGAAACACGGTGAAATGTGTCGTCTGCTGAACTGTAGCTGGCTCAGGCTGAAGGCTTGTTCGACGGCGAAGGCTCAATAAATGGTCAGAGACGTGAAGTTTGTCGCTGAAGGAGTAAAATCTGCTATAATGGCGAATTCGGGGGCTATTATAGACTGAGGTCACGCCCCCTTGGCGGGCTCTGACGTGTATGACGCAGAGTGTTCTCATTGGTCGTACGTCAGAGGCGCCCGCGCCATTGGATGTGCAGTTGCCGCAGCGCAGCCTATGAGCGAGCCAGACGCTCATGTTCTAGCTGTGCAGCTGCAAATGCGCTTTACATAAAGGCTTCAGTAAATCGAGGAAAAGGAGTTTCCCCACTGCGTATAGCTACGCAATACGAAGTGACCGTTCGAAAGGGAACTGGTTCGCGCGCAGGCACCGGCTCCGAACCGGCTCTCAAAACGCTTTGGTGGAAAAGGGGTAGCGATGCAGAAAGTTGTAACTGCTGGAATAAGCAGGTGTACACAGGCAAACCTGCAGGACAGCATGAGAGAAACATGGGCAAGTGAGTCGTGAATGAAATGACGCATGGCCTTCAGAGACATATTGTCACATGTGATAACTTTTTTACATCTACAAAATTTTACATCTGCAAAAAAAATTTCGAACAAGCCGGAGCCTCCAAGTGCGCTGACAAACCCAACAGGCAGCGCTCACTTCTCGTCGCTGTTTGCATTCACACAGACACACACCATCGTCTCATACTGTCCCCAAAAAAATTAAAATGTGATTCTCATGAGCAACTTGCACAAAACGCCAACATTCAGCAAATGAGTGGACAGGAAGCCTGAAATGTATCTCGATTACAACACCAAAAGTGGAGTGGACACTCTTGACAAGGTATTTGCTACTTTGTATGGGCGGATTGCTTGAATTGTGAGTTCAATAGCCTATTATTCGAACTCATCCAAGAGGCTGGACAAACAGATGAGTTTAAAATAGTAGGACCCGAACAAAGCCAGAGTTTTAGTTGGGTTGAAAGAGTTTGGTTGAGTTGAATTTGTTTGCTAGAGCAGATTTACAGAAGATTTACTTCTCCATGACTGGTAACCGGACAGACATGTAACCATGTAGACGAGCAGACAAAAGAACCCAAACCAAGATCAGAAGAACATGGGTTAAACAGCTTCATTCAAGCCATCTAACTGATCTCGTCTCACTTTTCTTTCTTTTTCTTAGTTATCTTTTCCTTTCCGTTGAGAGTCGGTTCTAGGTTAAGTTTTGCTGCAAAGGTTCGTTTAAACGATTCGACTGCAAAGCCCGCTTTCCAACTTCAAAAGACTTTCCATCCATCCGCCAATACACACCACGTGATTGGCCGCCCAAGGACTCTATCCAGACACGAAGAGACCGCCAGCCAGCCAATCAACGAACCCGGGAAACACCTTTTTACACCGACAAAAGGAATCCCCAAAGGAACGCAAAGACAAGCAAGTAGCCTCCAGACTCTTAACTGAACTGGTGCTTTGATATAACATTTAATAACCCCGCCTAAGAAACGATAGAAGGGTTAAATTAATGATTGATGGTTCGTTCAGGTCATGTCTTATAAGTGCATATAGAAACTTGGGATTTCATCATCTCACTCTTAAAACTCATTATTTCCTCTCTCTCTTTCTTTCTGCAACACGTATGAATGTGTGTGTGTGCATCTGATTGTGTTAGATATTAGTTTTATGTGTTAGAATAATCAATAAAGTCATTGTATTTTAAAGATAATTGTTCTTGTGTTATGTATTTTACTATAGTTTGGATATTTATATCGGTTTTAGAGCTGATAGTTACGGCCCGTTCAAATGAACACTGGACGAGCATTTGCTCGGCCGTTTAAGTGATTCTTTTGAGATTCCCTATAAATTAATTAATAATTCCTTTTGAGCTAAATTGACCTGTCTGACCCTACACATTACTACAGTCATTAAATGGCTTTCCTGCGGTAAATGTAACATTATGTGATATTGTTCTCCAGCTGTTTTATTGACCTCTTTCCGCGGTTGAAAAACACTGATTGATCGACATTATGTTTGAGGCATATACATTTCGGTAAGTTGTACTGTTTCTTTCAACATACCTATTGTTCAATTGTGTTTATTTACTGTTAACTAGTAGTAAAGAGTAACAGATGATCAGTTCAAGTGCCGATTGAACTGAGGCACAATCTATCACGTCACATTTACAAGCGCCAAAACGGTATTTATTATTTGAATTTCGTTGTAAAATTGACTGAATTTGAGAGCTAAGAATTAGTTTCATATCAAAAGTAACCTACTTTGTCTAGTCTGTCGGTGTCAGTGTCCTCTTTGCTTTGAGATTTTCCTGCATGAGAAAATTAATGTGTGGCGTCTGGGGTAAAAATTGCATGAGTCTCACGCTGAATTCTGTTAAATTTGTCATTTGACTCAAGTCCCCCATCTCTGGTAATTATCCCCCTTGTCCCTATGTGGAGTGTTTCCATAGATCTTTTTCATGAAGAAGGCCAGACAATCTGGACAGGGAAGGTAATCAGAAATTACTGAATCTGCAGTTTGTTGTCGCCAAGTAACAATCTCGCCACTTCCAGTTTCCAAGACTCCTATAGTATGATAGTAATTACACTGGTTCCGAAGCTGTTCAAGAAGAATTCTTCTTTTCTTTGAGCCTTTGGGAACATTTCAAGGCTTTAGCAACTTCTGTTTAATTTATCAAAATTTATTGAAAATATTTCTGGTACAGGATAATACAATCCTCTATTCCAGAATCTAAAATAGACAAACTAAATATATATAAATATAAATTCACATTTTGATTTTATAAAAAACACATTAATTTCATAATTGAAGTTTTCCTAACATCCTAAATAAATTACATAAAATTAATTACATTAGTTACAGACAAACTTTATAATTATACATAACACCTTTTGACAGGCAAAATGCATCCAGACTGTTCTTAAAGGAATTAATAGAAGGGGAACACACAACTTCTTCTGGAAGGTCATTCCATGATTTTACCACACAGAGTGTGTTAGAAATGGAAATGAAATGGTCCAAACGAAAAGTGCCCCAAATCTTGGTCTTTTATTATGAATAGAAAATACCATACACCGGCGCCGGCTGGAGTAGAAGCTCGACCCAATATCCTTTGTCTGGGGTTTATATAGTGAAAGTCTTAAAGAAAAGAATACAAGTCTAACCAATAAAATCAAACATTACATCATAGATATCATATAGACGTTATATAACAGCTTCTTTATATGGGCAGTATCCTGTTAGATTTCCAACAGATCCCGTGGACCCTAGAAGCTTTTCAAACACACAATGTATAGAAAGAACGAACATCCAAAGGAGGGGGCTATTCCATCCTCCATATCTGAATACCAGATGTTTTAGCTTACACAAATGGAAAATGTGCAGACATGGCAGTTGTGCTGGCTAGAATAAAGAAATGTACATAGATTGTTATATTGTATGCTGGAAGAGAAAGATATCCTAACAGAGTGTAAAAAAGTTCTTTCTCTTTTCGGACATGCATGTTCTAGGGTAAAGTTTTAACGAATTCCCTCTTGTCTCATACCTATTTTTCCTGAACTGAAAGATAGGTTAAACTGTTACATCGTATATTCCCTGTACAAGTTTATATACTTGAATCATATCTCCTCTATATCTCCTAAATTTAAGAGTCGGCAAACATAATTTCCTCAATCTATCTTCATACGACATATTTTTCAGTCCTGGAATTGATTTAGTAGCTCTTCTCTGGACTCTTTCAATTTTTTCACATATTTTAATTTATATGGACACCAGACTGAGCTCGCATATTCAAGATGTGATCTTACCAGGGATTTATACAATGGTAAAAATATGTCCTTGCCTACATTTTCAAAAGTTCTTCTTATTATTGCAATCATGTTGCTTTTTTGACTTTTTCAGAAATATGTGTGTGGAATTCAAGTGAACCATCTACCACCTACGTCCCTCTCCTCATGTACAGGATTAACCATTATATCCCCAACTACATAATTGGCTACAATGTCATTTTTCCCCCCCCAATATGTAAATGTTTACACTTTTCAGGATTTATCTTTAATAACCACTGGTCACAACATTTGCTCATGCAACATAGATCTTCTTGAAAATGGGCTCGGTCTGTGTCACTTGTTATTGTTCTGAAAATTTTAGTGTCATCCGCAAAAAGGTAAACATCAGACTGTATCATATCTGGCAGATCGTTTATATATAATACAAATAGAACAGGGCCCAAGACTGATCCCTGTGGGACCCCAGATGTAACCGGCTTACTATGGGATGATTTTAGTCTCATTATGATTAATAAATGCACACACAATTATCAATGTACTAGATACATTTTGTGAATGTATTTTACTATCCACAAACAAATGCCATTTAATTTGAATCTGTGGAATTTGGGATTGAATGAGTGTGGAGCGATTTGTACAAATACATACATGTCTGCGGATAAACATGTTCTGTTATCCAATAATAAATCTAAAATTGCTCATTCAAAAATGAACCCGTGCATTTGTGGATCAGAAGACGCACGTGGATTAATTGAAATCTTGTTCGAATCGATCGTGTTCGGTTCATTTGGATTTTGAGACTACCTTTTCGCAGTTTACTGCATTCCACCCACACACACACACACACAACTAATACACATGCAATGCTATTCACTAACGTGAACACGATTCGTTTTATGTGTGTCACTATACAATGAAACAAATGCTTTTCAACCGGAGTATGTAAAATTAAGAATTACATACATGTGCATCAATTTGTACAAATAAAGTCATGTTTGTGAGTATAAATGTTCTAGTTTGTATTAACGTGTGACCATTTCCGCGTGCAAAAAAGAATCCGTGGATTTCTGGACCAGGCGACACCCGTGCATTTATTGATTCCTTGTTCGAGTCGATCCTGTTCGGTTCATTTGGATTTTGAGACTTGCTTAACGCAGTTTTCAGCATTGACGATCCACACGCAACTGAAAGGCAAGGCAGGCAGCTACCACTAGATGGCAGTCGCAGACTTACCGAGCTGGTCTCGTTTGACAACCGGTGATAATGGACATTGTTCGCATTCTCCCAAAGAAACTTTAAAACATGGATAATACCATTTTAAACCAACAAGCTGGTTGGGTAAGTAAAACAAGTTTTAACTACATAACTGGATGACAAATCTAACCAGAACATGACTTGAATGCTGGGTTTCCCAAAAGTATTGTTAGTCATGTAACGTACCTACGCAATTCCGTCATCACCAGCATCGTAGCTTAATCTTAATGAAGTTAATGTTTACTCATTTGTATAACTTTTTACATGTACCGTATGTAAAACATGGTTTATTTTATAGTGAGTACAAATCATTCATAATTTTTCCATGTCTCTTATTCCATTTATCTTTAGGAATTACTACATGACCACATTCTGGAGAGATTACTTGCACGGGTTACACGTGCTCTTCAGCAACCTCAAATTGACATTGACTATTTGGATTTTGTATTTAGGCAGGAAGTAGTATTTCTCGATGCTGTGGCACAGCATGTTCATATGTCTCAGGATGTGACAGAAAGATTAACTGAACTCCATAATGCAATCCAAATTCACAGACGCGCTCAAATTTCACAATCAGTTGTTCAGGTGGAAAGACAAAGTGCAAGTGGGCGTCCAAGGATTGTAGTGCCTACAGATCACATTGCCTATCTTCTGGAGATTGGACTCCCTGTTACAACTATTTCAAATTTGCTGGGTGTTTCCCGGGCTACACTCTTTAGGAGGATGGCCGAAAACAATCTATCAGTTAGGGGACTGTACAGTACCTGCACTGATGCAGAACTTGATGGACTTGTTTCACAAGTCAAAGAAAGAATGCCACATGCAGGCTACAGATTGGTTAAAGGGACACTTAAGGCGCAAGGTCATCGTCTGCAGTGGAACAGAGTAAAAGCATCAATGCACCGGGTGGATAGTCTTGGGATTCTCTCAAGAATGAATCAGTTGGGATGTGTAATCAGAAGAACATACTCAGTGCCATGCCCAAAGTACTTAGTACATATAGACACAAACCATAAACTCATCAGGTAACTTAGTACATTTATTGTTTAAGAAATTCTCATTTACTATGCTCTACAATAGACTGTTTTAATATTTCAAACATTATTCAAGAGTTTATACAGTTCAAAAGCATTGCATTTTTCTACAGGTACAATATAGTGATCTTTGGTGGGATCGATGGTTTTTCACGCAAGGTGAGCACACGTTTTTTTATCTAAAAGTACAGTACAGTACATACTGGATATGGGTGCTTAAAATGCTTCTGTCTTTTGTATAGATAATGTACCTGGGAGCTGCAGACAACAACCGATCTGACACAACCCTATCTTTCTTCAGTCAGGCTGTTGAGGAATTTGGATACCCACTGAAGTAAAACTTTTCTTTTTTCTTATTGCATACTGTAAAAAAATTAAATAAATAACTTCCTATAGACTAGCAAGTTAAAAACAATGTACATTTATTACATTTGACATATTAATTACATTTTATAAATATTAATTTGATGAGATATTAACAAAAATGTTTGGCTCTTCATTATGTATTTTATATTATTGTTTAGAGTGCGAGCTGATCAGAGAGGAGAGAATGTTGGCGTGGCTCGTCTGATGTTTTCTGTGCGTGGGCCAGACAGCAACTGCTTTATAGCAGGCAAAAGTGTGCACAATCAGAGGCAAGATAATTTTAATCTAAGATTGTTTAAATGTCTTTTACTACTTGAAAGACTTGTAATTCTTTTTTGTAATTTGTCTTTTTTTAAATTAAGAGTAGAGAGACTCTGGCGTGATCTCTGGATGGGAGTCACCAGCGTGTTCTACCACATCTTGCACACACTAGAGGAACAGGGCATGCTGGATTTGAGCAGCACTCTTCACCTGTTTTGCTGCCATTATGTATTTTTGCCCCGACTGCAAGCAAACCTCAATGTGTTCCGTGAGGGATGGGACAACCACCCATTGAGAACAGAGCAGAACCTCTCACCAAACCAACTGTGGGTGGTTGGTCAGATGCAAAATCCCATTGACAACCCAGAGGTACTGAAGCAGTTAAACAAAGAAAATATAATTTTACAGGGATAGTTTACCCAGAAATTTAAATGTAGTCATTTACTCACCCTCAAGTTGTTCCAAACATAAGTTTCTTTCTTTTGTTGAACAAAAAATATATTTTAAATAATGTTTGTAACCACACAGTTGATGGCACCCATTGACTTTCATAATAGGAGGGACATACTATACTAAGAAACTCATACAGGTTTGGAACAACTTGAGGGTGAGTAAATGACAATTTTTATTTTTGGTTGAACTATCCCTTTAATTCAAATATTACAGACCAAGATGATTGTAACACTGTAATTGAATTAAACAATATTAGTCTTTCTTTAATAATGAAACAGTGAATCTTTCCATGTTGTTTTATTTCAGGAGATGAACATTCCTTACATTGACTGGGAGGACAGTGGGTATATTTTGGATCCACACACTGTGGTAAATGTTCCACGGTTTGACAGCCCTCTAACTCCTGAGCAAGTGGAGATGCTGAGAGAACATATTAATCCTCTACAACCCTCTGAGTCCAATGGCATGGACATTTTTTTGAGTACAGTTCAATATGTTGAGAATTTGCTAGCTGAAAATTAGATAGTGTTGCATGTTTTTTTTAAATTGTTTTTAGTTGGTTTTTCTAAACATTATACATTTTTTACCAGAAGATGTAATTTAATCAATTCAAATAAACATTTAGTTTTTGGATAAGATTTGTTTTGACCATATCACATTGAAATTGGCCCACATTAAACGTTATTATATTATTATAACATTGCCATATTTAATAGACAAGCAACAGTAAAAAAGAAAAATTTCTACAAACAAATGCAATCTAAAACAAATGCATCTAAAACAGTTTTAGAAATTCATAAGCATCTACACAAGGCCAAAACCACTCTCCACAGACTGCAGACACACCATCATGTCAGCTGTGAGAGCTGAGAGGGTGGTATAGTGATCAGGCAGGCGAATGCGCTCTTGACAAGTGTATGCCTTTGGTAAATGGTTTGGTCCACTGGACTGAACAACTTCCAGCTTGAGGGTGCGTGGCACTACTTCCCATCCTACCCAGAATTTGAGAAGTTTCCTCAGGTTGCTGGGTGATGCTAAGACAAAAAAGAGAAAGAAATACGTTATTGTTTAATGTTCACATATAACAGAAAAAATTTATATTTTATTTATTTGACAATAATATTACCATGTTCAACAAAGGTTCTCAAAAGGCCTGTAACGAGATTAAAGTCCCCATGAAATCAAAATTGAACATACTTACTTTGTTTGCTTAAATTGATCGTTTTGTGGTGAACAATTCATCCATGCAAGTCAATCCACTCAAAAAAATGTTTTGGCTTCGTAATCTTTAATCAAAATCTGAAAATGCCCCTCCCCTCTGCCTTGGAGGACCTGACCCTGATGACGTAGGTTTGACGGTTTAGGTGTCGGCTTAACATCCGTCACCACGCCCCCCCAACTGACAGTAGAGACAGTCACAGGCTACCTGTGTGTTGTGTTTGCGAGCATTGACAGCGTGTGAAAGGAGAGATGACGAGGAGGTGCATTTTTGGTTGTGGCAGTCACGGAACACTTTTCCCATTCCCTAAAATTCCCTCGTTACGGTCCAGATGGCTCGATTTTTTACATTTCGAGGAAGGAGGGATAACAGAGAGGTCACGGATGTGCTCGAAGCACTTCACGCGTGAATGCTTCAAAAATTGGACAGAACACGAAATGGGGTTTGTGAGATATCTGTCATTAACAGATAACGCGGTCCCGTCAGTGTACACCGTTGGTACCTCACAGACTTTGACGGTAAGTTGAACTAGCTACAACGAAGCTCTTGAGACGTTTATCATCATACAGGGCTGCCATCATATTATGCTTAATAAAGTAAATAAATGTTTAGTGCGCGTGTTTTTTGAGCGTGCGCGCCAAAAACCAACATCACCACTCGAATCAAGACAGATTCGACATAACGGTCATCTCTTACTCTTTACAAATGGTAACTTATGTTGAAAAATCTAGTTCAACTTATTGAAATGAATCATGTCTCATGCAATTGCTCAATTATTTTAAAAATCGACATATAATTGTATACAAGTTGTCAATTTTGATACCAACTGACAGGTTTCTCTGTATAGTTTACATTTACAACATTAAAAATTGTATTGTATACAAATGAATCGATATTGAATCAAGATCAGAATCTCAAGCTTATGAATTGAATCGTAATTCTCACTCCAAATTGAAGTCAAAAGTTGGCAGTCCTGCACAATATATTTTGCCCTTGTACCCATATCATCATAACATAATGCAATTCCTGTTTAACAGCCCTTAACAAGAGATGTGGCCTGTCAATGTCATGCACCATCTTTGAAAAATGTGTCAGTTCAAACGGAAACCCACAAGCAGAAAAGACGTAGTAAAGGTAAAGTTATAGGCTAATAGCTATGTTTATCTTCATTGTATTAACTGGTAATAGTCTTCTTGTGTTGTTTCATGTGTTTGATTGTCATATGTGTGTGTTGAAAATTTCAGCTGTTCAGGTGAAGCCTTTTGGCCACTCTGTTGGTGTGAGTGTTGGTACAGATATTGGAGCTCCGTGTCTCACTTCAACACCTATTAAAAGGCCACGAATGGAAGACACTGTGTTCGATGAGAGCTCAACATACACCTCAAATCAGTGTTCAGATGTCACCTATGAGCCTGATGTCACTCAAGAGAGCATTGAAAAGTAAGTCTAAATGTGGTTATCACAAAAACTTCATACATGTTAAAAAATGTCATGATATATAGGTCAGGTTTGAGATGATCAATCAAGATGCCTTGTTAGAAAGTATGATATGATTTTCTGAGTTATGATTGTCCAGGGTTTGCCAACCACCACACAAAGCCAGGAAATACATGGTGTATGAAGACAATTTGCCACATTTGAGAAATTTGTAAATGGGACATTTGTATCCATCACGCAGGTGATCATAAATGTAGCACTGACAAATTGTTATAAACAATTTTATTTATTGTATTATTGGCATATTGGATATTGTTCATAATATACATTGTATTGCTTCAAAATCACAAAGATCTGTTCACACTGCCTCCAAAAAACAAAATGGAACAGCCAGCCACACATCCAGAGTACACCAGCTGGGAATTTGCATTTGTCGGCAGCAGTAGCATTCAGTGGGGCTTCATTCATACAGATCCACAAGGTTTTATTTGTGTAAACACATTTTTTCAAATAAATTGTTCATTGTTAAAAATGTTTTATACTTTTATACATTTTTATCATTACATTTTATGTAATGTGATATCTTCCGGGTAATGTCAGCACTCTGTCTGGAATGTATATGTCCCAGGACATTTTTTAATCATCAAAATAACTTTCTCCAGCCAACAATTTTATGGCACTGGAGGACTGAACAAAACACAATGCTGGAGATGGCAAGGCATTCTGGAAAGGCTGTTGTCTTGGGTGGTGACATGAGAGCAGATTCCCCAGGTTTGTTCATTTTGAGTGAAAAATAACAACAATACACTGTAGAGACATTGGATTCAAATGTTGTTCAATGTGAAAAAAAATGGTCAATAAACCAGTAACGTCCTAAACTTTTTTCTGTTCTACTCTGATTCCCCCTGAAGGACACTGTGCCAAGTATGGAAGCTACACGATGATGAACCTGGAAGACAACAAGGTGGTGGACATTCAGTTAATCCAGGTAAAAATGCAATTTACTATGGCACTGCAATAATCTATAATGGCATTGTTGTGTATGGCTTTCTCACATTGAGTGTGTATACAAACACAGCAACACTTTGATAACTATCAAAACTTAAAAATATTGTGCATGTAAACATACTCATTGTCTTGGTTTATATGGTATCTATTAACTGTCAAGATAAAAGTGTAAATGTCGGGTGGTTTTTAAATCTCAAAACATGTCTTTTGTATGCTAAATTGAGTTTTTTTTTTTCATCTCTCAGAGTAATGAAGTGGGTGCAAGTCCATGCATGGAACGCGAAGGTTTTTTGAGAAGCCTCCAGTTCCTGGAATCAGCAGGGTTAAGGGTTGGTGCAATCGTCACAGATCGGCATCCTTCGATACAAAAGTATCTGAGGGAGCAACGACCTGACATCCAGCATTATTTTGATACTTGGCATGTCTCTAAGGGTAACTGTTTGGCAGCATTTCAGATTAATCAGATATATACACAACAGCAACATAATATCACAAATTGTGACTCAAGTGACAAAAGCACAAATGAACTTTAACTAAGTTTTAAGAACTGATTAAAGTATAATATTTTAATTAATTGTATTTTCTGTAATTGCTACTTAAGGTCTCGCCAAGAAGATCGATGCACTAGGGAAAGAGCGTAGTTGTGGAGAGGTTCTGGCCTGGAGGAGAAGTATCATAAACCACCTTTACTGGTGTGCATCCTCTTCCAAGACAGGTGAAGAAGCCGTGGAAAAGTGGAAGTCTGTAACCAACCACGTTCAAAATGTGCACCATCATAACAGCGACTTATTCCCAGTCTGCGCCCACCCACCTCTTGAGATGCGAGCTTGGCTTGACACCAACACTGAAAAAATATTTTCATTCATCCAATTAAAAATTTTTAGGGTAATGGTTCACATCTATATTTTATAACTTGAACCAATGAAAAATAAATAACTTACCCTAACCAATATTTTCTATGTCTATGAAAACTATTTTATAAAACTTTGTACAAAGTACATTTTTCATGTTGAAGAAAGTCAATTAATTTAAATTCTATTTTTGATCTAAACAAAAAAATGTACATTTAATCAAAACAAAACCTTTCATTTAAGAAATATGTATTACAAATTATTTGTTTTCTACAATCAAATATATATAGATTTAATTAAACAATTATTTATCATTTTTTTAAATAAAAGTTACTAGAAATTATTAATTTTAAACAAACAAAAAGATATTGATTTAATAAAACATGTTTCCCAACAAGGAACATTGCTCAATATTTGATCTGATCCAAAATCTAATAAATAAAAAAAGACAAATAATTTACATTGCATAAAGATTTATTAACTTTTCACACATCCACAATTTCAGTGCTCAAGTGTCATATTATAACTTCAAGGCCTGGCAAACATTGACCTTAGAAAACAACAGCCTTATCAGCATTAAAGGGATAGTTCACCCAAAAATGAAAATTCTGTCAGTATTTACTCACCCTCATGTTGTTGAAACCCCGTACGATCTTCGTTCATCTTCTGAACACAAATTAAGATATTTTTGATTAATTCTGAGTGCTGGATCACTCCTCCATAGGCTTCTTGAGGGATTGAAACTTGTTCCCCGAAAAGTTATTAAAGACATCGTTAAAATAGTCCAAGTGACTACAGTGGCTCAATCTTAAGTTTATCAAACGACGAGAATACTTTTTGTGTGCAAAAAAAACCTAAAATAACAACTTTATTTCAACTATTCTTTTCCTTCTCTGTCAGTTAACGTAGTATGACTGCGTAGTGCTACATCACACGTAGGCTCACTATTGGCTGATACTGGTCATGTGTGTGATGCGTGTGATGTACGACACAGAAGTGGCTAGAGGCCAACAGAGAAGGAAATGAATAGTTGAAATAAAGTTGTTATTTTTGTTTGTTTTTGCGCACAAAAAGTATTCTCGTCGTTTGATGAACTTAAGATTGAGCCACTGTCTCTTGGACTATTTTAACAATGTCTTTAATAACTTTTCGGGGAACATGTTTCAATCCCTTAGAAGCCTATGGAGGAGTGATCCAGCTCTCAGATTTCATCAAAAATATCTTAATTCGAGTTCCGAAGATGAACGAAAGTCTTACGGGGTTGGAACAACATGAGGGTGAGTATACTGACAGAATTTTCATTTTTGGGTGAACTAACCCTTTAACCGAGAACAATACAGTGAATTAGGGAAATGCAACAATTTCTCAGTTTCAACACTACCAGAAATGCAGCTGTGGTAAGTATTTCACTATTTCTGCTACAAATGATATCGAACTGTAAAAAAAACGTCTCAGGTTACGTATGTAACCCTGGTTCCCTGAGAGGGAACGAGACGCTGCGTTGAGACGCGGTGGGAACGCTCTGCGTGATTGCGTCGTGAAGCACGTGTATAATCAGTCCAATGGAAGAGCGAGACGTCATAGGCGGGTGACGTCATAGACCAGGAAGCTATAAAGCACACCAGAAAACAGATCGCGACAGCTTCTGAAAAGGCCTGAAGCAAGTCGATCAGGGCATGCAGGAAGTATGGCAGGAGAACGCAGCGTCTCGTTCCCTCTCAGGGAACCAGGTTTACATACGTAACCTGAGACGTTCCCTTTCAAGGGACCTCGAGCTGCGTTGAGACGCGGTTGGAACCCCATATCCACTACGCCATAAAGAGAAATGCCCGTTCTGTGTGGAGTCCTTGCGCACACTAAGAAACAAGCAGCCTAGCCCCGGGAGTGGAGAGGTCTAGGTCGTAAAATCTGACAAATGTATGCGGTGAGGACCAGCCTGCCGCATTACAAACGTCCTGAAGGGAAACCCCTGAAATTAAAGCCTTAGAGGCAGCCATACTCCTAGTAGAATGGGCGCGGACAGCCATAGGTGAAGGCTGTCTGGCCGCTTCATAAGCAAGTGAGATAGCCTCAACTACCCACTTGCTCATTACCTGTCTCGTTGCAGGGCAACCTTTCTTGGTTGAACCGAAGCAGACAAATAACTGCTCTGATCTACGCCACAGGGCAGCTCTGTGAACGTAGGCATCCAAAGCCCTAACGGGACATAACAGATTGAGACTTTCCTGATCTGGGGTAATGAAAGGTGGAGGGCAAAAAGCCTGCAGCACAATAGGGCCCCCCACATTAGTGGGGACCTTAGGAATGTAACCCGGCCTAGGGTGTAAAAATGCTTTCACCATACCAGTTGAAAATTCCAAAGATGAAGGAGCCACCGACAGGGCTTGCAGATCTCCAATTCTCTTGATAGAAGAAATAGCGAGAAGAAATAGATTTTTTAGTGTAAGGAACTTCTCTGAAACCTCTTCAATAGGCTCGAAGGGAGCCAGGGCCAGACCCTCAAGTACAAAGGCCAAATCCCAAGCCGGTGCTCTAGAGTGCAGTGCAGGCCTCAGCCTCAATGTACCACGGAGAAAACGAATAATAAGAGGATCTCTCCCAAGAGAAGAAGCCCCCAGAGGGGAGCGATAAGCAGATATAGCCGCTACGTACACCTTTAAGGTGGAGGGAGATAATCCAGCAGAGAAACGGTCTTGTAGGAAATCGAGAACTGTACCAACCGGGCAGTTAACAGGATTTAAAAAACGTTCTCCACACGATGTAGAGAACAGTTTCCATTTCAATGAATATAGTTTCCTCGTGGAAGGAGCTCTGGATTGAAGGATGGTCTCAATGACCTCGGTCGAGAGACCGGATTCTAAGAGCTGGGCCCCCTCAGAGGCCAAGCCCACAGTTTCCACAACTCCGGGCGAGGGTGAAATATCGTGCCCCCTGCTTGAGATAACAAGTCCCTTCTGACAGGAATCTCCATGGGAGAGCCGTGCAGAAGGGACACTAGGTCCGAGAACCACACTCGGGTCGGCCAGTGCGGGGCTACTAATAATAGATGAGCCCCTTCTTGGCGAACCCTCTCCAGAACTCCCGGAAGCAATGATATCGGGGGGAATGCGTACAGGTGCAGCCTCGGACACACCTGTACCATAGCGTCCAGTCCGAGAGGAGCTGGATATGTGAGGGAGAACCAAAGCTGACAATGGGTTGTATCGTAAGATGCGAAAAGATCTATCTGAGCTTGACCATTGTTCTCCCATAGGAGCTCCACCACCTCTGGGTGAAGTCTCCACTCCCCGGGCCTCAGCCCCTGCCTTGACAGGATATCTGCTCCCACATTCAAACACCCTGGAATATTAACTGCCCTGAGTGACAGTAATTTCCACTGGGCCCATAGGAGGATCTGATGAGCCAGTTTGCATAATAATCGGGACCTCAGACCCCCTTGATGGTTGATGTAAGAGACCACCGATGTGTTGTCTGTGCGGACAAGCACATGATGGCCTCTCAGGTCTGGCAGGAAGTATTTGAGAGCCTGAAATACCGCCATCATCTCTAGTCGGTTTATATGCCACGAAAGCTGATGGACCTGCCAGACACCTGTCGCCGAGCGGCCACTCATGACCGCCCCCCAGCCTGTGAGGGAAGCATCCGTCGATAGCGTTACGCGTCGACAAGAAGCCCCCAATGCTGGGCCTTGGGCGAGGAACCAAGGTTTCTTCCACATGACCAAGGCACGTAGGCATAACCGCGTGACCTTGATCGTGCGAAACTGATTTCCCCTCGGAGAAAACCCCTTGGTCCTGAGCCACCACTGCAGGGGTCTCATGTGCAGAAGGCCAAAAGTAATTACGTTGGACGCAGCTACCATGAGACCCACCAGTCTCTGGAACTGTTTCACAGTGAGTGACTGGCCTAGTTTTAACATCTTTACGGCTGTGAGAATCGCAGAAATACGTGCTGGAGACAATCGTGCTTGCATAGTTGTCGAATCCCACATCACCCCTAAAAAAGTGGTCCTCTGGGCTGGGAGGAGCACACTCTTCTTGGTGTTAAGCCGCAACCCCAACCTCTTTATGTGAGACAGAATGACATCTCGATGCCGAACTGCCAACTGCTCGGAACGAGCCAGGATCAACCAGTCGTCGATATAGTTTAATACGCGAATGCCCTGGAGTCTCAGAGGAGCCAGCGCTGCATCCACGCATTTCGTAAAGGTGCGGGGTGATAAACCTAGGCCGAATGGAAGGACCCGATATTGGTATGCTTCGCCCCCGAAAGCAAACCTCAGGAACTTCCTGTGATGAGGATGAATGGATACATGAAAGTAAGCGTCCTTCAAGTCTATTGTGACAAACCAGTCCTCGGACTGAATCTGTGATACAATCTGTTTGAGTGTAAGCATCTTGAACTTGAGTTTCTGAACTCTGCTGTTTAACTGACGCAGATCTAGAATAGGACGCAACCCCCCATCCTTCTTGGGAACGATGAAGTAACGGCTGTAAAATCCTGACTCTCTGCTGGGAGGAGAAACCCTTTCTATAGCCCCTTTTCGCAGAAGCGTCAGTACTTCTAGCTCCATGACCCGAGCCTGCCTTGGGTCCACCACTGTGGGAAGGACCCCTTGAAATCTGGGCGGACGAGAACCGAACTGAATTCTGTAACCCTTTTCTATTATATGCAGGACCCACTGAGAAATATTTGGCAGTAGTTTCCACGCTGACAGAAATTCTACTAAGGGGACCAGTCTCTCGAGACTGGCCTCGGGATTCGGTTGTACGGACATTTCGGTGCCCTGAAGCGGTGAACCGGCAGGGAACAACCGAACTGACAGTTCTACGATCCTCCTCGGAGAATCGTATGGGGACGCTGACACCTCGGTGCCCTGAAGCGGCGAACCGGCAGGGAACAACCGATGTGGCAGCGCTGCGACTCTCCTCAGAGAATCGCCCCCAAGAGGGTGCCGAGGATGAACGATTTCTCGAAATCGTCCCTCCTGGGAGGGGACCACCCTCAGAAGCCTGACGCCTTGGGCGTCAGGACTTCTTCTTAGCCCAAGCCTTCTTAGAGATGACAGTCCTCAGAGCTTGCCTACCTCTAGGTGGCCTGGACTGCGAACGCCACCCAGGTTCCCCAGATTGTGGAGGAGCCCGAGTGGCGACGCTCTGTTTTTGATGCACTCTGTGCTGTGAGGAGCTTGTACTCGGACGAGACTGCTCGGATTTAATAATCATTTTTCGCCCAGCAGTCTCGGGGACATCGAAACGTCGAGGAAGAAACCTCTGGAACGCAGCCGATTGTTTTTTCGTTTCTTGAAACCTATCGGCGACACAATTGATAGCGTCGCCGAAAAAACTTGAAGGTGACAGTGGTGCGTCCAGAAGAACAGACCTATCTTTATCTTTTATATCAGACAGATTTAACCAAAGATGGCGCTCCGTGGCCACCAGGGCTGCCATAGAACGGCCCACTGATTTGGCCGTCTCCTTGGTGGCCCGGAGAGACAGGTCTGTTGCGCGACGCAATTCTCAAATTGCGTCAGCGCTGACTTCCTCACGTTCATCGATATCCTTCAGCAGATCAGCCTGGTATGCCTGCAGTATAGACATAGTGTGCAGACATGACGCAGCCTGACCTGCTGCCGAATAAGCTTTACCCACCAGCGAAGATGTAGATTTTAGTGGCTTGGTGGGTAACGTCGGGGCTTTTAATGATGACGATGACTCGGGAGAGAGATAGCTCGCGAGCGTCTCTTCAGCCCGAGGCACCGTCAAATAACCATAATCAGATGCACCCAAAACATTACTGTAGTTGGAAGTTTGTGGGTTAAATACTCTAAATGACGCCGGTTTATTCCACGATCTCGAAACCTCATTGTGGAGATCGGGAAAAAACGGGAGTCCCCGACATGGAGGCTGTGTTTTAGATGGTAGAAATCTTTCATCTAATAAACTTTTCTTAGTAACACTCTGAGAATCATCGGCTGGCCATTCAATATTTAATCTAGCTACAGCACGAGATAAAACCTCCATAAGCTCCTCATCATTACCGGAGGCATGAGCTGGCGAAGACTCAAAATCCCCCATATCAACACTGACGACATCCAGATCCTCAGAACTGGATAGCCTCAGCAATGGTGCCCCAACCTGGGAAGGAGAAGCCGCAGCGCGGGCTCCTTCCTGGGCAGAGGCACCGGATCCAGCAGGTAAGAGTTGAGAAAGGGCTGGGCCCGTCTCAAGCCCCGCTACTAGATCCATATGCGAACCCCAAGATGAAAGCCTTCGCTGTGCCTCGGCAACAGCGGGACCCGCACCTCGGGGAGCGCGAACCGAACCGTCCTCCTCAAAGAACGCCCGGCGAGAGCGGAGCGTCCTCACGGACAGCTTCTCGCAATGCTCACAGTCAGCTCCCTCGAGAACTGACTGGGCATGCTCCACTCCCAGACAAGCAACACAAAGCTGATGTGTGTCCCCACCCGTGATGAAACGAGGGCAAGGGACAACACAACGCTTGAATTCTTGTTTCGCCATAATATATATATATATATATATATATATAGATAGATAATGTGCTTGTGACAGACAACAGTAAATAGACAAGGACAGTATACAGAGAGCGCTTGCTGAAGGCAACAGAAGCTGTCGCGGTCTGTTTTCTGGTGTGCTTTATAGTTTCCTGGTCTATGACGTCACCCGCCTATGACGTCTCGCTCTTCCATTGGACTGATTATACACGTGCTTCACGACGCAATCACGCAGAGCGTTCCCACCGCGTCTCAACGCAGCTCGAGTTCCCTTGAAAGGGAACAACAACGCATTGTTATAAAGTCAGACATTGTAATGGAAGTACAGAGTTCTTGCTATACACCGCTATAATGCAGCGTTCCATATCGTCTCGATTTCAACTAAACTTATCGCAATTTTATCTGAACTGGACTGCTTCAAGACATGACAGGTGCTACTACTGAAATACTGAACTTATTACTTTAACTATAGCCAGTCACTTAAACAAAACATTCTATGGGTATAAACTGGAATGTGAGGGAACCCTGAATTAGTCCATTAATAACTAGAACTAGTTAGAACTAGTCCTTTAAGCTCTATTGTAGAGCTGGTCATAGAGCCTCTTGACTTTTTGATCATGCCTTTTGGGTCCAGGTCCATGATGACTTTCTGGATATATTCAAATGTCAGTTTCAATGTCTTGGGATATTCTAGATTGAAGGCATAAAGAAGGCCCTGGAGAATGGCAACAGCATTTGCGACAGAGGGCAAGCCGCTCAGAACCTCTTGTCCCTCTAGAATGATGGCAATGTTTGTGGGTACACCTTGTGCATTTCTGATGACAAAGATTGCCATGGTTTCTTGCTGAAGAATTTGTTCAGCCTCTTCCTTTTCTGAAACCTGGAAAAGAATTTAGGAAGAAAAAAAAAGAGAAAGAATAAGGAATCGATACAGGTTGGGTTTCCCCCCAGATTAAAGGTTAACAACAGAGCCCCAAACTATTAGACTTAGGGCTGCAACAACTAATCGATAAAATCGATTATAATCGATTATGAAAATCGTTGTCAACGAATGTCATTATCGATTAGTTGGTCTGCTTACATCACGGGGAGCGTTTACTGGTACGCACACACACGCAAGGTCTCTCTCCCTCAGGCGCTCTGCCGAGCGCGCGCGCTACACGGTTTGGAGCAGTCTCTTCTGTCTCGCATGCGCGCTCTAGATTTCGGGAGTTTGAACTAATTCGCGGGCATCAGGGAGCCGCAATCAATATGCGGGAGACTCCCGGGACTTCCGGGATCTTGGGATGTCTGTATTTTGTCTCGAGCATCAGGTTGCGCAATCAGTTCGCTCGCAACGTAAGTGATGGATTAAAATAGCGCTACCGCAGAAATAGGTTAAATTAAAACGGTCTTTACAAAGCGAAGCACTAAATATAAAGGCAGTTAATAACAGCAGCAGTAAAATATTGTTTTTTAGTCACTGTACTCAGTGGTTTTCAGCGAATGCTTGTGCACTAATGCATAATTTCTCCTGTCCTTTACTCAAGCCTGTTAGCTTGCTGGGTAACGTTACCTCAATCCGTTCTCTTTTTATAGCATTTGTCTACTAAGTTTTAATTGTTTTTCAAACGCGATCTACTGCGGCTCTACGTTCACACAATTGTTTTTAGTCTTTCTATATTTATTTAATCAATTTATCCTTATATTATTCTTTTATATATTATATATAATATATATTATATTCTTTATCCTTATATTCCTTATATATAATTAATTTTAAATAAAAATTAAATGAATTATATATTTTAGATGTTTTTAGTTTGTTTTTAGTTCAGATATTCACATTTGAATAAATTTGTTTTAACAAAAATTGTGTTAAAACATAATATATTGGATATCATTTTTTTAACAATAATCATGTTTGTCAACTTGCCATCAGCAATTATCATTAAAAACAATGCAAATATTGATATTAGTAAAACTCAATGTGTGGCTTTTGCACTTTTTAAAGTACACTTTTACACATAAATACCCTGATTTAGGGTTTTATTTAGTTATAATTAAAAAAAATCTAATTTAATTTCTATCCGATTAATCGATTAATCGAAAAATAATCGTCCGATTAATCGATTATCAAAATAATCGTTAGTTGCAGCCCTAATTAGACTACAATCAGATACTATTTTTTATTTAGATAACAACAAATAACTCGGAAGTAGATGCTAATTATATAATTTTGTGCATTTTGTGTTTGCATTCTATTTGTTTTAACTAATTATAAAATTATGTTTTTACTCCAATTCGTTTTTTAAATATAAATATAACAGTCGCATAAACTTACCAGCGCATGGAACTCTGATTTTAGTGGAAAGGTATTGTATCTCTATTAGAAATTTGCTTACAGACTGTTTTCAGACATATATCTGAACATAATCTGATGGCTAATTTTGAAGTTGACAGCCTTAGCTCGAATTTTCGCATCGCTAAATTAATCTTGCCTTACCAGGAAATCCTTGATGAGGTCCTCCACTGCTTCTCCCATGAAGAAAATAAGACTTTTTAGTGCAATCTCCCTCTTTACAGCAATGTCAGTATCCTGCATCAAGATAGTAAAACATATCAAATGAAACTGGTTAAGTCAATCCATGCATTTACTGTGAGTCTGTCAAGGTTTATTAACGGTGCTCTAAGTGATGTTGGGTGACGTCACTTCTTGTTGACGTTTAAAGTATTGTCAAACAAAACGGAGGCTAGCTCGACCCTCCCTCCTCCTATTTGTACTACTGTAGAAGTTTGGTACCATTCTGGGCATTATTAGTGGGGTAAATTACGAGATACACACCTGGCGCTGTTAGCGCCTGCACTAAGCCATTCGGCTGAGCATATCCATGTCCAATACTAAAAGTAATGTATATTAAAAATGTATTGAAGACTTGAGATGACATGATGATGAACAGGAAAGTAAAAAACATACGTTTTCTACAATTGGCAGCAGCCTTGTCTTCTCAAGAATGGCTCCACCCTTCTTTCTGACCACCTGCATTAATTCACTGCACCTCTCATCGAGCTTTTCCATGAATTTAGCTTCAAGGGGTATTGTGGTGACCCTCAGGAACTCAGCATTCACCTGGGGAACATACAAAAAAGTCAAATATTTAAATATTTACTCTTTTTAAATAAAGATAGATGATGTTTTTAAAGCAAAGCATGTGATTTAGCTTTACATATACACATATATATATTATGAATAATGCTAGAGTACCTCTTGAACTTCTAAGAGTGCCGGCCATCTCTCAATGATACTGAGCAAAGATGTTTTCTTGTCGACAATTTCTTGCCTCCTGAATGCAAACGTCTGAGCCATCTTCTCTCTTATAGTTTTGACATTGTTCCTTTTCTTTACCTCAGACAAGAGGGCTATGCTCTCTTGCTCCATGGACTCTGGGGTTTCGTTGAGAGGTAGAGATGGGTAATGGTTAGACTCAGCTCGTCTAGGTTTCTTTATGTTCTTTGCAGGGTGGGCATCCATCGGGGACTCTCTTTTCATAGTGTTGACGGTCAGCTCGTCAGATGATGAACTGTGCGATTTCAGGTATGTGCGATAGTTATACATCTTCGTCTTGAGTCTCTGTTTCCATCCATAACTGTGGTTGAAGCACCCAGGTTCTTTCAGACAGGGGTGTGTCTGTGTTAGTGTCTCTGCCACTACGCTAAAGTCTGCATCGCTAGAATAAGATTTGTAAAAAAAGATTTTGTCAGCGAGTGTTTCCTGTACGTTTGAAACCATTTTAGAACTGGGAGTGAGTCTAACCAGGCTTCTCTGGTACTTAGCATTTCCAGCCCTACGTTGGGATTCTGTTGAATGAGAGAAAGTTGGGATGACAAAGACCTTGGGCCACTGCTCCTTTCTGTTGGTATTAGAGGAATGGCTGCTTACGGGTAACAAGTCATCTAAGCTTGCAGAGATACTTGAATCATCTTGGCTGTGAAAATTGCCCTTATCCGCAGACATGTCAACTGAATCCAAGAACAGAGTCACAGTGGGTTCAACATGAATAACTTTCAAAGTGGCAAGATCCTTCAGTTCTGAGGTTGAAGTTAAGTTAACCCAAGTGCCAAAATCAGCATCGTAGTACTGAAGTCGTATTTCATTACTTAGACTACAGACGCTCTTTATTTGCTGGATGATTTCGTCAACAGAGGATGGGTTGCCATTTGGAAGCTCCAACTTGATGCGGTTGTCCTCTTCTAAAATCACCAGGAGCCGTGTGACGCCCGCCATGCTTTGAAGATCCTCTGAGTAGGGTGAAAAGAGAGAAAGACATTAGAAATGTGCATAACACATTTTTTTTATGGTTGAATGATGAGTAGGTGCTATGAAGTTCATGTTAGAGGCATGAAAAATGTATTAGCATTATGAATCAAATCCACTGTGACCTTCATTAATGAATATGTATGTATATATTTGACCCAACCCTTAAAGACATGACTTAATGCAAACCTTAAACTTGAAAATATCGCTTGAGTGTAATAAGCCGCATTGCCCCAACTGTGTAGTCTACCAGGGGGTAAGGATCGGTCAGTTGAGATGGCTCCAGAACTTCAATCTCCTTTGAAGGTGAGGTTCCAAGTTGATAGGCTCTGAAGTGTTCCATGTACCAAGAACTTAGTTTCCGAACAATGAAGACCAACTTCTTTTTGAGAACCACCATCAGGATGATTTCAGTGAAGGCAGGCATTCCTTCAATTGAGTCATATGGAAGGATCCTTCCAAGTCTGTAGTTAAATCCATTATAGGTGACATTTTCAGACAAAGAAACTTCCTTCACATTTGGTTGCTTGTGTTTAACAGCCAGTGCAATATCATCTTTCAGGACATCAATGCTAACTGTTGAACACTTTTTAACTTCCAATAAAGGTTTAGGAAAGTTGAATGAGTAGAGCTGGTGTGCCAGAGATAACTGGTGTCTCTCTGCCAAGGAATACAACAAGTTTTTAAAGCAGTTAGTGTGTCGTGTAATTCTCTTAAAAAAGCTATGTTTCCCTTCAAATCTTAAAGTCCAGAGTGAAACAAGAGGTCCAAACTGATAAATTAGCTGCGGGTAGTGTTCCAAGAAGTGATCCTTTGGAAGAAAGTTGGAGTCTGGGAAAACCTCCTTGAACTGTACTCTATGCTCAGAGATTTTGAAATTTAAATAACCTATTGTTTCGTCACTATGCACAGGTGTAACAACAAGGTCAACAATGTCCTTTAAGTCAGTGAGGAGATTCCAGGCAGGTTCGTCAGCAGGTACTTTCTGTCTCAAGAGGAGTGGCAAAAACCTGATCAAACTCCAATTCTCGTGAGAATTGCCACCAACTGTTTTCCTTTTTGAATAGGAAAGTGGCACAGGATGGGGGGAATTCACTTTATCTTTCCACTTGAAGGGAAAAGTTTTTATGGAGTCATTCAAAAACTCCAAGTAAAAGTACTTCTTTGAGGTGAAAACAGAGAGACAAAGAGCTATTTCATGAGGAACAATCCCTTCAAATAAATCATGAACTATGTCTGGTGGGAAGCCAGTAGTGACATTAAAATGAGCAAGTTTTTCGGACAAAACACAAGCTCTCTTAACACCCAAAAAATTGTCCAATGATTCCTCCTCAAGTGTTTTAAGATGTCTTGCATGACCCTCCTCTGTCCTTAAAGAGAATGTTCCACTCCCTACGTCATTCGTCTGAATTTCTAATTTCGAAGCCGTACAAAACCTACAAACATAAGCACTAGAAAAAATGTCTACAAAACCAGCACAACCATGAGCACCTAGGTTATCAGCAACAACACATTGCACTGTCCCCTTTACAGTTTTTCCTAACTTGCTCACAAATATACCATGTTGCTCTAAAATAACTATATCATTAATCAAAGGCTCTAAAACTGTGTTAAATCCATACACTTTTACATCATCACTATATACAGAATTATTGAAACTGCACACTCGTTTGAGAAAAGGCTGTGTTCGTTAAAGATTGCACCATCCCAGAGACATCTGTAAACCTGCTTCTCACTTGACACTGATTGAAGTTTGTCCTTTAAACTGAATGCTTTGCTGAGGATAGTCTCACAATTCAAAACCTGCTGCAATGTTTTTAGTACAGAAATGTACTGAAATGACCTTTTGTTCTTTTGATCAATTACATATTCCACTGGTTCCACAACAAAAAACTTCCTTCTATAATATTTGTTGCGCCTCCATGCAGTAGATAATGGGCCGTCTTTTCCAATAGCACTTTGAATAGGATGTGAGGTACAGAGTTCTGTGGCTAACTCTTGGACAAGGGACCAATCTACCTGACAATTATGATTCACTAAAAACTGAGTGATTGTCTTCTGAGTGACCGGAACAGACACGGTACCAATAAGAAATTGCAGTTCCTCAAGAAGTACATTTACAGCTGCACTTGACACCAGGTAAATGTTTTCCAATTTTAGGAGAACTGAGGCTATCTTTAGCTCAACATCTTCTATCAAATCTTTAGGTTCTACAAAAGTTGGTTCTTCAAATAGTAAATCCTCATTCAAATCAATGTCACTGTTAACTGAATCAAAAGCAGAGGGATAGAAGAGTGATCCATGAACTATGCCAGGTTTTAGATCTCTTACTGTACACACTTTGTGTTTTCTCCATTTGTGAGTGTGGAAACTTCCATATACATTGGTTTGATAAGAACAGTCAACATACATACAAGTAACTGATTCATTATTTTTCAAATGTTGGCCAATGTGGTGAAAAAAGTCAGTTTCAGAAGCAAGTTGGTTGCAGTCACAAACGTGGCACTTAAAATGTGAGATGTCTTCTATATATGAATGCGGAGCAGGGTGGTGTGTACATAGATGTTTCAGTAGAGCATTCCAGGTTTTGCACGAAAATGGGCAGTTTTCATACAGGCAGAGATAAGAGTGGTGCCTTCCATATTGTTGATGATTGAGTCTATTATGTTTTAGCAGTTCAGATCTTCTTCTACATGAATAGATGCAATGCTTGCATCTCCACATCCATCTGTTAACCAAAAACCCTCATCCCCCAACAAATAAACAAAAACAAAATTCCCCCCAAAACAGCTAAAATTTGGACTCTGCAAAAATACCTGCACTTCTAGAGGGTTTCTCCCACCACAACAGCAGCTATGATAATGTTGAGGCCGATGAGATGTTTCCACCTGAGAACTCCAATATCCTGCATAAGAGAGAGAAGGGAATGAGAGAGAGGCCCAGACAGAACGTCTTGGCAATAGTCAAAAGTAGAAAGCGCTATAAATTAATTTAACATCTCAACAGATTTGAATCGTCACACATTAATTAATTTTAACTGTTTTTTAAAGCATCATAACATGTGAATCAGAATTACATTATAAAAAGAGCTGTGTGCATAGTTTTTAAGATGTTCAGATCAAAGTGGACCTATCACATCAGTTTAGCCAGAAATTCCATTTACCCTCTGGTCTCACCGCTTTGTGTTGCTTGCTATGAGACACTTATCTGCAGTGGTTTCTTTATAGACATTTTCGTTGGCAGAATAAATACTGTGTCTAAAATGGAACTTACAATTTAAAGTTGTTTAACTTTTTTATAGAATAAATGTTTGCAATCATACTGTTTTTTTTTTGGGAAAAGGCACTCTTGCTCGTGTGATATCGTAATAGGTTATGCAAGGGATAATGTAGAGCGAGGCGGTTATTATAGCGAATACAACAAAGGCTGCGGAGGGGTGGTGACCACCCTGAAGGGGTTGTAATCGCTATAACTGAGTCGCTCTACATTATCCCGCTTATTACATGGCTACTTACCAAATAAATCAATAATTTAACACAAAATATTGATTTAAAAAGGAGTTTATTGATTTAAAAACTATTGTATTGCTTACGCAAAAGAAAATAGTCCATGCCGTCTCTGTTAGAATCCTGCGTGTCCATGGCAACGCTATGCTTTGCAAGGCAGCGGTCTGTTCTCAAGAAATAACAGACCGCATTCTACATTAGAATTCAACCAAGCCATGTAATAAAACTCAGACATTTTAAGGATCCACAGGAAACCTGCTTTTATTTACATGAGTATAAAGAACGTTAGGCATCGATCTGTAATCTAGTTGAACCTTAAGGATTGAACTGTAAATGATAACAGCTAAGATTTATTATAACACTGTAATGAACGAGTGCAGTGGATATTAAAGAAACTATTACTCTGTTTCACTACACTTGGAGTGGAGTAAGGAACGTAAGCAAAACTTATTCTAAACTATTGGTAAATTGTCCGCCATTAGACGTCACCAAGCGCCATTACAAGGCCATAGGGCCATAACGTTACTTTTTTTTTTTATCTCAGCCTAACGTAGTGTTTTGACACTTAACTTCAATGTCATCTACATTACCAGACAAAGTTAAAACATTAAGCATTTATATTCATTATCAACTGAATTCGGAAGTATTTTACTAACCTTGAAAAATTTATTAATGAATGACTGTTGCGTCGCTTGTTCGACAGAGTGAAAAAACAAACTTAACTTAGCTCTTACAGCATCCTGTGTCAAGGTTGGATTCAACGAGGCTTTACTGCCCCCCTGTGTCCTCTGGCTAGTAGTACTATTTTTTATTTTATTTAAAAACCAACCGACATCGCCCGATTGGCGCCAATGCAGCAGTTTTTTTATTTTTTGCCAATAGAGCAATATTAGACATAAATAAATGGTTTATTTCGGCAGTCATAACTGCGTTAGTTAACCATTAAGCCAACCCCTTAACATGTAGCTTATTCACTTAAGTTGGTTAATCAGGTTAACCGTTTTAATGTTATTCTTATGGCTGACTCGAGATAATGTTCCGTTCAATGCCTAAACGTTCACGTTAATTACCATTGTAAAATCAAAATAGGCCACGTGTTTTCTTTAAACGTATGTTCCTTTTTGAAATCGGTCAGGAATCGATTAACGTCGACATATTGTGTAACAGTTAATCTTAGCTAGCTAACACTAACATTTCCAAACTAACGTACATACAATTAGCACAGGCTACTTCATTTATATGGTTGTTTGTTTTACTTACCAGAGTTTTTCTGCGATGCAACTTGATTCTCTCTGGTCTGGTGCAGGAAAGTAAAGTATTGTGATCCACGGAGGATGGAGCGACTTGAAGAGCGGTCTGGTGACTGTCACTGATCGAGATTTGTGTTTAATGCCCATACGCTGGGCTGTGTGTAACTTTGAAATTGTACATTAGTCGAAACTAATTTTTCTTATTTAAGATCTTAATGAAAAATATTTATATTTAACAATGTTTTGAACGAAAAAAATATTACTTGAAAAATAAAACAAATAATAGTAAACTGAATTGAAAGAAAAATTATTAAACGAATGAGGTATTGCTTGAAAACCTTTTTTCAGTGAAGTAAGGATTTTGTTGATTCCTAATGCTACAATATTAGCCCAATTAGGTAACAACCATGAAGATAAATATGGCTTGGTTGATAGAGTTTTTATGATTAAATTCCTATTTACAAGCTCTTGACTCAATTCTAATCTTAATTCAATTTGATTTTGAAATTTATTCTGAAATATTTCAGATACCTTTAATTTCCATTATGGAAAAACAAAAATCTCTTAAATAATGCTTTAAACTATAATACTGAAAAATACTAAAAACTATAATAATGAAATCTAAAACTAAAATACTGATTCTGCTAAGAGTGAAACGATTGATTTTTTTAATGACTACAATATTAAAAGTTACGATTGACAACAGTCTGTTGAATTCAAGTGACATAGTGATATACAGATGTAATGGGATTTAATAATCTATATCGATATTTCCAGCCATAAAAATTACATTACAGTTATATGTTGATAAGGACTCGCTGTCTTTATTAGGCACTAAAGCTTGTCAACGGTTTTGCGACCTGATGATAAACCAGCGACTCCTGAAAGACGTGTCAAAACTGAGCCCTCACCATCAGACCTCCTCAGTTGAAGGCTTCCATAGCCTGATATTGAAATTTGCTCCGAAAAATGTGGCATTCTCTTTTGTGGGAATATTGAACAGGTGTGACAGTTTAAATTTTTTCTAAGTTCATAAATAATGCTGAATGTGCATCTGTCACACTGTCTTATATTTGTAAATACATAACTTATCCACATAATTAAGCACACTTTAAACAACCCCCCCTAACCAATTTTATCCTTTTCATTTCTTAATTTAACTATGTAGGTTGCACCTTGCTGCTCTTCACTGTAATGAAAATTCCAATCGCGAGTATGCATGCAACCAGAGTGGTGAACCGTCTATCAAAGTGAAATGGCCAAAATACAAAAAGGGGGATCATTCCCTTCACTACACAAAAACAACACCAACCTACAGTAAGTATAAAAGGATAATGTTACCATACAATAAATATGGAAAATATGTAGATCTTCTGCAAAATTAGATATTCAATTAACACGTACATTACATTTTACATATTGTTTATGGTAAATGCAGTTTGATTGACCACAATGTTGTTTTATCCCAATTGTCGAAAAATGTCTACGTAAAAAAAATGCCAGGCTCATTGTATTTTTTGCATTATAGACTACGTGGAGAGTCTGCTAAGACTGTTTTTTGAGGAGGTGGTCATCAATCCTGGCCCATACCAAGCGCAGATTAATGAACTGAATGTTCCAGACCACTTATGTGCTGCCTTTGACAAGCCCGACCTACAGGAATCTGAAGTCAGACCCTGGTCCCGTTTTACACAGATGGAGTAGGAGCAGGTTTAGAGAGAGAGAGAGAGAGTGTGTGTGTGTGTGTGTGTGTGTGTGTGTGTGTGTGTGTGTGTGTGTGTGTGTGTGTGTGTGTGTGTGTGTGTGTGTGTGTGTGTGTGTGTGTGTGTGTGTGTGAAAATGAATCTTCAAAATGTAATAAATGAAACATCAAGTGTAATTGAAGTCCTTTGTCATTATTTATTACATACAGCAGTACATACATATCACTTGCTATTGTCGATGTAGTGAAGGTAGCTTGAAGCCTGTGTATCTCTCTGATGTGAATGTGGATCTTATTTTAACAACAACACATGATGGGAGGACAACACGTATTTTTCTTCCCAAGTAGCCCCAACACCATCTGACAAAGGTCCTGTAGGCGGTGTGACGGTATCGCCTAAAGACCAAAAAAGGAAACTAGATATTAATGCATTTTGCTGACTGTTGCAGATATGATTATTCACTTACTCTTCGATAGTAAAAACATCTTGGTCATAGTCACCATAATACTGGACCAAGGATGCATATTCAACTTATTTTGAAGCAGACCGCTTTGAAGCAGACCGCTTCAAAACCTGGGTGTTCAGTCATGCATCCAGGTTGCAGTTCTGCTTCTGCACATTTATCAACAACCTATATAAAATAAATAATATAACAATTATGTAGATTTAGTATTATACTATTTTACTCTAGTATTAATAATTTATTCTAGACTGTAGTATATGTTATGTAATGTATTAACACATAGGCACTGTATTACAAATGTTAAGGTTTTTTTGAAGTCATAGAGTTTGCTATCTTCAGTTCTACTCAGCTGCTGTGTCATGTATAGGCTGATTAATAACATGATACCCATTCTCTGCACTTCTGTCACAAACCTGCCTAACCTCCCTACAACATAGTCTTTCAGGACCAGTGTCCATGTGCTGGCAGTAGCCACAGGAGCACCTGAATGAAAAGCATAGTACAGTTTAAGTTGACAAATGAAAAGTTGTGGTTTAATCGTGGTAAGCTTAATTATCTGTCAATTATAGATGTAGGCAACTATTCTAGACAATGTACAACATTCAAAAACTTAAGAAAACATAAAAAGCAGGTACCTTACATAACGGTTAATGTTGCAGCAGTAATAGCAAAGAAAAATAGTTTTATAATTCCAATTAGTGTTACCATTGGGACACATCGAGATGCTCGCGAGTGTGAACTTGCTCCTGAGCCGCCACGTCCAGGTGACCATTCGTACCCTCCAGGGCATGTAACGGCTCAAACATGTAAGGTCTGATTCCCCCCGTGACGAAACGATCCTCCGTGTGCTCCTGTTCTTCTTCATCTTCCTCCTCCTCCTGCTGCAAGAAGGGGACTGCTGGCGGTGTTTCAGGCGGCGAGTAATCCTCAACAACCGATTGTAAACTTGCGTTAAGATCTGCCTCCATTTCTGAATGAAACACCTACTTTTCTATATCCAATCAGGTGCTAGTTGGAAAAAAAACCACGCCCACTATTTTGCCTCATTTAGTATTCCGTTTCTCACGGAAATACGTCACAACACTGGAGAAAAGTCGTTTGCAACTTCCGGTTCATGGGGACTTTAAGTTTCTCAGGCTGTATGTCGTCAGCATCGCTGTCGTCGCTGTCTTCTGTATGATGTGGTTGGGGCCACTGGATGGCTTGCAGGATCATCTTTAATTCAAAAAAAATAATAATTTAGTGTTCAAGTCATGCTACCAAACCAAATATTAAGTAAATTTGTAATTCTTGCACATTTTGACAATATACCTCAGGTGTGATTTCAACTTCACTTTCTCTTGGGAACAGCAGGGGTAACACATCTGGTCTACAGCTGATAAGTGGCCAGACACCAGTGTCCTTCAATCCCTTTTTTAATTGTTTTAGCTGAGCACCGACTCGGCCAAGGACCTGTAAATTAAAGTAATTTCAGTATTATAAAAATAATAATATAAATAACAATCATAAGTAGTATGAATATGTATAATAAACTAGAAGATTATTTGATGAAGTTTGTTAACTTTGTAGTTTTTTTTATTTTTTGAGGACAAAAAATAGAAAAAAGGAGGACACATAGAATATATTACAGCATGAGTGAGAAGCTGTTGGAAGAGCAGCATCTTGTTGCTCCTCTTGTTTGGAACTGCAAAGTAAAAGTCCAAACAAAGTTTGGACACTTGTGAGGTCTCATCCTCAGTCCACTCATCTTTCAGCAGCTATAAAATATAAGCATTAATAAGTGCACAGAATTAGCAGCTATTTTTTACATGTCTGCATTTAATCAGAAACCACAAAACACTGTTGAAAGACCTGGCTAATTTTCTGTACTCACTAGACGAATCGTCTCCCTTTGTTTAATGTCTGGGCAGTCCTCTAAACAGAGATTTGTGGTGGCTGTGTCCTTAGTGCCCCCAGTCAAAGAATGTACCATTGACAGGCTTAAGCCTGACAAAGCAGGACCTTGATTGATTAACGAGTGGCCAATCATTCTTCCAGCCATCACAAAAAGTTCACTCTCAACAAGTACAGTTGATGCAGAGGGCAAAAGGTGGTCTATTTCCCCCTCAAACAAAGTGGTCTCTGCTACATTTCCTGATAAGAATACATTGCAATTAGAAAAATTCACTCCATAACAAGCTTGTAAATATGATTATTTTTTCAAAACTTGAAATTTGAGATATTTTACGGCAACCCTTTAAAATAAGGTTTCATTTGTTAACATTAGTTGTTGTATTAACTAAAAAGAAATACCCATGAGCTATACATTTCTTACAATATTTATTAATATTTGTAATGTTAATTAGTACAATTTTTGAATTTTGTAAGGTGTTACCAGTTTTAAAGCTGGATTGACAAACATATAGATTGCTAGATAATGTTGTAGCAATAGCAATGCTAGATACATCTTGATGCATATTAAAGGTAAATTAGATTTTCTGTTTACTAGACATTGTTCAGGCCATTAACAACAACAGACAAAACTGCCAAAAAACAACTCTCTATGAGGACACTAAAATGGCTGTTAAATAAATATACTTTCACTCAACTAGAATGCATAGTCCTGTAAATGTGCTAAATTATGTGAAAACTGCTATAGAAATATTTCATACCATAGTTCAGTTTAAATCCATGCTTTAATTTAGCAATGGCTGTTGACAGGATATGTCTAGTCACTCCAATGCCAATTGCAGCGTCTCCTACAAAACACAAAATATTCAAAGAATTAGTGTTCTATTAATAAATAATAATCATAGATTAACTTTTACTGGTTTATGCAGACTTATTCCCTACAGTACTGGCAGGTTCAGCATCATGTATCAATGCTATTGTTAATTATTATAAAATTAAGTCTTATATTTTTTATCAGAGATGTAAACTGTTAATTAGAATAATATGTTTTAGAAACATCATCTGTTTTTAACTTAATACCTTGAATGTGACAGTTGAATGGAGCAGCCCACTGGTTCTTTTCACGTTGTTGTTTGTAAAAAGAAATAAGGGACCTGTCCCGTTCCTCATCAGTATCCCTGGAATCTAGTGTCAGAAAAAGGGTTGGCTGCCTTTTACCTCCTTCACGCAAATGCTCAAAGAAGAGCTGTACAGCCTCCTGAGGGGTTTCCACTGTTTTCCATTCTAAAAAAAAAAAAAAAGAAACAAAGTAATTAGAACCATTAAAAACATGTTGATAAAATAAAATAGACAATGACTTGGCAATAATAAAGTTGGAGCCTATGAGATATTGCATATCATATGCAGCCAAGCCATGCATTCATCCCGAGTATGTGCCCCTATAAATAACGTGAGGTAGTACCAAACGTGGGTTCGTGGAAAAACGCCCATACAAATAAGCTGCCATTGGGCGCACTATGGGTCGGAGGATCCCTCCGTAGGGTGAATTTGGATGACAATTGCCCACAGACTTGTAGAGAAGTGGGCCTTTATTACTAACCCCCCTATTCACGGAACCTTACCTACTTGCCACGGAATAGGTGGTTTTCGGACACCTCTAGTGGGCGATAGAGAGCAAGATCGGAGAAACTTTTTTTTTCGACCCGAAAAAACCGACAGGGAAAAAACCCTGTCGGTTTTTTCGGGTCGAGATTTTGAGTTTCTCCAATCTTCTCGAAACTCTGGATTCTGATAGAGGGTGATGGGACTTAGACCTGAGTGCAAAAATGGAGGCTCTAGACCCTTCCTGACCAGAGCTATGGACATCCCACGTAGCATTTATTACATTATAAAAAATAGTGGGTTCGTGGACAGTGGAATCCTGGGATGGGACTTGGTGCTACGGACTCTGGGGGGCCCCCTGAGTGAAGTAAACTAGTTTTTATCAAGAAAAAAACTTTTCAAAAAATGACTATCACAGAAACTGTCAGATCCCACGTAGCATTTGTTCCATTGTAAAAATAGTGGTTTCGCGGTCAGTGGAATTATGGGATGGGACTTGGTGCTACGGACTCAGGGGAGGCCCCTGAGTGCAGTAAAATGGTTTTCATCATGACAGCAACTTTAATTCAAATGTCTATCAGAGAAACGTCTCGGTTACGTATGTAACCCTAGTTCCCTGATAGGGAACGAGACGCTGCGTCAAACGCTGCGGGAACGCCCCTGCGTTGTGCGTCATGAAGCACGTATGGAATCAGCCCAATGGAGAGATGAAACGTCATAGGCGGGTGACGTCATCGACCAGGAAACTATAAAGCACCCCAAAAACACAAGCGCATTAGCTTCTGATAGGCTTGAAGGAAGCGCTAACGGGAGTGCCGGGAGTATGGCGGAGCGACGCAGCGTCTCGTTCCCTATCAGGGAACTAGGGTTACATACGTAACCGAGACGTTCCCTTTCAAGGGAACTTCGAGCTGCGTCAAACGCTGCGGGAACGCGAATACCCACGTCGCCATAGGACCAAATGACCGTCATGTGAGACTAACGCACAGAGGACGAGAGCACCTGTGCCCCAGGGGTAGAGCTTAAGTCTAGGTCATAGAACTTAATAAAAGTATGCGGTGAAGACCATCCAGCCGCATCACAAACATCACTCAGGGAAACCCCCGACAAAAGAGCTTTAGAAGCAGCCATACTCCTGGTAGAGTGAGCTCGGACAACCAAAGGTGAAGGCTGGCCAGCCGACTCATAAGCAAGTGAGATAGCCTCAACCACCCACTTGCTCATTCTCTGTTTAGACGCCGGACACCCTTTCCTGGGTGGCCCGAAACATACAAAAAGTTGTTCTGATTTCCTCCACAGGGCAGCGCTGTGGACATAAGCGTCTAATGCCCTAACAGGGCAGAGTGAATTAAGTTTCTCCTGGTCCGATGACATAAATGGAGGAGGACAGAAAGCCTGCAGAACCGTAGGTCTAACAATATTAGTAGGAACCTTAGGAACGTAACCTGGTCTAGGATGCAGAAAAGCTTTAACCATGCCAGGTGCAAATTCCAGGCACGAGGGTGAAACCGACAGAGCCTGCAAATCTCCGATTCTTTTTAGTGAAGAGATAGCAAGCAAAAAGATAGTCTTAAAAGTGAGAAACTTCTCGGGAACTTCTTCGATAGGTTCAAAAGGAGCTAGGGAAAGACCTTCTAATACAATGGCCAGATCCCAAGTCGGCACCCTCGTACGAACTGCTGGCCTCAGCCTCAAAGTGCCACGGAGGAAACGAGTTATAAGCGGGTGTCTCCCAAGAGAAACTCCACTGAAAGGGACGTGGTAAGCAGCTAGTGCCGCCACATACACCTTTAGTGTGGAGGGGGATAACCCTGTGGAGAAGCGCTCCTGCAGGAATTCCAGCACTGCACCCACTGGGCAGTTAACTGGGTCCTGCAGGTGTTCTCCACACCAAGAAGTGAAAAGTTTCCACTTCAAGGCATAAAGCTTCCTCGTGGACGGAGCTCTGGAGTTAAGAATGGTCTCAACAACCTCGGTTGAGAGACCGGAGTCTATGAGCTGGGCCCCCTCAGAGGCCAAGCCCACAGTTTCCACAATTCTGGGCGGGGGTGAAGTATCGTGCCCCCCGCCTGGGAGAGTAGATCCCTCCTGACCGGGAGCTCCAAAGGAGAACCGTCCAGGAGAGAAATCAGGTCCGCAAACCATACTCGGGCCGGCCAGAACGGGGCTACTAGTAGTAGACTGACCCCGTCCCGGCGGACCCTCTCCAGAACTCCTGGTAACAGAGCAATCGGGGGAAAGGCGTACAGACGTGACCTCGGCCACGGCTGCACCATAGCATCCAACCCCAGGGGGGCTGGAAGAGTGATGGAGAACCACCGATGACAATGAGTGGTCTCCTTGGAAGCGAATAGGTCCACCTCGGCGCGACCGAAACTCAACCAAAGGAGCTCCACCACCTCGGGGTGGAGTCTCCATTCCCCTGGCCTCGGCCCCTGCCTCGACAGGGAGTCTGCTACCACATTCAAATACCCAGGGAGATACATTGCTCTCAGAGATAGTAGCTTCCCTTGGGACCACAGGAGGATCTGACGGGCCAACTTGTAAAGCCGGCGAGACCGCAGGCCCCCCTGATGATTTATATAAGAGACCACCGACGTGTTGTCTGATTGAACTAACACATGATGGCCTCTCAGGTCTGTTAGGAAGTGTTTCAGAGCCTGAAACACAGCCAACATCTCTAGACAATTTATGTGCCACGAAAGATGATGATCCTGCCACAGACCTTGGGCTGGGCGACCACTCATGACCGCCCCCCACCCTGTGAGGGAAGCATCCGTCGTTAGCGTTATGCGACGACAAAGAGCCCCCAGCACAGGACCTTTGGATAGGAACCAAGTTTCTCTCCACATGACCAGAGCACGAAGGCAGCGCCGCGTGACTTTGAACATGCGGAGCGGATTTCCCCTCGGGGAGAATCCCTTGGTCCTGAGCCACCACTGTAGCGGTCTCATGTACAACAGGCCGCAAGGTATAACGTTGGACGCTGCTGCCATCAGACCCAACAGTCTCTGAAACTGCTTGACAGTGAGTAGCTGGCCTAGCTTCACTTGTTTCACAGCTGAGAGAATCGAAGCGATGCGGGTCGGAGAGAGTCGCGCCCGCATCGATACCGAATCCCAAACGACACCCAGAAAAGTGGTCTTCTGGGAAGGAGATAATACACTTTTCTTTGCGTTCAGCCTCAACCCCAACTTTCTGATATGAGCGAGGACGACATCTCGATGCCGAACCGCCATCTGCTCGGTCTGAGCTAAAATCAACCAATCGTCGATGTAATTGAGAATACGAATGCCCTGAAGCCTCAGAGGCACTAGTGCTGCATCCATGCATTTCGTGAAAGTGCGGGGAGATAAAGCTAGGCCAAACGGAAGAACCCTGTACTGGTACGCCTCGCCCCCGAAGGCGAACCTCAGGAACTTCCTGTGTTGTGGAAGGATGGACACATGGAAGTATGCGTCCTTCAGATCTATCGTGACAAACCAGTCCTCGGACCTGATTTGAGACACGATCTGCTTGATAGTGAGCATCTTGAATTTTAGCTTCCCTACCGAGCGATTCAATATGCGCAGGTCTAAAATTGGACGCAACCCCCCATCCTTCTTTGGAACGATGAAATATCGGCTGTAATAACCTGACTCCAAACTGGGAGGAGGAACCCGTTCTATAGCCTCTTTTTGAAGGAGCGTTTTCACCTCTTGTTCCAATACCAGAGCCTGCTCGGGGCCCACCACTGTGTGCAGAACCCCTCTGAATTTTGGTGGACGACACCTGAACTGGATAGCATAACCCTTTTCTACTGTCTGCAGGACCCAATGAGATATTTTTGGAAGGCTTTTCCACTCTGCCAGAAATTCTACTAAGGGTACCAGCCTCTCGAGACTGGCCTCTGGTGTAACTTGAGCAGCAGACGCAGCGCCCTGTAACGGCGCACCGGCAGGGAACAACTGGTCTGACCGCTCTGAGACCCTCCTCAGAGGGAGCGAGCGTCCCTCGGGAAAGCGCTCGCTGGGATCGTCTGTGCCCCGGCATAAAGGCGGGGTTGGCAGAACGAGCCCCTGAGGGCACCGAGGAGGAATGGGCACCGTAAAAAGAGGTGAACACCTTTCCGCCTCGGTGGGGACCACCCTCAGCATCCTGAACGGCTTGGCGTCAGGACTTCTTCTTAGCCGAAGCCTTCTTAGCCAATATAACTGTCCTCAGATCAGTTCTACTGGGAGAAGGCTTCGGCTGAGAGTGTCGCGGCTGAGCCCACTGTCCAGCAGGGGGAGCACGAGACGCGACACTCTGCCTCTGCTGCGCTCTATGTGATGAGCTCGAAGACGGCCGGGGCTGCTCCCGCCCAGCAGCCCCAGGGACATGAACTTTAAGGGGAAGAAACTTTTTAAAAGCTGCAGTTTGTTTCTTTTCTTCTTGGAATTTATCGATAACTGAATTCACAGCATCACCAAACAACCCCATGGGAGAAAGAGGAGCATCTAAAAGAAAAGCTTTTTCTCTCTCTTTAATATTAGTCTGATTTAACCACAAATGTCTTTCTGCGGCCACCAGAGCTGCCATAGAACGACCCATTAATTTGGCCGATTCTCTGGTGGCACGCAGGGATAAATCAGCAGCCTGACGCAGTTCGCGAACTACGTCAGTACTGACCTCCTCACTCTCACTCATGTCCCTTAGCAGATCAGCCTGGTATGCCTGCAAGATTGACATAGTATGCAGACATGACACAGCCTGACCTGTTGCCGAATATGCTTTACCCACCAAAGCCGAAGTGTTTCTTAAAGGCTTGGTGGGTAATGCCGGTGCCTTAAAAGATGATGCTGCTTCGGGGGAGAGATGGCTCGCAAGCGTCTCTTCCCCACGAGGCAAAGCACCATAACCATGAGCCTTGGCTCCCATAATATTAGCGTATGTTGAAGTCTGGGGACTAAACACTCTATATGACACCGGTTTTCTCCATGATTTCGACACCTCGGTGTGGAGATCATGGAAAAACGGCAGGCACCGGCGTGGAGGCTGCACACGTGACGGCAAAAATCTCTCATCCAACTTTGATTTAGAAACAGACTCCTGTCTAGTCACTGGCCATTCAATATTAAGTTTTTCAACAGCTCTTGTTAACACCTCCATAAGCTCATCACTCTCAGGAGTGTGGGGTGGTGAATCCTCCACATCTCCCTCAACACTAACAACATCAAGTTCCTCAGAACTGGATAGCTGCAGCATTGGTGCCTCAGCCCGAGCGGAAGAAACCGCAGCGCGTGCTTCCGAACCCGGGACTGAGGCACTGGATCTCACAGGTGAAGGGAGAGATAAGGCAGAGCCCGTCTCAAACCCCGCTGTGAGATCCATCTGCGATCCCCACGATAAGCGCCGCCGCTCTGCCTCGGCAGAAGCGGGACCCGAACCGCGGGGAGCGCGCACCGAACCGCTCTCCTCAAAGAGCGATCGGCGGGAGCGGAGCGTCCTTAACGGCAAACGCTCGCAATGCTCACAGTCTGCTCCCTCGAGAGCAAACTGGGCATGCTGAACTCCCAAACAAACAACACAAAGATCATGTGTATCCCCGCTCGTTAAATAACGCGAGCAGGGAGGAACACACTTTCTAAACTGCTGTTCGTCCGCCATAATCTCTCAATATATATATATATATATAGGGATAAATTGTTTGTGTGGTGCAGGGTATGTAAGACAGACAATATCACACAGGGACAGATTCACATGTAGCGCGACTGAAAGCACAGAAGCTAATGCGCTTGTGTTTTTGGGGTGCTTTATAGTTTCCTGGTCGATGACGTCACCCGCCTATGACGTTTCATCTCTCCATTGGGCTGATTCCATACGTGCTTCATGACGCACAACGCAGGGGCGTTCCCGCAGCGTTTGACGCAGCTCGAAGTTCCCTTGAAAGGGAACTCTCTGAATCCCCATTCAATCGATGGCACGTGGGATTGTGTCCAATTACAGCTTATTGCATGAAGGCCGGGGTTAGCATTTTACAAAAATAGTGGGTTATTGGACAAATAGTGGCTTCTTGGACAGTGGAATTATGGGATGGCACTGGGTGCTATGGACTCTGGGTGGCCTGCAGAGTGCAGTCAAATAGTTACCATCATGACAGGAACTTTAATTCAAATGTCTTTCAAAGAAACTGTCTGAATATCCCCATTCAATCGATGGCAGGTGGGATTGTGTCCGATTGCAGCTTATTGCATGAAGGCCCGGGTTAGTACTTTTCAAAAATAGTGGGTTATTGGACAAATAGTGGCTTCGTGGACAGTGGAATTATGGGATGGCACTGGGTGCTATGGACTCTGGGTGGCCTGCTGAGTCCAGTCAAATAGTTACCATCATGACAGGAACTTTAATTCAAATGTCTATCAAAGAAACTGTCTGAATATCCCCATTCAATCGATGGCAGGTGGGATTGTGTCCGATTGCAGCTTATTGCATGAAGGCCGCGGTTAGTACTTTTCAAAAATAGTGGGTTATTGGACAAATAGTGGCTTCGTGGACAGTGGAATTATGGGATGGTACTGGGTGCTATGGACTCTGGGTGGCCTGCTGAGTGCAGTCAACTAGTTACCATCATGACAGGAACTTTAATTCAAATGTCTATCAAAGAAACTGTCTGAATATCCCCATTCAATCGATGGCAGGTGGGATTGTGTCCGATTGCAGCTTATTGCATGAAGGCCGCGGTTAGTACTTTTCAAAAATAGTGGGTTATTGGACAAATAGTGGCTTCGTGGACAGTGGAATTATGGGATGGCACTGGGTGCTATGGACTCTGGGTGGCCTGCTGAGTGCAGTAAATTGGTTACCATCATGACAGGAACTTTAATTCAAATGTCTATCAAAGAAACTGTCTGAATATCCCCATTCAATCGATGGCAGGTGGGATTGTGTCCAATTGCAGCTTATTGCATGAAGGCCCGGGTTAGTACTTTTCAAAAATAGTGGGTTATTGGACAAATAGTGGCTTCGTGGACAGTGGAATTATGGGATGGCACTGGGTGCTATGGACTCTGGGTGGCCTGCTGAGTGCAGTCAAATAGTTACCATCATGACAGGAACTTCAATTCAAATGTCTATCAAAGAAACTGTCTGAATATCCCCATTCAATCGATGGCAGGTGGGATTGTGTCGGGAAGTTTGCCCAATATATTGGGTTATTGGACAAATAGTGGGTCCGTGGGATGGGGGGGGGTTGGGGTCAACGGGAAGTTTGCCCAATATAGTGGGTTATTGGACAAATAGTGGGTTCGTGGGATGGGGGCGTGGCCCGGGAGTAGGGGGGGGGGGGTGGTCCCGTGACTTTTGGTAAATATTGTGGGTTATTGGACAAATAGTGGGTTCGTGGGACGGGGGCGTGGCCAGGGAGTGGGGGGGGGGGGGGTCAATGGGAAGTTTGCGCCATATAGTGGGTTATTGGACAAATAGTGGGTTAGTGGGACGGGGGGGGGGGGGTCTGATCACTCTAGTGGTCAATCGGACAAATAGTGGGTTAGTGGGACGGGGCACGTGTGGCCCCACCAAGGACGAAGGCAGAACTGCTTAGGGTGGCCTCGGGCTTCGGGGCACTCCCGTCGGGCCCCTGAGGGGGTCGGGGCACCCCGACCCCGCCCGCGTGGGTCGGGAGCCCGGGGAGGGTCGGCCTGCGGCGTCGGCCGACCCCCCAAACATTTCGGGGGGGCGGCGCGCTCGTCTGCCAACCACCGTCCGATTCCCATCGGCCCAATGACTGAATGGACGCTTTTTATTTTTATGGACTAGCTAGAGGTATACAAATTCTACAGATTTTAGTCAAAATAAAGTTAAAGTTTTATTTAAGATCAAGTTTCATTTGATTCGAATTGTATGAGCGTAGTAGCATTGAGGCCCCATCCACACTACTGCGTTTTAGTTTAGAAACGGATAATTAAAACGAATACGATCTCCGTCCACACCAGCATTTTAGCTGCGTATTAGAATTGATCTCCGTCCACATTAAAACGACTGAAAACGCGGATCACGTGACCACCAACACTGGGCATGCGCGTGCCGGTGTAAACACAACTTCATTAAATAAAATTATCCCACCATGCTCTGGGTTAACCCCAAACCGACGCTCTATGTACGGTCAACGCCGCCGCTGCACACGGGAATTGTCACAGATCGCTCGAATAATAGCTTGACTGATCTAGACGCATGTAGGCAGTTATAGCGTTGTAAAATGCAGAATTTACTTGTACAACAGCTGCTAGCAAAGATATACGCCATGACTGATGACACCCGATCATAGAGCAGAGCGTGAGCCTCCACTACGTCATCGTTTTTAAAGTCCTCCGTCTTGACCCGTCTACACTAAAACACCCTCCGGAGATTCAAAACGAAAAACGGCTCGGCCGCGTTTCTAAACTTCTCCGTATTGGGTCTCCGTTTTTGCCGTTTTAGTGTGGACGGGAGGTGCAAACGTAGCAAAAGGTCTCCGTTTTTAAACGAAACCGCAGTAGTGTGGACGGGGCCTGAGATGACCTCAATCTGTAAAAGTCTCAGAACTTTTGATTTTATGCAGTTTAAACATTTTTCCACTTAATTTATAACAGTGTCTCAAATGCATACAACTCTTTTCACTTATGTACATCATAAAATACCCTTCAATAAAATGTGATTATTAATTACTTCACAAATGTATGACCATATGTTCCATATGTATGTTCACCTTCTGTTGCTGGTCCTGAAATACGGGATGAATGAGCTCCAGGTGATGGCCCTGGCTGCTCCATGTCATCTTCAAAAACACTTGCAGTGAATGATCTTAGACCAAAAGAAAAATATAAGACATTAAACTTACAAATAACACAGTTGTAACCAATTTAATGTTTAAGTTGTTGTGCTATGCACAATCCTAGTCCATCTCACAAGCATTTAGTACTATGGGTCATAGTAGCCTTCGTAACAACTGAATTCATGCCTTCTTTTATTGTTTCACTTTATTTTGAAGTCATTTTACAGCTTCATCTATTGATTCTAAGGCGTATTCATATTACCTTTATATATTTATTTATTTAAACTCTACGTAATAATAATAGATTAACTAAAATTGTACTTGTGATCGATTTAGGATATAATAATTACATAATATTTAAATCATACAAACGTATTATTCTAAATTAGAATTACTAAAAGCCAGACGATTTTGTCTTGAAAAAAATCATTTGCTATGTAGTGACCTTTAATTAGGAGTAAAAACAGGTGGAGTGACTTTATCGCATCAGATATGCGACACTTTGCTCACAGCTGATTGGTCAAACGTCAGCCAGGGTTGGTGGAAACTAAACTGAAACATAGCAGGGCTGCGTTCAGCCCCGACAAAACGTTGCACAACGTTTTTTTAAACAGAAACGTGATGCGTTGAACACACTGTTCTGATGACGCAAGAGTTGCAACTATGGCAGCTGAGAAGGCCATTCTTTGTGTTCTTTGTGAAGAATTTTCTGAGCCTGATGAAGTCGGTATGAATATGTGTTTAATACTATAAAATATGCCCGATGTTAGTATGTTAAATATGCCATAGTATAAGCCCCTGGTTTCACAGACAGAACTTAGATTAAACCAGGATTAGGCCCTAGTTCTATTAGGACATTTAAGTAGCTTTTATAAAAATGCCTTAAAAAAAAACATTACTTGACATATTTAAACTATGGCACTGACATATTTTAAAGGGATAGTTCACTTTAAAATGACAATTCGGTCATCATATACTCACCCTCAATTTGTTTCAAACCTGTATGAATTTCTTCTGCTGAACACAAAGGAATATATTTTGAAGAATCTCAGTAAACAGTTAACTGGTCCCATTGACTTCCAGAGTATATATTTTTTCTTACTATGGAAGTCAATGGCTCCAGTTAACCATTTGTTTACTGAGATTCTTCAAAATATATTCCTTTGTGTTTACTGTTCAGCAGAAGAATAAAATTCATACAGGTTTGAAACAACTTGAGGGTGAGTATATGATGACAGAATTTTCATTATAAAGTGAACTATTCCTTTAAGATATTATGCTTTTAGTCAAAACAGTTGTCTTTAAGTCTGGGACCACCTTAAGCCGTGTCTGTGAAACCACGGGCTTGACTGGATAAATCCTTACAATAAGATGTTAGTGCCAAGCAAATATATCAAAGTAAATTTTAAAAACACAACTTATACCTCTCAGCACATAAACTGCCATGATAAGGTAATACAGACAATGGCAACTCCTTTTGGCATATAGGGCACATCTGTAATGACAAGAAAATGTATACAAAAAGTAAAAGTTAGCGGGAAAGTAAGTCTTCTTTTAGATGCAATAAAATTTGAGAAATAAGCATTACCTCAAGGCTGTCTTCAGAAATATCTCTTGCACCAGCAGCAATATTTCTGACCTGCTCCTCTAAGTTGTCATTACCATCCTCCACAATGACTAGATCAGTCTTCTCCTGTCATTTTAAAATTATATTAACCTCTGTTACATCAGTTAAATTTAGTTAAAGTTATTAGTTAACGTTATTGTCATTGGTGTGAATATGTAGCCTGGTTAAAACCAGACCATTCTCAGTTGTAACTGAGTTATAGTCTGGCAAAGCGTCATAGTAGACAAATCATTTCCAGAGGGGCGTCACCAACGGACGTCGCGGATAGACCTAAACCCAATCAGAGCGATGAAGGAGATGGCGTATGCAGAGCGGCGGAGAAACATCTCCGAGTGTTGTTGTTTGCTCGGTTTTTAACTAAAAGGAAACGTTCAAATGGCTTAAAACAGACGCGATAGCTGATTGGAACGAGTGATGTTCGACGGCGGCATCTATCTTTGTAATGTAGGCTACAAAATCTGCTTCAAAATCCCAGCGCTGTCCTCATCGTGTAAAGCCCGCCCCAACGTTTCTGATTGGTGCCTCGATTTCGGCGGATTGGAAATGAGCTTGAATGAGCTCTTTGCCAGACTAACTTTCAGAGCAAATCTAAATTTGCCGGAAGTTGTCTGGGTTTTCCCAGGCTAGTGAACATGTTTCACGATATGTACGCATACAGTCATTGTGGATCAAATACATTTATTTAAAAAACAAACAAATTGTGTGTAATGTAAAAAAAACGTATTTTGCTGCTGTGACAATATGGCTATACAAAACTCACAATCGGTGCAGATGTGTAAAAAACTCACATTGGAAATTAGTTTGCACTCTTCGGCATGCAAAGCCAACATTTGCAGAATACCGTTGCAGGTGACACAGGGCACCTTTGGCATCTTTGAAAATTCAGCTGAGTTGTAGGGAAGAGGCTGGGTGTCCATCTCCTCTTGAAGGGGCACCAAAAACAGGACAATTTTTCCACAGTTTGAGACAGAACGAATTTGGCGACCTGAGTAACCCTCTGTGTCCATTGAGATGAGACTCATTCTTCTCTGGCCACTCCCTCCTGCAACAGAATTTGTATGTAATGAATGAATCCTAATTGACAGATGATCATTAGTTAACTGAGCTCTTCAAACCAGCTTGAAATCCCCATATTTACCAGTTGCTTTATAAAACATCCACCGTCCTTGTAGAGGTTGAAGTTTTGGGAACTCTTCCTCCATAATTGTTACTATCTATAAAAATAGATAATTCATGAAAAGTCAAACACAAGATTTTCAAATTTACACCAGGTAATAGAACAAATGTCAACATTGCATATAGATTTTAGAATACTAAAAGCATTCAAATATACCAAATCATCAGACATATAAGCACTTACATCCGTATGTTTGCAGTTCTCTGCAACTGTAACTACCCTTTTCCCTAACCCTGCCTGAGCCAGTTCCAATTCAACTGTAGGCTTCGGGGTTATGGTTGCTGGTGATGGTAGTACACAGACTGTAAGGTCTGTGCACTTGATAGGCACTGTCTTTGTAATGCGACCTTTGCCTCTCTTTGCGTCGGTTTTTGCACTAAACATATTCGGAAACTGTCTAAGAAAATGCAAGTAAATAACAGCATTCAAAAGTATGAAGTTGCATTCAGTTCAGACAATGAGTAGTATTACATTATAATTAAAATATAATATAAAACTTTTTTGTCAAAATGTGCAAAACATGAACGAACCATTAAATAATGTGTTACTATAATAATTCTACCTCTTTAAAGCCTGATTGACTCTGGCAGATGATGCATCAGTGCTGGTCGAGGGAGTAATAGAAGGAGTAATCGAGGGAGTAATAGAAGTAGTAAAAGAGGGAGTAATAGAAGGAGTAAAAGAGGGAGTAATAGAAGGAGTAAAGGTGTTGCTTGAGGCACGTTGAGGAGGCCTGACAGGTGCAGATCCAGAAACAGTGTTATGAGTGTGGCCCGATGACAACTCCATGGAGATAGCTGTGACAAGGGCTTGAGCCATACTCTCTACAGTGTTCTATAAAAAAAAATTGATTTATATGTAATTAACAAGTTAACAGAAATATGCCACGATGCACTTTAGTAAACAATTAACCTGAGCCAAGTTTTTTTTTATTTAATGTAAAGGTTTAAAATTGTTATATTAGTTATTGTCTAAACACTTTTCTTCTCCTGGTGTTACTACACCTCGGCCTGTTTTCTTTCATTGACTGTGTCGATAATTTGCATAATAAAATTCTTCATCAATTTAAATTAGGCAGCATTTCTCTACTATGTTTGATATGTTATGTATGCTACCATCAATAAAAAAAATAAAAAATAAAACACTGAACGTTATTATACTTACAGCAGTTACTGTCGTTGACACAGGTTGTCCCGCCATGATGTTAAGTCAGTGTGTCCCGAGTGCGTCCTACTATCTACGACTAGAATTTCAAAAATGGCTCTGTCAAAAACGTCGATTCGTCTCCGATCGGGGGTGGGGGGGTTGGTGATTGCGTGAGCCACGTGACTACACTTATATTTAACGTGTAAATAAAGCAATCGAAAAAGACAAACGATAATTCAGTACACAATAAACTTGATACAAATTAAAACTTATTTTATTAAAAACGTTATTATTATTATTTAACTAGATACATTTGAAGACTACCAGCTCGGTAATTCTGCGACTGCCATCTAGTGGTAGCTGCCTGCCTTGCCTTTCAGTTGCGTGTGGATCGTCAATGCTGAAAACTGCGTTAAGCAAGTCTCAAAATCCAAATGAACCGAACAGGATCGACTCGAACAAGGAATCAATAAATGCATGGGTGTCGCCTGGTCCAGAAATCCACGGATTCTTTTTTGCATGCGGAAATGGTCACACGTTAATACAAACTAGAACATTTATACTCACAAACATGACTTTATTTGTACAAATTGATGCACATGTATGTAATTCTTAATTGTACATACACCGGTTGAAAAGCATTTGTTTCATTGTATAGTGACACGTGTACGAATCGTGTTCACGTTAGTGAATAGCATTGCATGTGTGTTAGTTGTGTGTGTGTGTGTGGAATGCAGTAAACTGCGAAAAGGTAGTCTCAAAATCCAAATGAACCGAACACGATCGATTCGAACAAGATTTCAATTAATCCACGCGCGTCTTCTGATCCACAAATGCACGGGTTCATTTTTGAATGAGCAATTTTAGATTTATTATTGGATAACAGAACATGTTTATCCGCAGACATGTATGTATTTGTACAAATCGCTCCACACTCATTCAATCCCAAATTCCACAGATTCAAATTAAATGGCATTTGTTTGTGGATAGTAAAATACATTCACAAAATGTATCTAGTACATTGATAATTGTGTGTGCATTTATTAATCATAATGAGACTAAAATCATCCCATAGCTTACAATCTGAGGCAGCACCATTCACTACCACCTGTTGTTTTCTATTGTGCAAAAAATCCTGTATCCAATAAATAACTCTTTTGTCTAAACAATAGGATTTTAACTTTGATAGTAATCTTTTGTGTGGGACAGTATCAAAGGCTTTTTGAAAGTCCAGATAAATACAGTCAAATATTTGTCCTCTGTCCAATGCTTGTGACCATTTGTCAAAAACTGTGAGTAACTGAAGAGAAGTTGACCACCCAGAATTGAAACCATATTGTTTATTACTAAATAATTGATTACTTTTCATATGATTGACTATATATATCCTTATCAATTTTTCCATTGTTTTACTAACAACTGACGTCAATCTAACTGGTCTGTAATTTCCAGCTAGAGATTTGTTTGCTTTTTTAAAAATTGCACTAATTTGAGCCTTTTTCCAGCCATTTGGTAAAACTGAATACTCGAATGATTTGTTAAATAGTACTGTTAGCGGTTCAGCAATCTCAGTTGCCAGTTCCTTCAAGATCCTAGGGTGTATCAAATCTGGTCTAGGCCATTTATAAACATTAATTTTCTGTGAAAGCAATTTTGTATCTTCAACTGTTATTTCAAAATTCTCTATTTGTTGAACTTCCAACCTTGGTCCCTCAGGTATTTGCCCATCAGGCTCTTCCACAAAAACACTGAAGAAGTATATCTGACAATATACCTGCCTTTTCTTTGTCTTTCTCTGTTTTTATAGAATTAGGATTATTCTGATTATAATATAGATCACCTACTGCCGTTTTTATTTTTGTCCTTTTATTTATATAGTTCCATATAACCTTTGGCTTATATTTAGATTGTTTGGCTAATTCCTCTTCATATTTTCTCTTTAACTTTCGAGTTCTCATCCTCACAATATTTCGAACTGTCCGATAAGCCTGCTGTTATTCTGGTTTTTTACTTCGTAGTGCTTTCCTGCCAAGATTATTTTTTTTCCTTTATTTTTGTTATTGTAAAATCGTCTAATGTAAAAAAAGTATTTTTATTATTATTGCTGTTATTATAGGGCCTAATTTTAACAATAGGTACAAATTTCTCCTCTATTTCCTTAAGTTTAGACTTTATAAGTACCCATTTATTATTTAAATCATAATTAGATGGATGTGATATCCAATCAAACTTCTCCAATTCCCTACGTGCTTCATCATAGTTGGCCTTATTATAGTTCCTTCTTATGGGTACTGTTGTAAACTTCTTCCTTCTTCAGTGTAGAAAAACTCAGAAGCGAAAACCAGGAGACTTATTTAAGCAGGATTCTTTATTTGCTGTAGTCTGCTTGGTCCAAAATCTTACCCAAGTCAAGTCAAGTCTAAAAACACAGTGTTTTATTAGAACACTGGTGAGAGTTTCAGTAATCTGCCCGACTGTATCACCCATCTTAATGGCCAGGAAGTGCATATAGACAAAAGCTAATGTCCGACACCTGAATTGCTTGACTTACAATAGAGAGATCAGGACTGGCAATGAATCTCTTACTGATAATTCTGATATCATCATGTATACTTCAAATGCTAAATTCAGTGTACTAAACTTTCTCAGTGTATATACTATTGTATTGGAACCTAAAAACATTTAATACATTTGTAACATTACAGTACATTATTTAACATTTGTGTATAGCAATTTACCTTAACCAACAAGAGACAATGATCACTTTTGCCTAAAGGGCTTAGAAATTTGAATATCCTCTATCATGTCTTCCTCCTTTGTTACAATAAGATCCAATACATGTGGTGTATCACCACCTCGCCACCTTGTTGGTTCTAAAACATGTTGGAACGACCATGAGTTTTGAATACAATCCAAAAACCTGTTATCTAGTGATATGGGGTTATTTCCCTTCACTTCTAATAATCTCCCGTCTATATTTGGCAAATTAAAAGCCCCCATAATTAGTTTATATATTATTTTGACACTTCTTCTAATAAAACCAAAAGGTTATCATTGTTGCTCTCTGTTCCACTGTCTGACCTATAAATTAATCCAATAATCACATTCTCGTTATTGTTACCTTTAATCTTAACAAAAATACTTTCCTGGAAATCCGAAACGGTTACCATTTCTTTTGCTTCTAGAGTTTTATGTACATAAAGCAGTAAGCCTCTACCTATATCGTTCTCTATATTCCTTGAAAACATATTATAATCCTTATAATCATCCAGGTTAAATTCCGTTGTAATCATCTGTTGCTTATGAGTCTTTGATTTAACTTCTGTAATTCCTATTATATGAATAAACAGGAGTAATCTCAAACGAACCGCAAGTTCAGGCAGTTTGTTATGAAGTTGATCTGCATTGGTGTATAAACATAATATGTTGGGCGGAGATTTACATTCCTGTGTTACCTGGTCAGAGACGGGATCAGGTTGCTTAAGTCACTCAGTCTTAAGGTGATGATAGACAGGGCAACTTTTTGAGCAATGTTGCTGGGCAATGTTGCCGTCAACGGTCAACCAGATGAGACACAGGGCCCACGACCGATCAAAATTATCCAGATAGAAATGTATTGCCCATTTTCAATGGGAAAGTGCCCAAGCAACAATCGCTCGGCAAGATTGCCCAGCAACATTGCTCAAAAGGTTGCCCTGTGTATCATCACCTTTAGAGAATCTCACCACTCTTCTTGCCCAGGGAGGTCCACGGACTATGAAGGTGTATTCTCCTGATGGCTTCCACTGTTTTTCCTTTGCTTCTTCGTATAGCTCCTTTTCCTTTTCTCTCTCAGTCTTTGTCAGATCATTTGCAAGTCTCACGTTTCTGTGCTTGTCCGTTTGGTGCAGCGCAGAGATCTTCCTGAACAGGCTGGTCTTTAACTCCATACTTTGCAGAGTAACCAGAATAGGTCTCCCCAGTTTCACAGGATCATCTGCACCCTTACTCCTGCTGTATTTCCCAAGCCGGGCAACTCTCACGAAGGAATCCGCAATTTGAATGACTTCTCTCAAGATGTATAGAAATCTTGCCTCGTGCCTTTTCACAGTAGACACAGTACTTTACTGTTTTTTGTTCCAAATACGATTGCCTTCAGGATTTCACTGACTTGTTTTGATTGTCATTTTTCTTGGACTTCTTTGCTTTGCCTTCTCAACCTCATTAACTGAATGAAACATTGTGTCTTTTATAGTCTTTCGAACGGTCTTTTCATACTCTGATTCTTCTGAATCGAGATCATCATCATCTGTAGACTCCTCCGCTGAAGAAATAAAATCACTGCTCTCATCAGTCGAAACAAAAACAAAGCCAAAACACTTTCATTACACAGAAGAATGAAATATCTAATAGATGCAGATGAGGGTGTGTAAATGAGAGAATTTTAAGGCGTTCAATTCGAATGTTACGTCCTTAGGGACGTTTAGAGTTTTTCTGGGTGTGTTTTGTTTCTCTTTTCGGTTCCTTTTGTCTCTCCTCTAGGGGCGTAATTTGTGGGGGGGATGGGGGGGATATAACCCCCCCAATATTTAAATCTATGCATTACAACCCCCCCCATTATTTATACGATGATCACAATATCAGGAGGCATACCCAAACTTCAACCCCCCCAATGTTCAAACCAAATCTACGCCCTTGCTCTCCTCTCACTTTCCCTTCAGCTCTGCAAAATATTTTGAATTTTTTAGAGAATTAGGCATATCGGTCCTACCCACATACATTGGAATAAAATAAATGGATAAAAATGGTCTCATTTTACAGAAAACACTCTAAATTTTAACACAGTGGTGGAATATTGCATATATTTTGTTGTATTTATTCACTATTTTATGATAAACACATGTAAAAAGTCATATTATGATATTTGTTAATTATTTTTTTTATTTGAGAGTCTGTGATTTATGACCTGTTTGGTGTATTTCCCTGTGGAATGTTTCTTTTGAATCCTCTATGTGGCAGTGAATAGTAAAAATAAAATCTTTCTATCACCTTCTTAAAGGGGTCATATAATGACATTTTTCTACAAGTTAATATGAATCTTTAGGGTCTAAATGAAAACTTTGTAATATATTTTTATTAAAAATGATCATTAGTATTGTAAGAAAACAAATTTTACATGGTCAAAAACAGCTCTGTTTTCAGCACACTGTTTCAGTGCATATGCCTTTAAATGATAATGAGCTTTGCTCACTCCGCCCCTCTGTTCTGTGGGGCGTTTTGACACAATGCACAATGGCTTGACAACAGTTGAGGGTATATTTTGCAACAAGAATGGCAGCGGGAGTCTCTGAGGACACATCTGTGCAACAGTATCAATCTGAACCGGGGTCGGACCCGGAACAAGATGACGGCCCGAAGAAGTTCGACAATCAAGGCTCGAACAGGAAGTTTCTGAATGGTTGGTTAAAGGGTAACTCAACCCCTGGTCAGAGCCTGACTCCACCCACTGGCAATATTTGAAAAATGCTGGAAAAGTGGGCAGAGCCCAGCGGAGGGGGGCATGCACCTGAGATGCATCTCTTTGTATGGAACCTGCCTATGTCACCTGCAACCGCTACGTCACGAACCACTGCAACCACCAATAGGAAAATTCAACTGCAGTAGCCACCGTTCAATTTGAGGGCAGCACTCAGACGTTTTTAAACCATATATAGTAGAATTAAAACACTTTAAACCCAAATGTCAAAAAATTTACTGGAATCAATGAACAGCATTTATGAAGCACCATTCTTACAGATCATTAACTAAAAAAAGTTGTTTTAGTGTTTAGTTACCCTTTAATGTAATTTCACTTTGATCTATTTTTGTAACTTATGTACTGGCAGGGTAACTTAGACTAGTGAGATACAGACGCTATGTGTTTACTGATGTATAGGTTAGTTTGTGTCAGTGCTGAAACATTAACCATAACACTTTGTTCATTATAAACGTGGGATTATGAATTTTATTGAGAACGTCCTAACGTTACACTGAAAACATGCCGTAATATACCCTGGGTGTAAACATTAGCCGCATTCATCGCGAAGCGTGCAAGCGATTTGCAAATGTGGCAGATGGAATATAATTAACAGGGCTTACGCCCAGACAACCCTGCCGACTACGCCAAATGTGGCAGATGGAATATAATTAACAGGGCTTACGCCCAGACAATTCGCAGACTACACCACAATGGGACTCGCACCCAAATAATTTATTACTTTGTTCTACCAAGGCATTCAAGTTCATTGATTGATTTAGCCAGAGACAGTGGTCCAATACAAAAATTAAAGTTTATTTTTTACATCAATGAACACACAATAAGTTCGCTCCACAAAAAAAAAAAAAAAATTGGATTTCCCAACACACAAGGGAACGTTTCACAGCAAACAAAAAGCACTACACACTAAATCAATCAATAAGACACGCACCACCTTCACTCCTATACACAGGGAATCGTACTGAAGCTCGCCAGTTGGAGACTAATAACTCTAGCAATGAGCATCCATGGGAAACACCCCAATCACACATGCCGGGTTCACACCCATCTCAAAGAATTTAACCACACTGGTGAACACGCAACCACTGCATACATCAAGGGACTCACCACCGCTTGAGCACTGCTCCCACTGGCAGCTCTCAGCACCTAGACAGAAGGAAGACACATGAGAGTTACTTCCATGGTCTCCCGTCAGTGTGGATAACTCAAGAAAACAAAAACAGAATTAAACAAAAACAATCATAACAAATGGGCCAATCCCCTTGGACATCAGCAGAGGGGAAAAGGCCTCCAGGCAACGGCGTAAATAAAATAAATAAACACACAAACAACTTTAACCTATAAAAAGAAGAAAACAAAAGAAGTGATGCCAATACATTGAACACGTTCTACAACATTACTCCGATATTCACAACAAAGGGAGAGATGAGAAATCCAACTAAGTCAGGCAAGCAACGGTGGAACAGGTCAGCCACTCGCTAACTGGGACTAGCCACGAGTCCTACAATCATTGAGCTCGTGGGACAGAGCAGCCGAAAACGACGAAGAAAGCCCGTAGGCAACACATAACAGGAAATAGATTTAAGCAAAGCAGCAGATGTTCAGTGCCGATGTCGCCAACTGGCGGCTGCACCCCGGCTAGATAGCACTCCCTGAAATACACAGAATGTGCAGTCAAATACCCATGATTAACAGCGTTGATTCGCGCCCCCCGGTTTTACTTGCCAACAACAGGGCGCACTCTCAGCCAGAAAAAAGGCTACTGCAGCACCGGGGATTCTACAACAATAAACATTCCCTATGAGCCCAAGTTATGGAGTCAACCGAGTGGAAAGAGCAATGGAGATAGTCATACCTGCAGCACTACGATAGAATGGATGACCAAGGCAGACATCAGATCGCTAGACCGGTAAACAAGAAAGTTGCGTGCCGGTGACGTCACTCTTCAAAAGAAAAGTCCTGATTTATAAGGGTGCTTGTCCATCGCGAGTGGCGGACTGTTAACTGCCCATAGCCATTCAGAACACAGCAAATTATATACCACTTGGGGAGGTATGAACCAGACAGCTGCATCCTGCTACACAAAGATTAATATTTAAAGGTTAATAAAACATACACTCATTTCTTCTGGAGGTGCAGCAGGAACACGAATAGTTGGTACCGATACTGTTTTCAGGACCAGCTTCTTAGCAAAACCAGATTTACACTGATGCTCGTTTATAAAGCAGTCTGGTGAGAAATGATTAGCACAAACATAAAAGCATTTACGTAGATCGTTGGGAATATTCCCTTCAAAAATAAAACTCAGCCACTGTGTCTTCAGCGGTTCGAGTTTAGGAACACCAAAATGACTGCTGTGTTCGTTAATACAGCCAAGAACAGAACACCACAATCGCTTAGACGCCATTCTGCTCCAGTGTATCAACAATGGCGGACTACGATGACAGCTCGCTCAGGGCGGGTCTGTGTTGAAACGCTGCTGTCAATTATCAATCGTGGGTGGGGCGTCCATTTTATTGACGTCACAAAAACGAACGGCTCAATTTGATGCAAGGGAAAACATATAAGGAGATTAAAACAAAAACACTGGATGGATTATTATCATTATATGATGGTTGTGTACAGGCCCTGCCAACACACATTTCAGTACAATCAACTTGTAAAACGGCATGTACCATTATATGACCCCTTTAACAAAAGTTATTGAGCTTTAATTGAAGGGAGGCAATGTCTTCTCTGAAGTATCCACATTTACTCCATAAACCCAAATTATTCAAAGTGCAAAAACAGGCTTATTATCTGTAAAATACAATTTATCCTTGTTACTCTTAACAAGAGAATAAACACTTTATCACCTAACTTAACCCATGTCATGTAATATATTAGCAAAATGAGTGAGGTATGAGAAAGTAGCAGTTCTTGTATTTTATTATACACAAAGATAAACTCCAAGAAAATAAATAAATTAAATGTTTTAGAGAAAAATGTGCAAAAAACACAATATACAAATCTAAGATATAAAGTAATTATACTTTACATTGAGTAAATATAAAAATTCAACATGTTACTATAGAAGAAAGACAAACAAGCCAGACTTGTAGTTTTTGTTTGTTGCAACCGTTGACGAAACAGCACACCAAGACATTATCTCTCTCTAAAATCCTTCTGGCTGAGAGGACTTTTGTTCTGAGATTTGCAGAGCTGCTGGTAAAGAATGAAACTGTTTACCACTGCAATGTCAACAAAATGAAAAAAAAAAGTCTGTTTTGTGCAGGACATTATAAAACCCAATGAGGGCTTCTGACAGGTCCACACCTCCCATATGTTTATTATAATCTTTCACTATCGCTGGAATCGGGACTCTGTGCCTTTCCCATACACCCTCGGGATTCTTGACACGCCTGAGGACCTGATCACCGTCATATGCCTTGTGCATTGTGGAACACATTGTCACCTCTCGCGTGTCCATCCACTTTACAAAGAGAAGCTTCCCGTGTCGGAGCCATCGAATGGTTCCCCTTTGGGCTCTGCGGCTGATGTCCTTTGCCTTGGTTTTGGGGAAGCCCCGCCGGTTGGTGCGTATTGTGCCACACGCCAGAGTCTTCTTATGCTGCGTTCACTCCGGACGCGAATAGCGTGTCAGGCGCGAGTGATTTCAATGTTAAGTCAATGCAAAGACGCGTTACGCGTGTAAAAAATTCCTGCGCCGCGAATGAGGCGTGGAGCGCGGCGCGGTAGATGCGAATACGCCTCATTCGCGCGTCAAGTTCGCGCGAATGGCGCAAATTGAGTATCTGGCGCGTTACGCGCGAATGGTGCATTTTGTGCATTCACGCGTTTGACGCGAATTCGTGTCTGCCGCCCGAGTTGAAAAATCTGAACTTTGGCGTCAATTCGTGCCGCGTTAACCAATCAGGAGCCTAGCTGCCTGCTGTCACTCAGGAGGTAAAGTGACGTAAACTCCCGCTCGGAATCTTTCATTCCAAAATCACTGACAGCTATGGAGGAAAAATTAATTCTTGCTGTAAGCAGTCACCCAGAATTGTACGATTCCACTTCATATTTTTACAGAGACAGGTACAAAAAGGACCTTTATTTTGTTTTATTCCATATCTAAATCTAGATTATATGAAACATTATTATTGTAATGTAAAGACAACCAACATTAGTGTCTGGACAGTGTTGAATAAGGAAAAAAACACAGGACAGGTTAATTAATTTTGGAGGCTGGCTGCATTTATCATCAAAACGCTCCGATGCGGAACAACAGGTCATCAAACTGGGCGCGGGACAAGCGGAAGTACCGCTGAAAGCGGCCGTCATCCAGGCGCAGCTCCTAGAGCAAATGATGAAATTCGTCGAACTGGGAACGCCTCCGGAGGGTCTGGTGGACCCAAGTACGGCGACGACGACCCATACGCCGCTGTTCTGCTCTCCAGAGCAAATACAGAGCGATGACTCTCTCCACGAAATCAACGCCTCCGGAGTTTCATCGGATTGCGCCTCCGACGCGCGTCACGATCGTCACGCTCTTGACGCGCGAATGGATTCAAAGTGGTCAAGCGTATAACTAGACGTGGTAGGCGTGAATTTGACGCGCTATTCGCGTCCGGTGTCAACGCAGCATTAGAGAGCAAGTCTATAAAAAGGCATGGGCTCGTGTAGAAATTGACCATAAAAAGCTGGTAACCTTTGCCGAGAAGTGACAGATCCAAGAGCTGCATGACAGAATAATAACTGAGCCATTTTCCAGTGGCGGGGAAGATTTGCCTTCATAGATGAAGAAGTTCCATGTGTGACCAAAGGCAGAATGAGCCAGCACGTATAGTTTGTAGCCCCACTTGGTCGGCTTGTCTTTCATGTACTGCTTGATGCCGATTCGTGCCCTTGAAGCCACCATCCTCTCTTCCACTGCTAGCTGTCTGTCTGGATGGAAATATGTTTTGCATGCCGAGACGATGTCGTTGTACAGGGTCATTGTACTTGATCTTGAAGTACAGGCTTCAGTTCCCTTTTTTCTCGAGTTGTCTCGATCATCCTCAGGATCGCAAAGATGTATATTCCAAGAAATGGCCTGAAAACTGGACCTGGACATGACCGATTTTGGGAAGGGTAAGCAGTAAATTTCTTTACCAGACCAGTAATCGATGTTTTTTGCACCGAGGAGCCCCATGTAGATGACAAATGCCATGTATGAATACAGTTCATGTGCATCCAAGGGCAACCAAAGGAAAAGTTTTCCAGCCTCCGACCTCATATGTGCAAAGGTGTTGGTGTTCTTCACAATGGTTTCCACCACAGAGCCTGTGAAGAAGAGCTGGAAGAGCTGCAAAGGGGAATATATCGTGTCCATTACAAGCTGTGCTTCTGGGTTTCTTTTTGGAAGGAAATTTGGTAGCGCTGGAACCTCATCCTCCACACTGCAGTCATTCCACCTTTCTGTCCCACCATCCTCGGACATCGCACTTGCTGACCTTTTCGTACCCCGTACAGAATGAGCCCTCCCTCTGTTTTGCTTGCTGGGAGTTCATCCTCCCAACATAGGATGGTGATTGGAGGTGGAGGTGTGAGGTGGGCAAACAACCTCCTTGCAGGTGGTGCATGGCAGATCTGGCTACCACTCATCATCACTGTCCAGATTGCAAAACAAAACAAATATATGAATCCAAATTGCGATTAAGAAATGCACGCTAATATTACACGGACAAAAATAATTCACATATGCACATAACAGATACAAGAATATAATTTGCATATCGACATAAGATACACGAATAAATTTTTTCACAAATAAAGGAGCACAACTCATGCATGCACCGATTCAAATATGAATGTAACAGAAACATGTAGAATGCATTTAATGTTTAGATAATAAAATATGTATGTATATATATATATATATATATATATATATATAGTGTATATACTGTATATGCATGCGGTAGTTCGAATAAGCTTGGGAGCATTTGCTTTTTGACGCACATGTGTACACATGCACGCTTCAATGCAATTGATAAACAAATATGTGCACACATGCATCCATCAATGCAAGTGATGCATCAATGCAAGTGATACATGTGTAAAATAATGTTACATGCAGATTTGTATTTTTGCAGGCATTTTTTTCATCAGTTGCATTGATGCATGACACGTGCATGTATCAATGCAACTGATGAACAACAAGTGCACACATGCATGCAATCAATGCAATTGATGAAGAACATGTGCAAAACAACAAACAGCGCATGTGGGCGCCAAACAGCACAAAAAGCTTAGCAAAAGCTCCCAAGCATATTTGAACTATGGCATGAATATATGCTTGGGTTGTGCTCATTTATTATTACATGTATATGTATTTGGGTGCAAAAATAATCTCAAATATACATGCACAAACATGCACAAACACGTACAGTGGGTACCCAACCAGAATAATACTTTTACCGCCGCCGTTCCGCCGGCTCCGGCTCATTCAGAGCGATTGAAAGCTGGTAGCAGATTAATTTAAGTGAAACGTAGTTAAAATAATTAAAAATCACAATACTGAAATTAAATTGAATAAATAATGAAAACTTAAAACATTGCAATAGAAACATATTTAGGCTACATCAATGAGGCTTTGCAAGAGCATAAGATGTTGACTGAACAGCGTTCAGACGGTAGCTCTGTGGTCAACGCAACGACATGAGCCACACGGAGCTTCAAGCGACCCGAGATCGAATCTCATTAGCGTACATGCTGTTAACCGATGTTGGCCGACAGCGTTAACATTTTACCGTTCTCGATGCTTAAATAGGTTAGCGAGTTTATTAACTGTTTATTTATTTAAAGTCAAGCGTTTTGTTTAATTATCAATGGCACATTACAACCTAAATTTGCTACATTCCTGTAGACCCGCTACACAGACTACAAAACTGATAAAGGAAGATTGTCAGCCGATCGCGTCAGAAAATGAAGATGAAGAAGCTTGTCTTTAGTCTGCTAAATTATTGTGTAATGTAAAAAGACACTAAAATAACTGAAGTTTGAAACCCCATCGAACAATTCAAGGTTTAAAAAAAGTGTCGGGACAGTTTTTTAAAATTTAAAACAGGGTTGCATCGAGTTTAGAGTTTATTTCCTTCGCGATGCAAATAAAGAAAAACAGAATCTTATTCTTGCGACATTTTAAATTTGTATTGCAAAAGAAATTACAGCTAAATGAAACGATTGAAACAGTACAAAACGAAAATAGTCCAAAGCAACATAAATTAAGAACATGCATTTTCCTTTGTCTCTCTCTGGATCTCTTTTTAGCAAGTTTATTTAGTCTCCCTCACTGCGCGCGCCGGGTCTCTCTCGAAATTACACATTTCAGGGTAAAAACACATCATACAGCTGATAATACTGTATGTCACTGCGTTTCATCCATACACATGAAAAAAAAAACCTAAACAAATTATTTTGCCTCTGTTGCTTCAAAGAAACAGCATGCCTTGTTGAATTCACCTTACAATAAAACGAGGTTGATCGCAAATTAAATATTAACACCTATTGTCCTGCACACACGCACTGAACTGTCCCTGCAACCACCCACAGGGTAGAGTTCTCAACGGGCCTGAAAATTACAACCCGACCCGACCCGGCCCGAGGCTTTTAAAGCCCGGACCCGATGTAACCCAACACATCAACATGAATTATCTGCCCGAACCCGGCCCGTGGACGATTTTATTTATTTTTTCATACACGTATTATCATGACCAGCAGACGGGAATTCAAATCAACCTTTAATGTTCATGTCTTTTAACAATAGCCTACAAACAATACAAACAACTGAAACAAACTTTAAATATATAAATAGGCTATATAGGCTACTAAATATGCCTCAAATAAAAATCTTCTGGACGACCCTGTTTTTTTGCTGTCATATTTCATCAGCACCTTGCATTTTGAGCATTGCACATAACCTGTAGAATTTCCATCAGAATCCAGCACCACTCCAAACACTTTCCAGACCTCTGATTTTCCCACTCCTGTAGTAGCGACGGTGAATTCACCTGCGGCAAGTTTACTTTTCACCAACTCCATCTTCTTCTCCAGGCTAAAGGCGTGCACGAGTGGCGTCAGGTCTGCCCCGCGATGCACGTTGCAAGCAGTAGCCAGACTTTCTTTACGGTGAACAGCAGCGATGATTAATAAATTTTTTTTTTTTTTTTTTTTTTCAGTGAACGGAAAAGATTTGCCCGAGGTCCGACCCGACCCAAGTCATTTGCTCCACAGGCTATCTGAGTTTGAGACTGACTTAAAACAAAGAGAAGTCGCAATTCACACTTAAATCGCTATTCTAGACATTAGTATGGTGGCCGAGAGAGCTCAACGTGCTGCAACTTAAGAAAACGCATGTAAATAGTAAAAAACGCATGCAAATAGAAAAAAACCCACATGCAAGTAGAAAAAAACACATGCAAATAGAAAAAAACCCCTGCAAGTTAAGAAAACATCTTCATCAGTTTCACAACACAACAAAAAGACAGAAACACCCTGCAAAAGTTCACAACACAACCAAATACAGAAACGCGCTGCAAATAACATAGACCACAACGGAAATGTTTCGAGGGGAACCAAATAAGTGACGAACTATTGTCTCTTTTGTTTTGTGGTGCAAACGAGCCCCATTCAGTCTCAGTCTCCCCTGCACACATTCACACCTCTCCGGCCTGGTTATGGCTCTAAATATGTTTTTCTGTTGTCTTCATTATAATTACTAACAATTGGCTATTCACACTGTTTCAATCCCTAATTTCTTTTTTCAAAGTTCTCACTTCACATTTGAAACTGTATCAAATGACCTTCTTGAAAAAAGAAACATTTCAGTAAGCATTCCTATTTAGAAAAAAATCATAAAAACAACAGCTAGGTGGCAGGTGCATCTGAGGGCTAGCTACCATGTTAGCTTAGCACACCATCAATACACAACAATTTATGAGATTAAAACCATGTTTGTTCTCCAAACTTACTTTATAACGCAAGTCGAGTGTTTTAAATAACCTTCTGTGATCTGATTTGGCTTCAGATAAAAAAATCGGACAGAAAATATATTATTTTATAGTATTCTGCACAATGATAAAGTCTATATCGATTAGCATTACATTATAAATATAATCTATTATTATGAAAATACCTGACATGGCTCGAAGACAGGGACGTGCAGTCAGGGTAGGCAGGGTAGGCAGTGCCTCACCAAAGGAAATGTTGACATTACATTTATTAATTCCAAGAGCTTTATTAATTCACCACATTATTAATTGCATTTATTTTATTCCAAATATTAATTTTTGTAACACAATTTTTCAGGAATACACATATAATATACTCCTTTTGCCATTGTTTGCTCCTAAAAATCATTGTTTCATGCAGAAAATTCAAGGCCATGGCCATTGAGGCAGAGGTTAGCAGTGCCTCTTTGGTCCATTGAACGTAGTTTACGTAGATTTGCGCATGCGCAGTCAGTTCTCGTGCTGTCTTGAATTATCAACATTGAGGCAGAGACCGAGCGTGCTTCATGTCACGTGATCCACTCGCTCTCACTCACTCCGCGCTTCAAGCTACTTAGCATCTAGTGGCGCCTAGCGTTGGAAGCGTCCTATGAAGAAAAAGAGCTGTGGTCGCTAACGGGAAAGTCCATGCGTCTATCCCCCTGGACAAAGATGTCAATTACTTTGTTGTAAAAGTCCTCTTTGTTGGGTGTATTTCTCAATTTCACGAGTCTCTCCTTTTCAATGGAAATAAGAGCCAGGAGGAAAGTCTGTTCTGCTCCATTCACGTCAGAGGCGCCCGCGCCATTGGATGTGCAGTTGCTGCAGCACAGTCTGTGGTTGTATTTTTGCAAGCTTCAGACAACCACAGGGCTGGCACAGTGTTTGTCGAGTTAGATGTGACCACGGAGGAGAAAACAATACCGTTTGTTTGTTTATGAACATTTATCGTGGGTCTGAAAGAGGAAGTGCCATCCGTGGTAGAAGTGTCCACAACCAGAGGATCGAGAGACTTTGGGGAGATCTTTGGCGGGGTATGACTAATGTGTACCACCAGCTTTTCTCCTTTCTTGAGAGTGATGAAGTCTTTGACTGTAACAACGAGCTACACATGTGGGCACTGCATTATGTGTACCTTCCACGGATTAACCGGGACTTGGAGGTTTTCAGGGAACAGTGGATCAATCATGGCTTGCACACTGCTGGTCACCACACACCATATCAGATGTTTGTCAGAGGATGTCTTCAGAGGCTAACATCTTCACTCACTGCCATGGCAGAGATTTTTGGACCCAGCACTGCTCAAGATGCTGCAATTCCTGCTGTGGATTGGCAGGAAGTTGTAACAGTTCCTGCTAACCAATTCAGTCCAACCCAGGCACAGATGCAACAACTGCAGGATGTGGACATTCTTGCAGGACATGTTGGTAGTCCGGCTATTGATGCACTTCAAACTGCAATTAATATTCTGCAACAGCAGATTGCTTTCGATTTGGTTCTATTGTAATTTGAAAAAAACAAACAAACCTGTACATGTTAAGGGGTTGTTGACTGATTTTATTTGGTGCTAAATGAGGTGAAGACTTCATAACAGCCTTATAACATAGACAGTATTTATTTATATTTGAAACCTGGTAAGATGCATCACATTTGTGGAAAATAAATTGGATAATAGATATAATTAATTGATTCCAGGTTTAAATTGGTCATGTTACCATTGCTCACGTTTAAGAAAAGAAATAAAAGCATATGTGTACTTGTACATATACTCTACTTATGAAACTATACAGTAGAAAATATAAATGAGTATTGCACCGTTTAATTTATTTGATTTATATTATTGTACTATTAAAGCACTGTATGTTTAAAGATATAAAGGATATTGAGCTATATATAAGATATAAGGATATTAAGCTGCTGACAAGTCTGAAGTAAGTACAAATTGCCAAGACTATTAGTTCAGAAACTATTAGTTCAGAATATCTGACACTGAGGGAAGACTTTAAATTATGACCTGGAATGGTTTCCTGAGGCTGCAAGAACATCCAGAATGGTTTCCTGTGGCTGTAATACAGAAACAACTTCAGTCAGAGTAATAACTTGTCTTTAGTAACCACTGTGTTTTCAATTTGGAAACCATTTAAAACAGTGAACTTGTCAGATCATATTTTTTCCAAACTTCAATGAGTTTCTTTCTTGTGTGGAACTTCCATAGAATGGAAAACAATACTATGGAAGTCAATGGGGACCCGCAATGTTTGGTTACCAATATTCTTCAAATATTAGTAACCAAACATTGTAAGAGGCTCATGTATGTTTGAAACAACATGAGGGTGATTAAATGAAGACAGAATTTAATTTTTTGGGTGAACTACACCTTTCAGATAGGACGTTTCTGTAATTTGGTCCCTGTGAAGCAAGGTTATGTTGTTTAACAGGTATTCATTACAATTGCATTGATCAAGAACCACATCTGCACACTTTTCCCCAATCAAATGTTAGCTTTTAATATTAGAAAACTTGAGGTGTGGTGAATGGTGTTACAGATAAAATCCTAGTAGCTTTCCGGTTGCTTTCCATTTGTTGACCTGTTCTGTTCCTCCCTAAAAGTAAAAGAAAAGACATCAATAAGATAGTGTGGTGAGCAGGACGAGGCCAAGAGATGCAAGACCGGTGCGTCGCGCAGGTGACGCTCATTATTACTCACGCCACTGGTCTCGTGCAGTTCTCTCACGTCCCTCGGCCTCGTCCTGCTCACCACACATAGTAAAACAGTATTTTCATAGTGGGTAATTTAATAATAAAGTCATATTATATTATCTTTTAGAACTTTTTATTAATTTCTTTATTTAAATTAATTTTTATTTTACCTTTATTTTACCAGGAAGTCTCATTGAGATCAAAAATAGTATTTTTAATGTTAAAAGGTATGTTAACGAACATAAAAAAAATAGGTAAAGCATCATTGGTTCATTCTAGACGATGGGCCGAACGCATTTTTCGTGTTGTTGATCGATCTCCATCGATAGAGTATACGTTTCTTTTATGTACGATATTAAGTCATTATATGTAGTCAAATAAAATTTGTTGGCAATTCTGGTTTGATCATATATTTTCACATACGTATGTTTTGTTTGTCAATCTTCCTAGGAAAATCGCGGGATAGCTCTAGTAGCTAAACCAATCGGATTGTAGTTTTTAACGTCATTAAAAATACTAACCAATCGCAGATGGCCAGACTAGGACCCTGAAATGGGCGGGAGTGACATAGCCGTAATGTTACAGTATATTGTAGGCCTATATTTACATATCTAACATAAATAAGACACTTTATCTTGGATATGGAGTGTTGTGTCCATGTTACTAGCTGTACATCAACAAACATCATACCGTATTCTCTAACAAGTTGGATCAAGTTTGTACAATGTTCTTTAGAGTGGGTGAATTTAAACAAAAAAGAAAGCCAAATCGCCCAAAAAGCAGTGGAAAAGTATAAAATCACAGAAGGCCACATTCCAGATGTGCCAATTCTAGTTGGCTATCATAGAGAATACTACATGCAGTATGCTAACAAAAGAAATATTGAGAGAGCCAGCAAGAAGAAAGAAAAGACAGTACAGGAAGTTGAAGGTTTGTAAGGCAGCTTTATAGTGGTTAAGTGTAGTTGTTTGACCTCATACGTTTGGATAAATCATGGTATAAATGCTTAAATCCTTTTTAACCCCAAACATAAATTATTGATATCTACTTCTCTGAAATAGTGGACAAACATATAGATATAATTATATAATGTGATTGAATATACAGGTCCTTCTCAAAAAATTAGCATATTGTGATAAAGTTCATTATTTTCCATAATGTAATGATAAAAATTAAACTTTCATATATTTTAGATTCATTGCACACCAACTGAAATATTTCAGGTCTTTTATTGTTTTAATACTGATGATTTTGGCATACAGCTCATGAAAACCCCAAATTCCTATCTCAAAAAATTAGCATATCATGAAAAGGGTCTCTAAACGAGCTATTAACCTAATCATCTGAATCAACTAATTAACTCTAAACACCTGCAAAAGATTCCTGAGGCTTTTAAAAACTCCCAGCCTGTTTCATTACTCAAAACCGCAATCATGGGTAAGACTGCCGACCTGACTGCTGTCCAGAAGGCCATCATTGACACCCTCAAGCAAGAGGGTAAGACACAGAAAGAAATTTCTGAACAAATAGGCTGTTCCCAGAGTGCTGTATCAAGGCACCTCAGTGGGAAGTCTGTGGGAAGGAAAAAGTGTGGCAAAAAACGCTGCACAACGAGAAGAGGTGACCGGACCCTGAGGAAGATTGTGGAGAAGGACCGATTCCAGACCTTGGGGGACCTGCGGAAGCAGTGGACTGAGTCTGGAGTAGAAACATCCAGAGCCACCGTGCACAGGCGTGTGCAGGAAATGGGCTACAGGTGCCGCATTCCCCAGGTCAAGCCACTTTTGAACCAGAAACAGCGGCAGAAGCCCCTGACCGGGGCTACAGAGAAGCAGCACTGGACTGTTGCTCAGAGGTCCAAAGTACTTTTTTCGGATGAAAGCAAATTTTGCATTTCATTCAAGGTGCCAGAGTCTGGAGGAAGACTGGGGAGAAGGAAATGCCAAAATGCCTGAAGTCCAGTGTCAAGTACCCACAGTCAGTGATGGTCTGGGGTGCCATGTCAGCTGCTGGTGTTGGTCCACTGTGTTTTATCAAGGGCAGGGTCAATGCAGCTAGCTATCAGGAGATTTTGGAGCACTTCATGCTTCCATCTGCTGAAAAGCTTTATGGAGATTAAGATTTCATTTTTCAGCACAACCTGGCACCTGCTCACTGTGCCAAAACCACTGGTAAATGGTTTACTGACCATGGTATTACTGTGCTCAATTGGCCTGCCAACTCTCCTGACCTGAACCCCATAGAGAATCTGTGGGATATTGTGAAGAGAAAGTTGAGAGACGCAAGACCCAACACTCTGGATGAGCTTAAGGCCGCTATCGAAGCATCCTGGGCCTCCATAACACCTCAGCAGTGCCACAGGCTGATTGCCTCCATGCCACGCCGCATTGAAGCAGTCATTTCTGCAAAAGTATTCCCGACCAAGTATTGAGTGCATAACTGAACATAATTATTTGAAGGTTGACTCTTTTTTGTATTAAAAACACTTCTTTTATTGGTTGGATGAAATATGCTAATTTTTTGAGATAGGAATTTTGGGTTTTCATGAGCTGTATGCCAAAATCATCAGTATTAAAACAATAAAAGACCTGAAATATTTCAGTTGGTGTGCAATGAATCTAAAATATATGAAAGTTTAATTTTTATCATGACATTATGTTTAATAACGAACTTTATCACAATATGCTAATTTTTTGAGAAGGACCTATAATAATTAAATTAATACAAGTTGAATATGTATTATCTTAGCATGACTACCTTTATAACTAAATGACAATTCAACTATTTGGTCGATATGAGACAGTAATATATATATAACGGTATAAAATTTAACATATCATATTAACAACAATAAATAGCTCTCTCCGAAACTATGCACACAAAAAATAAACCCTGCCCATGTAAACCCTGCCAGGATGTATTAAGAGAAACGCCAGACATAGCCCTGTCTTAATTGGCATTTTAGTCAAGGTAAACTAATAAAAGGCTTATATAGACACAACGACATCTAGTGGACACATTTTTCAACATCTAGCGCAGACATGCCAACCTTGAAATTATTTTTAGGTGGTGGGAACTAAAAAAAAAAACATTTTTTAATTATGATTAATAATACGCATTAGCTGAATAAACGTTAGCCAAATACAAACATATTTATAGAAAATTGTTGACAATGAATTATAGACAGGGGTCCAATAATAGCAAAGCGAATCACTTATTCTAAGTTAGACGAATCCGACATATAATGAGGGCTGTGTTAACAGTAAAACGTCCGTCATTTAACGAATTTTAAAAACACGGATGGATAAAACAAAATGCTTTGACATTTTTTCAGAAAAAACCCACAACAAAGAACAAAATATAAACTTATATATATATATAAATATTATATATATATATATATAAACTTATAAATATAACATAATATAAGTCTGTAAATTTTCAATTGTACAATTATCTTCTCTCTCTGTGTTTGTGAGAGAGCTCGCGCAGCACTGATACAACGTTACTTTTTAATCCATAAGTAACTAACATGCTAGTTTTCATACAAAATAAATATGTAACATTATTAGGTACTTTAGTTATTATTAACACATTAACGTAACACATGCAGGCTACGTTTCTCAACACTGAGAATGAATAAACGCCTGTTTGTCCAGACTTGCGCTTATCAGTAGGCTAATTAGAACTTTCGTAATCACTAAGCCATTGCGATTTTAATTTTTATTTAGACTTATTGTTCAGCATTACTTAAGCATTTTATAAATTGCATGCCTGAATGATGTTTTCCTCTTATCTGAGTGACCATGAATGACTAAGTATTTTAAGATAATCCATGCGATTGCAATAACTCCCATGTGATAATCGAATCCAGATTAAGTTAACAATACAATATTTCAACTTTCCACATCCACCTCGTTTACCCGTTTACCTTCAGGGGTCAGAAGTAGGCCTACTGTGACTACTACTGTCCTCGCTTATGAACTCAGTCAGACGGCGGAAGGGGGATCGGGCGGGATTCTTTATTGCTGCCGATTTTCATTCTCTTTTTAATGATAGGTCTTACGCACAGGACTGCCCATGAACAGAGAGGGAGGTTTTGTGCGTAGTTTACAGTGACAAATCGTACCAGCCTACTTTGAGGTCAAAATGTGGTTTCGCTACGCAAAATGTGTACAGGTTGCCAGGTCAGCGACTGAAAATGTGCCCCACCAGTCAGATGAGCAAAACATTAAAAGGGTTTTATGATGAACCGTGAAAAACAAAGGGCATTTTCATTGTTTCAGCAGAATAGATGTGTCAGGGCTTAGTCAGATCAAGATGTCATCTCACAGCAGGGCTGAGGATCTGGGATTCCCTGGGGAAACAGATTAGCAGAGTTGTAAACTCTGTAGTAAAATTATTGGTTCACGGTCTAATAAATGAGGATTTACATTTATGAGGCACTTAAAAAAAGTGTAACTAGATGAGCCCAGATTAAAATGCATACAGTAATCAAACCTTGTCAATATGAAGAATAAAAGCATACCATTAGGGCTCAGCAGTAACTTGAAGTGGTTATCCAACTTGGTATCAGCTTGTAGTTGCTTAAACTGAAAATAAGGTAGACATTTTTAGCAAATTTATGTAATGAGTAATTAATACACTAAACAAAAAGAAAAAAGCTTTATTACAGTATGTTATTTATTTAATTTGACAATTGTTTTCTGCTAACAAGTTGGAAGCATTACTACTACAATCCATGCAGTCATCACATTTTTCTGTTTTTCCCTTATCATTTCCATTACAATATATTAGATGATGAAGCCTACACCACAAATACAAATGATAATACACCAAAAGAGGTTAGAGTTCTCCGCTCAACCACAACAGAGGTTCCGGGTCATCTAAAAAGAGCACCGTATCTCCTTCCAAGGCAGTGCATAATATGCAGAAGTGATAAATATTTCCCCCAAAAACATAACCGGAAGAGAGTAAAGGAGAATCTTCAAAAATGTGAAACACTGACAGCCGGTAAGCTGCTTCTTGCAGGGATGAAAATCTGCTACTACAAATACGTGGAATGGACCTGGTTGCCTCAGAAGCAATGTATCATTTCAGATGCTACAGAAACTACACTGTATTTCTGTACAAAACAGATGAACATGACTGCACAGGAAACAGCCAGTTTCAGACTGGATACAAGCATTTCTGTACAACAGTGGTGGAGGAAAGTTTGCTAAGAAAGCGGAAGGTGCTTAAGCTATCAAAGTTGAATGCACTGTTCAAGAAATGTGTCCATGAAACAGAAGGAATTTACTTCTCCTCTTACAAATCTGGTTCCCTAAAAGTGAGACTAAAAAAGTCATATCCTTTTCTAAAGTTTCAAAAGCTATCAAGGCATGACTTTGTCTATGTTGAGGATTTGACACCACACGAAATGGTCCAAGATGAAGGTGCCACAGCTGGATCATCTTTGTCATCAGCATCTTCATCCTCATCATCAGATGAAGACGACACAAGACAAATTGAAACGGATGACACAAATGAGACCCGCCTCTTGTTCCATGCAGCCATGACACTGAAAGATGCCATAGTTGAAAAGTGTAAGGCAACACCCAAACTCATGTGGCCACCAACTGCACAACAACTTACGATGTCAGCTGCATCAAATCTGGTCCCAGATAAGCTATTCAATTTCATTGCATGGACTACAGCCATGACAACAGATCCCTCTACTGTCAATGAAAGAGTGAATGTTATTGAAGAGGAGGCTGAGAAGATTGTGTCAATTGGCCAGGATGTTATTAAGCTAATAATGAAAGGGAGATGGCTTATGCCCAAACATTGTGCATTAGCCATGGCTGTCAGACACATGACAGGATCAGCTCAGCTGATAGGCTAATTGAATAGTCTTGGGCACTGTTCCTCTAACTCACAGGTACTTGAACATGAAACAGCGTTAGCACAGCTACAAATACTACGAGGTGACACTTACATCCCCCAAAACATACAAGTACAGTTGCAAGCAACTCTAGTTTGGGACAATAATGATTTTGGAGAGGAAACGTTGTCTGGTAAGGGGACTACACACAATACAAATAGCATAATAATTCAAAAAATGATTCCATTTAATGAACCTACCCCTGACCATCAGTGTTTACAGAAAACAAGAAAGAGGTCTCTTGATCCGCCCCCTACTAACCTTGAGACATACATCAGAGGGAAGAGAACAGGCCCAGAACATTTTGGAAAAGAAGTGGAACTAAATCGAGACACCCACACCCTTACCAGGAAATCAGCACAAAAATTAGATGGTGCCTACTTCCTGATGAAGACTGCAGTCCATGGCAAAGTCCTTCCTTTCTGGACTGGTTTTAACACAGTGATCCGTGGAGATCCAATTCCACCACCAACCAACATTGGGTACCTTCCAGTGATTGATGCAAGTCCTACAGAATTGGGAACTGTAAAAACCATCCTTAAAAGATCAACAGAAATTGCAGACAGACTACAACTTCAGGAGATAGTTCTAGTCTTTGACTAAGCCATCTATGCCAAAGCTCAGGAGATACGGTGGAAGAGTGAAACATACAAGGAAAGACTTACAATTAGAATGGGGGAGTTTCACACATGTATGGCTTTCCTGTCCTGTATTGGCAAGCGATTTGGAGATGCTGGCTTACAAGACATTCTGATTGAGGCTGATGTTATTGCTGCTGGGTCTGTTGGGGGAGTTATAACAGGTCACCAATATAACAAGCATCTGAAGCCACAAGTTGATGTGTGAGGCACTACACAGGTTACGCTGGCAATCCTACCTTGAAACCCTTTCTCAAGACTGTCGTTAAGCTGCTTTAAAAGTTGCTGCTGACCTCCAAAGTGCCTTTCCTGAAGAAATATGTCAAGTAATTATTGAATCACAGGTGTTCAACACAATCCTTGAAGGCTATGACAAATTAAACAAACAACAAGAAAGCAAGACATACCAGTTTTGGAGTTCCTACATTGAAATGGTAGAGTATCTGGAGTATAAAAGCAAAGTGAAGTCATTCTTTGTGAGAGATGATGTGAGCAGGATTACAACAGGGAAGAAACAAACAATCACAGTGCATAAAGTCAAGATGCAGAAAAGGTTCCTGGAGGACACTATGAAAAACCTGCACAGAATTTTTTTGTCAGAGAACATTGGGAATATATTTTATTCCCTGTTTTGCCTTCTTAGACCTTTTTGTCTGCCCCTTCTATGTCTGACCAAGACACATGCCAGTGTAAGCTCCATGAGAATCTGAGCTTTGTGGCTGCAAGCTGAATCAGCTGAAGGTGGTTGAGACTTCAAATGTAGAGCGACTGGCTGAGATGGTATCTTGTCATTCTTCTAGCAAGGCATGTCAGTATGGGGAATGTGATTTATGCAAACAAAAGCGTGTCCCCCTCTCCAGTCAATATGATGGGATGGCAAAAGCCTCTTTTCTACAGTGGGTCACTGAACACAAGGCTTTAGAAAAAAAAGACCACATGAAGAAGAGTTCAACAGTAAAGATAACTGTCAAGAAAACTATTGAGGGTACACAGGAGACCCTTACAGATTTGCTTCACAAGAACATTCACAAGTTTAAGAAGCACCTGTTCAATATCAAACAGCAATATGCCTACAATCGTGAGCTCAAAAAAAACCTGGCAATAGATGAGGCATTGATCCACATAGATTTTTCAGAGAACTATGTCTGTAAATATGCATCAGAGATCCAAGCTGTTCACTTTGGGGCCTCACATAAGCAAGCCACTCTACACACTGGGGTAATGCATGTAGGGCAACAAGAGCCCATGTCCTTCACCACAATCTCCCCTTCTAGATACAATGGTCCTCCTGCTATCTGGAAATATCTTGATCCTGTGCTAGACCACCTTCAGGCTACTTATCCACAAGTTTCTGTCCTAAATTTTTTTAGTGATTTACCTTGTACACAGTACAAACAGAAAGGAAATTTCATGCTTTTTACTACAGAAATCCACAAAGTGGATTTAAAGCTGGTGCATGGAACTATTTTGAATCAAGTCATGGGAAAGGGGCCCCCGATGGTGTAGGAGGAGCATTAAAGAGAGCCGCAGACAGGTTGGTGGCTAAGGGCCATGACATCCAAGATGCACAGCAACTGTATGAAGTCCTCAGACAAACGAATACATCAGTGGAACTGTTTTTTGTGGAAAGCACTGATGTTGACCGTGCTGTAGAAATGATGCAGAGTCCCATAAAAGCAGTGCCCTCTTCAATGAGAATACACCAGGTCGTCACCCTTGCTCCAGGTGAGCTGATATGTCGTGATGTCAGCTGCTTTTGTCCAACAAAGAAAGACCTAAACTGTACATGCTTTAACACACAGCACTTCAGTTTTGGTCAGAACATACCAATGCCTGCACAGCCAGCAGACAATCAGGAAAATCCACAACCCATGGAAGTGGAGAAATTGGTACATCCAGATGTTGGACAGTGGTGCATACTGAAATATGATGATGACCTCTACCCAGGCATTGTCCTTGACACAGACAAAACAAGTGTTCATGTCAAGTGTATGCATCGTGTTGGACCAAACAGATTTTTTTGGCCTTCTCGTGATGACATCCACGGGTACCAATTTGATGAAGTCATTGAGATGATTCCAGCTCCACAACATGTGACATCTCGCCATGTAGAGGTTCCGAAGGAAGTTTGGGCCAGACTCTCAAGATAAAAGACACACACACACACACACACACACACACACACACACACACACACACACACACACACACACACACACGGTAGCTGAACACTGTGGTGCCTCCTTGAATAAATATGGATTAGACCTTTTATTTCTTTACATTTGTTCAGGTATTTCATGCAAATGTTCATAAAGTAAGGATTTTAAAATCCTTTTTATGTTGAGTTTTTGTGTTAACATGGCATTTTCTTTTGTAATGACCCACTGATTGTTACTTATGTTATTATGAACTTTTATCTGCTGCAGTTTTGTTTTATGTTATTATGAACTTTTATCTGCTGCAGTTTTGTTTTATGTTATTATGAACTTTTATCTGCTGCAGTTTTGTTTTATGTTATTATGAACTTTTATCTGCTGCAGTTTGTTTTATGTTATGTTATTATGAACTTTTATCTGCTGCAGTTTGGTTTATGTTATGTTATTATGAACTTTTATCTGCTGCAGTTTGTTTTATGTTATGTTATTATGAACTTTTATCTGCTGCAGTTTTGTTTTATGTTCCAGCACTGAGGAATGTTTTAGTCACTATAGTGAATTTACCTATTGTGCCCATTTGATAAAAGGTTCTGTTTGGTAATCTATTTTTGTTTTTCTTACCAAAAATATTGAAAAGTTACTAACGACCACACTGTCTGCAGTCGTTTTCTTTGTTTAAATTCTCACTGCAGTTCAGATAATTAAGTAAAAATGAAAAAAATAAATATGACTATGTCTTTATTACATGGTTGCCTAAAATAAAATAGTGTTTTGTTTGAGTCTCAAAGAGGGATTTCCGTATTAAACAATTACAAATTAAAAGTAGGCCAATGTGTCCTTTCAACCCTGTTACAGTATTCAACCCCATCACAGTATTCTCAACCCTGTTACATTAATATTTTTGGAAAATAAAATAAGGAAGACAATTAAAAATTAAAATGTGGGGTATTTAGAAATGTTATCATATGTAGTTCAAAAATTTTAAAAGTCCAAGTTGAAATATTACCGAATCCCAGGAATGACCCAGTTGTGAATGGGGTCTCCCACACTGCTTGATCCACACCCATCATTTCTCATCTTGCCTTTTAGATTTTCGGGAAGGAAAAAAATTCCACTCCCCGTCCAAACTTTTAGGATACCGGGTATCAGATTTCCACAATCCATACGCACAACGCTTCGGCATGTTTCCCTCGCTCGAAAGCTTGCCAGACCTCCCGCGCCTAATTACGGTTGCTAAGACACGATTGGCCAGTGGCAGTTTCGGGCATGGCTTAGAGAAGGGTCAGTTGTGAAACTCACCACCTATATGTAATTCTAATGATAACTGTACTCCCTACAAAGGATATTGTATTGGAGATATAAATTCAAACATTTTAGAGGCTAAAAATATGAGAAAAGAGTATGCTAGATTTCTGTAAAAAACAAAACTAGAAAAACTTGCATGCCTAAAGTTGTTGAGCCCCTGAACCACAATCAGCATTAATAAGTAAAGTAAGTATTTATCAGTAAAAACATATATGTATGCATAAATACCTTTAAGTGGAATGAATAACTTTGCTGTATGGTGTCAGTCTCATTGCTGGCAAATACCTCAAAATAGACCTATAGAGAAACAAAATGAATAAAAAAAATATATTGTTGACCACAATATCCTGTTATCATAATAGTTCAATGAATTGTTATAACTACAAGCAATGTAACATTATATGTGTAGTCTACCTCATTTAGCTGATTATTTACCTATAGTCTTTTTCTCACTGAAACAGCCTGGGGTAATTTAAAAATGTTTAAACCTTAAATATTTCAGTAAAAAGCCAAGAGTGTTATAATACTGTAATATTACATATATTTGTTAATATAATTTTAATAAACATAATATATTGAACAACTTAAATTATACACAATTTATCATTATTTTAAGAATAATTGAGAAAAATATATGTACAGAATAGTTATTACAGATATTAGATAAAAAACAAAATAGTTACCTAAACTATATATCAAAACTGTAATTAATTTTGATTGACACAAACTGCACTGTAATTAATTTAGATTGACACAAAAAAAAATCAACAATTAAATAACAGATGATCTTCTGCCACTGCCACCCTCTCGGGTCTGGAGCCATTTTTTTACTGCCTCTGAAAAGTCTGCCTTGGAAGCCTCTTTACATTGGGCTGTACTTCTCAATGCACCTGAAACATTATGGAACAAATAACTGACATGCAGGGAACATAGATGCACCGTAATGAACTTGTATATCTTACAGGGCATTTTCAAACATGGCTAATTTCGAGCATTTTCTTAAAAAAAATTGGTATTATTTTTTTTTTAATAAAAGTGTATATTATGAGCTGTGCCTCCAAATGTGCAGAAAAAATTGTCGTGCCCAATCTAAGGACCACCCATTGGCCCAACGAAGGACTCCAATGGCGTTTTTTTTTTTTTTTTTAATATGTAATTTTGGTGATCAAAGATGAGTCTTAAGAGATAAAATTGACTACATGGGACTTTCCTAAATAATTTGACAAAACTGTTAAACAAAGATAGTGTGAAAAGCTCTCTTAGCGACTCTAGAATCTATTACTTACGGAACATTATCGTCGAGAGATTTGAGGCCTCGGAGCTCCTCTTCTGTCCAGGTCCTGCACAGTTAAATGATGAAGCCAGTTTGTTGGTTAAAATGTGGTTCAACATTTTCCTTACAGTGTCTTCCAATTTATGGCCACCCAGAAGTGACAGCTGGCAAATCTAAAACAAGGAGATCAGTGTTCACATTAATGCCCGACTAATGCACACAAAAAGACATTTTCTATTAACCTTTCTAAATAGACTTTATCTGAGAGATACACGTGTTTCCATAGACATTTTTTTTGCCATTCTCTGTTGTTCTCTCTTTAAAGTGTGACTGTGTGTGTGTGTGTGTGTGTTTTTTTTCTTTTTTTTTTTTTTCTTGCAAACATAAATGATTGCTGCCAGTGTCAAATGCTGGTTTGAGTATTTCTGTTTCTGGGGATTTCCTGGGATTTTTACAGACAAGTGTCTCTAGAATTTACTCAGACTGGTGCCAAAAAATAAAAACATGAGAGGTCAACAGAGAATGGCCTCACTCGTTCAAACTGACAAAGTATACAGTAACTCAGAAACCCATTTTGTACAATTGTAATGAGAAAGTATTTTAGCATGGTATTCTTAGATGTCCAAACCTCTCTGTAGATTTTCAGACCATATATAGTATAAATGGTTCTACAGCATTATTTTCAGCATTATATTCGGTATATAGTACAGTCATCTCTAATGGTTTCTGTTTTTATGAAAACTGAATAGGGGAAATCGTTTGGAAACATAAATACTTTTCAATTATCTTTGTTTTCTTTTTTCCATACTTATCAAGACCTGGAAGTTAAATCAAATTCCATGTTTTCCCAAACAGCGTAGGAACCCTGTTAAGTGTAATTGCATTACAAGACATACCAATCTGTTTTTTTTTTGGTCTCTTCCAACCTCTCCAAAGCATCAAAATCTTCAAGAGACCGTAAAGGTAACTGCAAGCCGCATCCTATTTCCGGTTCAGGTACAGGCACTCTCTGTAATTTTTGGATCATTGCTCTCTGCTCTTTTAGTGCTGCCTTAATTTCCAAGAGAACTTGTAGCACATTCCTCTTGAAAGGAAACAACTCTACAAATAAAGTAAATAAATATATTAAGAGAGAGAGAAACTCTACTAGTTCTTTTATAACCATAATCAGCAGTAAATAACAGGTTTACTGTTTAAATTAAAACTTGAACATGGAATTTTTGTTTTTGATTTATTACCGTTGGTATGTTCATTCCCCTGTGATGTTTGTTCTACTTGGATTTTCTGAAGAAAATAACACAACAGTTTTTTTCATACACTTAAAACGCATCTGTAAAACAATTAGTCTTAAAGAGGTTAGCAGTTTGAAGAATCCGCTGAAAAGATGCCTGAGACAGTCGGACTGGAGTCATGTATCTCTCTTAAAAGAAAGTGACATTGACAGTAAATACCAGCAGGAAAAGTTAGGATGGATGACAACATTTATAGTGAATAATTGCTTTTAGCCTCTAAGTCCCACCTAAAAGAATTATTTAAAAAAGGACATAAAATCAACATAAAGGTACAGTCTAAATGTTTTTCACCCCTAGGAAAGTTCATGGTCAAATAAAAAGTTTAAAATAAAATATAATAAAATTGTTTCGATTACAAATGGAGATTGGGTTTTATCACAGTCAACTGTTGCAAGAATTGGCCAAAATTGTGTTCTGGAGCTTTTAAACAGGGGGGTGCCATCAATATTAAACTGCAAAGCAAGAGTTTTTAAATTTTCAGAAATATTGGAGATCCTACCTAATATAGCAATAGCAACTTTATTTATATAGCACAGTTAAAACAACTCAAGTTGACCAAAGTGCTTTACAATGTAACACTGAACACAGAAGGAGAAAAGGGTCTACTCTAAAAAGCACCATCACATAGACAACACATAGTTAAATTATCACTAATTAAAAGCTAATCTCATCTCTAATATGTTTAGGCAAACTATTCCAAAGTTTAGGTGCTGCTACAGAAAAGGGGCAATCTCCTTTTTGATTTCGATGCGTCCTGGGTATTTTGAGTAACTTCTGAGTCGCGGATCTCAAACTTCGTCCAGTCTGATATTCAATTAAAAGATCTGACAGATATGCCGGTGCAGGGATTTGTACACCAATAACAGAAGTTTAAAATCAATCCTAAAATAAACCGGAAGCCAGTGCAAGGTGATCAGGGTCGGAGTAATGTGTTCACGTTTTTTAGCCCCATTAAAAGTCTAGCAGCTGAATTTTGGACTTTTTGTAGACGGGAAATAGATGACTGACTAATTCCCATATATAACGCATTACAATAGTCAAGTCTGGATGTTATCAAAGCGTGGATCGCAGTTTCAATAAGTAATATGAATATCAATTTAGTAATATGTTTTGCAAGCCATTTACCAGGCCAAAATGGTAATATTCACCATTGCAAATGTTTACTACGGATACCTTTGTCTGTGTACCAAGAAGAGTCCTTGCGTCCTTGGGCAAATCAGGAAATTCTGATCTTAAGATTGCCAATAGTGCTATTAGAGCTACTAGAGGGATGCAAAAAGATGCTGCCCATGTTTGCAGTTTAGTTTGCAACTGATTAAGTGAATTATTGCTACTGCTGTCAGATTCTACATTTGAAAAAAATAAGAACTGTAAATTAATGGGACGATAAAGATTACAAAAATCTATCCCGACTCGTATCCCTTCCGCTCTCTGACCAAAGGTGGGTGTGACCAGGATGTCCGCTAAATATTTTGGAATGAGGCCAGTTTCCACCAGCAGCGGCTGCAGAGGAGGGAGCGGCGGCTGCAGAGGAGGGAGTGGCGGCTGCAGAGGAGGGAGTGGCGGCTGCAGAGGAGGGAGCGGCGGCTGCAGAGGAGGGAGCGGCGGCTGCAGAGGAGGGAGCGGCGGCTGCAGAGGAGGGAGTGGCGGCTGCAGAGGAGGGAGCGGCGGCTGCAGAGGAGGGAGTGGCGGCTGCAGAGGAGGGAGCGGCGGCAGCAGAGGAGGGAGTGGCGGCTGCAGAGGAGGGAGCGGGGAGCGGCGGGTGCAGAGGAGGGAGCGGCGGCTGCAGAGGAGGGAGCGGCGGCTGCAGAGGAGGGAGCGGGGAGCGGCGGCTGCAGAGGAGGGAGCGGCGGCTGCAGAGGAGGGAGCGGCGGCTGCAGAGGAGGGAGCGGCGGCTGCAGAGGAGGGAGCGGGGAGCGGCGGGTGCAGAGGAGGGAGCGGCGGCTGCAGAGGAGGGAGCGGCGGCTGCAGAGGAGGGAGCGGGGAGCGGCGGCTGCAGAGGAGGGAGCGGCGGCTGCAGAGGAGGGAGCGGCGGCTGCAGAGGAGGGAGCGGGGAGCGGCAGCTGCAGAGGAGGGAGCGGCGGCTGCAGAGGAGGGAGCGGCTGCAGAGGAGGGAGCGGCGGCTGCAGAGGAGGGAGCGGCGGCTGCAGAGGAGGGAGCGGGGAGCGGCGGCTGCAGAGGAGGGAGTGGCGGCTGCAGAGGAGGGAGCGGGGAGCGGCGGAGGAGGTGGGCACAGCAGCTGCAGTGGGCACGAGCTTTACAATCTAGATAGGGAGTGCTCAAGTTAAAAACTGGTATTCTTCACATTATGTTAGATTTAAATTGCATAACACAATTAATAGGAATATTGTTAGGGAATACAATGAAGAATCTGCCCTGTGTCATGTCCACTGCTTCTCTTGACAGGGGATAGATTCCTGCCTTCCAGAATCCTGCCATGATGTTGCCTGCAGTGACGGCCTTTTCATACGCATGACGGCCACAGTGGGTTTCGTGCTGGTCCATTATAAGGACCAGAGGGCGTGCAGGAGGGGCATACTTAATGAAATGGTCCAACCAATTCAAAAACAGCTCTGCTGTCATGTAGCCTTTGTCCGTATAGTCGTAAAGGCTATTTTCTGGCCCACCCAAAGCATACGCCACACTAGGAAGGCAGCGGGGATATATTATGAAGGGAGGGACACTTTCACCAGCTGCACTGATTGCTACATGCACAGTGATGTGCTCCCTGGTGGTTATATGCTGCCGGTAGATGTGGCGCTTTCCCTTCTGGCAGATCACCATCTATTCCCTCAGGTGTTGCAGCAAGGACCCTGGCCCTATCAAGCAAGTCCGGTGTCCGGGTGGTCAGCTCTGGGTGGCAAGCTTTGAAGCGGACCCACGAGTTGTCACTCAACCCCGTCTCCAGGTTGACCAGAGTCTTCTGGCTGCTTTCTTTAATTATTTCCAGGGCACTTGACAATGGTTCTTTTTAGGGGAAAACCATGATCTGCCATCCAAACAATATAATTTACTAAACCTTCTTCTTCCTCCAAGGTAAGGGCCCTATTTGGAGGAGGCCACATTCAGATTTCCCCAGCTTGTGGTCTGACAAGGTTGACTGTGAGACACTCCTCACACTTTCTCCTAACTTAACAGCATTTAATGCTGCGTCTAGCATTTCCCTGCTGTATTTTCTCCCTGACATTCTTCCCTAACATAACGTTACTAAAAGAAGACATGCATTTGTTAGCTTTTCTGTAACTTAATGTTCAAATTGTAATGTTAATACTGCCAGGACACACCAGGGAGAGGAGGAAACCTAACGTTAACCTTAAACGTATATCGTTTTTTGCTGATGTTCATATTTTTCATGTTATTAAAAGTCTAGATTAATTTTTTATTGGGTCCGCTCAAATTCATGTCAGACAAAGTGCCTCATTGAATGTGTATATCCCTTTAAAAAAGTACAAATATTTGCAAATTGTAACTCATAATTATTTTATAAGACCATAAGAATGTTTATTTGTCATTTTTGGTGGGTGAACATGTTTTAAGAGCCGTTTTCTGCGGATGTATGCTTCTCCCCTCTTCCTTTTGTCCTGCCGGAAAACCTTCCCCCCGCCATTTTCTGAACAGTCATTGGTTTAGTGTACTTAAGAAACTCACGTTGATTTCTTTGAAACGACTGGCTCTTGAAACATAGGGTTGGTCGGAATCGAATGAGGAGGAGGCTAAGATGACACGGATATATAGATGACATGACTTGGAAGTGTTTATTTATAGAATTTGCGGGAAAAGGTCAAGTGTCCGGAATACCGTGAGGTCCGGAATACAGTGACTCTACTTTATTCCTCTACGAGGCTGGTGGTTTTCGCATTCATTTATTGTTAGTTACATTAGTGATTTCGCTTTTAAGTGATATTTTATACTTTGTTAATTTTGATAATATTCAAATGTCTTTACTTTTAGTTTCATTAATTTGCTAGGTAAGAAGAGTTTATTCATTTATGTGTCAAGGGATTGTTGTGTACAAATAAAGCAACGTAGCATATAAGCACCGCAGTAAACGGAACCGCCATTCATTGACACAGAGATACGCAGAACATGCAGGATTCTCATTAAGAGTCTCATTTTGCGGTTTAATATTCTAATTTTGACAACATTTCATTTGAGACACATTATCTATTTACACGGCATCTATTTACAAATTATCTATTACACGGCAACCCGTCAAAATAAAAGTTTGGTTTAACTTTGAGAAACTGATATAAATAGATTACTCTTGTACAGTATAATGTACATCTTAATGTAATACTACTATTACTAATAATAATATTAATACAATTATTATTATAAAAAAAATCTTCCATGTTATAATTTTAACAGTAAACCTCTGTTGAGTAGCACTTGTTTGCCAAAAATTAAAGGGCTTGTTTAATTATCATTTAAGTAAAAAAAAGAAAAGAAAAGAAAGTATTTTAGATGTAATTCAGGTTTATGTTCATCAATCACCGGCCCTCCCCTTCCTCTCTGTGTAGCTGCTATGCATTAGCATTTGCAGTTTGTTTCAGGAAACATCAAGCAATTAAAAGATAGACCGGTCACCTGGTGTTATACAATCAAAGACCACATCTGTCTCCTATCATAAGATCTCCTGATCTGAAGCCTTCCTGTCTGTGGAGGTGTGTATTTGGCAAAGTTTGGAGAACAGGAACACCGACATTCCCCCAGTGCTCTGGTCAAAGTAATGCTTGATCAAAAACAATTTAAAGATAGACCGGTCAGATTTTGGGGTTTCCCTGCCAGATATGAAAGGCTTTGATTTAATTATAGGAGACCGTTGTAAAACCCCAGGTGACCGGTCTATCTTTTAATTGCTTGATGTTTCCTGAAACAAACTGCAAATGCTAATTCATAGCAGCTACACAGAGAGGAAGGGGAGGGCCGCTGCTCCTGCCATGATGGAGACAAGCTTCATTTTCAATTTAGCAAATGGAGAGCAAACATCTCTTCTGCTCATGAATTCAAGATCTGTGATTTTAACCAGAGCCAAAAAGACATCCTAATTTCACTGATGGTAAGTTCACTTCAACACATGTTTAAAATTAATTTTAAAATACTTGATAATTTAACATCTTATTTAAAATAATAAAATCTATTAATCACTATTTTATATGGTTTATTTATCTGTAAGTCAGTATATTGTGGTATACACATGATGTTCCTATATCACAGATGTTCGACTCATGTTTAAAACTTACTTTAAAATACTTAATAAAATGAACATCTTATTTAATACATTTTATATGCTTTATTTGTCATCAATGCTTTTTATTTCTTTAAACTCATTTGTGACATTTCCTCTGCTCAGAAAGATTTAAGAATATGTGACTTGAATATGTGAGACAGATAGAGACAATCTCAGCATTAAGTTCTACACGTTTAAAGTTTAAAACTTACTTTAAAATACTTCATAATTTAACATCTTATTTTATATATCTGTTATTTTACATGTTTTTATTTGTCATCATTGGTTTTCTCTAAACTCATTTGGTTTCATTCTCACCCATAGATATTATGGACGATGCTGATCCATCTGAAAACCAACGATCCTCTGTTCATAATTTCATCGTTCTGTGTACATTATCCTGATATAATAAAGACATCCCCTGAAAAAACATTCCTTTCAGTTACACCAAGCAGATTGATGTCGCACGCACGCACGCTTGCACGATCACAGCCATAAACTCTGGAACCACATGGGGGGCCAAAAGGTCACAAGAAACCTGCTGCTCATAAAACCCCCCATTGTCACATCCTGTCATAAAATCATTAATCATTTTTGACACATACTACAGTATATAGACTACTTAAGAACAACACAATGACTGGCTACCGATATGAGCTCAAACACTGTTTTGACACACTTAAACCACATTTGTCACTATTTGCATTTGAATATTGTGATATCTGGAATAAACTGGTTTGCAAAATCTCACTCTTTTTTATTAATTTATACAGTACTGTTTAAAGGTTTGGGGTCAGTAATAAAAATCTGTTAAAAATGTGTTAAATCGATAAAAGAAAAAGTGATAGTAAAGACTTCCATTGTTAGAAAAGATTAATATTTTTAATTAACCCTGTTCTTTTTAACTTAAAAAAAAGTTTCCTAAAAAAGTAGTGGTTATAAAAAAATAATTATGGATCATTTGACACTGAAGACAGGAGTAATGGCTGAGGAAAATTCATCTGTGCATCACAGAAATAGATTATATTTTAAAGTATATTAAAATAGGAAAACATTATTTTAAATTGTAATAATATTTCACAATATTAATTTAATTTAATCACATAATGCAGGTTTGATGAGCATAAGAGACTCAAAAACATTTTAAAAAAACAGTAATGTGTCCAAACTTTGACCGGTACTTTTATTTTGGTTTGGTGGTGTGACGTCATATGGCTGCGCCTTTGCTCTGCCTCTTTGCTCCTGCATTTGCTGTGATTCGGCTGAATAAAGGTTTGTGTTTTAAGTGTTTAGATCGATATAAATCATGTTTGGCTCGGTTAGATTGCGTTTTAGAGTCTGTTTTACAGCCTTATGAGAGCTATGAAATGAGTTATATCACTGAAAGTAACGTCGTTATGCTTAACCATAACCCTTACAAAAATAACCTACAGAAATCCTGCAGGATTTTTCGCTTGTGCTGCACAGCAGTCCTGCAGGAATTATACATTTTTTCACCAGTGTTGGAAGTTTTCTGCATGTTTCTGTTGTTGTACTGTAGGGCTCATTGTAAAACAAGTAGGAATGTCCTGCACATACTGCGGTGCAGCACAAGTGAAAAATCCTGCAGAAACAAAATGTTTCCTTACTTGAGTTTTTTCCTGTAAATGAAAAATAAATAATATATACGAAAAATAAATATAAAAAACCCTACTGGTTTTGGATTCAGGATAGGCTATATAATGTCTAGACTAGAGAATAAAACTCTGTAATAGTTGCTGTAGTTTTATTCATACAATTTTTATTTAATCAGATTCAAGTACATTTCATTGAACTATTTTTGATATATTACGCTCTGGCTGTTGGCAGCAATAGAAACAATGAATCTTAACAAATAAATGAATACAATTAAGAGTAAGAATAGATACAGGCAAAAATAAAAAAATAACCATTACTCTTAAATCATTTCAAAATTATGCATTTATGCAAACATCCAAGACATTTCAACATTCAAGAGATATGAGTCTGTACTGTACACGTTTACCTTATAACATTAAGATGCAAAACCAGCAATTTATTTTTAATCCAACTCTCATCTATTTGGTTAGATGCAAAAAAAAAATATATTTGCAAGACCTGGCAGGTCCTTGAGATAGACACAGGTTGTCTGTGAATTTGATGAGTTCAACTGAGTCTATCCCTCTTTCTTTTAAAATGCTTGTTGCTGTTATCCCTGATTCTCTGTCTTTGCTGATGTCATTCATGTTGTTTTCATAACATCAATGAAGGCATGACCCTCTCCTTGCGCATTCCCTACATCTATAAATGATCGTATTAATGCTACAGACCCATGTTTGGTTTGAACTGCATGGTTGATTCTTTTAGATATAGATTTTGCTCCTTTTGAATGAATTTGCTTGCCATTAACCACAGCCCTAGAGTAAAAACTGAAAGCTTTATTGCACTAAAACCTGACTCTTGAAGGAGATAAGACATCGTACATGTGGACATCCAAGAAACATCACGCTAGAACTACCAATACACTATCACAATCTTGGTGCCTCCCAACATTTTTTCAACAAAGCTTTTGCTTTGCTGTGTTTGTTGTTCATCATTGAATACAGCAGCAATGAGTTGTGGAACATGCTGGTAAAGGTTAAACATGTTAACATGTTCTGCTACAGCTTGTGTGCCATGAAAGAGTTTCTGGAGGTGTCCATTCTGGGACTCATATAAGAATGCACTGTGACTCCATAAAGGACCCCAATTTTTTTTACAGATGCTGCTGCATGTACAAGTATGTGGACATTATAAGACACATGACACTTTCCATACAGAGACTCAAAACGGCCCACAAATGCTTTTAAAAAGCCATCAGCTCGAATCAACGAGTCTGACGAATAAACCTGTAGTAAAAATCAATAGCCAATGTTTTCATGAAAGTGCAGTCTATATTAATCTACATATCACACCAAAAATAAATTATAAGTAATAGATATAGTAGGCTAATGATGTGTCTGTCTATTTGTGCTCTTTTATTCATATAGTACTAGGTTTTAGTTTTTTTATGACTTTTTGGCTAATGTTTAAGTCAATTAACTCACTCTGACTGACTCTCTTACCAGTGAACTGAACTAAAGCTTATTGATACTCTTCTTAACGTTAATTATTCTCATTTTTAACAGGACAAAAACACAGAAAAACTCCTGGTGACTGAGATCCATGTGACTCACTATTATAATGATGGCGTTTATTAAAGAGGAAAGTGAAGACGTGAAGATTGAAGAAACATTCAGAGTTAAACAAGAAGACACTGAAGAACAAACAGGTTGGTTTCATTCTCACAGTTGAACACAGTCATTTAATCGTTCAGCTATACAGAAATTAATGATAATTTTAAAGAATGTCATATGAGTGTCCAAAATAAAGCGCTATTATTTAGGGCTGCAACTAACGATTATTTTGATAATCGATTAATCGGACGATTATTTTTTCGATTAATCGGAAAGAAATTAAATTAGATTTTTTTTTTATTATAACTAAATAAAACCGTAAATCAGGGTATTTATGTGTAAAAGTGTACTTTAAAAAGTGCAAAAGCCACACATTGAGTTTTACTAATATCAATATTTGCATTGTTTTTAATGATAATTGCTGATGGCAAGTTGACAAACATGATTATTGTTAAAAAAATGATATCCAACATATTATGTTTTAACACAATTTTTGTTAAAACAAATTTACACAGACATGTTGTTCAGATGTGAATATCTGAACTAAAAACAAACTAAAAACATCTAAAATATATAATTCATTTAATTTTTATTTAAAATTAATTATATATAAGGAATATAAGGATAAAGAATATAATATATATTATATATAATATATAAAAGAATAATATAAGGATAAATTGATTAAATAAATATAGAAAGACTGAAAACAATTGTGTGAACGTAGAGCCGCAGTAGATCGCGTTTGAAAAACAATTAAAACTTAGTAGACAAATGCTATAAAAAGAGAACGGAATGGAGGTAACGTTACCCAGCAAGCTAACAGGCTTGAGTAAAGGACAGGAGAAATTATGCATTAGTGCACAAGCATTCGCTGAAAACCACTGAGTACAGTGACTAAAAAACAATATTTTACTGCTGCTGTTATTAACTGCCTTTATATTTAGTGCTTCGCTTTGTAAAGACCGTTTTAATTTAACCTATTTCTGCGGTAGCGCTATTTTAATCCATCACTTACGTTGTGAGCGAACTGATTGCGCAACCTGATGCTCGAGACAAAATACAGACATCCCAAGATCCCGGAAGTCCCGGGAGTCTCCCGCATATTGATTGCGGCTCCCTGATGCCCGCGAATTAGTTCAAACTCCCGAAATCTAGAGCGCGCAAGCAAGAGCGCGCATGTGTGACAGAAGAGACTGCTCCAAACCGTGTAGCGCGCGCGCTCGGCAGATCGCCTGAGGGAGAGAGACCTTGCGTGTGTGTGCGTACCAGTAAACGCTCCCCGTGACGTAAGCAGACCAACTAATCGACAATGACATTCGTTGACAACGATTTTCATAATCGATTATAATCGATTTTATCGATTAGTTGTTGCAGCCCTACTAGCAAGAGCTTTCTGCCCAAGAACACAAGTCCGTTCTTTGCATTCTTGGTTTTGAGAAACACCCTTTGTCTGTGTTCTGGAATTTAGTTCAGTTCTGTCGTTCTCCACCCCCTGCCTGTTTGTTTCCATGGTGTTTGGTTAATTGTTTGTTCTGTTTAGGTGTGTGTTGTTAATTAGTCATTATGCGTTCATTTGTCCCAGCTGTGTCTCGGTTTCCCTGATCTGTTCTGTATATTTAAGCCCTGTGTTTCAGTCTGTTCCTTGTCTGTTGTCGTTGCTATATTTGTGGTTGTTTGGTTCCCGATTTTGAGGAATAAAGAATTACTGGACTTGGATCCTGCTTCAACCTCCGTTGACACTCACACTCTCTTAACACTCTCATTAGCTCTCTGCATCACTTCTATTTTATTTATTTTTTTACTATGGATGATGTCCAAACCTTTGTATTTGAATGTGTTTATGTACTATTAAAAAATTACTATTCATAGTGCTTAACTGTACATTTAATTTTTAGCTTTCAGGTAAATGCCTTTCCGTCTCATTTTATGTGAAGGACAAGTATAAAGTTTTTCTGAAGATTTATAGATTTGATTTTGTCCCTTGGTCTTTTCATCCATCATTTAATAATGCTATATCAACAATATGCATACAATTTGTGTGGATGGTAACCCATCTATTGCTGTTGTACTACACAGAACTATTAGACCATTACAGGTTTATTTGGTCAATTTATGCATTATAATTTATGAAAAAATATATATATTTAGGTTGCATATATTGTTTTCATGTCTCTTTACTTTATAAATGTATGGCCTAGATAAACCAATTGCATCTAAATCGGATAACAGTGATTATCATATTAAATAAAATGTTTTTATTTTTGTGTTCACAGATGCTGTGATTACTCGTTTTGAAGGGACCACTCCTTCTCAAGTCAGGGCTGTACTTCGACAGAAGTGCAACAATGAGAGTTATGCAAAAAAAAATCAGGAAAGTGGTGTCTTTAGAGGCGATAAGAATTAAATGATCATTAGACTGAAGTAACCTACCAAAGGGGTTGTTAATTTAAAGTTCATGCAGTTCTTAATTTGTTGTCTGTTAAAATGTGAAGAATTAATAATGTAAGTCAACTTTTTTGAGTTTTTTTTTTCTAAGGGATTTAATTATGCAATATTGATACTTGTATGATTCTAATTTTACAATATTAAACTAAGATTATCCTTATAATTTTTTTTGTTTTCTAATTTATTTATTTATTTGTTTGGACATTAAAAACTTTATTCATTCATTAAATTTACTTTTGGAAAACCAAAAATTTGATTCATCATTTGACTACCAACCTTTTTTATTGTTAGTGTAAGCATTGTGGTTTTTGTTATTTTGCAATGCATTAAACTGAAATGAATACATATTTAATTAACTAGTTTTTTTCTCAGTTATATTACATAATAAGCCTATTTTACATACAATAGAAGTAGTTAAAGTACATTATGTAGAAAGATGCATTAAAATCACTCTTAAGTTCAACTGATTGCATTTAATGTAAATTTAACAATTATATTTATTTTGCAAATTTGTATTTGTGTTTGAAACATTACATTTAATTAAGAATTAAGTGTACTGTTAATTTACATTAAAGTATATTTTAGTTCACATTAATTGCTTGTTGGGAGATTGAACAGTGCACTTTAACTATATTTTAAAAACACTAGAAGCATTTATGAAAGTAGGTATAAAATTGTATTAAAGTCCCACTTAAGTTGTTCCAAAAAATCACTCTTAATGGCAACTTATTGCATTTTATTTCTACTTAATATGTGATATATTTGACATTAATTACCATTAATGTGCATTCAGTGTGCCGAAAACATTGCATTTAATTCACACTTAAGTGTATTGTTGACTGACATTAAAGTATATTTGAGTTCACATCAATTGCGTCATTATATTGTGTAGTGCACTTTAACTGTATTTTAAATACACTGGAAGCAATTGTGAAAGTATATATCAAGTTGTATTAAAGTACCAATTAAGTTGTTTTAAAAAAATCATTCTTAATGGCAACTTATTACATTTTATTTTAACTTAATATATGATACATTTGAACTTAATTACACTTAATGTGCATTAAGTGAGTTGAAAACATTGCATTTAATTCACACTTAAGTGTATTGTTAACTGACATTAAAGCATATTTTTAATCACATTAATTGCGTGTCATTATATTGTGTAGTGCACTTTAACTATAATTTAAATACACTAGAAGCAATTATGAAAGTATATATAAAGTTGTATTAAAGTACCAATTAAGTTGTTCCAAAAAATCACTCTTAATTGCAACTTATTACACTTTATTTCAACTTAATATGTGATATATTTGAAATAAATTACACTTAATGTGCATTCAATGCCCCGAAAACATTGCATTTAAGTCACACTTAAGTGTATACATTTAAAGTGTATTATTTTTGTAATAAGTACACTTTATAAAAGTACACTAAAGTACACTTTTTTTTCACAAGGGAACACATACAGTTTAACAACTATAAGCTGGTGAAATAATGATATTAATCGTCATATGTTGTATATTTATTATTTATAAGTGTCTATACACTCTTTTATTCGACGATTGCTCATGTGAAGCACATGGCAGTCCAAAATGGTGGTGCGCAACTGAAAACTGATGTCGATAACATTATCTTCTAACGTTATATTTAAGAATTTAAGAATTTTAAATCACCTTAGTATATTGTTATAGCTAGAAATACTGCTCATGTTAAGCCATGTGGAGGATTAATTTACCGTAAATAAACACAATTCTGCCTATTTGGTGAATTATTGAACACATTTAACTATTACTGTCATGGTTGTCAAAAACAGGATGGAAGCAATCGCAGGTCAAACTCAGTTCTTTATTGAACAGTGTAACGTACGACAGGAACACGGGTGTGGACTGATGACGCAGGGACCTCGATGGTCGAAGACGAACCCGTGAAGTGCAGTGGAAACCCAAACGACAATCCAACGAAGAGACGACGACGAATCCAACAGGAACACCACACGGAGAGACAAACATCCAACGAATCCAACAGGAACACCACACGGAGAGACAACATCCAACGATCTGACAAAGGAGATGAGAGAACTGTGAGAATATATGGTGAGATGAGATCGGCTGCAGCTGGTGATGTGATGACGATCAGCTGGAGCGGATCAAGGAATGACACTCATTCACGCCCACTACACACGTGCTTTCATACAACAACATAAACACGAGACGAGAAGGAAGCAATGAACTTGTATACCGTGACAGTACCCCCTCTCCTAGGAACGCCTCCTGGCGTTCCCAGACTCCCTTACCTGTCGATTGAAATCATCGATCAGAGAGTGATCCAGGATGTCTCTAGCCGGAACCCAACTTCTCTCCTCCGGACCGTAACCTTCCCAGTCCACCAAGTACTGAAATCCACGTCCCCTCCGTCTAGAATCCAGAATGCGATTTACCGAATAGGTGGTCTCCCCATCTACGAGACGCGGCGGGGGGGGGGAACCGGGACTGGCGGATTAATGCGAGCATGAAACACGGGCTTGATTTTTGAAACATGGAAAACGGGGTGAACCCTCCTGTACGCTGGAGGTAAACTAAGGCGGACTGTCACCGGACTAATGATCTTGGTGACAGTGAACGGGCCAATGAATTTGGGGGCAAGCTTATTAGAGACGGATCGGAGAGGAATGTTCTTAGTTGAAAGCCACACTTTTTGACCAACGACGTATACGGGAGGCTTTGACCGGTGGCGATCGGCCTTAGCCTTGGTGCGCGCCCCCACTTGGAGTAGAGCCTCACGGGCTCTAGTCCAAGTGCGGTGACACCTCTGGATTAAGGCGTGAGCGGAGGGGACCGCGACCTCGGATTCCAGACTAGGAAAAATAGGTGGCTGGTAACCTAAACTACACTCAAACGGAGATAGGCCCGTAGCCGACACTGGTAACGTATTGTGGGCGTACTCCACCATGGAAATCTGTTGACTCCAAGAGGAAGGATTCTTAGAAACCAAACATCGCAACACCCTTTCCAGATCTTGGTTGGCTCTCTCAGTCTGACCATTGCTCTGGGGGTGGAACCCTGAGGACAGACTAACCGTCGCCCCCAGTAACTTACAAAATTCTTGCCAAAATTTGGACACAAACTGGGGTCCTCTGTCAGAGACCACGTCCAGGAAGTCTTACCAGTGGCACAGACCGAGCAAGCCAAAACAAAACTGTGGATGTCACGAGCCATAAGTGGCCACCAAAATCGTTGCTTGACTAAAAACTTAGTACGATTAACTCCTGGATGACAAGCCACGTTGGAGCAATGACCCCACTGTATAACGTCGGACCGTAATCCCTCCGGCACAAATAAGCGATTCGGTGGTCAACCGGGCGGAGGCATTACCCCTTCTAAGGCCGTCTTGACCTTCGATTCGATCTCCCATACGAGTGTGGAAACAAATAGGGTTTCCGGTAAAATGCACTCGGGAGTAGACGGGCGTTCGGAACGATCAAAAATGCGAGATAAAGAGTCGGGTTTGATGTTCTTAGAACCCGGGCGGTACGAGAGAGAAAAATCAAAACGACCGAAAAAAAGTGCCCACCGAGCCTGCCTGGAGTTCAATCTTTTGGCGGTTCTGATGTACTCTAGATTCTTGTGATCGGTCCAGACGATAAAAGGAACCCCCGCACCTTCTAACCAATGACGCCATTCCTCCAACGCTAACTTGACTGCCAACAACTCCCTGTTACCAATGTCGTAATTGCGTTCGGCTGGGGATAAACGATGAGAAAAAAACGCGCAAGGATGCATCTTATCGTCTGCGGGCGAACGCTGGGACAGGACTGCTCCTACCCCCACCTCTGACGCGTCGACCTCCACCACGAACTGACGTGAAGAATCAGGGGCAACGAGGATGGGAGCTGAAACAAAGCGGCTCTTGAGTTTGGCAAACACAGCCTCGGCTGTATCTGACCACCTGAACGGAGTTCTGGGGGAGGTCAAGGCAGTCAGAGGTGCGGCTAGTTGGCTGAAGTTGCGAATGAAACGCCGATAGAAGTTGGCGAACCCCAGAAACCTCTGCAGGGCCTTACGGGAATCTGGACTTGGCCACTCTACCACAGCCTTAACCTTCTCAGGGTCCACACGCATTCCCTCAGACGAAATTATGTATCCTAGAAAAGGAACAGACTGTGCATGAAAATCGCATTTCTCCGCCTTGACAAAAAGCCCATTCTCTAGCAACCTCTGAAGCACTCGTCGAACGTGTTGCACATGTTCCTGGAGAGACGAGGAAAATATCAATATGTCATCCAGGTAAACATATATGAACTGATCTATCATGTCTCGCAACACGTCATTGACCAGTGCCTGGAAGACTGCTGGGGAGTTGGACAGCCCGAAAGGCATGACCAAGTATTCAAAGTGCCCCCTGGGGGTGTTAAAGGCAGTCTTCCATTCATCCCCCTCCCTAATGCGAACCAGATGATAAGCGTTACGCAAGTCCAATTTCGTGAAAACGGACGCTCCCTGCAACCTCTCGAAGGCTGAAGACATTAACGGCAAAGGATAAGTATTCTTTACCGTGATGTTATTCAGCCCCCGGTAGTCAATACAAGGTCGCAGAGACCCGTCCTTCTTTCCCACAAAAAAGAACCCCGCCCCCGCCGGAGAAGAGGAAGGACGGATGAAACTGGTTGCCAGAGAATCAGAAATATATTTCTCCATAGCCTCCCTCTCCGGATTGGAAAGCGAATATAACTTGCCCTTAGGCGGAGACTTACCTGGCAGTAAATCTATGGCACAGTCATAGGGACGATGCGGAGGAAGAGAAGCAGCCCGAGACTTACTGAACACTTCCTTCAGATCGTGGTACTCCTCGGGCACGTTAGACAAGTGCCCTGCCTCCTCCTGTAACACAAAAACAGGCACAGACGGACAAGCAGACATCAGACAAGACTTATGACATTCCTTGCTCCACTCCAGAATAGCTCTTTGCTGCCAGTCCACACGAGGGTTGTGATGAATGAGCCAGGGGTGTCCAAGAACTACAGGTGCCAGGGGGGAATCCAGTATATAAAAAAAATAGTTTCTGAGTGATTGCCTGAGGTGATGAGTGTGATGTTTTCGGTGATGAGCGAGATGATGGGAAGTTCTTGACCATTTAATGCGTGTACTGCAATCCTCTGTGTGAGTGGTTTAAGGGGAATCTGAAGTCTATGTGCAAAAGTACTGTCCATAAAATTACCCTCAGCCCCGGAGTCCAGAAGTGCTTGACAGTCGTGCTGGTGAATTGACCATCTCAGTCTTACCGGAAGGAGGGTAGATGTGGATGAGGTCTTCTCGGCGGAGATCCCACCCGATAGTAGCCTCATACTTACTATCGGGCTTGGCCTTTTACCGGGCAGTTGTAGGCAAAGTGTCCCGAACCTCCACAGTATAGGCAGAGGCCCTGGGACCTCCGCCTTTCCCTCTCCTGAGAATCCATTCTTCTCGCGCTGTGCTGAAGGAATTCCTCCAACGAGGTCGGCGAACCTGCTGCTTCCATAGCACGGTCAGATCGTTCTGTCATGGTTGTCAAAAACAGGACGGAAGCAATCGCAGGTCAAACTCAGTTCTTTATTGAACAGTGAAACGTACGACAGGAACACGGGTGTGGACTGATGACGCAGGGACCTCGATGGTCGAAGACGAACCCGTGAAGTGCAGTGGAAACCCAAACGACAATCCAACGAAGAGACGACGACGAATCCAACAGGAACACCACACGGAGAGACAAACATCCAACGAATCCAACAGGAACACCACACGGAGAGACAACATCCAACGATCTGACAAAGGAGATGAGAGAACTGTGAGAATATATGGTGAGATGACATCGGCTGCAGCTGGTGATGTGATGACGATCAGCTGGAGCGGATCAAGGAATGACACTCATTCACGCCCACTACACACGTGCTTTCATACAACAACATAAACACGAGACGAGAAGGAAGCAATGAACTTGTATACCGTGACAATTACAAAAAGAACTAATTTCCCCACATAAAATTGATCATTAACGTTAAAAAAACTAAAACAGAATGAACACAAATAACATTAAATTAACCAATTAACAAATAACTTAATTTTAACAATAACAATTTATAATGACTGATATGTACATATAGAAATGATAGTGTTGTGTGAATGTATGATGATGATGATTATGATAATGGATAATATTAATAATAATAATAATAATAATGTGTATATAAACTATTTAACATTTTATCTGAAACTAACTATTTATATTATTGATGACTTCTATGTATATATAATGTCTATATCTGTCTATTCTATTTGTATATCTATCTATATATCTATCTATATCTATTTACATAGTGACACCACACTTGTGACACAGCCACTCTCCGTCAGGCACAGTGGGTGTTTCTCAAAACCAAGAATGCAAAGAACGGACTTGTGTTCTTGGGGAGAACGCTCTTGCTAGTTGTTCTTGGAAGAATGAACTCACAAGGTGACGAGCACACAGAACGCTGCTGACAGTTTGAGACGATGTGTTCTTGCTGGTATTGCGCAATAATTCCCCGGCACAGACGCCGTCTGCAGTACCCAAACATGACGAGAATTATTGACGATAACAGCCAGGCTTTATCGCCCAATACCCTCGGCTCAATGGATTAATCTACAACTGTACACTACAATGTAATTTAAGTTATATTCATAACAATAAAGCAACGCCTGTCTACTTTCATTCTGCTTCTGTTGTTTGTTTGTATACATCACTAGCCAAAGGCGGAAAAAAAACGCTGGTAAAGGGCAAGCTATTGGTTGTCGTTAAGGTAGTCTATTGTTTGGAGAAGATCAAATAATTAAGGTTAAATAACTGTTAGTTCAAAGATGGACCGGGTAATGTTAGCAGTCACCATGGGTATACTTTACCAAGAAGCAGAAAAGGAAGCTGCTGAGCTGAGAAGGCGTATACAAATGAGGAGAACTAGGATGAGGAGGAGGAAGATGGAACGGCAATATGCTATTTTAGCGCTTGTCTCTGATTATGTACGTACATTATCTTATAAAGTTGACTTAAATCAGCACTTAACTTAAATAATAGTGGCAAACATTATACCAAATGTTAAGGTATAAAACCAGGTTCTCAACAGGGATACTGTACCCCTATTTAATATAAAGCAAATTTTTATCACTCAGTATTACAATTGATTACATCAGTCAAACTACATTTGATCATTTTGATTGTGCCCCCCAGTACCATCACCTCCTCACAAAATCCTAGGGGAGAACTCTGGATGAATAGGAAAAATTACTAGTTTATAGTTTCCTTATCCAATAAATTGGGATTAGGTAAATGGAATAGCAATAGCTTGTTTGAGTAGCTTAAATTACAGTACGCTCTGCACTACCTTAGACCTGTATCAAAAAAGGTTCACACTCACATTTTCAGATAAAACAACTCAGGAAAGCATTGTACAATAAATCAAGTAAAGTTTATTAGAACATCTATAGCCTACATAATTTTAAGAAATACATATAACCAGACTAGAAGGAATGGAACTTACCATTTTACTTTCCATTGTGTTGGCCTTTCCTTGCTTTACCAAAATCATAATAATAAAAAAATAATTTTAGAATGTTAATCGATGATAAGTAATATATATGTGTGTGTTTTTCTTTTTTAAACACAGGATCAAATGCCTTCTCAGAGGTATGTACAAATAAATAACTATGTGCCAATCCTCACATACTTTTTCTCTGAAGCTGACCTAAAACCAGCCTTTAGGCTCTCCAGAGAAACCATCAACCTGCTGGTCCAGATGTTGCCTCGGCAAAAGCCACATGGATGGAGCCACGAAATCGAGGTGGCTGTCTGTCTCTACTGGCTTGCATGTGGCACCTCATACAGAGTGACAGCAGACATCTTCGCCATACCGAGAGCCACAGTTGGCAGAATAGTCCACAGTATAGTGGATGACATGATGGCCATTGTTCACAAGGTGATTCATTTCCCCAAGCCAGAAGAGATGGAAGAGGTCGGGGCAGGCTTTGCTCTCTTGGCTGGCCATGAGGCATTCCGCTGTGCGGCTGGAGCAATAGATGGGTGCCACGTCAGAGTACTTCCACCTGCTGAACCACAAAAGAAGTGTTACTTCAATCGCAAGCTCTTCCCTTCTGTGGTTCTCCAGGGTGTGTGTGATAGCAAAGGGAAATTTCTGGATATTTACATTGGCAACACCGGATCAGTCCATGATGCCCTTGTCCTCCGGAGATCTCCAATGTACAAGGAGTCCCTATATCCACCAGCTGGCTTCTTTCTTCTTGGAGACGGGGGGTACCCATGTCTGCAGCATCCTCTCACCCTCATGACGCCATACCGCCAGCCTGTAGCGGGTAAGAATACACAGAGACAATTTTTATTGGATTTGTTACTTTGCATTTGAAACACTACATATATTTTTACATTACCTGTATTTTAATCATCAGGCCAAGTTGAAGCACGCTTCAACAAGCACCATGCCAAGGCCAGGAACATCATTGAGCGTACCTTTGGAATGCTAAAAACCCGCTGGCGAGCCATCTTCCTGAGGGCTTTGGAGATTCGGCCTCTATTTGCCCCTAAAGTTATTGCAGCATGCTGCATCCTACACAACCTCTGTCTCTCGACAGATGATATCCTGGAGGAGGAGGAGGAACTTCACGATGAGGATGAAGATCAGGGGAACGTTCCTGATGATGAGGATAGGGAGCTCTCAGGAAATACTCTCCGTGCCAGACTTGCTGCACAGGTGTCTGCCCCTGGAGAGCTGCCTGCATGTCTGAGGGAGCATGATTACGACTGAGGGGATAAACCTGAGTGAATGCCCAGGGACAATAGATGCAAATAAGCTGCTAGCTAACTCAGTTGCAATTATTTTAAGTGTGCACTGTCCCTGTCAAATAAATAGTGAATAAATGAAAATGAAATGTAAATGAAAATGTTACCTTGAAAATATGAATATATTTATTTGTATCATTATATTAGTTAGACTGTAAAATTGTTTAGTTGATGAATAATTAAAAAATACTGTGTATGTGGTCATTGACTGTTTTTTTTAAGCACACCTAGCAGAATGGCAATGACAACAGGAAAAAATACCTATTACCTATTTTAGTTGAAAAGAAACATGCCAAATTTGATGGCTGTCTACAAATAATATCAAAAAGAAGGCATGATTATGACTGCCGTTGTAAGACTTGCTTTATCACCTTAAGTCAAAATATGTCTTTCCTGCAATTTCAAAAATATTTATAGAAGTAGTAGATTGAGCGTTACAATTGTTGCAATACAACAATCGTAAATCAAGAACAGTACAAATAATACAGGCTATTTACAATTTATTTACAAGTCTCTCAAAGAGAGTTAAGTATCTATCTGCCCTGTCAGAGGCTGCTCTTTCCCTCGCCTCTTCACTCGCCACTGCCTCCTGCTCTCTCTCCTCTTCCCTCTCTGCCTGCTCCTTCATGAAATCCTGGAGTGCCTCACTGACCCTGGCCCTCTTCCTTGGTGGCGGATTGGCCCGTTCTTTGGGAGGGGCAGAGGACGGAGAGGTGACAACGCCACCTGTAGTGGCAGTCAGATTTGCTGACACTACCAGGGGCGGACTTATTGAGTGCTGCCCCTGGAGTGCAGCATCCATCTGACTGTACCACTGCCAGGTAGCAGCAGTCACCCCACCTGCCTCCACCCCTTTCCCTGTTGGAGGATCCCTAAGTTCCTAAAAAATCATGTATAATGGTGAAAACTGTTATTGAACATATTTGTAGTCCCAAAAAGTTTCCACAGATGAATGGATTCACAAATGTTTGCTGCAATGCTATCCTGTATATATTCCCTTCATGTCAAGATATTTTAAGTTAATAGTTATTTTAAGATATCTTGCAATAATGATAGAAGTTAAAATACTGATGCCAAACATAATATACTTATATATATATATATATATATATATATAAAAGTATATTATGTTTGGCATCAGTATTTTAACTTCTATGTATATATATATATATATATATATATATATATATATCAATATAAATTTTCCACACAGAAAAAAAAGAAAGTTGGGATATGTTGTTTAGTTTACAATTTCTTAAAAGTGTTTGATAACATATATCCTTGCCCTATAATACTTGTACTCCACTTGTAAAAAATAATTGCATATTAACTTGGTAAATCTAAAAAACTTGGTAAGTCCCACTACATTAAATGGTAGGTTACCTTGTATTTTTCCTTAAGGTTGTTCCATTTCTTCATAGCTTGTTTGGCTGTGATAGCCAGGTCAGACTGGTTCACAAATACTCTGAAAAAAGCAAAAAGAAGAGGACAACTTAAACACAATTACTAATATTACTACTAACAATAATTATTATTGTCACTCCTCTACTCCCTGCATGCATGTACTATCATACACTTAAGTGCAATACTGCCTCCAAATAACTTTCTGCATTCATATCATAACCAAATCATAAATGTCACATGTAACTTACTATTTATTTTGCTTGTCACTAGTATTTTGATTTCTTAGTTTTATAGTATGTATTTGTTTTCTTTCATTTTGATGCATAAAACTCTTCTGACTGGCTGGCAGACACAACCAAACACACCAATCGACCAACTACCCTTAGCGTACAAACATTTTTATATAACAGTCTGTAGTACAACAAAATACAGATTATGCATAATGTTACTCACTCCCATCCATTTTTGGAGGAATTCCTCCGACCAGTGAATAGAGCCTCGTTGGCCGCTCGCCATGTAATTAATGCTGCGGTTTCCTCAGATGTCCCTTGGTTTCAATTATTATCACATTATTCAGAATGCAATTACATAATAACAGCGGTACGAAAAGTAAAACTGTCTTACAGATGTGGGTCTGGCTTTCTTCTGCCATTATTGCTCCGCTTCAATTGTCTCTTGACTGTGGGATAAAACGAGTCTGTGAGCAGACTGGCCGGTTGGCTCGCGCTTTATGGAGATTCCACTTCCGAAAACGTTTGAGCACATTTTCGATTCGCCATAAATTTTCGTAAAAATGCCAATATTTGAAATCTACACAGTTGATTTCTCGCATCAAATGTTCTCAGAAGTGAATTAAGTGATGAAATAGCGTACGAAATTGTAGAAAAACGACTTACTGTATTGACTTGCCTCTCCTTCCTCGTATGCCGAAATGAATGCTGGGATATTTCTGCCGTCAAGTTCACACAAGTTACCAACCGATGCATCCTCGGTAAAATGGGCGTGTCAAGAACACTTCCGGGATTTTTAACCGTTCTTGTCAAAATGCAAACTTGTGTATTGGGACAGTACTTGGGCCACGAAAGATGACGTTTCACAAGAACACAAGGACACAAGTACAGACAAGAACACAGATTGAGAAAGGCCCAGTGTCTGCGTTCAAACACGCCATGTGGAACCACAGCTGGCAGAGGTCACACTGGATCCACTCATCCACCACTGCATTGGACCCTGGTGGCAAGATGCTTTTACAAATGGAACAGTAGCTGCCATCGTCCATTGCGGGCGCTCCTCTTTTTGCTGAAATGGCCTGTTTAGTCCTTTTTTCGCTTCCCTTTTCTTCTCTTGTTCCTCCTTCCCTTTCTTCTTCTCCTCTTCTTTTTCTTTGGCCTCTAGCTTTTCAAGGTGTGCCACATAATTGTCAGTTGTAATGACCCGGGCTTGCAGTGGCACCCGACTCGTATCCCTTCCGCTCTCTGACCAAAGGTGGGTGTGACCAGGATGTCCGCTAAATATTTTTGAATGAGCCCAGTTTCCACCAGCAGCGGCTGCAGAGGAGGGAGCGGCGGCAGCAGAGGAGGGAGCGGCGGCTGCAGAGGAGGGAGCGGCGGCTGCAGAGGAGGGAGCGGCGGCTGCAGAGGAGGGAGCGGCGGCAGCAGAGGAGGGAGCGGCGGCTGCAGAGGAGGGAGCGGCGGCAGCAGAGGAGGGAGCGGCGGCTGCAGAGGAGGGAGCGGCGGCTGCAGAGGAGGGAGCAGTGGCAGCAGAGGAGGAGGCGGCGGGTGCAGAGGAGGGAGCGGCGGGTGCAGAGGAGGGAGCGCTGGCAGCAGCGGAGGGAGCAGTGGCAGCAGAGGAGGGAGCGGCGGCTGCAGAGGAGGGAGCGGCGGCAGCAGCGGAGGGAGCGGCGGCTGCAGAGGAGGGAGCGGCGGCTGCAGAGGAGGGAGCGGCGGCAGCAGTGGCAGCAGCGGAGGGAGCGGCGGCTGCAGAGGAGGGAGCGGCGGCTGCAGAGGAGGGAGCGGCGGCTGCAGAGGAGGGAGCAGTGGCAGCAGAGGAGGGAGCGGCGGCTGCAGAGGAGGGAGCGGCGGCAGCAGCGGAGGAGGTGGGCACAGCAGCTGCAGTGGGCACGAGCTTTACAATCTAGATAGGGAGTGCTCAAGTTAAAAACTGGTATTCTTCACATTATGTTAGATTTAAATTGCATAACACAATTAATAGGAATATTTTTAGGGAATACAATGAAGAATCTAACCTGTGTCATGTCCACTGCTTCTCTTGACAGGCGATAGATTCCTGCCTTCCGGAATCCTGCCATGATGTTGCCTGCAGTGACGGCCTTTTCATACGCATGTTTCAGCACAGAGGAGAAGTGCTTCTTGCCCACCACCATGTCTCCTCTCACCAGGCCCATGCGACTGGCCAGGGTGCTGAACACTCCCTTCAGGGGGTGAAAACACTAATGTCCAGTGGCTGCAGCATGTGTGGGTTGTGTGGGGGGGTAGGAGGAGAATTTCAATTTGGTTTTCCCTGTAGACGTCTATTATTTGACGGCCACAGTGGGTTTCGTGCTGGTCCATTATAAGGACCAGAGGGCGTGAAGGAGGGGCATACTTAATGAAATGGTCCAACCAATTCAAAAACAGCTCTGCCGTCATGTAGCCTTTGTCCGCATAGTCGTAAAGGCTATTTTCTGGCCCACCCAAAGCATACGCCACACTAGGAAGGCAGCGGGGATATATTATGAAGGGAGGGACACTTTCACCAGCTGCACTGATTGCTACATGCACAGTGATGTGCTCCCTGGTGGTTGTATGCTGCCGGTAGATGTGGCGCTTTCCCTTCTGGCAGATCACCATCTATTCCCTCAGGTGTTGCAGCAAGGACCCTGGCCTTATCAAGGGAGTCCAGTGTCTGGGTGGTCAGCTCTGGGTGGCGAGCTTTGAAGCGGACCCACCAGTTGTCACTCAACCCCGTCTCCAGGTTGACCAGAGTCTTCTGGCTGCTTTCTTTAATTATTTCCAGGGCACTTGACAATGGTTCTTTTTAGGGGAAAACCATGATCTGCCATCCAAACAATATAATTTACTAAACCTTCTTCTTCCTCCAAGGTAAGGGCCCTATTTGGATGAGGCCACATTCAGATTTCCCCAGCTTGTGGTCTGACAAGGTTGACTGTGAGACACTCCTCACACTTTCTCCTAACTTAACAGCATTTAATGCTGCGTCTAGCATTTCCCTGCTGTATTTTCTCCCTGACATTCTTCCCTAACATAATGTTACTAAAAGAAGACATGCATTTGTTAGCTTTTCTGTAACTTAATGTTCAAATTGTAATGTTAATACTGCCAGGACACACCAGGGAGAGGAGGAAACCTAACGTTAACCTTAAACGTATATCGTTTTTTGCTGATGTTCATATTTTTCATGTTATTAAAAGTCTAGATTAATTTTTTATTGGGTCCGCTCAAATTCATGTCAGACAAAGTGCCTCATTGAATGTGTATATCCCTTTAAAAAAGTACAAATATTTGCAAATTGTAACTCATAATTATTTTATAAGACCATAAGAATGTTTATTTGTCATTTTTTGGTGGGTGAACATGTTTTAAGAGCCGTTTTCTGCGGATGTATGCTTCTCCCCTCTTCCTTTTGTCCTGCCGGAAAACCTTCCCCCCGCCATTTTCATAACAGTCATTGGTTTGGTGTACGTAAGAAACTCACGTTGATTTCTTTGAAACGCCTGGCTCTTGAAACATAGGGTTGGTCGGAATCGAATGAGGAGGAGGCTAAGATGACACGGATATATAGATGACATGACTTGGAAGTAGAGGGCTGCATTGGGATTGAGTCCCGCCGGGTCCCGCGGGACCCAACGCAAATCTCGCGGGAGCGGGCGGTTTGAACTTTGCTGCGGGCGGGAATGGGCGGGAAAAAAAAAACCCTGCGGGATCGGGAGGTTGCCTAACGACATGATGGAGATGTCAATGATGTGGAAAAGAACCTCAAACTGGGTATTTACAGCACAAAACCTGAGCAAGGCAAGTCTGACATTTACTATTCATCTTCCTGATCAGTGCATCAGAATACATGCAGGCCAGGGAAACGAAACCAACAAACCCATGAATCTCTTTAATAATAGCAATACAAATACGCGTTTTTTTCCTGCGGGACGGGAGAAGACACAAAGTCAGTGCATCTCTATTATTGTGCGGGAATAAATTCTCCGAGTTTTGCGGGAGCGGGCGGGAGTGGACATACATATTGCGGGAGCGGGCGGGAGTGTAACACATACGTTGCGGGAGCGGGCGGTAATGGTCAGAAATTCGGCGGGCGCGGGCGGGAGCGGGATGAAGAAAACAGTCCCGCGCAGGACTCTACTTGGAAGTGTTTATTTATAGAATTTGCGGGAAAAGGTCAAGTGTCCGGAATACCGTGAGGTCCGGAATACAGTGACTCTACTTTATTCCTCTACGAGGCTGGTGGTTTTCGCATTCATTTATTGTTAGTTACATTAGTGATTTCGCTTTTAAGTGATATTTTATACTTTCTTAATTTTGATAATATTCAAATGTCTTTACTTTTAGTTTCATTAATTTGCTAGGTAAGAAGAGTTTATTCATTTATGTGTCAAGGGATTGTTGTGTACAAATAAAGCAACGTAGCATATAAGCACCGCAGTAAACGGAACCGCCATTCATTGACACAGAGATACGCAGAACATGCAGGATTCTCATTAAGAGTCTCATTTTGCGGTTTAATATTCTAATTTTGACAACATTTCATTTGAGACACATTATCATCACATCACAGAAGAAGGTCTATTACACGGCAACCCGTCAAAATAAAAGTTTGGTTTAACTTTGAGAAACTGATATAAATAGATTACTCTTGTACAGTATAATGTACATCTTAATGTAATACTACTATTACTAATAATAATATTAATACAATTATTATTATAAAAAAAAATCTTCCATATTAAAATTTTAACAGTAAACCTCTGTTGAGTAGCACTTGTTTGCCAAAAATTAAAGGGCTTGTTTAATTATCATTTAAGTAAAAAAATTTGCAGTTTGTTTCAGGAAACATCAAGCAATTAAAAGATAGACCGGTCACCTGGTGTTATACAACCAAAGACCACATCTGTCTCCTATCATAAGATCTCCTGATCTGAAGCCTTCCTGTCTGTGGAGGTGTGTATTTGGCAAAGTTTGGAGAACAGGAACACCGACATTCCCCCAGTGCTCTGATCAAAGTAATGCTTGATCAAAAACAATTTAAAGATAGACCGGTCAGATTTTGGGGTTTCCCTGCCAGATATGAAAGGCTTTGATTTAATTATAGGAGACCGTTGTAAAACCCCAGGTGACCGGTCTATCTTTTAATTGCTTGATGTTTCCTGAAACAAACTGCAAATGCTAATTCATAGCAGCTACACAGAGAGGAAGGGGAGGGCCGCTGCTCCTGCCATGATGGAGACAAGCTTCATTTTCAATATAGCAAATGGAGAGCAAACATCTCTTCTGCTCATGAATTCAAGATCTGTGATTTTAACCAGAGCCAAAAAGACATCCTAATTTCACTGATGGTAAGTTCACTTCAACACATGTTTAAAATTAATTTTCAAATACTTGATAATTTAACATCTTATTTAAAATAATAAAATCTATTAATCACTATTTTATATGGTTTATTTATCTGTAAGTCAATATATTGTGGTATACACATGATGTTCCTATATCACAGATGTTCGACTCATGTTTAAAACTTACTTTAAAATACTTAATAAAATGAACATCTTATTTAATACATTTTATATGCTTTATTTGTCATCAATGCTTTTTATTTCTTTAAACTCATTTGTGACATTTCCTCTGCTCAGAAAGATTTAAGAATATGTGACTTGAATATGTGAGACAGATAGAGACAATCTCAGCATTAAGTTCTACACGTTTAAAGTTTAAAACTTACTTTAAAATACTTCATAATTTAACATCTTATTTTATATATCTGTTATTTTACATGTTTTTATTTGTCATCATTGGTTTTCTCTAAACTCATTTGGTTTCATTCTCACCCATAGATATTATGGACGATGCTGATCCATCTGAAAACCAACGATCCTCTGTTCATAATTTCATCGTTCTGTGTACATGATCCTGATATAATAAAGACATCCCCTGAAAAAACATTCCTTTCAGTTACACCAAGCAGATTGATGTCGCACGCACGCACGCTTGCACGATCACAGCCATAAACTCTGGAACCACATGGGGGGCCAAAAGGTCACAAGAAACCTGCTGCTCATAAAACCCCCCATGGTCACATCCTGTCATAAAATATGTCATAAAATCATTAATCATTTTTGACACATACTACAGTATATAGACTACTTAAGAACAACACAATGACTGGCTACCGATATGAGCTCAAACACTGTTTTGACACTTTTAAACCACTTTTGTCACTATTTGCATTTGAATATTGTGATATCTTGAATAAACTGGTTTGCAAAATCTCACTCTTTTTTATTAATTTATACAGTACTGTTTAAAGGTTTGGGGTCAGTAATAAAAATCTGTTAAAAATGTGTTAAATCATTTAAAAAAAAGTGATAGTAAAGACTTCCATTGTTAGAAAAGATTAATATTTTTAATAAACCCTGTTCTTTTTAACTTAAAAAAAAGTTTCCTAAAAAAGTATCTCTGGTTATAAAAAAATAATTATGGATCATTTGACACTGAAGACAGGAGTAATGGCTGAGGAAAATGCATCTGTGCATCACAGAAATAGATTATATTTTAAAGTATATTAAAATAGGAAAACTTTATTTTAAATTGTAATAATATTTCACAATATTAATTTAATTTAATCACATAATGCAGGTTTGATGAGCATAAGAGACTCAAAAACATTTAAAAAAAAACAGTAATGTGTCCAAACTTTGACCGGTACTTTTATTTTGGTTTGGTGGTGTGACGTCATATGGCTGCGCCTTTGCTGTGCCTCTTTGCTCCTGCATTTGCTGTGATTCGGCTGAATAAAGGTTTGTGTTTTAAGTCTTTAGATCGATATAAATCATGTTTGGCTCGGTTAGATTGCGATTTAGAGTCTGTTTTACTGCTTTATGAGAGCTATGAAATGAGTTATATCACTGAAAGTAACGTCGTTATGCTTAACCATAACCCTTACAATAATAACCTACAGAAATCCTGCAGGATTTTTCGCTTGTGCTGCACAGCAGTCCTGCAGGAATTATACATTTTTCACCAGTGTTGGATGTTTCTGCATGTTTCTGTTGTACTGAAGGGCTCATTCTAAAACAAGTAGGAATGTCCTGCACATACTGCGGTGCAGCACAAGTGAAAAATCCTGCAGAAACAAAATGTTTCCTTACAGGAGTTTTTCCTGTAAATGAAAAATAAATAATATATACGAAAAATAAATATAAAAAACCCTACTGGTTTTGGATTCAGGATAGGCTATATAATGTCTAGACTAGAGAATAAAACTCTGATAGTTGCTGTAGTTTCATTCATACAATTTTTATTTAATCAGATTCAAGTACATTTCATTGAACTATGTTTGATATATTACGCTCTGGCTGTTGGCAGCAATAGAAACAATGAATCTTAACAAATAAATGAATACAATTAAGAGTAAGAATAGATACAGGCAAAAATAAAAAAATAACCATTACTCTAAATCATTTCAAAATTATGCATTTATGCAAACATCCAAGACATTTCAACATTCAAGAGATATGAGTCTGTACTGTACACGTTTACCTTATAACATTAAGATGCAAAACCAGCAATTTATTTTTAATCCAACTCCCATCTATTTGGTTAGATGCAAAAAAATATATATATATATTTGCAAGACCTGGCAGGTCCTTGAGATAGACACAGGTTGTCTGTGAATTTGATGAGTTCAACTGAGTCTATCTCTCTTTCTTTTAAAATGCTTGTTGCTGTTATCCCTGATTCTCTGTCTTTGCTGATGTCATTCATGTTGTTTTCATAACATCAATGAAGGCATGACCCTCTCCTTGCGCATTCCCTACATCTATAAATGATCGTATTAATGCTACAGAACCATGTTTGGTTTGAACTGCATGGTTGATTCTTTTAGATATAGATTTTGCTCCTTTTGAATGAATTTGCTTGCCATTAACCACAGCCCTAGAGTAAAAACTGAAAGCTTTATTGCACTAAAACCTGACTCTTGAAGGAGATAAGACATCGTACATGTGGACATCCAAGAAACATCACGCTAGAACTACCAATACACTATCACAATCTTGGTGCCTCCCAACATTTTTTCAACAAAGCTTTTGCTTTGCTGTGTTTGTTGTTCATCATTGAATACAGCAGCAATGAGTTGTGGAACATGCTGGTAAAGGTTAAACATGTTAACATGTTCTGCTACAGCTTGTGTGCCATGAAAGAGTTTCTGGAGGTGTCCATTCTGGTACTCATATAAGAATGCACTGTGACTCCATAAAGGACCCCAATTTTTTTTACAGATGCTGCTGCATGTACAAGTATGTGGACATTATAAGACACATGACACTTTCCATACAGAGACTCAAAACGGCCCACAAATGCTTTTAAAAAGCCATCAGCTCGAATCAACGAGTCTAACGAATAAACCTGTAGTAAAAATCAATAGCCAATGTTTTCATGAAAGTGCAGTCTATATTAATCTACATATCACACCAAAAATAAATTATAAGTAATAGATATAGTAGGCTAATGATGTGTCTGTCTATTTGTGCTCTTTTATTCATATAGTACTAGGTTTTAGTTTTTTTATGACTTTTTGGCTAATGTTTAAGTCAATTAACTCACTCTGACTGACTGTCTTACCAGTGAACTGAACTAAAGCTTATTGATACTCTTCTTAACGTTAATTATTCTTATTTTTGACAGGACAAACACACAGAAAAACTCCTGGTGAAGTGACTGAGATCCATGTGACTCACTATTATAATGATGGCGTTTATTAAAGAGGAAAGTGAAGACGTGAAGATTGAAGAAACATTCAGAGTTAAACAAGAAGACACTGAAGAACAAAACGGTTGGTTTCATTCTCACAGTTGAACACAGTCCTTTAATCGTTCAGCTATACAGAAATTAATGATAATTTTAAAGAATGTCATATGAGTGTCCAAAATAAAGCGCTATTATTTGACATTGAGTCTTATGTGGACAGACATGTTGAGATCACATGACCAGACACACAATAAGGCTGAGAGATGTTTGTGAGACATTTGGTCGAAGTCCACAGTAGTCGATTGTCGAGTTTGTGTGCGCGATCCTTAGTTATCTAGTTACCAATGATCCCGCGCGCGAACTCGACAATCGACTACTGTGGACTTCGACCGAAAACAGGAAGAAAATGGTCTTGGACAAAAACTACGATAAAACCTGTTGGAAAGCATCTTTTGCAGCGATTTTTGTGTGAGCATATCAGTGAACAACCCACACCACTCGGTGAGTTTCACGTCTTTGTAAACTAAAGATTAATGCGTTTTTTGAAGGATTGTTTCTGTGCACCTATACAACTCTTGTGGAGGTGGGGGGGTGCGACCACAGAAACCGAAATTTCTCGGGACAGCAGCATGTGTCCAAATTTTAATCTTAACCGTTCTATTTCATCAGAAACGATCTTGAAACAGGGCTTTAAGTGTAAAATACCGTACTTGTCCTTTAAAGTATTTGACATATCTGCACAAAATTGGTAGGGGATCATCAACAGCATGTCCTGAAGGTAACTGAGAAGTTTGGATACAACGCCACCTAGTGTTCCAGAGATATAATGTTTTTTGCAAAAACACTTGTGACTTTTTAAAACATTCTCCAAATTTTGATATCTCTGTCTTTACATTCCCTGGTATCTGTATTATGATTTTTTTTTAAGTCCAGACAAGTAATTTAAGGGTCAATTTGTAAAGAAAGACTACACACCTGCGCATATCTATAGACTAAACGCATAATACGCATGTGCACCCAGTCAGTGTTTTCACAGATTCGCATTTTTTAACCCATTTCAAAGTTTGCGTTCTCGAGCCACCAGGCACTGTTGTTGTGCGGATGAGCCGGTTGGAGTGCATTAAGCGCATGTCGTGTTAGCGGCCCCTAAGTTAACCCTCTGTTAAGTTTAACCACTGGCAAAGTTGTCATTACACTCTATTTAGCACAAACAGGGCTACCATAATATGTGAGCAACATGTATGTATATGTAGTATTTTTTGAAAGAATATTGTTTATGCATGGTTATTGAAAAAACTAAAACTTAAAGTTTCTGAAATAAGGCCACAAAACACATACTTAATATGTCCCCACAAGACTTTTGACTAATGGATGTTTTCGCCTAGAGTTTTTGCTTCAAACTGATCTGAAAACCTGATCATCCTGCCTAATCATTTACACAAAACAATACATTGATTTAAATTTGGTAAGACAATATTCCTTTTTGAAAGGCAATATGCGTGTGGGCGTGATTCACACCTGAGAAGACAATGACCTGCATAATGAGCCGCATAATGAGCCTCAGAGGTGGGGGACTCGAGTCACATGACTTGACTCGAGTCTGACTCGAGTCACAATATTCAGGACTTGTGACTTGCTTGATTAAAGTATGAAAATGACTTGACTTGACTTTGACTTGAGAACAAGTTACTTGAGACTTGACTTGACTTGAAGTGGAAGACTCGACAATGACTTGAACTTATAATAAACAAACAGCAATACAATTAATTAAAATATGTATATATTTTGACGTCAGCATCACTATCGGCATCTGTGCCTTTAACGCTGCTCAATTCAAACCGCGCCAAACATGGCAGACAGTAGTCGAGTTCCACAAATTGTCTCGTTTGGCTATACAGACTTTGAACTGGACCGTGCCTATAAAAAAAGATTTGCCAGTTGCAAAATATGCAAGGCATGAATATCCGACACGACAACCACAACGTCAAATTTCGTTCGACATATAAAGAAGAACCACAAGGAAAGGTAAGAAAGTAATCTCTTTATAGTCGCTCAGTTAGACTAGATCTACGTTATAACGATTACTAATGTAATGAATTAATCTTTTCTGTTTGTATTAATTTGGCCTTGATGGCATATTATGTTTTTTTCTTATTAGAAATGTGACCATGGCATTATCATTAACGTTATACTGTTACGTCTCGTAAATAGATGTAACTGTAACTTATTGGGGAATTTGACTATAACAGTGGCGTAGCATGAATTTTTGAATGTTGATTGGCATCTTAAAATGAGCGGGCAGCTCAATAGTACAACTAGGTTATAATGTATGTATTAAATGTGCGCATTTTCAAGTTTGTGGACTGCGTGTGGAAACTATAAAGCATTGCGCATAACGTTACTGCATGACAGGCTAACAACATGGAGGCGCCGATGTGATCACTAGCACGCCACGCACCTAAACATTTCTAAAGGGCTGTTTTAGGGTTGACAACCGTTCCGTATAATACGGAATCGTTCCGTATTTTGACACATAAAAGTCTTGTTCCGTATTGAACTGACACGGAACGCACTTTGTTCCGTATTTTTGAGTATCAATTCAGTGCAAATCCATGACAGACACTTAGCTTCTATTCTAATATATATGTCAGACAGACTATGAATGAACGAAGACCTGCTTTAATGCAAAATTCAGGTACTTGGCGCCCCCTTGGCGGGCTCTGACCCGCGCTCGCGCCATTGGATGTGCAGTTGCCGCAGCACAGCCTATGAGCGAGAAAGACGGCATAGATATATGCAGCATAGATATATACACGGCTGTGTAGCTGCAAATGCGTTTTACATATAGGCTTCAGTAAATCGAGGAAAAGGAGTTTCCGAAGACATTTGTTGGCTATGATAAGAAAATCTACTAAATTTAAAAAAAAAAAATGTTTGCGCTTGAAAGAACATTCTAGAAGTCTCATTCTATTGAATAAGTTCGCACAAGGCTACAGAACCCTGGCAACCCTATGTTTAACGTTACACCTGGCCACTTCATGAGTTATCTCAGATCGGATAGCTGATTCTGATTTATCAAAACGATTCCATTTACACTTGGTCACATAAATGTGGTTTTGCAAATTGATTTTCCTTAAATTACATTATTTTTAAAAATGTAAAGAATGTTTGTGCATACGAAAATAAATTTGTTTTAATGTTTACAGGTAATGTTAATGTTTACAGTTTTCCCTGATTGTTTTTTTATTTTTATTTTTTTATCCATGCAGATATGATGAATATTTTAAATCCAAGATACACTGCACCGATCTACAGCAGCCATCCATGTCACAGTTCATTGTGCCCCAGACTACTACATATCCAGTCAACCACCCTCGACAAAAAGCCATTACAGAAGCAATAATATCTGATCTGATCAATAATTGCAACATGCCCCTGTCTATCACTGACAACAAGCACTTCATTCATTTTCTCTCCATTATGGACACAAAATACACTGCAGTGAGCCGCAGAACCATCACCTCAAGACTTGACACTGTGGTGTCTGAGAGACAATCAAAACTAATAAGTGAAATTGCCACAGTTGAAAATCTGTCTGTCACTGTGGACATCTGGTCAGACAGAAGAATGAGAGGATTTCTTGGCGTCACCGCTCACTGGATGAACACTGCAGCAGATGCTAAAACTTTGAAATCTCATCTACTAGCTTGCAACCGGTTCAAGGGGTCACATACGGGAGAGAGAATTTGTGAAGAATTTGAACAAATATGTGATCAGTATAAACTCAAAGAAAAGATTGATCACATAATTTGTGACAATGCAGCAAATATGAAAAAGGCATTCACCACATGTTTTCCCAGTTCAGCTGAAGCAGACGAGGATGATGATGACTGCCTTGATGATGCAGAACTTTGGAATGCTCTTCCAGTGGATGAGGAGGAGAGGCTGAATGAGACATTGACCTCCAAAAGTCAGCATAGACTACAGTGCTTTGCGCACACACTACAATTGGTTGTTGGTGATGGTCTTAAAGAGACCAGGGCTGTCAGTTCGGCTCTGGCCAAAGCGTCGCGTATCAGTTCTCTGCTCCACACAAGTACTAGATTTAAGGAGGAATTTGAGAAAGAATTTGGCCAACGTGGCGTTCCTGCTTCTGTTGTTACTCGATGGAATTCGACTTTCCGACAGCTGAAGTCCTTGCTTAGCTGTGACCACCAAACTTTGTGCAAGGTCTTGGATGTTAGAGGGCACAGAGAGACTATTTTCACTCTAAGAGAGTGGGCTCAGATTAAAGAATTGGTCAGCATTCTGAAGCCCTTTGCTGATGCCACTGAGCTCACTCAGGGAGAGAAAGTTGTAACCATAAGTGCTGTGATTCCCCGTGTTCTCTCCCTTAACAATCACTTGGAAAACCAGAAAGAAGGAACACAATACTTGGTCAACCTAATCCACAGTCTTCAAAGATAATTGCAAAGAAGATTCAAAGGCATCTTTGTCAACGTAAAAATGTCTCAGCCAGAGACCAATGAAGGAATCCTGCCATTCTCTGATCCCGTTTATGTCAAAGCAGCTGTTCTTGATCCAGCCTTTGGGGTTATGTGGATAGAGCACGGTGTATTGGTTGATGACAAGCTGAAGGAGCAGTTGATCATGGAAGTAAAAAGTAAGTGATAGGATAAATTTAGAATGAGACCCCATACTTGAAAATATTACATTTTTTTTTAGTTTTTTTTTTACAATAACTGGAAGTGCTGCACAATAAACCATTAAAAGTTTGCAACGTTGATTTAAACACCCAAGTAGTCTTATTCCTAAATGACAATGTTTAAAAAGTATGATCACAGCAAACATTAAATTCTGCGTTGCACTGCTGCTGGCCCAGAGAGAGCAGTTATCATGTATAAGTATTAAAATTGAAATATAGATACTGCAGTTGAAAAACTATTACAATCATTCAAACCATCACAGAAATACTGAGATAAAAGTAGCGATTTACTTAGTTACTTGCTCAAGTTACTTAAGGTAATTTGATGCTTCAAATAAAGTTTCTGTCAGTTACAGTGACTGTCACTTAATGACTCATTCAAGAGATTCTTCTAAAACACTGATTCCTCCAGTAATGAAACAAGTTAAGCCTTTATGAGTGAGACATTGAATCATTTATTCAGTTTCTGACAGCTTAAAAAAAATCTTTTCAATTAAATATTTTTGAATAGACTACAGCAATTAACATTTTGTCAGAACATTTAGTAAATTACATGACATTTTTTTGTAAAGAATTGTTAGATAATTGTCTATTTAGAACTAAATCATGATTCTCAATGTATCCAGAATCATGCAGCTCTAGAATATTGTGTAGGTTTATTTATAATTTCACATTTTTGTGTTTTAGATCTGATTCTCCAGGAGGCAGAGCAGCATACCAATATGGAACAGACAGGTCATGGAGATGAAGAAGAGGAAACCAAAGGTGATGAAACTGGGCTGTTCTTATACCACAAAAAGCAGAAGAAATCCACTCATTTCAGCCCTGCTGCCCAGCTCAACCATTACCTGGACAATTGTGATGGCCAGAACTGCCTTTTGTTCTGGGGAATGAACAAGGAGAAAATGCCTTCACTGTTTCAAATGGCAATGAGGGTATTAGCTGTGGCTGCTTCAAGCGCACCTGTCGAGCGTGTGTTCAGTCATGGGGGGATTATTATGCGGCCCCATCGTTCACAGCTTAGTGCCACTGTCTTGGCAAACCTTATTTTCTGTAAATGCAACACATTTTAGACTGTTTCAATTAAAATTGAATTAGACAGATTGGATTATACATCTTAGAATCGATACATCTTAGACTCTGAACGTTTTGTGTAAACAACACAATTTTATTTTATTTTCAGATATTAATGTAGCACAGATATGCATATGATTAATATGTAGCAAATGTATAATAAATAAGATACATAATATATGTATACAAGTTCATCTTTTCTGTGCAAAAATAAATATGTATCGAAAAAATGTACCTCTATTTATTTTAGTAGTGTGACTTGACTTTACTAGAAACTTATCAGGAATTGACTTGACCTGGTTAGGGTGAACCCTTGACTTGACTTGACTTGCTTGATTTATCTGAACTGCGACTTGAGACTTGACTCGAGACTTGATGGTTAAGACTTGAGACTTGCTTGGACTTGACCATGTGTGACTTGTCCCCACCTTTGATGAGCCTTTCACACAGCTGTGTCACTGGGTACCAGGGGTTCACATCTTGTTGGAATGTTGGAAACATCTTGAAAAAATTTGTCTTTCCACAAATTTTTTATGCATGCAAATTGTATAATATCCAACGTAAACATTTCTAGTAATTGTGCAGTTAATTATCATACTGTATTTTCAGAAAGTTTTGGAATATGTATCCTCTCCCCAAATTTGTCACTAATAAAACACAATAAAAAAGGTTACAATTACAAAAACAATTAAAATTTTAACAATATTTCAAGTGTAATCTTTCATTGTAAAAAGTATACGTTTTATTACACATATTTCAAAGGTAAAGATTCATTAGTTTGAATATTGGAACAAACACTATAAGAACATCTTAGTTGATAATTCAATATACCTACTTTATTTTTGACAAAACATCCCTATATACCCACTATATATTTAACATATGAGCAGAAATTGGCGAACACAAGCTTATTTAATGTGGCAGTAGTCTTTTTTTTTTTTACAGTAAAAACTTTATAATCTATCCAAAACTAATCAACGAAATCTTGTCTAAACATTCATATTTGGTCTGTAACATATCGTGTTTATGATATATTATCATATAAATGTTAATTTTCAGTTTGTTGCTTATACAAAGACATTTTATTTCAACATATTTCAGTCTAGTTTTACTCATCTCAGTAGGTTATAGCAATATATTTTGGATGTTCATGTAAAAATAACATGTTTATTAATGTAGTTGCGACACATAAACGGCACAGATGCGCGCTATACAGCTGTAGTAAAAACAGCGCGCGTCTATGCCATTCATTCATTCACACACAGACACACAATTCATATTTAAACAATCTTTTTGCGGTTTATAGACACTATTCCATATCGCTATTAGAACAAAGCACTTAAGAATAAACTTAATATTCACATCAGCTTGATCCGTTGCTCCTCGAAATGAAACTATCAGCACCTCTAAGGTACATTTTCCAGGATTATTTCAATAGTATTATTCCTCACAGCGTAGCAAGATGACGTAAAGCACATGATTCTTATTAAACTTGATGTGTTTTATCCAGGTAATGTGGGCGTAGGCATGTTTGCATGGCTTGCCTCAGATCATTTGCGTTTGAATAGCGCGCGCTCTCCGTGGGCGTGGTCACATTAACACTTAATGAGCTATAATGAGATGAAAAGAAAAAGACTGACATCGCTCTCTTTTCATACCTATTATATAAGATGAGAATATTTGTTTTTTTATATAAATTGCTTAATTTAAAAGAAGAGAATTCAAGCTTCATAAAGAAAAATCTCACGTGCCTGTGTGACAAGTATTCGCTGAGTTACAGTTCATTTTCGGATACGTTTCAGAATGGACTTCACTGACAGAGAGAAGGCAAAACTTGCATCATGTTTATTTTTCTCTACTTGACAAAGCACAACACGCCGGCGTGACCACCCGACCCCAGGGGGTTAATAACTAATGATCTTTGCAACGGAAGTGAATCAATCAAAACTAACTTCAGCTGGACAATAACTTTAATTCTAGAGCTGCTGTAAAGCCAAAACAATGTCTATTACTTTAGTTTCCTATTATCACTGTAAAGCTGCTTTGAAACAATCTGTATCACTTGTCAAACTCCAGTCCTGGAGGTCCACTGTCCTGCAGAGTTTAGCTCCAACCAGCTCCAAAAACACCTGCCTGGAAGTTTCTAGTAATCCTGAAGACCTTGATTAGCTGGATCAGGTGTGTTTAATTAGGGTTTAAGCTAAACTTGGGTTGTGTGTTAGGGTTGTGGCCCTCCGGGAACTGAGTTTGACACCCCTGATGTATATTGTTAAAAGCGCTATATAAATGAAGGTGACTTGACTTGTCTTGTCTGGTATGCTTAAGCCCTTGATTAGCTTGTTCAGGTGTGTTTGATCAGGGTTGGAGCTGAACTCTGCAGGAAAGTGGATCTTAAGGGCCAGAGTTGAGAACCCCTACATGACCATATCACTGTAGGCAAGAAATCATAGTACTTCTGACCTATTTCATTCACCAAATCCGCTATTATCCAACTAAAGCTGGCGTTTTAATTTTTTCCATAGTCCCAGTGTGGATCTTAGAATTTTTCTAGCATCATATTATATAGGGTTTATGTACAGTTATGTGATTAAAGTTGAGCAGACATTGACTAATCGCTGATGACATCATTAATAAAGCGAGATGGCAATGCTTGCCACACAGTTGCAACTAGAGGCTTATGTTTGTGAACAAATGTTGATGTTGGCTTGAGAAGCCAGAACCTTGCATTTATTTTTCAGTCTGTGCCATTAAACTGGGCTTAAACCTGTTTATCAATTTTCACCTTAGACCCGATGCTGCTGGAAGATGAGATTCAAGAACTGAATGTTGTAAAAGAAGAGGAACATGATTTCAAAACTGGTGAAAACCAACCTAGCTGCTCGCAGACTGAAAAGACTCCCTCACGAAAAAGAGCTCGAAAGACGGGGGGTAGACGTTATTTCACCTGCTTTCAGTGTGGAAAGAGTTTCAGTAAACATGAAAACCTTAAAGCTCACGTGAGAATTCACAATGGAGAGAGTCCTTACCCCTGCCAACAGTGTGGGAAAGGTTTCACTGGAAAAGGAAGTCTTAAAGTCCACATGAGAGTTCACACTGGAGAAAAGCCCTTCACATGCCAACTGTGTGGAAAAGGTTTTTCACAACAAGGAACGCTGAATGACCACAAAAGAATTCACACTGGAGAAACGCCTTTCACATGTGATCGATGTGGAAAGAGTTTCAGACGTAAATTAAACCTTAATGGCCACATGAGGCTTCACTCAAGAGAAAACTGCTTCAAATGTCATCAATGTGAAAGAAGTTTCACAGACCGCAATCACCTTGAGTGGCATGTGATAAGTCACATTGGAGAGAAGCCTTTCATGTGCCATTACTGTGGAAGGACTTGCTCAAGCAAATCAAACCTCGATGTTCACGTGAGACTTCACACTGGAGAGAAGCCTTTCACCTGCCAACAGTGTGGAAAAGGTTTCAATGAAAAAGGAGTCTTGCAAGTCCACATGAGGCTTCACACTGGAGAGAAACCTTTCATGTGTCTTCAGTGTGACATGAGTTTCACATATCGAAGAGACCTGAAACTTCATTTGCGAGCTCATACTGGACATAGCAGTGTTGTGATTGGTCTACCGGTTACAGCTCGTAGAAACAAAAAGCCCATTATTTGAATCTCAGCTCTGGAGGATTCCTAAAATCAGCATTGATTACTGGAAATTACTTTAGAACTGGGATTGGAATTGTCTTCATCAGTACTGTATTAGTGGCAGTTTAGACGTCATTATTTGCGTATTCTGGCAAATTGCCTCAGTTTTGGATTCATTTGGTTTCCCTAATTTTCCTGCCACTAGTTTTTTTTTTACCATGTTTTTTTCATTTATTACATCATACCTGTTAGTATTCAGTTCCTTTTTCCAGTATAGTTGTGTTATACATGTTGTTTCATTGCTGCAAATTCATACCGAATTTGTTTTGTTCAACATATATTAACTTTAATTTTGAACCCTGATCATCTTCCTCTTCATTGGACTCTGAATATGTGACATGTGGATAAACTTTCACCTTAGAACATGGGGGCCAAATTGTCTGTAAAACTAACACTAATTACATAATTACTAGTTTCATATTGTTTAGTTAACTTAAGAGATGGTTTATTACTGAAATTTAACTCTTTCCAAATCTTTGACACAAATTTCCATTAAAAAATTTGTAAGCTCTTAGGAATGTTCTGTGTTTTCACTGTTATATGGTTGGGGGCGCTGTCCCAGTCGTTGAAAAGTCTGGCTGATTGGATTTAGGATATTTACATTTGAATCACACTGTTATGCTGACGAATATCAGGGTTGGGGAATTTACGGGAAAGTGCTGATTGCTGTACTTCACATTTACATGCTTTGTTCAGATTGCCTCCCCCTTTTATGTAAATCCCTCCCCCTTTGGAAGGATAAAACACTGTTTTTAAGCTATTGAGTCAGACTTGGTGACTACAGCATCGCAACAGCAAAGTCCTCAATAAAGAGTAACTTCTGCATTGAAAGATATCCCAACGTCTCCTGGTCTTTCGCTTCTAAGTCTCCTACACTTAAGAAGAAAAAGGTTCACAACACTGGTTTATAGCAGTGGATCTGAAAGATGCATATTTCAAATTCAGATAGCCCCTTAATCACAGGTGCTTCCCGAGATTCGTGTTCGAAGGTGTCGCGCTCCTTACGTTCACGAAAAGCATTTATAGCACAACATTCTGTGTTCTGCGTCTTTTCAGTATGCGGTGGTTTCAGCTGTTAGCCCCATTATTGTGCTTGTGAACTTGGCTCTTCCCGTGGATTTATTCCGGACGCTGTGATTGTAGGTATAACCCGATTGTAACAGCTGGTCTGATGTTGTATGCACCAGAAGCCCACACTTGTTGCTTCATTATGTTATATTTGTATGCAGCAATATACCCTTGTTGCTTCATTATTATCACTCTCTGTGATATAGTCCTGCGTCGGCTCGACCGTGTTGAGGGCGGTGCTAAAGGCGCCGGCACAGTTTTGCCAGCTAGATGCATGATTGTTTCAATCAGGTCCCGTACCCGAACTGATTGAGGCTTGGCTTTTGTTCTTTGTTGCATTCACCTGCTACGACATGTGTGACATTTTTCTGTCAACTCTGCATATATCCTTCACGATCGATATCGCATGATTGTCAATTGACCGGGTTCAGACCATACTAAATGTTCTGGCTGCGTTTGTGCAGGACAAAGCTCAGAGGACATCAGAAGTTACAGGGACTGATGGCAGGTGTACACAGGCTACACCGTAATTTAAATTTTAATGGAGAGTAAAACAAAGGCAGAACACCATACAACCTGATAGGTAGCATTATTTGATAGAACGCCGGCACCGTAACTTCATATTGACGCGCGGCTAAACAAAGGCAGAGTACTGTAACTCAATATGAGCGTTCCAAAACAAAGCCAAAGAGCAGTAACTGGTGTTACAGTGTTCTGCCTTGGTTTCTCATGGGCTTTTGAAAGTTACTGTTAAGACAACCCATTATTTTCTCGCAAAAACAACAGAATTGACTCAAGATACTTATCCACATAATAAAGGAGGTCCTGAATGTGCCAAAAATGTCAATAACTGATTTTCAACCAAAAACGAAGTTACGGTCTTTTGCCTTTGCACGGCAGAGCTGCTTTAGCTGGTTTAAATGGGATACCCAGGCATTCCCAGACCAGATGATCCCTTCAGCGCGTTCTGGATCTACCCCGTAGATGGTGCTTAATAGGCATCCTGATCAGATGCCCGAACCAAGGGTCCTGTCTGGCAGGGGTGGCCATAAGCATCTGCGGGTGCGTTTCAAGAGCTAATGTGGGGCCCTATACAGTTGGGATATAAGTTAGTTTTCATTATTTATGGCATATATTCAGACATTATCTGCAAACATTTTTGTAATTGTGAGCACAAATGCACAACATGACTACATAAACATATTTATTTATAGCTGAGACCTTAGCCTTGCATTTGCTGCTTGTTAGAATATTCTAACATAAATTATGCCCAAAAAAAAAAACCCCGGCAGTGAGTGAAAAATGTGCCAACCAACCCCACCCCTATGAAAGTGAACCTGACCATTACTATAGTATACTATAAGAATTGTAGTCCTATAGTAAGTTTATAGTGTTCTATCATATTTTTCACAGGTTTGTATTGTAGTGCTATTTTATTAGTTACTGTACCTGTCAAAAGTATGTGTCCAAACTTTTGGCTGGTACTGTAGTAGCCCTATAATATTTCAATAGTAATACTATATATCTAGATGTCGTAGTATTCCTATATTATTTAAAATATTATTACTATAGTATGAGCTGTGTGAAACTCTGCAAGAAAATCACCACCTTGTTGAACTGTTACCGTCAAGACGGAGACTCAGATCACTGGCCACAAGAACATCTCGGCACAGGAACAGTTTCTTCCCACAGGCCATTTCCCTCCTGAACAGTTAACACTCCTCCCAAGGCATATGCTTGTAAGTGCAATACTCCCACTGTTTAGTGCAATATCCTACAACTCAGGGTGATACTTATATGTAGATTTATTTATTTATAATATTCAAAACACTGTAAATATGTTCATAATCTGTAAATCTGAAAATGTCTATTCTGACTAAACCCAACTGTGATAGTTTTATTCTCATATATTTATATTTTTATTTTTTATTCTTATAATTTGTAGTATTATGTTTCATGTTGTATTTGTATTTGTATATGTCCACTGGAAGCCTCAGTACCAAAACAAATTCCTTGTGTGTGCAAGCACACTTGGCAATAAAGCTCTTTCTGATTCTGATTCTGATTCTGAAAATATCTAGTTAAAAATGCAAAGATGTAGTCAACTAAACACAATAATATCAGTTTTACATGTGAATATTAAGGGCCCCAGTCCTGGAACGAGCTTTCTACTGTAAAACCCCACAACTGTCACCCCGGTACCAGTACAGAGGGCCCAGTGTACCTTGAGACACCACTCATTGTCAATACTGTGGTCAATCCTTTGTTTATACCCTAATTGGACAACATGTCCTGGGAGAAACATACTTTAAAAAAAAAACAGCATGAGTAAGATATAACTTAATTTTATTGTTCAACATCTTAAGACAATGTTCTCAATTAGTATTAGCAGTTGTTTTGCATTTTTTGAATTTGATCCAAGTCACATGATCCACATACTCCAAACAGACTCGACTATGATATTGACAACAGTACTGGATGAAAATGTATTTCTTGTGGCTCCTACAAGAGACTAAAGACTATGTATCCTGTGGTACACGTTACCTGTTTAAGGGTTAAGTGGCATGGCTGAGCAAATATACAGAACCTGTGAATTGTTTGGACACACTTTCCCTCCCAAGAGAATGGGAAAGTGTGTCCAAACTTTTCACTGGTACTGTACAATTCAGTACACTGCACTATATATGAAAGTAATCGTGCCTATGAAATCATATTATGGAGCAAAGCTTGTACAAAATATAACATTGGCCATTAGTTGTGAAACTGAAGTAATAACTTCGGGCGAAAATAACAACCAGGATATCATGAAAGCCATAATGTCCTTGAAACGTTTTATATCTGTAAGCAATATGTATTGCTTTATTATTGGTTATTGGCACACTAGTGGTTTTTAATTCACCATATACCCTTTTGTTTTGGAGATTCAAAACTTTGTAAAATTGCTTGCAAACAAACAGATATGGTGCATTTAAGTAAAACAGACTGGTTATTGTTTATAGTCGAATATGTAACTAAAAGTGTACTTATAATAATATTTATAACAGTGTTTTCTAGGTTTCTTGCCACTGGGGACTCATTCAGGACTATATCGTCCAGCTACAGCGTTGGTGTCTATGGGGTCAATATAATGCCGCATAGTTTTGCAAAAGAATAAAGTATCGCAAAAGAAAATAAAGTTTTGCAAAAATAAAGTATTGAGCAAAGAAAAAATGTTTTACTCACAAAAATAAAGAATGGCAATGGGGGGGGGGGGGGGGGGGGAGTACTGAGAAAAAAATAGTTTTGCAAACAAAAATAAAGAATTGCTAAATAAAAAAAAGTATTGCAAAAAGTAAGATATAATTGATTTCAAAAATCAATGACAGCTGTAATCCTATTTTATATCTGCAACATATTTTCCATACTCACACCTAACTAAGTTATTTGCAACGCTGCTTTTATTCTGCGTTTCAGTCCAGCGTGTGCTCGTAATACCGTTTTTCCTTTGCGCTTCACTCTTCTCTGCGTTTCTCTTCATGGCGCTGTTTTAACGTGGGGGAGGAGTCAAGAACCCCCGCGAAGCCACGTCATCAGCAGGAGACGCAGATGGCAACAGTTAAAGTCACCATGGCAGAGGGATGCTGGTGAATTCCAGGCAGTGGCATAACTTTGCTTTAAAAAGTGGATGGGACAGGTGGGGTGGGGTTGCTAATACAATACTAAATCATAAATCAGATGTACCTATGTACAATAACTTACCGATATCCAGCAATCGATTTAAATAGTACATTGTGTTTAAAGGGCACCTATTATGGCCCTTTTTACAAGATGTAATATTGGTCTTGGGTGTCCCCAGAATGTATTTGTGAAGTTTCAGCACAAAATACCCCCCAGTTAATTTATTATAACCATTTGAATGTGTCATTTTTGGGGCCTGTTTTGAAACAAGCTGTTTTGAGGCAGACGACCTTAAATGCAAATGAGCTGCTAATCCCCACCCTGCCGCTGGATGTGGGCGTAAGTTGCATAACTATGGCAATTAACAGTCCGTAGAACCATAATGGCCGAGAGTGATAGACCCGCAATTGTGTATGGCATTCGGCCGTATGTTTGAAACAGAGTCCGACCCAGATGACGAAGAGACTCGGGCTGACCAAAACACGATCGAGATGTCTCGGAGTGGTTATATGATACATTTATGAACTCATTGCGTTGTCATCGCTGTGCAACACACACACAGACACACACAAACTGTGATAACGTTGACGCAAATGTTTGAAAACACAAACACAAATACCGATAATAACAATAACAATATCTTAAAAAACATATGAAAACGTGTGGTTATTTAAAAGGTTTAAATTACATAAATCATACGACGACGACGACAACAACATTTGTTGTTGATGACTATTAACGTTACCTCAGAAATCATAAAATACACTTACTTCTTCAGGAATTGTCGTTGGATCGCGAACACTAGGCAACGATCCACCCTTGAGGATTAATTGTGTAGCAAGACCTGCTTTGAATTGACCGCCGTTCAAAAAACAGTCACTCTCAAAATGATTTGAGCAAACATAAACGTACTTCGGGAGTGTAAGAGGCGCATTTCCTTCATAAATAAAATCCACCCACTGCGTTTTCAGTGGCTCTGATGTCGGAAGCAAGTGCAAACAAGTATGCGAAGTATTACAGCCCACAACAAAACACTTATTTTTCTTAGGAGGCATTTTCTAGAAGGCAGCACAAATCTTCAGAACAGCGGTCCGGCTGTCGTTGAAACAACAATGGAGGATCAGATCACCGAGGGAGGTACAAACCACCAACCACACTGTCAATCAAACCCCTTTCCCATGTTCTACGTCACAAAAAGCTGAATCTTAGAACAGCTCATTCTGAGAGAGTGCATATGAATTATTGAGATTGTAAAAAAAACACTGGGTGCATTTTTATCATTCTAGGGTGGTTTTGCTCACACACTGCCAACACACATTTATGTTCAAACAGCATGTAAAAGTGAATTTTGCATAATAGGTGCCCTTTAATATGTCTTTAATGAGAAGTAATATGTGTTGGTGGCGAGAATTTTCATGTGAAGAAATAAATAGATCCGATTGTGTTTTGTATGTTATTTAATGGTTCAGTGGTAGAACTTTTGTCAAGCGTGTCAGAGGTTCTGGGTTCTAATCCGCACTCGTATAGTTTTTTTCCTCACTAACACCGATTATGTTTATCAGTGGTTGTATATCAAGCAGGGACACATTTGTGTGCATTTTACTTTGTGATTTCACCGGAACGACTACAGTCTCCACAACGGATTAAAGCGCACGTCCGGGTAAAGACTGTGCGCGAGTCACGAGAGAACACTTTATCTGCACCACTGATCGCAGAGTCAACGAGCACCTTGATCACTTGATTTCAAAAACAACACATTTCAGCGTAATAGATCACCTCTTATTTAACAAACGAACGAAATGAATGCTCTGAAAGTTAACTGGAGATATTTTATTTATTTGTATTAGTTACATCCGTGCCGCGAGATGTTTCAAAAGTGTTGGGGGACAATATCGACCCTGGCAAAAAGTAGTGGGGACATGTCCCACCCGCAAATTAAGCTGATGATTCCAGGTATGTACAGTTGATTGTCTCCCTTTATTTCACCAAAATTAAAATGTGTGTGTGTGTGTGTGTGTGTGTGTATGTGTGTTTTAAAACTAAATCCGATTAGTATTAACGACGATTGCCAAAGTTGAATTGCTGGTGGTGGTCTTTTCATCTCGAGTGCTGGAATGGTGACTTGCCGTGGAGGCCTTGTTGTGAGTAATACTGATATATATATCACTTATTGTGAACAAATGGCAAGCAAGTCATCATTCCGGTAGACCTGTGCATCAACACTCACGCACACGTAAGTTACACACATTTTAATGTTGGTGAAATACAGGGAAACAATCAACTGTACATTCCTGGAATTCACCAGCATCCCTCTGCCATGGTGACTTTAACTGTTGCCATCTGCGTCTCCTGCTGATGACGTGGCTTCGCGGGGGTTCTTGACTCCTCCCCCACGTTAAAACAGCGCCATGAAGAGAAACGCAGAGAAAAGTGAAGGGCGAAGGAAAAACGGTATTACGAGCACACGCTGGACTGAAACGCAGAATAAAAGCAGCGTTGCAAATAACTTAGTTAGGTGTGAGTATGGAAAATATGTTGCAGATATAAAATAGGATTACAGCTGTCATTGATTTTTGAAATTAATTATATCTTTCTTTTTGCAATACTTTTTTTATTTAGCAATTCTTTATTTTAAAGATTTTTTTTTATCAGTACCCCCCCCCCCCCCCTTTGCCATTCTTTATTTTTGTGAGTAAAAAAATGTTTCTTTGCTCAATACTTTATTTTTGTTTTGCAAAACTATGCGGCATTATATTGACTGCCTTGTGGAGGACTACATGGCTGTGCCCACCACTGATGACTGGAGGTCCATAGCAGAGGGATTTCATGATTGGTGGAGCAGTCGACAGAGTATTGTTTGAAGTCATTCTCATGACTTCCCCACAACCGCTCTTTTAAGAGCCACCCACAAACCTATAAAGAGCATAAATATCTAAAAATCGATTTTCCTCCATTATTATTATATTTAGTAATTTTTTTCCAGGTTGTCAGCCCCAGTTCCAGGCTGTCAGGTCCACCACAACATGCACATTTATTAAGTTTAGACTCTAAGTCACTAACATTTTCAAAATGGCAGGTTTTCCAAATTAGTGTATATAAGGTAAAATTATTTATTTATTTATTTTTGTTTTCATTATCAATGTTGCCAGCCTCCAAAATTAATTAACATTTCCTGTGATTTCTGTGAAAAGGCAGAAGGCCGAGGAGGAAGTGCTCATCGGCGGACTGTGGCGGTGGGACTGGAGGTTGCGCCAAAAGCTCCAACAGCGTCTGCTCCTCCTCCGACGGACCATTCTGGGACCATCCACTCACGGGGCCGCCAGCGGGCTCTCCTCTTCTGTTGGCCTTTGAAATAAAAAAATACAACACACGGTGCAATGAGAAGGCAGAAAGATGATACCTGATTGTCATGTACACAGTGTAGGTTTAAAAATTGAATTGAAACAACAAAGTTGTCTAGATATTGTAAGAAATAATATCTGTGCCTGTGTGAGTGACATAGACAGTGCTTAAATGCAAGTGTGAAATTGTTTTAACATATATTAAGTACTGCTCTTCTCTGTCTCCTTCCTCTTCTCCTTCAGGTACGTATCCCTGAGGCTTTTCCACTTTTTTCTGCAGACGTCCTCTGAATAAACACATTATCTTGTTAGTGAAAGGTAGCTGTATATTAGCGGGGAAATAGTTGTAAAATAGCGGCATGGCAGCTTGCTAGCTGGTTAGCAGGTCAATAACGTGACTCAAAAGTGAAATGTGTATTTACAACTTACCAGGTTGCCCAATCTCCTCACTGACCCTCTTCCAAGCGAGGTCCTTTTTATTCCTGTCTCTGTAGAAATACGAACTAGTATCATATAATTCAGGATGACTGCTTACGGCCAGTATGAGCTTTTCTTCCATTTTTGACTGATTCCGGGCGGGAGTTTATCACGTCACTTCATTAAAGTGACAGCAGCAAGCAGGGTCCCGATTGGTTAACGCAGTGCTAACAGATGCCAAAGTTCAGATTTTTCAACTCGGGTGTCAGATGCGAATTCGCGTCAAATGCGTGAATGCACAAAAAGCACCAAATAAAATCACTCACGCCAGACGCTCAATTCGTATCATTCGTGTCCACCGTGCCGCGCTAAACGCCTCATAGATCTAGCAATTACAATTTGCTTGTTGTACCCAAGTACAAACTCTCTACTGTGGGTGGTAGGGCATTTAGTGTTATAGGCCCTAAACTAAGGAATAAGCTGCCCCCTCGTTACGCTGTCAAGCCTAATGGGAACAGTGTTTGTGCTGCTTTTTGCGGTTGTGTTTCTGTTGCCTCTATAGGTCACGTGACGTCCCGCCGGTTGCTGATTGTGGGTAGGGATGGCGAAAACTAAACATTTTCTTGACCGACCGACTCAATAACCTGTTGAAACCGGTTAACCGATTAGTTTAAAATATGCTAAGCTATTTGAAATAACAGCCATTTCGAGCCGAGCCTGCAATTTCGCAACTCTGTCGCATCTCTCTGCCGCTCTGCCTCCCGCTCACACACACTGTCCTGGCGCCGCCCTTCCACTCACGTCACTTTTTTTAAATCCCCTACAGCGCGAAACATGAGTCCCGCAAACACGGCGCCGAGGAGCTTGTATGTAATCGGAGGACAAATGGCTCCTTAGTTTCGAAATGGTTTGGGTACAAGGTGATCGCGTTGAAAATAAAGGCGTTAGTCTAGCGTTAGAAGCTCATTTGAAACATTGCCGAAGCTCATTTAAGAAAATGACAGCTCCGAAGAGATGCCGCTTTAGTTTGAGGTAGTGCTATGTTGCCTAATGGACTGCAACACGATAAAACCAATGGATAAAACTGGCACCTTCAGAATGCGTAAAAGACGCACCGGCCAAGGCAGGTCTAACTCACTGTGTGCCTTCTAATAACGGACAGAACAACTCTTTTGTATAATTAATATTATTTTTTTATTTTTCAAAAAGACAAGTGTCAACTTCTGTTAAGGGCAACATCTCCTAAACCATAACAGACAATGGCCAACATAGCCTACAGCTATTCTTAATAATAACATTAAATAAACGAAAAATGATTTTAATCTATGAACGAGAATACTGTAGCCAACAAAGCTCACAGACAGGTGTTAAGGGTTAGGCCGCCACCTAATTATTAAAACATAACACAACGGTTTGGCCAATTAACGAAAAACAAGTTAAATAGATAATACTGTGGCCTACAAAATAGACTGTGAAAATCTTTAATGAATGCGTAAAAGACGCCTTAACTTATTTGTCTCAGGTTTCAAGGGTTAGGCCCCAACCACTCTTTCATAACAGAAAATATTGGCCTACCCCACTCCCCGAGTCAGTCACTTATTTTTATTCAAGAACACAAGCATGTCTACGTGCTCTGGGGTCAAGCGGGTACGCAGTCGATTAACCACAAGGCCCGCAGCGGAGAAAACCCTCTCAGATGGAACCGAAGTCCCGGGGATGCAAAGGTAGCGCTGCGCCAATCTTGCCAGTCTGGGAAAGCGCGTCTGGTTTGCCCTCCACCAATCAAGGGGATTGCTTTCTAGTGAGGGGCGACTATCTTTCACATACGTATCCACTTCCAACTGTGGATCCGTGGTATCGGCTGCGCTGTAATCATCTCCCAGTAGCAGACTCATTGCACTCTCCTTGTGGCTGGCTCCACTGGATGGACCTGCTGTCACAGCATCATCATCATCTCCTCCTGCAGCACCAGGCTCTTCTTCCTCACCCATGTCCTCCTCAATAGCTGCATGCTCCACATCTGCACAGAGTTCCTTGAGTTTATCAAGCACTGCCTTTGTTTTTTCTCTTGATAAAAACGGGAGGTGTTTTCGAGGGTCCAGGGCAGAGGCGATCACCGCTGGCATTGCAACCAAGCGTTCGTTGTAGTCAACCTGACGAACAATACAGCTGAATTACTGTCTATAGTTAATGAATTAATTCATAACACTTGATATTTCGAATTGTAGCCTATATAACCCCCAATAGGCCTGTAGCCTGACTATGTGTAGTGTAGTGTAGTGTACGATGAATGAATTATAAAAAAATGATTACTCCTGTAGGGCTGGACTAGAATATTCGAATATTCGTTCAGTGGGTTGGTATTCCATTTGAAAATTTGGCATTCAAATATTCGTTTTTTTGTTTTGTTTTTTGCACACCTGACATCCCCTCGAAACGGTTCTCATTCGCGCTTGAATATGTTTTACACTATTAAATCTGGTGAAATACAATACTCTTTTTGACATTTTTAATAGTATGGACAGTTGAAGGAACCTAATCTTGTTATAGGCCTACTTAATACTTTTTCTTGGCCTACTAAAGTGTTCCTGCAGCTGAAGTAGCCAAATCTCTGGGTAGAGCGCAGAACAGCGGAGTTTGTATTGACAGAAGTGCATGCCAGAGCTTGTATTTTGGGTAAAGCTGTGTTGCTTTGACATTGTGGAAAATAGAATAATAAAAACAAAATGTATAAGTCTTTTACCCGTTGTTATTATTAATCTACTGCGAAATATAGGAGATTTTGAGACTTTCATTTGTTTGACTTTGTAAAGGTCTGTTTATTGAAGCTGATTATGCTAGCCAGCCTAAAATTAATTTCGCATTAATAATTTTATTATATAAGGGAATTCATTTCATTTTATTTAAACTGTTCGTTAATTGAAATGTGTGATGCTGTTATTGAAGCTATTGTGTTCTTTATTTATTAGGCTACAGGTCGTTCATTTATTTCCCGTTTTTTCTTTATTGAAATTTCGTTTTTATTTATTTAAATCTACCCTTTACTGTGACAGTAATTTGTTAGTGAGAAAAAAATTAGACTACTTTATTAAAAGTATTGCTTAAGTTAACAGACCTGCGCCAGAACAGCGTGCGAGCGGGAACCGCCGCTTACAAAGTCAAGGGGCAGCATTTCTTTTTCAATCATTCCGCATATCTTTTGGGTAATAGTCTCTGAGCGCTGTTTGTCACATTTCCTACCAGCTAGCATACATGACACGGTAGGTTGGCTTTGGCTACCTTTCTCACCCGAAGAGGCTTGAGGTGTCGCGTTTTCGGGTGATACATCATAGATGATGTGCTACTGCTGTATTTAAGCACTGTATTACACAAGTTGCAACTTACATCTGTGTCATTCTTTTTCGTGAAATGGTCCCACACACTACTTTTCTTTGAACGCTTCATCCTGTCGTCTGCCCTGGCTCTAACCTCGAGTGTTTTAGCCTGTAGCCTTTACTTTTCGCAAACCTTGTGAGCGCGCAAACCCAAACGCTGTGACCTCGTGCCAAATGTTTTTATTGGTTTAGGCTATTCCTACAAACTGTAGTAGCGTTTAGTCCACTGTCTATAATAGCCTAATTTAGAGATCACTTTTTTTTTTTAACCGACTACCGACAACTTTGATCGGTTAACGTAGATACGGTCAACCATCGGTCAAAAGGTCATCGGTTAGCATCCCTAATTGTGGGTGGGGCCAACTGTTTTAAAGACGCCTTGGTTGACAGCCGCTCTCTCTCTCTCCCACTTCCGAGCCGCTTCTGGTGGCCGGTTATGTCTCTGGATGGAGTTTTCTCGTGTTGACATCACGGTCGTGTTTCATAAGCACGTTCCCGGCGAGGAATCCACGTTTATTGATTTTAGTTTATAACTTTATTTAGAGCTGGTGGTAATTGGTGATGGGTTTTCATGTTATTTAATTTAGGATTAGGTAGGGTAGCAGTCAGAGGACCCGGAAGACTCACGGAGAACCTTGTCTTTTGTTTTGGACGGGAGGGAGGCAAGTGTTATTCCTCCGGAAGATATGTGTGGGCAGGGTTTTCTTTCTATGTGTTTTGTTATTTTCTTTTACCACCATGCTCCGATTGTGACAAATAATTTACCATCTAAATAATTTATAATAAATAGTTTATGCATCGTCACTGAATCTCTGTGGTCTTTATGTGTTATGTTGTTCCATTTCAATTCATTTGGTGGGCACGTAACACCCAATCTTCCTGCCACCCCTAACCTCCAGACCTTCAAATCTCAACTTAAAACTCATCTATTCATCATGCACCGTAAATAATTATTTTCCTCTCTGCTTCTCTGTCTTCCATTTTTTCATTTTTTATGTTACAGGTTTACTTTATCGAAATTTATATTTCTTGGATTCTATAACTTCTCATATTGGTTGTCTCTATCTGCTTTTCTGCTTGTTTGATTGTTATAATAAGCAGATTGCTTGTCTCTTTGTCTGTCAACTGATTGTATTATTTTGTGAAGCAACCTTGGGTTCTTGAAAGGCGCTATAAAAATAACATATTATTATTATTATCTTATACAGATACTAAACTTGTGAGTGATCCCCGAAATGGCGCCTTCAACCAGGATGGCTTACAGACCCCACATTTATCGATTTTTTAGGAAAACAATTTGACATGTAATTTGTATGTAACACTTCTCAAACATCTGCTAGCATACAAGGGTGGCATTTAAGGCCTATATTAGGGGTCAAATAATTAGCTTTGCAAGTAAAAAAAAAGAAAAGAAAAAAGAGTACACAATTGGAAATAAAGACATTAGATGAGAAAATTAAACAACTTGAAATTCTATAATAACAAACCTAAGTCTATAGATAAGCATGCACAATTACTCCTACTTAGATCACAGTACAATGAATTGTCAGCTAACAAAGCAGAAATTATTTTAATGAGACTTAAACAGTCCTACTATGGCCAGGGTGAAAAACCTAGGAAACTTTTAGCATGGCGCATTAAACAACAACAAACAGAAAGGTCTATTGACTGCATTGAAGATTCAAACAGTACAACTATAGTAGACCCTACAGCAATTAATAAGGCCTTCAGGGTATTTTATGAGAAACTTGATAGTTCTGAGAGTACCCCCAGTCTCGATGAGCAGCAGTCACAATTTCCTCAGATTTAACTTTTTATCTGTACATCAGCATCAGGGAATAACATTGTAATCTCGTTCACAGTAGCGAAAGATGCTTACATGAACAAAACTAACAGTGAAGACTTAAATGTAAACAGCTTTTGTGTCTTTATCAGCTTTTCCATATATAAACTGGTCCTGATAATCATCACAAATACTGACCACTTGCTTCAATTCGGTAAATCTGTTTTTATGAATGAATGACTCGCTCACCCGTTGCTCTGTTCATCAACAGCCGCTTCCGCCCCTTTTTATTGGTGAGGTCGACTAACAGCTATGGAGATTATCAATCGGCAATCTACTGATATTCCTGCCATTCCCGGATGTCGAATGTTGAATTTTTGAACCATTGAATTTGTGAAAGCGAATTTGTAAAGCGAAATAAAATGGACCGAAAATTTTTAAACAGAATGAATATTTTGGAAGTGAAATCTGAAAGGTGAATATGGATTATTGAGTTTTTATTAGTGAAAATGTGTGTGAAATGTTTTGAATTTAAATATTTACAGCTTAAATATATAACCATGTTAATTTTAGTCCATAGTCCAGTTCAACAAGCTTTTTTGTTTCAAAAACATTTGTCATTATTTTACTTCCATACAGGAAGATTGACAAGTATGGTCATGAATGTTGTCAGACCAATTTGGGCTGAGAGGAGAAGTGATAAGGGCTATTTTTATTATTTAAGTAATGTATTTTACATGACGAATGACCAACTCACCGTGAACACAGATGATCGCCGTTGCGGGATGTATGGTTTGCTTAAACTAGTGTTAAGCAGTGACGCGCAGTCACAAAAAAATGAGAGGCCACTACGCTACAATGGCACCAACGCCGATCTACTGCGCATGTGTGGAATGCTTCCACCAAGCGGACCTCAGAAAGTCGTATAAACAGAAGTAGTCTGCGTCCGTGCTGTCTGCAGCTGTTTGTGTATGTGTCCACATTGGAGTATAATCGAGGCTTTAAGATAGCTCAAATTGCTCAATTAGCTCAAATTGGTCAATAATATCGGACGGCCGATTAATCGGTTGGGCTCTACATCAAACTCCATATACCGTCATATCGCACAGCCCCGGTCAGTCATACATTTCTTAGTTTACTGTCATTTTATGTAGACACATGCACTCAGGAACATATAACAGAGACACAACTTCATGACTAATTAAAGCTCATAAATACTCTGTTTTGCAAAGAGGTGTTACCCGGATCAAAATATTTGTTCAATAAGGTCTTTAAAAACAAGTCAGACATTGTGGAGTTTCACTTCTACTGCAAAACCTGTAAAGTATACATTGGCACACAAGAAGACATACAAGACAAAAACATTGCACAGTGTGCAATCTGCTCCCATTGAAATCAGTTCCTTGAACAGTGCAAGCTTTTTTTATCCACATACCAAATGTGCCTCAAATCCAGATGCTGCTTGAAAATCCTCAGATTCAAAACAGCATGAACTACAGACACCAAAGGCAGAATGAAAATGTTATCTCGGACATATATGATGGTGGAATGTATCGAAACTTATCAAGACCAGGTGGAATTCTGTCAGATCCAAACAATTTGTCATATTTTATACACCTGTGTACAAGTCTTCCAGATTTTCTATATGGCCCATACACCAGCATTTAAGCAAGCTCCCTGCCTAAATGAGATTTCAGAATGTAGTGCTTGCAGGTCTTTGTTTTGGTACTCATTGGCTGCAGCATCTTTTTATTTTTATTCCATGTATAACAAAATAGCTGCTGCTGAGCTGACCTCCGTGTTCCACTGTGTGGCCTACCAACAATCATACTGATCGCTTGATTGTGCGATGAAGTTAACACCAAGGCAAGGCAAGGCACTTTTATTTATAGAGCACTTTTAAAACAGCCACTGCTGACCAAAGTGCTGTACAATCACTTCAGACAATAAAATACATAATTACATAATCAAACAGGAAAAACAGACACAAATTCATAAAATTACATTGAACCAAAAGCCAGAGAGAAAAAATAAGTCTTTAGTGAGGATTTAAAGCAATTAACATCGGAAGACAGCATCAAGTGTTCCGGCAAATCATTCCACAGACGTGGAGCAGCAACAGAGAAGGCACGATCACCCTTTAATTTCAATCTAGATCGCGGCACAGTCAGCATCAACTTGTTTGAAGACCTTAAAGGATTAGTTTACCTCAAAATTAAAATGTCCTAATAATTTACTCACCCCAATGCCATCCAAGATATCCAAGACATCCAAGTGTTTCTTTCCTCAGTGGAAGAGAAAATACGTTTTTTGAGGAAAACAATTCTGGATTTATCTTCGAATAATGGACTTCAATGGCACCCAACGTTTTGAAGTCCAAAAAAAGTACTCTAGCGGCTGCATTTTGGACCAACTGTAGTTTATGTATTAAACGTGCAGGGCAACCACCCATAAGAGCATTTCAATAATCTTGCCTTGATGTCATGAACGCATTTCAAGTGATGTCAAGTGAATTACGGGTCATTGGACAGGCGTCCAATCACAACTGACTTCAGGAAAAGGGAAAGTAACCAATGACATTTGAGGTTATTATAACAGTAAGTCCCGTCCCTCGACTGCGAAGAATAAAAGTGTTCCAGCGAGCAAAAGCATCAGGCGAGAGAAGATCAAGCGCGAGAGTGTGGGGAATGATCATGCAGGGTTTGAATGAGCTCGCGAGTTCCCGTTTCCTTGCATGTAGATCTGTTATCCTCTTGTGGAAGTTATTTACTGTGCGCACCAGCATCAGTTGTGCGCTTGGTTCTTTTAGGCATTGATTTGCCGCCATACTTGATGACGCACTGGAGCCACTGAGCTCCTGGCCCCACCCCTACTGTCGATGACGCGTTGGAGCCACTGAGCTCCTGGCCCCGCCCCTACTGTCGATGACTCACTGGAGCCACTGAGCTCCTGGCCCCACCCCTACTGTCGATGACTCGCTGGAGCCACTGAGCTCCTGGCCCTGCCCCTACTGTCGATGACTCGCTGGAGCCACTGAGCTCCTGGCCCCACCCCTACTGTCGATGACTCGCTGGAGCCACTGAGCTCCTGGCCCTGCCCCTACTGCCGTTGACGCGCTTGAGCCACTGAGCTCCTGGCCCCGCCCCTACTGTCGATGACGCACTGGAGCCACTGAGCTCCTGGCCCCGCCCCTACTGTCGATGACACACTGGAGCCACTGAGCTCCTGGCCCCGCCCCTACTGTCGATGACTCACTGGAGCCACTGAGCTCCTGGCCCCGCCCCTACTGTCGATGGCGCACTGGAGCCACTGAGCTCCTGGCCCCGCCCCTACTGTCGATGACGCACTGGAGCCACTGAGCTCCTGGCCCCGCCCCTACTGTCGATGACGCACTGGAGCCACTGAGCTCCTGGCCCCGCCCCTACTGTCGATGACGCACTGGAGCCACTGAGCTCCTGGCCCCGCCCCTACTGTCGATGACGCACTGGAGCCACTGAGCTCCTGGCCCCACCCCTACTGTCGATGACGCACTGGAGCCACTGAGCTCCTGGCCCCGCCCCTACTGTCGATGACTCGCTGGAGCCACTGAGCTCCTGGCCCCACCCCTACTGTCGATGACGCACTGGAGCCACTGAGCTCCTGGCCCCACCCCTACTGTCGATATCTCACTGGAGCCACTGAGCTCCTGGCCCCACCCCTACTGTCGATGACGCACTGGAGCCACTGAGCTCCTGGCCCCGCCCCTACTGTCGATATCTCACTGGAGCCACTGAGCTCCTGGCCCCACCCCTACTGTCGATGACACACTGGAGCCACTGAGCTCCTGGCCCCGCCCCTACTGTCGATGACTCACTGGAGCCACTGAGCTCCTGGCCCCGCCCCTACTGTCGATGGCGCACTGGAGCCACTGAGCTCCTGGCCCCGCCCCTACTGTCGATGACGCACTGGAGCCACTGAGCTCCTGGCCCCACCCCTACTGTCGATGACGCACTGGAGCCACTGAGCTCCTGGCCCCGCCCCTACTGTCGATGACGCACTGGAGCCACTGAGCTCCTGGCCCCGCCCCTACTGTCGATGACGCACTGGAGCCACTGAGCTCCTGGCCCCACCCCTACTGTCGATGACGCACTGGAGCCACTGAGCTCCTGGCCCCGCCCCTACTGTCGATGACTCGCTGGAGCCACTGAGCTCCTGGCCCCACCCCTACTGTCGATGACGCACTGGAGCCACTGAGCTCCTGGCCCCACCCCTACTGTCGATATCTCACTGGAGCCACTGAGCTCCTGGCCCCACCCCTACTGTCGATGACGCACTGGAGCCACTGAGGTTGGCCCGTCCCCTAACAATATAACTAGAGCACATTCACATCAGTTTGCCACTCAATCGCGAGTTCAGCCTTGTTTAGACTTTCGCCTTGTTTATACTTTTCGTTCCCAAACGGACGAGGTGTTAATACTCGACGTGCTCGCTCGCCGTTGTTCTATTCTGTGAAATGACAGGGGGCGACTCAAGTAATTGTCCTCTTAACCATCAGGAATCAACGGTGAGAAGAAGAAAGGTCCACACGTGACGTGCGCCTCGTCCGAAACCGCATACTCAATGAGTAGGTACTTAATTTCAAAAAGTACTTACTTAACGAGCGCTAAAAGAGTAGGTACTTTATAGCCATATCTCGTTAAGTATGAATGCGATCCGTACATCATTCGCCATGTTGACGTTATCATGTGACCTACGACGTTATCACAAGCGCAATAGCTTAAAAGTTATGAGCGACAGGTGCACCAACACCTGATTTCATCAGTACCTCGACAACCATACCCATCACGTTTTTCTTCAACACCAGCGAAATGTTTGCAATGTCTGTAGAAAGGAGACATCGGGCAGCTTCTTGAAGATCTCGCCTTAGGAGAAGACTATTGATTTTATACTCAAAACATGTAAGTACGAATTCTTAAAAATAACATTAACCCAGAATGACTTGATGACCCAGAATGATAATGATAAATGCTGATCAATACTCAATTATATTACATATTTTCTTACTGAAAATTATGTTTTATTATATGAAGGCATGTGCGGGACAATCTGGCTGCTGCTGTGTCTGCGCCAAACATCCCTGTGCCTGTTCTCCATGAGCATGACGAATTGTAAAACATTTTAATTTTTAAATGTTTTAAAGGTAATGTTGTCAGCATTCCGTTTCTTTCCAAATGTCATTCTATAGCTTTATTAGTTTTGTTGTGTAGTGGGATAAACTACTGAACTGGTAAGCAGAAGATTGCTGGTCGATCTCCACAGCCGCCACCACTAGGACATCAGTACTCCAGGTAGATCCAGGGTCATTGTCCCTGTTATAAATGCACTGTGAGTCACTTGGCTAAAAACATCTGCCAAATTCAAATGTTTTATGAATTGCTCATTTCTTAACTTATTTCTTCAAGGTACTACTATAATACGAAATGCATACATTTACTACCATTTCTATTTGGTGGGTTAAAGGGTTAATTCACCTAAACATATGAGATCAGCCATTATTTACTTTCTATTCTTTACATTCTTTACAATTTTACTTGCTTTCATGGTATCAGATTCCTCTATTTTAAAAATAAATAAAAAACACAAAAGGTGATTTTTGTTAAGTTTGTTTTGCTGGTTTCGGTTCACACAATATTGGTCAATGGAGCTCAACTTTTTACTTCCTGGCATTATGTGATGCTTTTCAAGCTTCTGAAATTCCATTGACTGATATTGCATTAAACCATCAGAACAAACTTGACCAAAATCACTTTTTGTATTCAGGGGAGAGAAGAAAAATAGCTAGCACAGAGGGATCAAACAACATGAAGGCAAGTAAATACTGATTATATTTATGTGTTTGGGTGCACTAGCCCTTACTGTGTGTAGTTAATGCAAAACTTAAGGTAATTTGTGTAAAGAGTCCAACTTAGGTCATGGAGGGCCATTGTCCTGCAGAGGTTTTCCTACCTTAATTATACACTCCTGAATCTATTTAAACCAATTAATATCTGACTACTAGAAAATTACAGACAGGTGTGTTGGAACTGAACCCTCCATGACCTGCCTTGAATATCCCTGCATGAGCTCTGTATGCATTTAGAAGTCACATAATACACTACAATAAAATTATTGTTTTATTGTTGCTATAATGTACTGTTGATGCCTAGAAATTGTTTGTTTTATATACAAACTATTGTTCAAAATCTTAGGCCACCATTTTATGTTGCTGTAGCAATGGTATAATTTTTCTTCTTACTGATACTTTCTTCTTACTGATGTTTGCTTAAAGAAGACATTTTGTAGAGATTTTCTTGATTTTCTGTTTTGCTGTTCCGTGTACGTTGCGTTCATTCGTTTTTCGATGTAATATTGAAAGTAGAAAAATGAGAAAACGGCTAAATTTATTCATTTTTCTTTTTTTAAATAAAAAAACGAGAATTTGACTTGATTTTATTATTTTTTTGTTCAGGGATAGAAAATACATAAATGGATTGAATATTCGATTTCCACGTGTGGGTGGGCATGAAACGCCCCTTTTAAGTTTAAAGGGTAACTAAACCCCTGGTCAGAGCCTGACTCCACCCACTGGCAATATTTGAAAAATGCTGTAAAAGTGGGCAGAGCCCAGCGTCTTTATTTGCACCTGAGACGCATCTGTCTGTATGGAACTTGCCTACGGCACCTACAACCGCTATGTCACGAACCACCCCAAACATCCAATAGGAAAATTCAACTGCAGTAGCCACCGTTCAACCTGAAGAGGGCAGCACTCAGATGTTTTTACACCATATATTGTAGAATTAAAACACTTTATACACAAATGTCAAAAAAGTTACTCGAATCAATGAACAGTACTAATAAAGCCCCATTCTTACATATCATTAACTAAAAAAGTTGGTTTAGGGTTTAGTTACCCTTTAACAGTTTCCACAGAATAACAGTCCTCCGCTGCTGGACGGATTCTTTGACACAAATCGCTGGGCAGGGACTAGAAAGGGTTTTCTTCTCTACGTGCCAAAGAAATACTCGGCTGGCTCACTCAAACTCGATTCTTTGAACAAATCGGTTGAGTGAATAATTCAATGTCCAATATACAGCCAATTGGTTCACGAATGAATCAGCGTTTTGAACGAAACGGCTGAATGAATGACTCACTGACTGACTATTAAGACAGTTATACGTGCTGCCACCTACTGGGGGTCTTACTCTCATAATCTAAGTGTAGCAGTATGCATCTGCGCTACCTATTAACGCCCGGCTGGAGGGTGATCTAGTGCTAGTTATGAGGACTTTAAATATGCTTAGTGCACGTCAGCTGGGAGGGCATTACACGTGACGTCATGTCATGGTTGTTGTTCCGGTGTGGTGTGCAAGAGCTAGAGAGGTAAGAGCTGCAGGTTAGCGACTCTTTTGCCAATGATTCTTGTGGGACTGGGTGACTATAGATTCCTTTGTTGTAGTGGACGGGGGGACTAACCGGTAAACACTTGGCTGCACTTGCGCGAAACTTCCGGTAAAGTGGATGAGTTCTGTGGTGCGTTAAGATGGTGTTCCAGGTATGTTTGCAACCTTCTATATCTAATGTCTCATTCCGACCTCGAGTACTCCTGGTGAGTTTTGTGGTGGCAATTTTAATGATATTCATTGATCTTTAGTAAAATATAGATGATTCAAATAATGTCACATGTGTGTCTCTCACTTGTAGTGAGAGAAGATTCTGTTTATGTACCTGGGGAGGCAGAAGGGGGAGACACTCCAGAGAACAGACGAACAAGGACCTCTGACCTAGATGTCAGAAGGCCATTTGGTGCAGGGGAGCTTAGTGGGCCAACTAGTGACGTCTATGGAAAACTACTGGGAGGAAGGCTCTGGGGGGAAGAAGGCCTTGAAACTAAGATAAAAGCTAGTTCAGTCTGTCTGGGGGTGTGTCACTCTTCTGCACAGGGTAACAACTGTGTATTAGACTGCTCCTATTCTTGCAAGAATAAATACTTCTATTTTATATAATTTGACTCTGAGTGTCTCTTACGCAGTGATGCTTGTTTGAGATGAATTTTTGCCACAACAATTTTGGTGTCAGAGTGGGATTCCTTGGAAGTGCCTTCTGGACCTGAGAGCGGACGGTGTTTGGCCACCTGGACTGAGCAGTTCCAGCTCTACCTCGTAAATTTCAGAGAGAGGGGCCGACCGCTATCAGGGCCAGGAGAAACTCCACTGGAATCAATTGAAAGAACCCGGTGGCAACAGAAGCATCTCTGGTAAGAGACAGTTCAATTTATTTTCTTTTGGGTAAGTTAATTAAATTCAGTTTAATTGGGGAGAAGAGTGAAATTGAACCATATTGGCTGAAGGCTGTTTCTGTGGTACGTAATCTGAGATTAATTGAGATCTATATAGATCAAGAAATTTCAAACAGATACGAGGGAAAATGATCTGAGATTAATTGAGGTCTGTAACAGAACAAGAAATTTCAAGCAGATAAATAATCTGGGATTAAGTGAGAACTGTAACAGATCAAGAGATTTCAAACAGATAGGTACCCTGAAAATTAGTTGTTCCACGACGGAGCAAATTGTTTTTAGGTACTGAGGCTAATTAGGGGGAACCAGAACAGTTTTTGGTAAACCTTAATTAGGAGGGCACTAATAGTGCAACCCGACCGATTTGGGTTAAAAGAAAGAATCGGGTCTGTTGGGGACGCCTAAACAGATTAGAGAAAACGCGCGTTGAAGAGAAATCCACAGGGAACAGAAAACAGCCAGTATGGGAAAATCTCAGAGTAAGCATGCCAAATTTGATACACCGGTTTTCTGTAGAACTAGGAAAGTATGGGGGGAAATGTATGTTTTAGATATTGAAGTAGGAAGAAGCAATAAGGCTGTCTGTGTGAAATAGAGGGAACTGTAAGTGAGACTTGGTGGAAGAGGGAAGTGAAAAAACAAAAAGGTGGTGTGTGAGACGTGTGTGTGGGGATTGTGCAAACAATCATGTACTGGTTAGATAATGAAGGAACTGGCATGTTTGAGAAAAGAAAGGAGAAGATAATGAAGGAACTGGCATGTTTGAGAAAAGAAAGGAGAGGATAATGAAGGAACTGGCATGTAGGGAAAAGAAAGGAGCAATATAGTAGAAAACTATATGTGATGAAAATAGACATGGTCTGACAGAATTTATGGAAGTCAAATTAACTGTTTAAATGATATGAAAAGTTTTAGAATAAAATAAGGCATTGTATGATTGACAGGGATTAACATGATATGAAGAATGTTTTAAGCAGAATGGGGAACAATTCTAGATTTTGATAAAATAATGATTGAAATGATGATATATCTGCTTTATTTTATTAATGTTAAGAAAATAAGGGTTGAAGCAAGTAGCTATAATGGTTGTCTGTGTAATTTACGGACTGAGTAATATAATCTGTTTTGGAGAAACAGTAGAGATAAGACTGAGACAATAATGATAATATTAAGTTGAATCTGCAGACTAACCATGTGATGGAAGGGAAAAGGCTTCAAACCAGTTGTAATGAAAATAATGATGTACAAATTGTTACACTTTATGAAGAGTAATTGAACAGTCTGGGAAAATTTAAAATAAATAAATAAATAAATAGTGAGACAGAAGAGAGCAAATGCTGTAAACAGCTCGGCTCTGAAGATCTCATTTTGAAGAGATTTGCAGATGATGTTTTGTAAAAGATAAGCTGGGATAACAGCAACAGTACATTTGTAATTAGTGTTGTTGATGATAATACCAAATTAGTAAGGTAAAGACAGAAAACAAATTCGAATATTTTGAGCATTCTCTGTGCTGCTCATGAAATTATGTTCTGCCAATAATAATGATGAAGAGTATGAGTTGGCTATTGTGATTGAATCCGCCATTGGTGGATGGTCAAAGGAATACAGAGAACTGCTTATCAGTGGGTCTGTTTACATTCCTGAATGGGACACACACTGCTTCAAGGGTGTGCAGTTAAGTTGAAGCCCTTTGGAAGCTCACAGTGATCAAACTGCAAGGTGTCTGATGCTGTAGTTGAGGCTGACACACGAACCAACCAGATGACAGAGAGTGTCTTGATTGTGGTCAGCAGGACCATTTAACACGTGACACATTTCTGATAATAATGTGGGGTTGAAAATAGATCAGTGTTTAAATGACGACAGTGACAATTTTTGGTCTGAGAAATAAGAGAAAAAAAAACAAGGTCAAAAGATTGAAGTCTTAAAGTGAATCCTTTTGTGACTCCAACAAATGTGAGTTGCAAAATATGTAAAGGTAATATAGAGAGACAGATCTCAAAGATGATTTATAATAACTGCAAAGGATGCAGAGAAGCCTTGTCAAAATTAGTGTGAATCCTAATTGGAGATTGATAAACTCCAAGAGAAAACTTAAGTCAAATATTAAACTATGGTTGAGAACTTGACAATTAAAATTGAGATTGAGAAATGTGAAACGTTATTGAGAACTAGAATAATTATTTTTATGTAAGAACAAATAAGCAGAAGCAGTAGGCTACTGAATTAACAGTTGCTAAATGTAAAATGTGTTGAAAGGCATCTGATTAAACAAACAGCTTGAAAAGTTGACCATGAAAGAACTAGAAGCTGATGTTTTGCTTCCAAAAGATAAGTCTGCTATTGGCTGTAATGAAACAGTTCGCTTATCTAAATCTGATGTGTGCTGTGCCTGAAACTGCCAGTGCGACAGAGACTCAATCTGAGTGGAAATTTGTAATGTCTAAATTCCCTGAGGTGGGCAAAAGACAAATATAAATAATATGTTTATTTGAAACACATGTAATTTCTGGCAAAGATGCCTTAAGCTGGGCTAGAGTTAAAATATGGTAGATAAAGTCTGATGTTAAAAGTTTTATGAAAATGCAGTGTACCAGTCCTGAATGCCTCAGAGTCTCTCTCTGATTCAATGTCAGCTAAAAGCTGTTATCTGAGCCTGTGTCATAAGTAAAGCACAGTGTTTAAGTTGAAAATCATAGACATGGAGAGGTTAAAAGAAATCATTGCCGTTCAGAGGGCAATTTGTATTTGTAAATGGATTTAAGTAAAACTGAATGACTGTAAAGAAGTCTTTAAAATAATAATACAGACCTTAAACGATAGAGGTGACATTTTGATTAGCGTATTTTAGGACCAGTAACAACTTTGTCTCATTTAGTCTCCACCATTCAGGACCGATGGCTCCGGCTACAGATGAAGTACACTGAATGTACGGTTGTGATCTAAATTCACTGAGTATAATCTAAGCAGCTAGGTTTCTGCTTTTAAGATAGTTAATGGATTTAAGTGATTAAATACTGTTGTTATTGACCTGTCTCCCTGTGTGAACACTATTAGGCAATCCGAATGGCCCTGGTGACTCTTGAACGTGCCTTACCTAAGCTCCAGAAAACAGCTGAGGTCTGTTGAAGAGAACTGATTGTGTGATTGGAAAGAGCGGTCACCAGTGGGCACGAGTGACCATCTCGATGACGGGTAAGACCTTCTTTGGCCAGACAGGGGGCAACCTAAGCCAGAGTGGATCACGTAAAGTCATTGGGCATCTCCTGAATGGAGGTGTGTTATGTGAGACAGGTATGAGGGTTGAGCAGGAGCTGTGAGGCCAGCAGCGTACTTATGCCGTTAAGGGGAGATGACGCGGTGACGAGTCACGGCATGTCTCCCCAATAAAGCAAAGCTCCTCTATATATACCACTCGCCAGAAGAAACCGCATTAGTTGTATGGCTTGTTTTTTTTATTGTGACAAGCGTCTGCAAATATGCCAGGGGAAAACACCCTGATGGAGATTATAGATAAAGGGCTAACAGGAGTGGGCTTTCAAGAGCCAGCTGAGGCCATGAAGTGATTCCCATTAGTTGTTGTGGAGACAGTAGCAAAACTTTTTATGTACTGGTTTGCCTTATGGGCAAGGAAAATCATAGTGTTGATTTTGAACTAATAGGTCTATGACATAGTTTTAACTCTTGAAGGTCGTTAGACATGGTGGTGGCTAAAGATGAAGACAGATTTTGATTTAAGGAAAGTCTGGATGACAAAGGTGAATGGTCAAAGGTTATTGTAATGAATACAAATTTTGTCTAAGTTACAGCCTTAGGAGGCTGGTGGAAAAATTATTTGTTATAGCGAGAGAGACTGCCTGAGTTGGAGGAAGGGATGGTAACTGTGTCTGTCTTTCTGTTATCTGCCTGCTAGAGCAAGCTGAAGCAAAATAATGATAATGAAACAAAACAACCCAGCTGACTTGTCTAAAAATCAAATGAATAATGAACAGACGTGCTTTGAAAGTGGTTAAGATACCATGTAAAATTAGGTAGAAGCTACAGTAAAATGTGAAGTTTAAAATCTTATTTAAAATTTAAATCTTTTAGCAATAATATAAAGAAAAGTGAACATTGAGAATGAGCAGTTAACATATGTGTGTCTAGTATGAGTGTGTGTGTGTGATGGTGACAGCACTTTATGTCTTGTATGTATTAGTTTGGGGCACTAATATTCCGCCTGAATGGTGTGTATATTGCGTCATTAACCTCTGGAATGAGTTTATCATTACAGATGGGTTAAGGCAAATGACAAATTTTAAAGAAGCTGATAATTCTGATGAAGAGACAATACAGAACATGGGACAAGCTTTAAGTTGATTGGCCATCAAGCTCTGTCTGGTAGTAATACTTTTGTCATACATAATGTAGATTTGAAGATCAGTAAATTGGAATTGTGTAGTTGTAGATCACCATCTGGCATGGGCTGAGATAAATGAAAATGTTGTAGATTTGAGGGAAACAACAAGGTGACATATTGGCTAAGTCAACATGAAATTATCAAGAGAGCCCCTCACATTTATGATTATTGTGAACAAAGGGGGAGAAATGATTGACTGACATTGACCAAGTCTGCACAGCACGACCTCACCTGATAGGGAAAATTGATGACTTTGGAAATGTTTGTAGATGACTGACTTGAGAGACCAAACAACAGGCCTGAAAAGCAGAATACGCTGTGAAACTGAGGGCCGTTGCCTTTCAAATACTTCGATAAGAAGATGAGATTGTGGCTTTAAGTGAAGAATGTAATATTTTTGTTTCAGAGGCAGAGAAAGATGTCTGGAGGAAATTTGTCTGAAGGACAACGTTTGGGTTAGTGTTGATGGCAAACTTTATAAAAAACACTATGTTAAATGTTATGTTAAATTGATGCTCGAGTTGTGTCGTGCATCAAGAGGGAGATGGTATAACAATTGCCAAATATGGTTTATTAAGGGGTTCACATTTGCTGAATAAATGTTGGGAGAACACTAGGGGTAATTTGATAAAAGCCCTGAAAGAAGCCATTTTTTCTGCCTAACAAAATGGATGTCTGTGAGTGTGCCGCACACACCAATAACAAAGATTGTTTCAACAGGAAACGCCAGGGCATCGAAGGCCACGGGAGAACAGTAGACAAAAGAAACTACGTACTTTACTATCTGACAATAACCTCGAAATCTGTTTCTCTTTACAGAGAGCATGCAGGATTGGGAGACAGGGCAAAATGTGCCCACTAAAATAATGGTTATGGATGAATTTGGCTAACTGTCCTGGCCTGGGTTATTAGAGTGGCAGAAAGGTGCTACACCTGCGCAGCGCATAACTTAAAATTTTCCTTTTACAGAATGTCAGGAAGGATTGGATCAAACAGAACTAATTCTGTTCCAAATGTATAAATATTGTGTGGACATGAGGACAGGGGTTGAGTGTTTTTCAGGGTAAAAGGACCCCGAGTGCTATTAAGTGAGCAAGAAATTATCCAGAGATAATGTTTCAGGTTGTTGATTCCACAGGTCACACCAAAGGGGACGAGCGGCAAGACAAGCGGTCACTAACAAAATACTTAAGGTCTCCATTCACAGGTGACAGTTCACTCCAGTGGGGGTGCGGTCGTGATTTAAGGGAAAACCTTATAAGGATCAGAAAATGGTTGGAGAGTGTGACACCTGGGTCCAAGCCTCTCACCTACACCAACAGGCCACAACCATCCCATAGTCCATGGGGCGAACGAGATGATCAACACGCCTGGAGGAGGATGTGAACCAACTAATGGTTTAAGAATGTGGTTTTGTGATTATTTTGAGGATTTGATTCGATTAAATCAAAATAGGGCTTAGTATTGATATACACTAGATCAAAAGATTTGATTGGTTACTTATTCATTAGGAAATATTTAAGGAAAATGTTTTTGGGAAGAGAAGATCTATTAATTAATGTAAATTATAGGGATAATTGTTGAAGCTTATTAAGTAGAACCACAGCATGTTTGAATTAAAAGTTAAAGGTAAAAGAACACGGAACGTCCGTGGGGCGAACGAGATGATCAACACAATTGATGTTTTAAGTTTAACAGAAGAATCTGTTTTTGTGATGATTTTGTTTGATTGAATCAAACTAGGTATTGATTTGATTGTAAATGTAGAAAATATATTGATTGTGTCCGTAATGGAAATATTAGAGTTAATTTTGAACAACTACATTGGTTAAAAGAATGGATAAAAAAAAATATAAAACCTTTTCTGGATAGATTTTATTAAATATGGTGTTAAATAGAGCTTACTAAGTAAAACCATTGGCTGAATCGAGTTAAAAGTTAAGAAAATATGGTTAGGAAAATGGAGGCGATGTATGGAAATGGGCGTGGACTGATGGTAAATGGATAAGATTGGTTAATCTTTGGGGGGTTGGGGGTACTGTACTACCAATTTCAGCGATAGGATTATCAATATTGTTATGTTTACCATGCATTATAGTGTGTTTCCAGCTCAGTACAGAGACTGGTTAAAGCTGGGAGTCTGTTCAATTGGATGAACAAAATATGATGATACAAGTAGTGGGAGCTACTGTGACATGTGTTAAAGTGTATGTTTCCTTTTCTTTTTCTTTATTTCTATGAATGTTTTTGATATGAACAGAAGGTTAAAAGCTGTGGTTATCCGCTATGTGTTGACGTACAAGGAGAGGGGTCGAAATGAGGGATTTTATTCTACTTTTATTTCTTCGTATTTCTTAGCCTGTTGAAATGCCATGTGGGTTTCAAGATGTGTAATGATAACCAGGGTGTTAAATTGATGTGTTTCCTACTTAAACTATACACTATTTCTTGTTTATACTGAGGTGACTGAGGGTCCGACCTAGGTCGGGAGTGCAATAACAGTGCTTATTCATTCAGCCCGGCCGCAGATAAAGTCTTTACTTGCTTGCTAATACTTAAGGGACTATCCCCACAAAAACAGCCTAAGCTTTTTACTTTTCCAAATGTTATTTCACAAATGTTTAAGAGAGTGGTCAGTGAAAACCAGAGATGAAGAGTATAAGTGTGATGATATGACTTAAAATTTGTCTTATTGTTTATTATTGTGATTATGGGTAATCATAATGATAAAAAGTGAGGAGTTGTGGTGGCAATTTTAATGATATTCATTGATCTTTAGTAAAATATAGATGATTCAAATAATGTCACATGTGTGTCTCTCACTTGTAGTGAGAGAAGATTCTGTTTATGTACCTGGGGAGGCAGAAGGGGGAGACACTCCAGAGAACAGACGAACAAGGACCTCTGACCTAGATGTCAGAAGGCCATTTGGTGCAGGGGAGCTTAGTGGGCCAACTAGTGACGTCTATGGAAAACTACTGGGAGGAAGGCTCTGGGGGGAAGAAGGCCTTGAAACTAAGATAAAAGCTAGTTCAGTCTGTCTGGGGGTGTGTCACTCTTCTGCACAGGGTAACAACTGTGTATTAGACTACTCCTTGCAAGAATAAATACTTCTATTTTATATAATTTGACTCTGAGTGTCTCTTACGCAGTGATGCTTGTTTGAGATGAATTTTTGCCACAACAGTTTCTTCTGTTTTCTTGTTGTGATTCAGGTGTTTTCCACATGCCTGTTTAACGTTGTGGTGGGTTGTTTGTTGCGGTGGTCTGTTACGAGACGGTGGAAGATCCAGATCCCACATAAGCTGCTGTTTGACCCCAAATTTATTCTGTGACTGCTATTTTTTTGACTCGCGTTTATAGATACTGAGACACTACAACGCTGTTGTGCGATGCAAGTTAGCCTTAACGGCTCCCAGACGTCACCCGATCTCGATACCATCAACGGTAACTGGTGGGGATGTTTTCATCATCTTGAGTTCGACATTGGTTACCTAGAATGTAACACTGTGCTTAGTGGGACCTTTTGATGCTCATTGCTCTGTCACCACTGTTTATTGTAGCCGTTGATTTAAGCTTTTCATCTTAGGTGGTATTGTTTATGTCCGTGCCATGTGAATGTTACTTTTTTTTTTTTTTTTTCTTTGACTCCAGTGTGCTCTTTGTGGTCTTTTCGATGTATATAAGCACCTGGTCTGTTATGTTTCTGACTTTGTTTCGGATGTGTTTATCCAATTGATTCCCTAGGAGTACCCTGAATATAAGTGGTGCTTGTACCTGTGAGTGTTTGTCATCGTACTATTCTGAGATGAACACTGTGTATTTGGACCCAACAATTGTGGTTGTGTAACTTCTTTTGTTTTTCTCTTTATATATTGTGTAAATTGTGTATTGTGGTGTTTGAGTTTTATGTGTTTGTGTGTGTTCTTCATTGTAGGTCTGGGCAACGGGGAATAGAAGGGGCGACAGCCTTCCTCATCTTGGTGGTGGTGTCTTTGGAGTGCTTGCTGTGCCACACAGGAGGTGTTTGACTGAGTGCAGTGTGAGTGCACGTGTGTGTGTGGTTTTCTTTGTTCCTTTTTCTCAGGAGAATAGAGAGGCCTCTATGGGTTGAGTGCTTTCGGCTGTCGACCCCCAATATTCCGTCGTCCGGGTGGTTTAACGTCAAATATTTTTGTGATGTTGTTTTGTTGTGATTGCTTGAATCATGTTAGCTAATAAAAGTGATTTTATTGTTTGTACAACCTCACCCATGTCTCGTGCCTGACTCCAACCGAAACGAACTTGTGAGCCTTGTGTGCTCCTAAATATCTAGGGCAATTCCCTGGTAGTGAGCCCCCAGGGTGGCGTAGTTGGTCTATTTATTTAGTGTCTCTATTCTCTGTAAGCCGAACGCCACATAAGTATTGTTTCATTTTGTCATTAATTTCATATTTAAAAGGCTATTCGAAATATTATATTTAAAATTGTAATATCATAATACTATGTAATTGTAATTACTGTGTAAATCCTCTGAGCAGCATTAAACAGTTAATAATAGCCTAATAGGTCTACATGCCACTTCAGAATTCAGATGCAGCTTCTTTAGTTGATACTAATTTTTTTTTTTTTATAAAAGATAAAAGATGACAAATAGCCTATATTTAAAAAAGATTAGAATAATTGCCCTTGCAAAGGTAATAAATGATTATAAGCTATGAAAGCTATAAGCTATGAAAAACAAACAAACAAACAAACAAACAACAAAAAACTAATAGAATAACAACCAAAATAGATGCGCTGTGACATTGACACTAAACAATGCAATTTATATCTTTTCATATCTATCATATTTCAGCTTCAACCCTTGTCCAAAACTCAAATAAGTTTAAAATAATAGTTATGACTGCTGCATTACACTTAAATGGATACTGGTCTGCGCGCTGTCAGTGGGTCACCCAGCTGTGAAGTAAGCTAATGATGGGTCATGTGGGTGCAGATGCGAGATAATCTACATAATATTTCTGAAATAATCAGCTAATATTTCTCTAGTGTAGATTGTCGAATCCATGCCTATAGAGAAGAAAACCCTTTCTAGGCCCTGCCAAGCGCGATTTGTGTCAAGCATTAGTCCGGTTGTTGGATGAGAGAGAATTTATTTGTAATAAACACTTTAAGAATCTTTTCAAGAGGACTGTGGAAGTACTGAAAGCGTTGATCTTTGGTTGACCATTCAGCGGAAAGGGGCGTTTCATGCACGTCCACAGGTGGAAATCGAATATTCAAGCCATTTATCTATTTTCTATCCCTGAACATAAAAATATAAAAATCAAGCCGAATTCTCATTTTTTAATTTTTTTGGAAAAAAGAAAAAAGAATAAATGAGCCGTTTTCTACTTTTTTCTACTTCAAATAAAAAATCGAAAAACGAATGAACACAACGTACACGGACCCTTGCAGGTCCTGCTCCACCACAAAAGCTCTGCAGTAAATTCACAGAAATCAAGAATCAAAAAGTGCTTTGAAATTACAAGAATTAAATAAACTACAAATTAATTTTCAAATCGATTTTTATTCATTTCTGAAGTATACTCACTCAAAGCCTTTGATGGCAGCATTGAGCTTTCCGGTGAAGAGGTCTTCATGAGCCACTCTCCACCGGATAAGCAGAAGTGTGTGTTCATCCGTCCCTGGAACATCCAGACAAGATTCACGCTACCTCTGAGATTTATGAACTCAATACTACATTTACACGTTGATGTTTTTGCTGAAGTGTTAAGTAGTGTTAAGTAGCTTTTCATCCAGCTCAAATGTTCCTCAAGGTTTAAAATAAGTGTAAAACTATTTTGGAGACGTGTGTGTGCTTACTAGATAGGGTGACCAGACGTCCCGTTTTTCCCGGGAAAGCCCCGTATTTCCACTCTAATTTTAGTGTCCCGACTTATTCTGAAAAAATCATGTTTTGTCCCTTATTTCATCGTTAATATATATATATATATATATATATATATATATATATATATATATATATATTATATATAATAGGTTTCGTTTCCGAAAGGCTAAGTGAATATATATGTTACGTTCAAACCGTGTAGCGCGCGCATGACAGAGAGGGAGAGACCTTGTGTGTGTGTGCTAGTGTGCCTAATGAAGCGCATGTAAGACGCATTAATAGAGGGAATGCATTAACGTCACTTTCCCGCCGGAACACGCCCCCTCAGCCGGACTGAGTGGCAGAAGAGCAGCTGCGTGACTGGATTTAATAGGGGAAACTGCGAAAACGCAAGTAAAACAAACGATTATCAGTTTAAACTAAAGATTGGACTCAATATAGTGTTCCTTACAACTTACTAAAGATCCAGTGATCCATGGATATTAACATGCAGCCAGGAATCGTGTTTCCTGACATTTATATGTGCCTGATTTCGACACCAGGGAAATACATACAGCAAATTTGCCTCTGAATGCTTTATATAAATACAAAATAAGCAGGTCTAAATCCAGGTGATCACTTATCAATGTTATATATATCATCATATCGTCTAGAGACTTAAAACTTGTATAGTTTTTTGTCAGTGTTTATTTAAAAATGTCAAATTATACAGAATAAACAGTTATATTATACAACCAATTATATGATTAACGTTAATTATCGACTGTGTTTGTGTATGTTTGCATTTTATTGTTTAGGTGTATGTATTTGTGTGTGTTTGTATCGGGTTTTTGATGGCTAAAAAGATCCATCAAACCCCGATACAAACACACACAAATACATACAAAAGAGAGAAATCTCTCTCTCTCTCTCTCTCTGCTATATAAGCACAACCATTATTATTATATTATAATGTGGATTACTTGGCACATTGAATGGATATTTTTCTTTTCTTTTTTTTTTACAAATGTGCAGGAAGGTACAAAGGAGCTGAATCTGAACAACATACTCTCACTATCAATGGATGGGCCCGCTGTAAACTGGAAGTTTGTTGAACTCTTACAAGAGGAACACAGAGAGCAGTGTGGTGGAGCCCAACTACAAATAATTGGGAGTTGTGGCCTTCACACGATGCACAACTCGTTCAAGAACGGCTTCACAGTGTGGCAAGTTGAGAAAGTCCTGAAAGCCCTGCACTACCTGTTTCATTGTGCACCTGCAAGGAGAGAGGACTTTGTGTTAGTGACAAAGTGTGATACATTTCCTCTGCCATTTTGCGGACATCGATGGCTGGAAAACCTTCCAGCAGTCGGAGCGAGCCATTGAAATTTGGCCATATATTGTCACCTATGTGGATCAGGTCAAAGCCAAGAAGCTCCCCAATCCAAGGTCATCGTCATATGACACCATCGCAGAAGCCCGGATGGATCACTTCATCTTGGCAAAGTTACACTTCTTCATGAGTGTCTCAAGAAGTTTTTAGCCATTTCTCACCAAGTACCAGACAGATGCCCCGATGATTCCCTTCCTCGGCAGAGATTTGGAGGATCTAATCAGGGTAGGCCTAATGACTACTAAAAGTATATTAATGGTTTAATCATTCAAGCACCGTCATTTACAGAGGATATGAACAATAAAACAAAGTACTGAGTTTTCAGCATGATGATGTTTGTAGAAAGTATTGTAAATACTGTTAATACTTTTTCCAATTTTGTTTATAATTATTATGCTTGTGCTATTCTATTTTCAGAGCCTTCTCAGACGCTTCATAAAGCGAGACGTCCAGGTTGATGTTTCCCCAGTAAAGCTGGTCAAGCTTGATGTGACAGACCAAAAGCTTTGGGTCAGTCCAAAGCAAGTGGACATTTAAAATACTTAAAATACTTTATCATTGTGCTATATGAGCTGCAAAGTCACTTGACTAGTGAAGTATTTATGTTGAGAAATTAAGAGATCAGTTTAATTGTTTTGACATCAAGCAGTTGACCTATTAATTGGATCTGTCAAATGTTGTGTAGTGTAAGTTACACATAGGGAGAGTTTATTTGATGTTTCAGGTGATGTGACTTTTGTGCTTTTGTCAGGGAATGTCAGGCAGTCAGAGTGGTGGAAGTGAGCGTGAGGTGTTACTGTTCATGCGAGACAGCCAGAGTGCCCTGTCAAAAATTTGTCAGAACATTTTATTGAAGTGCCCCCTGAAGTACCCGGACCCCCAAAATATGCACAAAGAACCTGACATGTGCCTGCAAAAAATTAAGGCCCTCATCATGAAATTTGTGCAGGTTAAGAAGCTGTCAGGAGGCGTCACAGCGGGTAACATCTGTAGACATATCAGAAATGTGAACAATTAGCCTAGTGTTTATCAAAGGTACTCTTATTTTAGGCATCATACTAGCCTATTATTTTGCAGTTAATTTTTTTGTTTTATTTTATTGGAAATATAGCCTAGTATGAGTTATAATAAATGTATGTAGGCCTAATATATGTTCTTAGACATCATAATTGAAATATAGTTGAAAATATGAGATGCATTTTCCAGAGTATAGTGAAAATAAATCTCTTGTGACAACAAAGTATAATTTTAATTAGAAAATATTACAGATGTGCTTGTCTTTATCTAAATGCAGGTGATAAGATTGCCCAACAATTTCAGAAGTTCCTCTTCAGTGAGGCCAGAGGAGAGGAATTCATGGCCTTCAATGCATTGGATGGAAAATCGGAGTTGACAGCTTCCTGCATAAGGCCATGAATGGATATGCAGAGCTTTGGAGCTTTGTGGAAAAGCTGCTGCTTCTGTCCCATGGACAAGCTACTGTGGAGCGTGGGTTTTCCATAAACAAGGAGGTGGAGATGTGCAATATGAACGAAGACACTATAGTCTCACAGAGACTAATCTGCGACTATGTGAGGATGTGCATCTGCACGCAACCGGTACAGGATCTTCTTGGAAGATGAGAGGAAGAAAAAGGAAAAGACAAAACAGATGAACAAGAGAAAAAGGGTTGAAGATGAGCTTGAAGAGCTACGCAAGAAAAGAAGAACAATCTCAACTGTGTGTGAAACTCTAGAAAAGGATGCAGATGGCCTTGCAGAGAAGGCTGAGAATACAGCAGGGACCAAGATGGCAGAACTTATCACTAAATCCAATTCCATGAGAAAAAGATGCAAGGAAAAGAGAAGGGAGTTGGTGGACCTAGACCATGAAATTGAGAAGAGAGCAGCAGAGCTGCGCCACATGTCTTGAGGAGAATTTGGGATGTTACGAAACAAAGGGTTTCTCTCATTAAAAGTCATGTAATAACATTTGTGTTTTCTAACAGTTTTCAGCCAATTATTTGACAACTTTTTGGCTTGTGAAAGGCTGTTTTGAGGACATTATTGAGCTTATTTTCAGTATTCTATATGGTTCCTTCATACAAGGCATTGTGTTGTTTAGTGTAATCTAACTTATCTGCTTCGTTGGCTCTGTTCTACATCACAAAGGAAGAAAAAAATAAAAAGGTCCCAAAGAAAAGTATTTTTACTTTTTTTACTTACCGAGTTTACACATTGCACATAATTGATACCAAATGGAAAACTTTTAAGTTTTGATTTTCATTGTAGGAGGCAATAAATTGAGTAGCCTATTCCAAAGAAATTATGAAAATTTTGGGTCTTAAATTATATTTGTTGAGGTCTTAAAAAGCATTAGATTTTACTTTTAAAATGGTGCAAGAACCCTGTATTACTAGAGCACCCCATGTTAGCTATACATAATAAAACTATACTATTTCACATTACACCTTCAAAAATTCAACAATTCAGTAGTTCAGCAAATGCAAATTAAAATAAGGAACCGTGTTTTTGTAATACTCACCTTTGAAAACACCAGCGACACCGTTCTCCGTCATCTTTGATAATGACGTATCCTCTTCGTCTTCTTTTTCTTTAATACGTATCCTCTCCCGTGGATTCCTGGGATAGAAAAGTATTCATCTACGAGATCTTCAGAATCTAGGCAGAAGCAGTAAGTCATCCGGGAACTTCTCGCCTACTCTTTTACGAGGACTGAGGTTTCGGACATACTACTCCTTTCACATACTGTTTTTCTCTACAATATAGTAGGAAAGTAGGGATATTCGGACGCACTAATAGTATATGCACGTCCGAATCTCGCGAGAATTGGTACGTCACCCAGGTTATTCTCGTCTACTCTTTTATGGATACTAAGGATTCAGACATACTTATTCGCTCGCCTACTGCTTTTTCCCTACTATATAGTAGGGAAGTATGCGGTTTCGAACGCAGCTAATGTTTGTTTTAGTACATCACCACCAATACCACACTACAAAAAGAATTGTGTAAAATCCAGTAAACCCCAAAATATGTGGATATAAATACATGTATGTAGGCTATACAACTAAATTAACGATCTCTTAAATATTTTCTAATTTCATTAAACATTTCATTAAGTTTCGTGGACATTTTATAAAACATGGAACTTTTTTTTATTAAACTGGCTTATGTTTGCTATAGGCTGATTTTGTAAATGTAAGCAACAAATTTAAAGCTGCAGTCGGCAAGTCTGGCAGATTGAGGGGATTTAGCCAAAATTTTGACTGTTTACAACTCTCATGCCCCTCCCATTGAGGCTAATCGACCCATAGGAAGCAATTGATAGATTTTCTCTCCGCCATCACGCCTCGTACAATCTAACACACCTGCGAACTTCAGGCGTGTGCATGTGATATTGTAACATGCGCGAGGGGGGATCTGTGGCGTGCACGAACTGTGATTGACAGTCAGAGCTCACACAGCCCTGCGCTGATTTGACCAGAAGAACCGGGAGCGGTGGATTTTAGCAAAAGGCTCTAGGTGGAGGTAGAAGCGCAGGTTTTTTTCTAAACCCGGCTGTTGTTCTGTCGGAGCATAGTGGTTTAAATTCCTGGCAAGAGCTCAATTCTCTCACTGAGCAAAAAAGTGTGGGAGTGGGATATAAGAGGGGAATAAAGTGATACTGTAAAACTGTTCAATTGTTAAGTTATCTATAAAATTGGTTGAGACTGTTGTGTCAAGATGTGAAACAAAAGAGGGGAAATTCAAATTTTTCCTCCCTTTATTTTACTTTTTTTACTGATGTTAAGCACAATTTTCACATTTTATTTATTTTCTCTTATTTTGAAATAAAGAAATTTCTTATTTTAGAAAAAATATTTCTACTTTTATTTAGTTAATGAGAACATTATACATATCTGCAGTTATACATATATGTTCAGTTCTATGTTACGTGACAATAAATATTGTCAACAAGTTTCTGAATTGTACTGAATTAATATCATTTGACAGTCAGGTATTGATTACATGCAGATGTTGATACAACTACTAGGCTACTTAAATAAATATCACATTAAATAGTTCGATATTATGATCTTCCGGACCTTTGCTTCAAGAAATTTTCTCTAACTGGACCTCTTAAATATTAGTTGAAAGCCCTGATCTAGGGGATGCTGAAATGCAACTTTACACACAACTGCCAGTGTGCATGGAGAGGTTCTTGAGACTCCAGAGACACAAGCAGCTTCAAATACCAACAGTGGCTTTTTTTTTTTTTTTTTTTTTTTTTGATAGCTGTCCTTTTAATGTAATTTTTTTGACAGAAACTTGAATTAAACCCTCTGGGGTCCTTCGTTTCAGAGTCACACTCAGGACCTTCGGGTCCAAATGGGCCAGAGAGGTGGGATTCATATTTATTAAAAGAAAATCATCATTTTTTTTTTTTTACTTGTTTTTTATAATATTTTTTCTTTTCTTTTTTGGTGTTTTGAGATAATTTTATGATTTATAATTAATATTTATGCAATAAATATGACCCATTTTCCCCCAATTTCCCCCCCATTGAATATAATAGAAAATTATAAATAAAAAAAATATTTTTTTTAATTTTTTTTAAAGCTGTATATCATTTTAGAGTCAAGCCTAGACCTCATGAAAGCAATTTTTGAAATGAGATGGATGCCATCTGGTGGACAAACTGAGCATTTTAAAAATGCAAAACACATATGAAATCTGAATTTTTTAGTTTGTTTATGTATAAAAGTGTGTTTGTGTGTGTGTGTGTGTGTGTGTGTGTGTGTGTGTGTGTGTGTGTGTGTGTGTGGATGTGTCTGTTTTGCACTCTTGATGTTTTATAGATTCACCCCTTCACTGTTGTGTGCTTTTTTTCTGGATCGTGGCTGATTTGTAGATTGTACGCACAAAAAAACTCGGTATTTTCACATTTTTGCCAATTTCCCATTCATTTCCTATGCCGGGTCCATTTGGGCCGAAGGTCCTGAGTGTGACAATTTTTTTTACAATCACTTAGACTATTCAAATCCTGTCCCCAATTTTTTTGGATGTTCATATACCAAGTACCAAAAAAGTCACCAAATTTCAGACCATTCCGATGAAGCTATGATTTAAAAAAAAAATATATATTTAAATGCGTCCGGACCATTTGCACCGAAGGACCCCAGAGGGTTTTAATAAGCCTTTATCTGACCAATTTCCCTTGTGCCGTAAATTACTCACAAATCTTATTATAGTTCGACAATCTCCATTCAGTTTTCACACAATTTTAGTTCTCTTCATGCCTTTTGCATAACATTGCACCATTTCATGCTGTGACTTGCTTAATAATCTGGAAAAACCTCTTTAAGTAGGGTTTCCATTTCCACCTAGCAATCTATTTAACAAACCTGTCTGTGATTGATACCAGTTCTCTAAAAAGATATGAAGAAATAAAACAAGCGCTTTCTTTGAACAACTAAAATCTGAATGTTTATTGTACTGAAATCCAACTAATATATCACTTGCATAATAATTTGAAACAATATATGTTTTCTCAGGTTTCTGTAGTAAATTATTAAATTAACAAGTAATAAAGATAAATAAAAGTTTTTGTTTTGTTTTTGTTTTTGAATTCACGTTTTGTAATATAAGAACAACACAATGACAGGTAACCGATATATGAGCTCAAACACTGTTTTGGCACTTTTTAAAATCACATTTTTTTCACTATTTGCATTTGAATATCATGATATGAAAAAAATTATTTATTTATTTTAGCTAGGATGTGAAAAAAGTATCACAGGTTATACTCATTCCAACATTAATAATAAATCAACATATTAGAATGATTTCTTGAAGGATCATTTGACACTGAAGACAGGAGTAATGGCTGAGGAAAATTCATCTGTGCATCACATAAATAAATTACATTTTAAAGTATATTAAAATAGAAAACCATTATTTAAAATTGTAATAATATTTCACAATATTACTGTTTTTTTTTAATCAAACAATGAAGGCTTGATGAGCATAAGAGACTCAAAAAAATATTTAAAAAACAGTAATGTGTACAAACTTTTGACCGGTACTTTTATTTTGGTTTGGTGGTGTGACGTCATATGGCTGCGCCTTTGCTGTGCCTTGCTCCTGCATTTGCTGTGATTCGGCTGAATAAAGGTGTGTGTTTTAAGTGTTTAGATCGATATAAACCCTGTTTTGAAAGGTTAGATCGTGATTTAGACTGTCTTATAGCTTTATGAGAGCTATGAAATGAGATATGTGTTTATATACATCACTGAATGTAACGTCGTTATGCTTAACGTTAATAATGAACAAACCGTGAGTAATGCGTGAGTAGGGATGGAGAAGCGGAGCTTTTGGCAACTCAAAGTCCCTTTAAGACATTTAAGTGTTATTCTGTAGTCTTTGCCTCAAATCAATTAAACCAAATGCTTCGCGAAATGATTCAGTGATTCGATGCGCTCGAATCACCGAGTCTAACGAACACAAACGTGTAACGTTAGTAAAAAAAACAAAAGCGAATGTTTTCATGAAAGTGCAGTCTATATTAATCTACATATCACACCAAAAATAAATTATAAGTAATAGAATCATAGTAGGCTAATGATGTGTCTGTCTATTTATGTTCTTTTATTCATATAGTACTAGTTTTTAGTTTTTCAATGACTTAGGCTAATGTTAAAGTCCATTAACTCTCACTCTGACTGACTCTCTTACCAGTGAACTGAACTAAAGCTTATTGAAACGCTTTTTAACGTTAATTATTCTCATCTTAAACAGGACAAACACACAGAAAAACTCCTGGGTGACTGAAATCCACGTGACTCACTATTATAAAGATGGCAATTATTAAAGAGGAGAGTGAAGACATGAGGATTGACGAAACACTGAAACAAAAAGATACTGAGGAACAAACAGGTTGGTTTCATTCTCACTGCTTTAATCCTTATTAAAATATCCAGCTGTACAGAAATTAATGATAATTTTAAAGATTTTCACATGAGTTTCCTAAATAAAGCGCTATTATTTGACATTGAGTCTTATGTGGACAGACATGTTGAGATCGCATGACCAGACACACACTAAGGCTGTGAGACACGGCTTTTTTCCCACGGCTAGCGTACTTTTCAAATCGTTTTCAATGGGAGCGCTGCGTTTTTAAAACACCAAGGCTGTATTCCACTCCAAATTTTGATGCCCTTCATTCGCTAATTTCCCTCAGTCTCGTTCACTTGGATGTGTGTCATTGCTTGCGTTGCACAAGTTGCAGAACCCACTACTTGCAGAGTAGTGGGTTCTCCTGCATATGGTTTAAGTGGAACACACTGAGTCCTTGATCATTTGGAATTCACTATTGAGCTAGTTTATTACTTAAACCCCTTTCTACTTGTGAAAAACCATAATGAGCTATTGGAGAAAATATATAAAATCATATAGGCTAAGTAAAAAGCTGTTGGAGAAAAATAGAATTGCACACACAAAAAAATATCAGTAGTATAAGTGTTATAATAATTAATATATTATACACTATTTATGTGATTAATTCTCTAAATAATTCATGTATCATACACTTCAGTTCAGCGTGGTCTGTTGAGATGTCACAATCAAAACCCCTCTGTCAAAATCGAGGGGTTGAGGGTCTGTCCATATAAACTTCCCTTGTCCACTTCACGAAAGGTAACGAACTTCAAAATGGCGACAGGGATTCCACCGAGGGGAAGTGCTTAGGGAAGTGTGCGAGTGTATGTCTACAAGTGGAGTGGAACGCAGCCCTGGAGCGTAAGGAGGCGCTGAGAACTCCGTGTTTTTTACCGGTTGCTGAGAGTATTTTTCCAATTGCAGAGAATATTTTTCCGAAAAAGGAAAACTTATTACACTTGATTCCTGTCATCACGCCGATAACATTGAACTTCTTACATTCGACTCCGCCCATTAAAGTAGCAGCCATTTTGTTACTTGTTTTGTCCAATTCTTATGTAAATTGGCCAAATTGAATCCTTCTGAACCGAAACGCTTATTTGAAATGGCCATTAATCGGTCGATAACGTTATTTTATCGTTCTGTTAAATATTTTAATTTTGCAGTTAACCAATCACAAATTCAAATAGTAGCCTATCGACTATGCAAATGTAATATTGACACATAGTCTATAATCCAACGTGAGTGAAATGCCTGTGCTCAGCTCTCAAGCCATCATAGGTAAGTCGGAATGGCAATGCACTGGCGATAGTTTTTTCGAGGATATATACACCAACTGTCAAACAATTAGGCCTACATTTCAGTGAAAATAAATAACAGGTAATATGCAGCTTCTTGTGTGTTTTTAAACCAGCAAAAAGATTTCAGGATAGTGTGGAAGAACATGGATTCACACAACGTCACATCACGCACTAAAAATCGCTTATGTGAATGGATAAAACAAAATTAAACTAATATATATGTAAGCCTTTACACGAAATGTATTTAACTTAAATAATTAACTGTTACAGATTAACCAAAAGAAAGGAAAAGTTTTTCTAAATTTCGGTTCTTGTGACGGGCTCCGAAGTTCATGGAAAGAAATCCGAGATGGCAGAAAACGGCATTGTGCTTGTTTTCTGTATTTTACAAAAGCTTAACAGTTTTGAATCATGTCTTGCGTCTATCCGTATGACCATAGATTACGGAGTAACAGGTTCCTCAGAAGGACAAAAATTCCTCGCGCGCGCACACACACATTCTAGCATTGCTAACATCGCAGCCTGTTCATTATCAAAATAAAATAGTCAACCAAACATATTAGAAAGTTAGACTGCTCAATTTAAATAGTCCGTAGTACAATCTATGCCGTGCAGCGTGACCATCGCCTCACTTTGCTGTTATATATGAAGAATGATGTATTACGTTGTTAATGCAAGTGAAGTTAGCCCCTCTTTAAGGAACGAGCTCCTCGTTTTGTTTTGGCTGGTCCTTCGCCTGCTCGGGCCACCAGTTTCTGTCTCCCCTTCACTCTACATGTTATTCACGTTTCTGCCTGCATCCCTACGGTGGCTTGTAAGATTGCAGTCATCCAAATGATGAAAAGTATTGCCGTAAACAATGTATTTTGCGACACCACAAAATAACCTCTTGAGCAAATTATGAAACGAGATATTTAAGGACATGAAGTTTCAGAGAGAGACAGAGGAGAGGAAATCACAGGAGAGCAGGGAGATGTACAGATTGGTAGAGAAATAAACTTTTGGTTATGTGAATTAAAATTTGTAAATTAAACAATCGTATAGGCCTACATAAGTTATCATTTGTAAATGAAACAAAAAATAATGTCTGTGCATTGTATATGTTTGTAATGCAAGTTATAACTTGTAAATGTAATAAAGAAATGATTCTGTACATTTATTTTGGTCATGTCAATGAATTTATACAAAATAAATTGTTCTGTACATTTTTACTTACAGTACCCTACTTTTTTTCAACTATTTACAAGATAAGTTACATTTAAGATAAGAAAAACAAAATAAAAGTTTAAATTAACAATACATAAAACAGATGGGAAGAAATCATTTTTCTGCAGACTTTTATTGAGCTGAGCAGATCCTGGTGGTGATCCACAATAGAGTTCGGGATCGTTTCATCACGTCGCACGTCTTCACGGTACGGAAGTAGATGTACTGTATAGTAGGCAGTAGGTAATTAAAATTGTAACGTTGGTCATTTGATAATATTAGGTTTAAGTTAGGTCATTTTAAGGGAAATGGTTCAGTATTGCTGTATTGTGAACTGCTGTAATCGGTCTAACGATCAACAGGGCAAACGCCTCATAAATCATGTTAGTTTACAGAACCACCGGGCGAAAACAGTGGATTATTGCACGTATGATAGGTGAGTGTGTGTGTGTCACCACTGATGCTTGGTTAACGTTAGTGCGAACAATTGTTTTCTCCGCGTTTACTTTGTAGATCTACAGATCTTGCAGGTGAGCCTCCAGTGACTTGAGCCTCCAGTGAGTTTTTAAATTGATCGGAGGTGTAAGCGCTCACTCCACAGACCAGGTAGGAGAAAATATCAGGGAAACTGAGGATTGGTAAACTTTCATATTTATTACACCATACTCTGTTCATAGGAATCGATTCCGCCTATATCCTCAAATTTTTTTTAAGTAACATTATTAGGTTTGTCAGTATATGGTATAGACAACTTTTTTTTGTCACGGTCCATAACACTTTCTCGGTGCCGGTGGAGACCGGCCGGCTACACCATTACCTTATTCCAAACCGGCCTTTGCGTTGCCTCTAAAATGGTCGCCGTTACCCACAATGCACCGTTCCATAACATCTATGCCCGAGCTCTATAGATATGCTGGTAAAGCCTCTGCCGGTAGAACATCAACATCTGGGATGAGTGCATATTTCCACTGTCCACTAACAGGTTTGCAGGGCTGACTCGGGCTTCGGCTGCCAGTCACTGATATGTTCTCAGAAAGAGGGAAGAATAAAAGAAATTAACTCGCATACTCAAAAATCAAACCATAAAATATTATAACCTGCAAAACCATTGAATGAGCTAAACTCTGCAGGACAGCGGCCCTCCAGGACCGAACATTGCCTATCCCTGATCTATACGACACATTTTTAGTGTTTCTATTATATACTGTTCATATATTTTTAAGCAATATCTAATATCCATGTGTAAAAAGTCAGTTTTTACCTCTGAGATGAAGTAGAGTTGAATAACAATTTAAATTATTTCAAAATTATACTTTAATCCAGAGTAAATGTATGTCGTTACATTCCACCACTGGCTATTTTGAAAATGAAAATAACAAAATGTACTGTGACATTAACAAATTGTTGTTAACTGCGTCCCGGGAGTTGTTCAATGGGACGGTCTGGCTTTGTCGTATAGCCACTTTGACAGCCGTTGTGACGAGCGGCAGTAACATTTGTACTGGACTTTATATATAAAACTTTATATAAGTTGTATATTTATAAATGTATAGTTATATAGTTATAACTGCCACAAAACAAAACGGGGTTGAAAAACTATCTAAAAATGTTCACCATAGTAAATTTATGTACATAAAATCTAAAGAGTATAAACTAGCCTATGTAAAATTACATACTGGTAACATATTCAACATTTGAACCTTTATTCTATTTTTTTTTTTAATTATTATTTTCATTTGTATCATTAGATACATTAGTTTAAACGATTAAATTGAAACCCAATACTTACATTTAATAGTGTAATCTGGCACTTTTGTCTCTGGCGCGCAATGAATTCTGGGGTAGGCAGGGCTGTGAAGGATCCTTCTGATGTATCCTGCGTTCACGGGAAAAGGACGACCCATTTGCAGGCAGCATTTTGAAGGCGTCTTTGAAGAACCTTCGAATTGGGACGGCCTTCGTCGCGCTGTGGTGACGCAATCGGCTACTTTACCTTTTAAACGAGTCTCGGTGTGTCCTTCGAAGACCACGTCGGATTAAGACCACATTAATCAAAACAAAAGTTCTCCAAATTTGGATATCTCTTGTCTTTACATTCCCTGGTATCTGAATTATTGAAGCTTGCGCGGAGATACAGTTTTTCAAAAATCTTCAACGCACCTTGGAACCTATTTCATTGTTTGCGTTCTCAAGCCACCAAATACTGTTGTTGTGCGGATGAACTGGTGGAGCGCGTTAAGGGTTTTCTGTTAGAACGGTGTCGTGTCGAGCTGCTGTAAAGCTAAAACAATCTCTGTTACTTTCATTTCCTGTTATCACTGTAAAGCTGCTTTGAAACAATATTGTTAAAAGCGCTGTATAAATGGTGACTTGACTCCATATTCTCAGTATGGATCTTAGAATTTTTCTAGCATCATATTATATAGGCTTTATATACAGTTATGTGATTATTACATCATTAATAAAGCGAGATGGGAATGCTTGCCACAATTTGCAACTAGAGGTTAAAGTTTTTGAACAAATGTTGATGTTGGCTTGAGAAGCCAGAACCTTGTATGCATTTATTTTTCATTCTGTGCCATTAAACTGGGCTTAAACTTGTATTCATCTATTTTCACCTTAGACCCGATGCTGCTGGAAGATGAGATTCAAGAACTGAATGTTGTAAAGGAAGAGGAACATGATTTCATAACTGGGGAAAACCAACCTAGCTGCTCGCAGACTGAAAAGACTCCCTCACGAAAAAGAGCTCGAAAGACGGGCGGTAGACGTTATTTCACCTGCTTTCAGTGTGGAAAGAGTTTCAGTAAACGTGAAAACCTTAAAGCTCACGTGAGAATTCACAATGGAGAGAGTCCTTACCCCTGCCAACAGTGTGGGAAAGGTTTCACTGGAAAAGGAAGTCTTAAAGTCCACATGAGAGTTCACACTGGAGAAAAGCCCTTCACATGCCAACTGTGTGGAAAAAGTTTTGCACATCAAGGAACGCTGAATGACCACAAAAGAATTCACACTGGAGAAACGCCTTTCACATGTGATCGATGTGGAAAGAGTTTCAGACGTAAATTAAACCTTAATGGCCACATGAGGCTTCACTCAAAAGAAAACTGCTTCAAATGTCATCAATGTGAAAGAAGTTTCACAGACCGCAATCACCTTGAGTGGCATGTGATAAGTCACATTGGAGAGAAGCCTTTCATGTGCCATTACTGTGGAAGGACTTGCTCAAGCAAATCAAACCTCGATGTTCACGTGAGACTTCACACTGGAGAGAAGCCTTTCACCTGCCAACAGTGTGGAAAAGGTTTCAATGAAAAAGGAAACTTTCAAGTCCACATGAGGCTTCACACTGGAGAGAAACCTTTCATGTGTCTTCAGTGTGACATGAGTTTCACATATCGAAGAGACCTGAAACTTCATTTGCGAGCTCATACTGGACATAGCAGTGTTGTGATTGGTCTACCGGTTACAGCGCGTAGAAACAAAAAGCCCATTATGTGAATAATGGATAATCCTCTCTGGAGGATTCCTAAAATCAGCATTGGTTACTGGAAATTACTTTAGAACTGGGAGTGAAATTGTCTTCATCAGTACTGTATTAGTGGCAGTTTAGACATCATTATCGGCGTATTCTGGCCAATTGTCTCAGTTTTGGATTCATTTGTTTTCCCTACTTTTCCTGCCTCAAATTTTTTTTTATCATGGTTTTTCATTGATTACATCATACTTGTTAGTATTCAGTTTCTTTGCCTGTTATTGTTGTTATACATGTTGTTTCATTGCTGTCCGCCTGTGGATTTACCCAAATTTGTTTTGTTAAACATATCAACTTTAATTTTGAACCCTGAACATCTTCCTCTTTATTGGACATCTTCTGAAAGAGTACTGAATCTCCAGAATCAAAACACAGGCGAAGAAGATGCAGAAACAATCATATGCATACGAAAAATAATGCGATCATCAACATTAAACAGCTTGTTCACATATTGTGTTGTTATACCGCCATGTTCAGAGACTTGCACCTAAGAATTTCATCGGCGGTACCAAGCGTGCCGCACAAGTGCTGAAAAGTGAAGCCAAAACGTCTCGATCGCCCCCCGGTGGCTGGTCCCCATATAGCTCATAAACCCCGCCTCCCCATGATGTCTAATGGAAACTAAACAATCAGATTACACTTCAAATAAAACATTTTCAAAGAGGTTTTCTGTCATTTTAGGTAGTTTTTATCACGCTGATATAAGTTTAAGTGTTTGTTTCAATAAGTTTGATCTTAGTTTATTTGATGCTATAAAAATGGGAATGTGACATCAAGCGTTCTGCGCAGACTCTGGTCCCGCGTTGTCACTACATGAATGTCACTGCATGAAATGTCGACCCAGGACAAGCTTTAGGACTGTGAAGCATTAGGGGTGTTGATGGACTCGATCTACTCCATCTGTGTTTTGATCATCGTTCTGAATCCCAGCTGGATGTCTTTGATAAAAATGTGATTTTCCCAGCTTTTTGCTCAATGTTGCTATTTTTTATTAAACATACCCACATTTAAGTGTTTATAAAAGAAGAATGCATGAATCTAGAATAAAACAGTTTTTCTTTCTTTAAAAGCAGAGAGTCTGTACTTTCTTTTGATATATTGCATATTTAGATTTTCATACAACAAAATAGTCTAGGGGCCATGACATTTTTGTGAAAATGCCCAAAATCGCTGGCGGTGGTTGGCAAAAAAAAAAAAAAAAAACCCACTGGTGGGGAAAGATTAAACATTAAGTACATCACTACACAAAAACATTTTAGACTAATAAACATGAATTAACAAATATGGCACTAGAAAGATGAAGTACAACAAAAGTTATTGAGAATTAAGAGGTTTAGTTCTAGATAATGTTAATGCTTTAATGTTTCATTTGAAGTCACCATTATGGTTGGTGATATTTGCTAATCACTGAAATTCTTGGACTTTGAGCTGTAAAATTAAGTCTCTTACAACAATTACAATAGCTTTTTGCTATAAACACTCACATTATATCACATTTAATGACGTAATATTATGACCTAAGCTATTACTATTGTTGTAGGCTGAGAGGGACCTACGCTAGTTGCTAGACGTAATTCTATTAACGGTAAAATGTCGAGTATTATATGCTCAGTTAGGGGCTGCCATTACAATTGGATTAAGAGGAGAGAACAATTGGACCAACAGTGTTACAAACACGATGTGAAGCGGTCGGAGTGTTGTGCACTTTACGATTTACACCCACCACCTAAAGATGAGGAGCACCTGAGGCAATGGCGGAAGATGCTAAACTTGAAGTGCCCACCCAAGCGGCATTATGTGTGTTCGTACCATTTCATGGACTGGAAGCTGACTAAACCTTTACAGTGTGACCAGATGTTACCTGTTGTAAAGTTTTTTTTTTCTTTACAAAGTGACCAGATATTACCTATCAGTAATTTATTATAAACCATATAATGTGAGCTCTGTAGATTCCCCTTTAAAACTTAAAGAAATTAAGTCTTCTTGTTAGAAGGAATAAGCCAAGTTTGCAAATTAATTCCATCTTGGTTTATTACATGAAAATTGAACGGTGAAATATTACCTCCACATGAAAGTCAATAGAAGGTGTCTCTAGCTGAAAACATCAAACACTTCTTACAACTTAATTTATATTCTCTAAAACACAAATCATAAATGGATCTCTTGTTTAACCCAGGTGATTTAAAATACATCCCACCCCAATTACCTAATAACCTATCCTTAACCCTAAAGGCCCGTACACACCGGGACGAATATCAGCGTGCGTTATTCGCCAGCGTTTTTCAACGCGTTTTTTGTGTTCACACCCAAGCGACTTTCGCTGACGATGAGCCGAGTGAACATGCAAATTCATTCCCTGATATTAGATGGCGCTTAATGTAAAACAGAAATACCCCGGTACACAAGGTGGCGCTGTGTAACTTTACGCTTCTGACACTCGCTTGTCACTCAGAAGAAGAGAGCAAGTATTTACGCGCTTGTCAAAATCATACAAAGAAAACATGGATATTTCAAGCACCAGTAGCTCCAGCTCCAGCAATGAGGAAATTATTGTTCTGTTGAATGAGGAAAGACGCCGGAAAAGACGAAGATATTGGATACACCCCATAGTTACGAGAAGAGAATAACATGGGGAGTTTTATCGACTGGTACAAGAGCTGAAAATGTATCATGAGCGTTTTCGGGGGTATTTTAGAATGTCCGTCAGTGAGTTCGAAAATTGACTTCAACAACTGGCTCCCTCGCTGACAAAAGAACAGACACACTACCGTAAACCAATCGACCCAGAACAGCGTTTGGCCGTGTGTTTACGGTGAGTTCGTTTACATTGATATTCACTTCAATGAATGTTGTAAAAACATAAGTGAAGCGTTGTTAAAAACTAGTATTTGTCTATTTCTATTTCAGTTTTCTAAGCACTGGGGACTCGTACCACACTATTGCGTCCAGCTTTCGACTTGGTGTGTCAACTGTGGCTTCGATAGTGAGTGAAACCTGTGTTGCAATGTGGCATTGCCTCAGAGATGAACATTTGCCAGTGCCTACTGAAGAGATGTGGAGGAGTACAACCAGGAGGTTCCCTAACTGCTTGGGAGCCATGGATGGGAAACACATATACATCCAGGCCCCTGCAAACTCTGGTTCTCTCTACTTTAATTATAAAGGTACGTTCTCTGTTGTATTGCTGGCCTTAGTTGATAGAGATTACAGCTTCCTGGTAGTTGATGTGGGGAGCTATGGCAGCAACAGTGATGGAGGCATCTTTGCCAATTCTGTGCTGGGAAAGGCACTCAGAGATGGAACACTGAATTTTCCCCCACCAAGTGAACTTCCAGGTGCTCCTGGGCTGGGAAAAGTTAACCATGGGTGCTTCTCAATATCCCTCCTCGTCTCCTCATTCCTCTGTCCTCCATCCTTTGACCCGGAACCCGATCGAGCGCAGCCATCTTGAAGGACATCTCAATTCTCTAATTGCACCGCGAGGAGGCGAGGATCGAGGAGTGAGGAGGCTTCCAGAGGAGTCATGAGCGAGGATACACTGGTGTATCCTATGCGGAAGAGTTTTATCGACTAAACGTGACGCACGTGTCAATTCTCCTCCCCCTTCACATCGATCACAATCATTTTAATATATTCTTTACCTTTGCAGTTTATATAAACTACATATCTCAAATATTTCAACAAGGTATCTTGCTTTATTGTTATCTCTTATGAAATTCTTAAATAAACATACTTCAACAACATGAGGGCAGCTCCTTTGAGCGCTGCTGATGACGCAGTGAAGTGACGCTCGAGTGATCAAGTATTCTAATGTATAAAAAAGCTTTCATTCGATTCCCCGTCATCGTTTTCATTCCTTGCAGCCTTCCCTCGTATCCTACGGGTGTCACGATACAAAAGGGGAGAGAGAACTCAAATGCAGCATAAGAATTTATTTAACAAAAGAAAACAAAACACAAAGCAAAAACCCACAAGGGGGAAAAAACATAATCGAAGAAACATGAACAAAAACTGAATACGCAAAACAAACACTGACTAAAAACACGCAGACCAAACCAGGAAACATCTGACAATGAACCGACAAAGACTGCAAACAAGAGGAGACTTAAAAAGGGAACAAATCAAGAGGGGACAGGTGGAACAACTCAAACACTAATCAGATAACGAGGGGGAGGGATCAACAATCAAAACAGCACATGGCACAACATAACAAACACCCATGTGCAACACAAGACAGGACAGGCATGTGACATAACCCCCTCCCTACGGAGCGGCTACCAGACGCTCCATCAGGCTAGGGCGGGGCAGGAAGGAAACATCAGGGTGGAACGGAAGGGACTGATAGGAGGGACTGAAGGGCTAGACCAGGGCGGGACGGGAGGAACAGACCAGGGCGGGACGGGAGGGACAGACCAGGGCGGGACAGGAACATCGGGCGGCCAGGGCGAAACAGAGAGTCCATAGGGCGGTGAGGGAGAAACACAGAGTCCATAGGGCGGTGAGGGAGAAACACAGAGTCCATAGGGCGGTGAGGGAGAAACACAGAGTCCATAGGGCGGTGTGGGAGAAACACAGAGTCCATCGGGCGGCCAGGGCGGCGAAGAGCCCTCGGGCGGCCAGGGCGGAGCAGACCCCTCGGGCGGCCAGGGCGGAGCAGATCTTTCAGGAACAGACACCGGCTCGGGAACAGACACTAGAACAAAAACAGTCACAAAGACAGACACTAACACAGACACAAAAACTGGGTCCGGAACCGACATGAGCTCCGGCCCAGGAACAGGCACCGGCTCTGCCTCCGGCTCAGGAACAGGCACCGGCTCTGCCTCCGGCTCAGGAACAGGCACCGGCTCTGCCTCCGGCTCAGGAACAGGCATAGGCTCAGGAACAGACACTAGGTTCAGCTCCGAAACACCGGACACCGGCTTCTCCAATATCCGAGCCAGCCGCTCCAGATAGTCCTGGCTCAGGAAGGCAGACGGGACGTGGACAGTCTCTCGCTGGACAGACGGGACGTGGACGGTCTCTGGATTGGCCTCCAGGAGAATGGCGGGCTGCTGAGGACCGGCTTCCGGGCACTCAGGGAGGTTGGAGATCTTTCCCCTACTCCGCCGTCTCTGATGGCGACGTGCCGATTTGGTGCTGGATGAGATCGTCGGTGGATGATCGAGGAGTGGCCGAAGCGGAGAGTGGTTCTGGAGCTCACCTCTGGCACCTTCCCTCCTGCGACCTCCGCGGTTCCCCGAAACCTTGGCCAAACGCTCCGACTCCTCCCTTTGACTGGCCATAAAAGCGAGAGCCTGAAAAATGTTCATTCTACCGGGTCCGTTGGAGGCCGGAGTCATTCCGTCATGCCAGATCCTGGAAAATTGAGTAGATCCAAAAGTTGCGATGGTATAGTCCGGGCAGTCCAAAAGATCGTCATCCATGCAATCGTCGACCTCCATCTCTGTCCCAGTGTGATACCCATACTGCTGAGTCCTCCAAAGTGGTTCGGTTCATTCTGTCACGATACAAAAGGGGAGAGAGAACTCAAATGCAGCATAAGAATTTATTTAACAAAAGAAAACAAAACACAAAGCAAAAACCTACAAGGGGGAAAAACATAATCGAAGAAACATGAACAAAAACTGAATACGCAAAACAAACACTGACTAAAAACACGCAGACCAAACCAGGAAACATCTGACAATGAACCGACAAAGACTGCAAACAAGAGGAGACTTAAAAAGGGAACAAATCAAGAGGGGACAGGTGGAACAACTCAAACACTAATCAGATAACGAGGGGGAGGGATCAACAATCAAAACAGCACATGGCACAACATAACAAACACCCATGTGCAACACAAGACAGGACAGGCATGTGACAACGGGGGTGGAGCTGAGACGCTAGGAAAGGTAGCGAGGAAAGGAAACGAGGATCCACAAATAAGAAATGAGAAGCACCCCAGGTCATTGTGGCTGATTAAGCTTTTCCGCTGAAACCATTTCTCCTCCGGCCATACCCTGGATGCCGCCTCCCCACAGACAAGAGAATTTTCAATTACCGTTTGTCTCGGGCACGGCGCATCTCTGAAAATTTGTTTGGCCTACTCGGTCAACGCTTCCGGGTTTTCCGAAGAACTTTACAGGTTCAACCAAGTGTTGTTGACAAAGTTGTCAAAGCTGCTTGTGTATTGTGTAATTATTTGCGCCCGAAAGGAAACGGCCAGAATCATGCCGCAGAGGAAGACCAAGATTGTGAGCAAGCACTACAAGGCTTTGAACATTGTAGGGGGCAGCGGGCATCTGTGGAAGCACAAAATTTCATAGAACTGTACAAAGTGTACTTCAACTCACCCGCAGGAGAAGATGCTTGGCAGTATGACCATGTGAACCATGGTCTGGGGAACAGATAAAATCAAACTGTAAATTTGAGCCATGTTCATTACATTCCCCATTGTGAAAACCGCTAGTGTATGTGTATATATACAATTTCTGTGAACTTGAATACACTATCAAATCTATTGCATCTGATTGTTCATTAATTAATATGCCAGCACTCACCACAGCAAATTAAATGTATTCTATCAAAGTTAAAGCATAGAGTTTTGCTAAATGTAAAGTATTTGGTCACTTCAACATATACTTATTTACAGCTAAATTTATGTTGTGATTTTGAAAATGTGTATTTGTAATAAACATTTTTACAAGCATTTTCTTTAAAATCTTCTCATTCCCTGCACATGGCTGTGCCCAAAATAGTTATGTTCCTGTAGATTGATAACTTAAATGCAGTGACTCCGTAATTAGGCACATAGCTATTTTTAATAAGAGGTCAAGATGTACAAATATATGTCAAATCCCAAAATATGTTACATTAATTTCAAGTTAGTCACTTATGCACAATTTCTTTTGGAAAAATTAAACTTTTTTTTTAATGAACTACAAGTTGCAATAATCACAAAGTAAAAAAGGGAGTCAGAAAAGGTAGTGCAAATAAGTCACAATGACTGTAGTGCAAGTGAACAGTAGTGCTCATACACATTCAACTATTTCTTGAATGTAAATAAAAATAGAAATACAATGGCATATATATATATATAAAACAGCAGTGCAAATAAGTCACATTAACAATAGTTCAAGCAAACGTTAGTGCAAATGCAACAATGCATATAATAAACATCTATTAGGGTAGCCAAGTTGTAGAGCAGCCATAGTTTGTTGGGGTCTGCGGGGTGACCTGATGATAGGACAGCGGCGACTGCTGAGGAAAAAAAGCAGAAGCGGCCTGGCCAAACTCAGCATCATGCAACAGCTGATGTATTTTTAATTTGACAGAAGACTGTACGACTTGGGACAATCTCCTTAGTGCTGGTATCAAGCCAAGAGCAAACAAGTAATTATCATCATTTTGTTGCTCTCTTCTTTGCTCTCTGCGCTCCTCTTTCTCTCTTCTGCGTTCCTCTTTCTCACTTTCCCTGGCTTCTTTGGATAAGTGGTACCGGTCAAGGAAGTCTGGTGTCTCTGGCCGTTTTCTTTTGTTTACAGTACACCTTGTTACAGTTGGGCCGGAGAAGGATGTTCCTGGAGACGTGCTTGCTGGTGCTTCTTCACTGTCGCTCACTTCTTTTCGGACCACCACTTGGTCAACCCCTTCATCCATATTTTCAGGAGCAATATTGCTGTAAACACTGTAAAGACAAATTCAGTTTACATCAGAATATCAAACTCACACTGTGGCCCATGCCACACTTCATACCCATCTTGACAAAATACTCAAGAGCTTAATGTTTAATTACTAATGTAGTTTAGGTTCATGCTAATTTTAATGTACCATATGTCTGGCAACAAAATTTCAGCAGAGGTTAGCAATACACTGAACACAAACTAATATATTGAACTAGAGTAGTGATCGCATGGTGAACAGGGAACATGCAATGATATCATGTTAAACAATGTTTAATTGTCATTGTCAATGCATTATAGTATAGCTCACACAGCTATGTATTGTAATGTTCTAATGATAATACCTTCGAAATTCAGTTGAAGTTGCGAGAAACTCCATGACCTTCATAAATTTCCACGGCTTCTTGTTTTTAGCAGCCTGTCCACTTCGGCAATCATCTTCACACTTTTTTCTTGTATATGTATCTCGCAGGCTTTTCCATTTCTGTTTTACCTCCTCCACTACAGCACACAAATGGTGATTGTCAAACGTTTGTGGGAAAAAGTTACAAGCCTATTGTAACGGTGGCTGCCTTAATTTTATTTGGAAATAAATTCCTTAAAATAACTTAAGCAAATTCGGGCGCCAGGCAGAATTAAATCAACCAAAATAATTAAATATAATAAATTAACCCAGACTACTAACCACCAATTACACAATATTAGTTAGATAAAGTAATGAAATTCGCTCACACAAAATAGATTCAATAACAAATTGTAATATTCAAGTAGCAAAACAGAAAAGAAAAAAAAATATGTTCACAAGAAGAATCAATGCAAATACACAACTGGTCTCAAACACCCAAGTCAAAAGTCTTTTGATAAAGTGCGTTGTCAGAGATTATTTGTTCAAAAAAAAAGTCCATTAATTAGATACTCAAAAAGAAAAACACTTTGTTTCAATAATCAAAAAAAAAACAAAACAGTTCAAAACCACCAAAAACAAGCTTTAGCAGTGAGTAATATGTGTTTTTGCGTGTGTTGGTGGGTGTGTGTGTGTGCAAATGTGCAAATGCTCTGCGCAGGGAAGCTTGCGTTTGTAGTCAGAGAAGTGCTTGTCTTTAATGAGTACCTGCGGTGAGTCGACAGTCTAGGAAACACCAAAGGGAGGAGTAGATCCGAAAACGAAATAATCCCTCTTTGTCCACTGAACCCGAACACGCATCGAGGTAAAATGCCCACGGTTGGATTCAGCAACACACTCCAGGTGGTTTCGGTAACTCAGGAACAGACGCTCAGTCAGCCTACAGTCTCGGGAGGGAACCGGAACTTTTTCGGCGTTCGTGCCTGGCAACGTTCCGTACACAGCAACAAAACAAGCGCTCTGTAGTCTCTGCCTTAAAGTTCCGAAAGCCAGCCCGGTTACAGGTAATCATGTTACATTACACTCTTCCCACGACTAGACTCTGCAGCCTCTATTTATTTCTGCACACTCAATGCAACTCAACACATTAATCTCTCCCGCCGCTCCTTCCACTTCCGCTTTTATTCGTTTATTTCCTCCACACCTTTCTCCCGATTGGCTCCTGCATTTTCATTGAATTATATAGATATATATATATATATATCTATACATAATTAAATTGAGCGGTTCATCCCGAATCCGTCACATTCCCCCTCCCTTGAGAAAACAACCTATGGTTGGAAATTTATGAGGGTTTAAAATCCTTGAAACTCATTTTCCTCATCAGAGGTGTCCTGGAATATTTTTAGGAGTTTTTCCTTGCTTTGGGACTCTAATTCTTCAGCTGTCGGGTAGCACGGTTTCATATTACACACATGGGTTCTGCGAACATCTTCCCCAGTACTCTCCAGTGCTACACGATAATTAAGTGGACCCAGTTGTTTTATTACACGATAAGGGCCTTTCCATTTCACAGCTAGCTTAGCAGGGAATTTAGCCTTTGCGCTAGACTGTGGAAGGTTCCTTATCCACACACGGTCTTGATCTTTAAATGTTAACTCCCGTCTGTGTTTGTTGTAGTTTCTTGTTTGTCGAACATGAGCTTTTTTGCTGTTTTCTATAGCTTTGGATTGAAGCTGGGTTAGACAATGAACAACATCGTATGTTGGCACGTCCGGAGTGAGGTTTTTTCCATGGAGAAGTTTGTCCATTGGACCCTGCAGCTTTCTTCCCAGTTGCAGTTCAGCTGGGGTCATTCCTATGGTCTCTTGGACAGCAGAATTAATGGCAAATCTGAACTCTGGTAAATATTGATCCCAGTGGTTATGATTTTCATCCAGGTATGCAGCAATCATGAATTTAAGGGTTCAATTGACTCTCTCAGTCATATTGGTCTGAGGATGGTATGCAGTAGTCAGTTTAGGTGTTACCTTCCATTTTTCACAGACCTCCTTAAATACAGACGACACGAATTGCGTACCTCGATCGGACAGCAGAAAATCAGGCACACCCCATCTGGTCAAGATTTCCTTCTTGAAAATGGCAGCAATTGTTTGGCAGTGGAATTTCGCATGGGGAACATCTCAACCCAGCGAGTGAAGTAATCAACAAACACTAAGACATAACTATTTCGGTTGGAACTGCACGGCAAGGGTCCCATTATGTCCACACCAAGCATTTCGTTGGGGTGAGTGACAGTGGTGTGTTGCATTTTTCCAGCAAGTTTTTGATTGTCACTCTTAAGTTGTTGACATTTTACGCAGTTCCTTACCCACTTCTTGACATCACTCCACATCCTTGGCCAATAAACCACTTCTTGAATTATTTTATATGTCTTATATATTCCTCCATGGCCACTCAAGGGGCTGGCATGATAATATTGAAGGATCTGTGGAATGAGGGTACTAGGGACACAAACACGATAGTGTAGCTGGTTGTCAGCCAGATGAGTTTTGCGGTAAAGCTTGTCTTCCAGTACCTCATATTGTTCTTTCGGGTTGACATCACCCTCTGCCATGGTCTGCAATATTTTCATGATTACTGAGTCTTTATGTTGTTCTTCCCAGATTGTATGCAGAGAGACTGGGAGATCCTCAGGCTCCTTGTGGTTGGCGTACAAATTGCAACCAACACTGATGGGAATTCGAGAGAGAGCGTCAGGTGCTACATTTAGCTTTCCTTTTCGGTATTCGACAATGAAGTCGAATCTCTGCAGTCGCAGGGCCCATCTGATTAAACGACTTGAGGTCTTGGTGGGTCCCATCACCCACTGCAGTGCAGAGTGGTCAGTAACAACAGTAAACAACTTGTGTTCCAGATAATGCTGCCACTTCTCCAGAGCCCACACTACTGCCAAGCATTCTTTTTCTGTGGCTGAGTAATTTACTTCAGCTTTGTTCAAAGCTCTGCTAGCATAAGCCATGACTTCCTCTTTCCCATGATGCCTCTGTGTCAATACAGCACCCAAACCAGTCTCACTAGCATCTGTGTAGACAATGAAAGGGTGTTGTAAATTTGGGTGTCCCAAAATGGGTGGTGTCATCAAGCTTATTTTGAGTTGCTCAAAAGCCTGCTGACATTGCAGTGTCCACTGAAAAACTCTGCCTTTCTTTTTCAGGGAATTGAGAGGTTCAGCGATCTGGGAAAAGTGTGGGACAAACCGGTCGTACCATCCGGCTAAACCAAGGAATCGCTGGACCTCCTTGAGGTTTCTTGGGACTGGGTAAGAGCAAATAACCTCAACCTTGCTGGGATCAGCGGAGATGCCTTGAATACTCACAACATGACCCAGGAATATTAATTCCTGCAGACAGAATTTGCTTTTCTTAAGATTGATAGTTAGACCAGCCTTTTGCAGCTTGTGGAGAACACTTTGGAGGTCAAGGAAGTGCTGTTCAATCGTTGGAGAATAGATGATAATGTCATCTATATACACAAAGCAATTTTGACCACGTAGTTCACCCAAAACCGTTTCCATTAATCTTTGGAAGGTAGCTGGGGCGTTTTTCAGTCCAAATGGCATAACATTAAACTGAAATAATCCCAATGGTGTAATAAATGCCGTTTGAGCTGTACTTTCAGGGTCCATGGTCACCTGCCAGTAACCGCTATTCAGGTCAATCGTGGAAAAAATAGCAGCTCCAGAAAGTGATTCCAAGATTTCTGCTATATTTGGCAGTGGGTATGCATCACTTTCCGTAATAGCATTTACCTTGCGGTAGTCAACACAAAACCTTAGACTCCTGTCTTTTTTGGGGACAAGGACGACAGGTGAGACCCAACCTGAATGGGAAGGTTTTACAAAGCCTGCATTTAACATTTCATCCAGTTGTTTTTCCACAACAGCTTGTTTGGTAGGGGACATTTGATATGGTCACTGCTTTATTGGTACTTGCTGGGTGAGGTAAATACGATGTTGGAGAACATCAGTGCGACCTGGTCTGAGCGCACACACCTGTGGATTTGCTTCCAGGACTTGACGTAGCTGGCACTTTCCATCAGCCTGTAAGTGGGATTCATTTACAGCACGGTCAATAAAATTTTGGATATCCATGTCATCGGTGCTGAATGTAAATTTGGGTTGAGGAGGAGGAATTGAACTCAAGAGAGAGACACTTTGGTTTGTATTCCCTTGATGCATCCCTGTGGCGAACAGGACGGCCGAGGGACGTGAGAGAATGGCGCGAGGCCGGTGGTGCGATTGATAATGAGCAACACCTGTGAGCACACCGGTCTCGCATCTCTCACGGAGGAGCGGAAGCATAAAGGAGGAGCGACGACGTTGATGATCGAGAGAGGAACAGGCCTGATTTTAGTTGTGTTTTTGTATTTGTGTTTTATTTTAGCCAGCAGTCGTCCGCGAGGGGCTGCTGGCCGTTATGTTTTAGTTTGGGTAAGCCAGCAGTCGTCCGCGAGGGGCTGCTGGCGGTATTTTAGTTTGTTTGTTTTATTTTAAATAAAGTTTATTGTTAAATGTTCGCCGGTTCCCGCCTCCTTCTTCCCTGAACATTGCTACACTGGTGCCGAAACCCGGGAAGAGGGAGGAACGCGCTGTCAGAGAGTCCTCGCCGCTGTGGGGAATCCGCGGTGTCATCGAGCATGGTGCGCGAGTCGCCGCCGCTCGCCGTGGGCCGGAGCCTGCTGCCATCCGCCAGAAGGGGAGGAGCAGGGAGCGGGGGACTCGCGGCCATGGACGCTCGAGGCGGTGCGCTGGAGAGAGTTGCCGGTTGGACGGTCGAGCTCGCTGCCGGCCGCCTGTGTATTGGAGGGGCGGCTGCCATCCGGGAGGGAGAGGAGGAGTCGCCGCCGCTCGCCGTGGGCCGGAGCCTGCTGCCGTCCACCAGAGAAGGGGAGGTGCAGGGAGCGGGGGACTCCTACCGTCTGCCCAAGGCACCCGAGGAGCCGTCGCCGTCCACCGGGCGGCGGAGGAGCGTCGAACCGTCCACCGAGGGCCATCCAGCGTCACCGCCAGGCACCGCGGAGGAGATCGCCCAGCTGGTGGGGGACCAGATGGCAGCGCGTTGTGGGAACCGGACCATTTTTTTTTTTTTTTTTTTTCCTCTCTCCCCTCTCTCGATCTGTCGCTCCTCATGCTTCCGTCTCCATTTCCCTCGGCTTGTCGGTCCATACCCCCCAGGGATCGCCGCCGCCGGGGGGGGAGTAGGCACAGGCTCGTGGGTACCCCCCGGCCTGTGAGGGGCGATGGGGGTATGTGGCGAACAGGACGGCCGAGGGACGTGAGAGAATGGCGCGAGGCCGGTGGTGCGATTGATAATGAGCAACACCTGTGAGCACACCGGTCTCGCATCTCTCACGGAGGACCGGAAGCATAAAGGAGGAGCGACGACGTTGATGATCGAGAGAGGAACAGGCCTGATTTTAGTTGTGTTTTTGTATTTGTGTTTTATTTTAGCCAGCAGTCGTCCGCGAGGGGCTGCTGGCCGTTATGTTTTAGTTTGGGTAAGCCAGCAGTCGTCCGCGAGGGGCTGCTGGCGGTATTTTAGTTTGTTTGTTTTATTTTAAATAAAGTTTATTGTTAAATGTTCGCCGGTTCCCGCCTCCTTCTTCCCTGAACATTGCTACAATCCCTTTTCTGGATCTGGGTCTGTTCTCAGGTACACTTGCACGTCCTGGCTGGAATGGGTATTCCACATCAGGGGTAGATTTGAAAGTATACTTTTTATCAATTACATTTAATTGTAAACCACTGAAGAAGATAAAAACCAGCCCCAGGACTACTGCATATGACAGAGCTTTTGGTGGTAGAACTGCAGCTGGTATGGTAAACACGTTGTCATGGAGGTTAATCCATGTGTAATCCAATAATCCAATGTGACTAAGAATCCAAGATGGCGCCGCGGATGGCTGCCTCGGAGTGGAGCTCTCCAGCTATTGTGTTGTTTTTGTTCGTTTGTTCTGCGTTTAGTCATTCTTTTCCTATCAGTTTCACCAAAGACGAACTACTGGACATTAGGAAACACACACCAGAAACCTTTTCTACAGTTTTTGATTATTCGGACGTTTTGCTGGACATTCTCGTCGGAGGGGCAGCGTTGTTGTTCAAACGCGCGTTCAGACGCAAACGCGGGAAGCGAGCCGGCGCGCTGGTTAAACTCCGCGAGCGCGGCCTGCGCACTGCACTCACCAGCATTCATCTCGCGAATCTCCGATCCCTTCCTAACAAAACGGATGAACTTCTTCTCCTCACCCACACTAACAAGGATTTTTTAAACTCTGCTGCTTTGTGCTTCACTGAAACCTGGCTGAGTGAAGCCATACCGGACAACGCAATACATCTGCCGGGCTTCCAGCTGTTCCGAGCGGATCGCATCGCGGAGCTAACGGGGAAAACGAGAGGTGGTGGATTGTGTTTCTACATTAACGAAAGTTGGTGTTCAGATGTAACAACACTGAAGAAGATGTGCTCTCCTAATTTAGAGGCACATTTCATAAACTGTAAACCCTTCTACTCGCCTCGGGAATTTTCCTCTTTCATTCTCGTGAATGTTTACATCCCTCCAGACGCGTGCGCGAGCGCGGCGCTACAACAGCTGGCTGAACAAATATCTGAAACGGAACAAAGGTACCCAGACTCTCTTTTAATCATTCTTGGGGATTTTAACAAAGCAAATCTTTCCCGTGAACTACCAAAATACAGACAGCACGTTACATGTCCCACCAGAGACAGTAATATACTGGACCACTGCTACACCACAATAAGGAATGCGTATCACTCCGTCCCACGGGCAGCTTTGGGGCTCTCTGATCACTGTTTGGTTCATCTCATACCGACCTACAGGCAGAAACTGAAATCAGCTAAACCTGGAATAAGGACTGTGAAAAGATGGACTAATGAAGCAGAGCAGAATCTACAGGCCTGCTTTGATTGCACTGATTGGACTGTTTTTGAAGCTGCTACCAATGATCTGGATGAGCTCACAGATACTGTAACATCATATATAAGTTTCTGTGAGGATACATGCATTCCTACCAGGACATTCTTATCATTCACTAATGATAAACCATGGTTTACTGGGAAACTCAAACACCTTCGTCATGCCAAAGAGGATGCTTACAGAAGTGGGGATAAAATCTTGTATAACCAGGCCAGAAACAGATTGACAAAGGAGATCAGAGTTGCTAAAAGGAACTACTCTGATAAACTGAAAAACCAGTTTTCATCCAACGACCCATCATCAGTCTGGAATGGCCTGAGGAACATTACCAACTACAAGTCACCATCCCCTCGATCTGTGGACAATCAACACCTGGCTGACGATTTAAATTCATTTTACTGCCGGTTTGAAAAGCCCTCATTCACACCACACACCCGGTCTGATCTGCACTTCACACATTCAGCATCACCTCCTGTTCTCCAATTATCACTCCCCCCTCCTGCCATCCAACCTGAGCTTAAGGTCTGTGTGGAGGACGTGAGCCGAGTCTTCAAAAAACAGAAGACTAGGAAAGCCTCAGGCCCAGACGGCATCTCATCTGCTTGTTTAAAAGCCTGCGCTGACCAACTGGCCCCGGTCTTCACGCAGATCTTCAACAGATCATTGGAGCAGTGTGAAGTTCCCTGCTGCTTCAAACGCTCCACTAACATTCCTGTCCCCAAAAAACCCAAAATCACTGGACTTAATGACTACAGACCATCTCTCAGGACCTGAAGTGGGACAATCACATTGACTCCACTGTGAAAAAGGCCCAGCAGAGACTGTACTTCCTTCGCCAGCTGAGGAAGTTCAACCTGCCACAGGATCTGCTGATTCAGTTCTACTCAGCCGTCATTGAGTCTGTCTTGTGCGCTTCCATCACTGTCTGGTTTGGTTCAGCTACCAAATCAGACATCAGGAGACTACAACGGACAGTCCGGACTGCGGAGAGGATTATTGGTGCCCCCCTGCCAAACCTCCAGGACCTGTACTCTTCCAGAGTGAGGAAGAGAGCAGGTAAAATCATCACAGACTCCACTCACCCTGGACACCACCTGTTTGAACTGTTACCGTCAAGACGGAGACTCAGATCACTGGCCACAAGAACATCTCGGCACAGGAACAGTTTCTTCCCACAGGCCATTTCCCTCCTGAACAGTTAACACTCCTCCCAAGGCATATGCCTGTAAGTGCAATACTCCCACTGTTTAGTGCAATATCCCACAACTCAGGTGATACTTATATGTAGATTTATTTATTTATAATATTCAAAACACTGTAAATAGGTTCATAATCTGTAAATCTGAAAATGTCTATTCTGACTAAACCAAACTGTGATAGTTTTATTCTCATATATTTATATTTTTATTTTTTATTCTTATAATTTGTAGTATTATGTTTCATGTTGTATTTGTATATGTCCACTGGAAGCCTCAGTACCAAAACAAATTCCTTGTGTGTGCAAGCACACTTGGCAATAAAGCTCTTTCTGATTCTGATTCTGATTCTGATTCTAATTGAGATATTCAGCCATCCAAGAGGAACCTCTGCCTCACCGTTAGCTAGATACAAAGGTCCAAGTGTCCAGGGTTGAAGAACATGGGGTGCTTGAGCAATGTTCTTCCAGAGAGTTTCATGGATGAGGGTATAGCTTGCCCCCGTGTCCACAATGGCTTTCCCATTCCACGAGCAAACACTGACAGGCACAATTAACTGTTGAGGTACAATGACAGGATTTGTGGGCGTAGATGATATACTTCCAGATGTAATGATTAGATTGGGCTTATCTGGAGGGGTGAGAGAATTCTTTGTAATTGTAGAAGACATTGAATTGTTTGAAGGTTGGCCAGACGGTTTGGGTGAGTGAAAATTTCGTTTGTTATTGTGGGGCTGGTGACCTGGAGTTTGTTGGGCTGGAGGAATGAAGTAAGGGCAAGTACCTGGTGCGTGAAGTCCTTGACATCGCCAACATTGTACAGTAGGTTGGGAAGAAATAGCCCCTCTGGGTGGTGCTACAACATTTTTTGAACCAGCTTTCCCATCACATTGCTTCTGTTGTTCATGATCCTTCTCTAGCTGGTGACCAAGACGAACCAACTCTTCCACGGTGGTTACATGGCTATGAAGGTGACTAGCTAGGTAAGGTTTTATGTTTTTAAGAATCATCTTAACAATGTCTGCTTCAGTTAAACTTGGTTTCCACCTTTTACAGATAGCTCTGTAGGTAAAGGCAAAATCCCGAATGGACTCCTTTTCTTTTTGAATGCGATGGCGGACCCGTTCAGCCAACTCATCTTCATAGTACTCAGCCAGAAAAGCAGCAAGAAAAGCAGACTGAAACTCATTCCATGTTGTAACAGATGATCTTGCTACTTCCCACCAATCACGGGCAGTGCCATATAAAACTGTCCTGAAGGTGGCCAGGATATCAATATCCATTAGAGGATGAACAGCAAGGAAGTCTTGACAACGCGACATGTATAACAAAGGATCTTGGTCATCATTTGGCCTTCCAAACGTGGGAAATGTTAGCTTGATGTGGTCACTTTTAGCAACAGAAGTAGCAGAAGTAGGGGCTGCTGGAGGAGTTACTGGTGCTGGAGGGAAGGAATCATGAAGAGTACTACTTTTATTACCCAGATCAGTCAGCATTTTTTCCTGAGTCTCAAACTTTGCTTCCGTTTTAGTTTGCAATTCTTTCATGTTTATGGACAATTTGTCAATGAGTAAGGTCAATGAACTACTTTTTTTCAACAGTTGATCATAATCCTTCTGAAAGTGCTGTTGAACTGCTTGAATGTCTTGCTGAATCTCAGAGTGTACCTGCTGCACCACATTGCGCACTTCTGACACTATTGTAGTCTCTACTTCTTGGAGTTCTGTAGTAATCATCATTTTCACCGCTTTAATTGTCTGATCTGACTCAGTTTCAGCTTGTTGCTGGTTTATAGATAAGATAGTGGAGACTTGCTGCTTAATGTCCTCCATCTTTCCAGCAAGTTTCGTGATCTGACTCTCACAGCTGGATAAATTTGACTTTAAGTCCTTGGAGAGTTCCGTTACAGCTCTCTCTTGTGCAGTCATGAAATCATGCAACTGGTCCCAGTTAACTTGAGCTTGTGCAGTAAGTTGACCAATCCCTTTTCCAGGTGTTGGAAGAGTTCTAGGCAGATCATACTGTGCCCCTGAAGATGAAGACGGTGGTGGAGAAGCAGCAGCTGGGAATAATATTGGAGATGATGGTGTGCATAATTGCATGGGTTCTGGAGGTTTCTGTTCCCAGGGAAAAGATTGAGCTGGAGTGCTGCCACCTAATGGTGGGGATGCAAACTGCACCTGGGCTCCTGTCTGAGCAATGCGGCTGGTGGTGTATGGCAAAAGGTAGGAACATAGGATTCCTGAGGAGCCTGACGGTGCACAGGTAGCCAATTAGGGGTGGCCACATCCGGAACCTCCATTTCAATAAAAGTTGAGGAAGGAGGAGGGTGCTCCGCCATGATTATGTAAAGGAAATGTTATCAATAAATGTTGAAATAAAAGGGTGTTGTCAGTGTTGTATATGTCAATGAATTGATACAATTTTACATTGCCCCTTCAATAGCACACTTATAGTTCACATTTCAAACAGTTCAAAGAATTAAAGCATTTGTCCAACAAGTCAATCAAAAAACAGAAATATGAACAACCCAATTTAGGGTAATTAGTACAAGATCACCAATCAACATATAATAGGTTTCAGTTCAAATGTGCTACTCACTGTAATTCCATAAAGAATGTGGGGAAAAAAAATCCCTATTTTCAGGAGGTTCACAGGTTTGGCAAATTAACAAGATTTCCACACTTCACTCAAAAATGCTAAATTTCCCAATTCCTTGAATTACTCAATGCAAAAACACCAAAAAATTGTCAGTGAACATACACTTTCAGAATTATTCACTCAATTATTTTCAAGTCCCTGTTCGGGCGCCACTTATGTAACGGTGGCTGCTTTAATTTTATTTGGAAATAAATTCCTTAAAATAACTTAAGCAAATTCGGGCGCCAGGCAGAATTAAAACAACCAAAATAATTAAATATAATAAATTAACCCAGACTACTAACCACCAATTACACAATATTAGTTAGATAAAGCAATGAAATTCGCTCACACAAAATAGATTCAATAACAAATTTTAATATTCAAGTAGCAAAACAGAAAAGAAAAAAACATATGTTCACAAGAAGAATCAATGCAAATACACAACTGGTCTCAAACACCCAAGTCAAAAGTCTTTTGATACGGTGCGTTGTCAGAGATTATTTGTTCAAAAAAAAAGTCTGTTAATTAGATACTCAAAAAGACAAACACTTTGTTTCAATAATCAAAAAAAAAAAAAAAAACAGTTCAAAACCATCAGGTTCTCCCCCAAAAAGGAAACAAGACAAATAAACAAAACAAGCTTTTGCAGTGAGTAATATGTGTTTTTGCGTGTGTTGGTGGGTGTGTGCAAATGTGCAAATGCTCTGCGCAGGGAAGCTTGCGTTTGTAGTCAGAGAAGTGCTTGTCTTTAATGAGTAGCTGCGGTGAGTCGACAGTCTAGGAAACACCAAAGGGAGGAGTAGATCCGAAAACGAAATAATCCCTCTTTGTCCACTGAACCCGAACACGCATCGAGGTAAAATGCCCACGGTTGGATTCAGCAACACACTCCAGGTGGTTGGTAACTCAGGAACAGACGCTCAGTCAGCCTACAGTCTCGGGAGGGAACCGGAACTTTTTCGGCGTTCGTGCCTGGCAACGTTCCGTATACAGCAACAAAACAAGCGCTCTGTAGTCTCTGCCTTTAAGTTCCGAAAGCCAGCCCGGTTACAGGTAATCATGTTACATTCAACTCTTCCCGCGACTAGACTCTGCAGCCTCTATTTGTTTCCGCACACTCAATGCAACTCAACACATTAATCTCTCCCGCTGCTCCTTCCACTTCCGCTTTTATTCGTTTATTTCCTCCACACCTTTCTCCCGATTGGCTCCTGCATTTTCATTGAATTATATAGATAGATATATATATCTATACATAATTAAATTGTGCGGTTCATCCCGAATCCGTCACACTATGTACATGAAAGACAGTTAAGTGAAATGAAACTCACCATCAAGGCCCATTTGCTCTGCAATACCACTCCATAGCAGGTCTCTTGTCGATATTTTTGTAGTCGCTGTCGCGTTTATCATCTAGCACTTTATGCTCCAAGACCAACGAGACCAGCAAATCAACATTTATCTTGCCCATAGATATCTTGCGTTGCATCTTCCTCGTCTTCTTCCCGGCAGTGTGTAGACGCTACTTGGCGTTTATCTTCTTCGCGCTACGTATGTGTGCTCGGCAAGACTGTTTTGTGTTTGAGCGCCCCCAAGTTGTGTTTTACTGTAACTTCAGAAGCTCCAGACACGTGACCAAAAGCGCCAATCTCATTGGTAGGATAGTTTTTGAAGCGGCCCGTCAAACCAAAAAAACGAACCCGAGGCGCAAAAAAATTACGCTTTTACACGTGCCGTTTTTCGCGTCGGTGTGCACACTTACATTGGTGCCCTTTGTTTAATCACGAGGCGTTAAACGTTGACGAATATCGCGCGCGAAATTCATCCCGGTGTGAACAGGCCTTAATTATTCTCATTCCTGCTTATTTACAAAGCTGCAAGTATCTCATATCTCAAGTAACTCATCTGACACATGAGGGAGCATATGCTTAAAATAAAAGGCTTTTAGTCTAGCTACAGTCTTGGCACATAATTGCTCATTGTATGGGTCTTGTAGTAGAACTTGTTGTGATGGAACCCAGATGAGCAGCTTACAGGCCCTCAGCCCTGTACAGAACATGCCAAGCTGCACTTGCACATAGAAGCCCCGTGGACCATTTGGCTGCAGCTGAGGTGTCCCCTCCACCATCTTCACATCATACCTCTGACTTCTGAACAGGTCCTCTAGAGACTCATCACTTTTAAGGAGAGGGCATTTGATCTCCAGTTGTTCCTCTGAGTTCAAAACTCCATCAGGGCTTGCTGACAGCCAGGGCTCGCTAGCACACACGACTGTGCCTCTGCGGCTGACTGTGCAACCCTCCACAACCCTCTAGCCACTGTATGGCAGATGCCTCGCTTTCTAAGCCATGGTGAGTTACCGCATTCCCATGGAACCTGGGGTAGAGGTGCTCTCTGAGAAAGGTCTCAGGGTTGAGACTGATGGGGACTTTCTTTGCTGTGCTTGCAGTGATTCTAACCTTACGAGAGTCATAACACAAGTGAGAGGAACTCTGCTCAAGAGTTACACGCTCCGATGTTCGGATCAATGGCCACAAAACTGTCATAAAACAACATGCACCTCTGGCAGATGTTGGTGCCATCATTGTCAACATGTGTTGAGGATGTAGGCTGTTCTGGCTCCTGTCTCTCCGCAGCACTCAGACATTTGTGCACAAGGCTTGACACAAGCAGTCGAAGATGCTTGAGAGCCTCTCTCAGCTCACCCTGGGTGCAAAATGGAGGAGTGGGAGGCAGAGGGACATTTTTGGGCATTACCTCTGGCGTCACTACATCAGTAGCTCGGTGGTGGGAAAAGGTGATGTCCATTAAGCGCTTCGGGCAAAGGTTCCTCCGGGTCCCCACATTCCAGAGCTGATGCTCATCTGTGCAGGCAATGCCAGTGAGCCCACTGGACACAGCATTTTCCACCTGAGACAAAACATATGCACTGATGAGCTCATTTACTTAGAAATTTCTAAACTTGTCTTGTTTAAAAAACATTTATTATTATTATTACTCTTAATGTTTACCTACCTTATTCCTCATATCAGGTGATAGCATAATTAGACTTACACTTACACTTAATGTACACCTACCAAATTTACCTTTACCTTACCTTTGCATATTCAGTGCATGCATAATTATTGTGCAAGTTGATTTTCTGATCATAATATTTCTTAGCACATTTTATCAATTCCAAACCACATCAATCTTAATAATTAGCATTCATTTTGTATTTAATTATTTCTAAGTGATATACACTCCCTGACAAAAGTCTTGTCGCTTGTGTACAAGTTGACCTGAAGTGCCGCTGAAATATATTTCTAATCAAGATTTTTTAACAAGAAATGGCATTTTAATCCCAACAGTTTTTGTAATAATGTTTCAGTGCAAAACGAAACTGTTCTAATATTAACAGCTTGGTAAAGCCCATTGAGTCAATTTGTGCAAAGACATAAGTGTTGTCGCCTTGTCATATGAGCTTCACCTGTGACTAATAATGGATCAATTAGGTCTCAGGTGTGTATAAAAACAACCCCAGTACACTAGACATTCACATCAACTGCAACTAGACCTCTGCAAACATGCCTAAGATTCACCCTGAGACTAAAGTTTTGATTATCAAGAGGCTGAAGACCAGATCCACTGCTGATGTGGCAGACACCTTCAATGTGTCTCAGCGTCAAGTACAGAGGATAAAAAAAACATCTGAAGACACTGGAGAAATTTTTGACAAGCCCAGGTCAGACAGACCCCGCAAGACAACCGCTCGAGAGGACCGTTTGTTGGCTCGAAAATCCAAGGCCAGCCCATTTTCCACTGCAGCAGAGCTCCACGAGACCTGGTCACCTGATGTCCCTGTGTCAACCAGAACAGTTTGTCGGATTCTGTCTCGAAATGGCCTCCATGGTCGAATCAGTGCCCAGAAGCCAGCACTAAACAAAAGACAATTGAAAATCCGTGTGGCATTTGCCAAGGCCCACAGCCTGCTAAAAGGATAGACGCTGGAAAAGTGGAAGAAGGTGGATTTTTCGGATAAATCTTCTGTTGAATTACACCACAGTCGCCGCAAATATTGCAGTAGACCTACTGGAGCCCGCATGGATCCGAGATTCACCCAGAAAACAGTGAAGTTTGGTGGCGGAAAAATCATGGTTCTGGGGTTACATCCAGTATGGGGGTGTGCGAGAGATCGGCAGGGTGGAAGGCAACATCAATAGTCTAAAATACCAAGAAATCTTAGCTACCTCTTATATTCCCAACCATAAAAGAGGCCAAATTCTGCAGAAGGATGATGCTCCAGGATTGGCCAGCCCAGTCACCAGACATGAACATCATTGAGCATATGTGGGGTAGGATGAGAGAGGAAGCATGGAAGACTAAACCAAATAATATTGATGAACTCTGGGAGGCATGCAAGACTGCTTTCTTTGCTATTCACGATGACTTCAATACATTGTATGAATCCTTGCCAAACCGCATGGATGCAGTCCTTCAAGCTCATGGAAGCCATACAAGATATTAAATTTGGATCTCACAGCACCACTACTTAATTTGCTGACATATTTTTGTATTTGCAGTAAATTTGTTCAATTTCTGTATAGGCGACTGTTAGGATATCTTTCTCCTTCAGCATACAATATAACAGTCTATGTACATTTCTTTATTCTAGCCAGCACAACTGCCATGTCTGCACATTTTTCCTTTTGTGTTAAGCTAAACATCTGGTATTCATTTATGGAGGATGGACCCGCCTCCTCTCCTGAATGTTCGTTCTTTCTATACATTGTGTGTTTGAAAAGCTTCTAGGGTCCCAGGGATATGTTGGAAATCTAACAGGATACTGCCCATATTAAGAAGCTGTTATATAACGTCTATATGATATCTATGATGTAATGTTTGATTTTATTGGTTAGACTTGTATTCTTTTCTTTAAAGTCCCTGTAAAGTCAAAATTAAGTATGTCTTCTGAGTTTGTCATATCACAGAAAAATGTGTTATTAGCCACCCAGCCAAATTTGAATGATAAAAAAAGCTGGCAAGTACATAAAATAAGCTATCAAAATCTTGAAAAAATTATCAGTAGTCTCTGCTCTCAAACGCTGGGGGCGTGTCCGCTGGCTGCGCTGAAACCACTCCCAGTCGCGGTAAAGCTGCCGTTGCCACACTCAACTGTCACTGCTACAGCCGGAATAGATGCTCCTAGCAGCTTATTAGGTTTTGCCAAGCCATATATGTTTGAGCCTCCAGGGCCTGAATCTGATTTAGAGGACATTGTCAACATCGTCCCCCTCGTTCTGCAACAGAATGGTAAGATTTTTCTCTCCCTTTTATGCAAGTTAGCTAAGTTATATGTAACGTTAACTAGCTATCATAACCTAACTTAGACAAATAAAGTTAGACTAGCAATAAATAACAGAATAAAACATTTTTTTACACTTTATAGTTATAGATCAAACTAACAGCCATCATGGTTGTTATATTAAGGATAAAAACGATGTGCATAAATCCATGAGATAATGGACTGCTGAATATTATTATTATTGCAACACACAAGCTGAGAAACTTAATATGCTCTAAATTGTTCAGATAACTCTTCTGTCAACACAGTCTCACTCCCTACTCGTCAAATGTCTGACGCATGGTCAAGGGACCCTGGCGTCACTTTTTTGACGCACTGGGTATACCTTCGGCTTCATTTTTCAACGTGCCGGGCAGTCCCATAGACTTCTATAGAACTCAACAGCGTTGAAATTTGACGTTTTGGGTCGATCACCACACCGCAACCCGTTGTCTGCCTTGTGGGTCGAGACAACAATAAATAAAAATAAAAAGGAATAGGCTACCAAAATGATCTATGCCAGGGCGATTCAAATGGCGGCACCCATTTAATTTTTATCTGGCCCTCCAACTGGTGTTTGATGTTTAAAAACCCTCGCAATCTGATATCAAAGTACCCTCAAAAGTTTAGCGCGTTCATGAGCGGTGAGTTTAACAACGCACATGGTGTGCAACCACATTCAGCGGTGAGTTTAACAACACTCAACTGCAGGTACAACGGCATTCAGAGGTGAGTTTGACCAAAGCAACGCTCAACTGCAGGTAAAACCTAATTAAAAGGTGAGTTTAACAACGCTCTAATGCGCGTGCAAGTATGCAGTTTAAGCGTTTTCTTCTCATAGGTAAGACACTGCTTTATCTAGAGCATGCTGGATAACGTATTTTTATCGGAGGTTTGTTGATTTTAATATCAATTAAAATTATCGGTTTGTTGGGTTTATATATATATATATATATATAAGCAACGATTGTGTTCAATTAATCATTTTTTAATTAAATCCTCTAAATTAATAACGCTGACGTCACCGTATGGGCGATCCCAAGGTCCATTGCGATTTTCCACTCGGTAAGTAGAAGGGTTAATTAACCCTTTCACACGTAAGTTTAAAATATTCTAACTGACCCCCCAGCGTGAGTTTTTCATGGCGACCGTTATTTAGAACTTGTCACTTTAATGTTTCCATGGTGACGCGTCATTGCTTGTCACGTGGCACAGCGCAACTACAACACAGCGCTGAATGAATGATGATCTGCTTTTATGTAATTTTTCCTTTTTTATTAAAAATATACACAAATGTATTAGCTATAGCATGAAAACCTGATATTCCGATTGTCAAATGTGTGCAAGTGGAAGTGTTTTGTTGTTTAAACACCTTTATAACGATCGCGTTAGTTGAGCTGTATGCGCAATGGGCGGCGCCATGTTGGTTTGTTTCACAGTTCAGAGAATCGGATCTGTTGGATTTACATGTCAATTCCTCCACTTCTCACGAAATAAATGAAAGTAGGTGGCCGGTGAACTGGGAGAAGAATAGGATAAAATGTAAAGCTACTTACACAATGTGTATCTGATATGAATAAAAGTGTTGTCTTATTATAATGGAAAGGAAGAAGAATTATTGCCGCTTCCATAAACATCAGTGTGTTTTTTACAAACTCAAAATCATTGTTTTGCTAGTAATTATGTGTATTTAAGTGTCTGAAACCTAAAATAAACATTATGTGGTTGAAAACACTCAATAATTGTTATATATGACAGCACTGAGTGCCTCTGTCTCAGCGCCAGTCAACGCGCGAAAGCACGTTTGAATTTAGCAGTTGATCACGTGATGCACTGACCGTTCTAATCACACCGGTGTGATCGTACGCTCCAGGGACCAGCCAAGACTGATCACACCGGTGTGATCGTACGTGCGAAAGGGTTAATAGAGATGGATACTCTTCTTACATTTACACATCAAAAACTGTTGGATCAGGACAATACATTGTGTTTAGAAACTTTAGATTTGTAAGGTTACACTTTTATGACGAGAAATGATAGAAGACATAAAAAATATAGCTTTCTGCACCAAATGTGCAGGCTAGCAAAGTTAGCTAATTGAATTCAAGTTCATTTTTGTCGCATATTATCATGTAAGGTACAATCATAGGGGAATGTAAGATTTTCATACTGAGACATACCGTGTTAGCTGTAATTTATGTCTGCTTTGGGATACTTCTTGTGGTTGTGTGTCGTTGCTCTTTGCCCAGCGTTTTGTGCCCATTTATACACATGTCAGTGTAAATTAAATTAAATCAGTTAAATTAAATTAAAGAAATGAAATCAGTGTTAATTAAAAGCTAGTGTTCTAAACTACTATGACTGCTGAGGGAACTTTTTGATTAAAATGATCACAGGTAAAAAGTTAAAGAAATGTGTTTCCTTGTTAATACAAAAGTATAATTAATAACATAGACAGATTAAAAAATGGCATTGATTATCAGCCAAACTGGCATTTTGAATGGTTGGTATCAATATCAGACATGAGTGTCAAGATCAGTCCATACCTAGTGAGTTATTGTATTGTGAGTTTGCAGGCAACACCCAGCCCTACAGTATTCTGGCCTAATATTACTATAAGCACCCACAGACCTCCCCACCACAGCCCAAAGCATGGGCAAACTAGACCAGCATTTTCTCAAGTTCTTAAACCTTTCAGTTATTTAGTATTTATGTAGTTGTATGTAGCATGATCTTCAAATCTGAATTTATTATCTTTCCCTTCTCTCAACAGGTTCCCTAGTCCCTTCATCATTTACTTCAAAACCTCAGCTTCGTTACAAAGCAAAAACAAAGGCACTTTTAAGAGCCACTTTTGTCTAGTTAATTGTTGTTAGTCTGTCTGGTTCTCTGTTGTTCTTGCTCTTTTGCTCTTCCCCACTATCCCTTTAGTGTTGTCTTGTTTGTCCTTGTTCATCATGAGTGACAATTCCAGTTTCAAACAGGTGCTTAATGAGCTTGTTGAACATTCAAAATTAAATTATGAACTCCAGATCTTGGAAGATTTCATCAATAAGATGCCGGGAGAACAGGAGGCAGCACCATCCACCAGATATCAACCAGTCCAGGAGGCAGCACCATCCACTAGCCATCAACCTGTCAGGTGGCTGAAGAGAGACAGTGATGAAAATGTTGTCTATGACAGACCGAGATCATCCCGAAACCAAACGTGTCAGTTTTCTTTTTTCAGTCATATTACTTAAAGGAGTACTCCTGTGATTTTTCACATATATCTAAAACGGAGATATAGATTGTTTTACCACTTGGGATTGAATACATGAATCAGTCATGTGTCTGGTATGAGATATGAGGTTTTTATTACATACTCATGATCATCCAAAGTGGTATAGACAACGAAATTGGGCCGATAAAAGTATGTATCATTGTGTGGAATAAAATGAGCTTGTCAAAATCTATGGAATTGTAATGCTGTAAAGGTTGCTTTGGGTTTTATTTTCTGCTACAGCTAGTCACAGCTACAGTCGTAAGACTGGTTCTCATACTAGGATGTTGGACAACAGCTTTGAGATAACCAACTACTGTCCTCCTGATACTGTTGGTATGTTCTTTATTTTGTGTCTATTAGTTCATTATGTTTATAGATTCTAATAATTAGAATGTAAATTACATGTTTTTGCGACAGAATTACCGACAACATGTTGCACACTTTGATAGTGTAGAAAATTGTTTTTAAATATGATGTACTATTTTAACAGAGACTTTCCTTGAAGAGCTAAACCACTCACAGGGTGATGACTTGGATGATCAGGAAACGGCACCGGCACCACCACGAGCTTCCTCAGACTGGTCTACTCGAAAAAGTCTCCTCTCAGAGAGGTGGGAGAAAGAGAGACCCTGTCTGGTGAATACCATGGTGGCACAACAAAATGTGAACACTCAGATCTGCCAGCAATGTGGCAGCAGTCCAGCTGCTGTCCGTTGTCGTGACTGCCGACCACAACCATTCTTCTGTGCTGATTGTGATGTCAGTATACATCGAAACCATGTCTTCCACAACAGGGATGCAACAATAGCTGGATTCTTTCAGCCATTGCCTCCAACAACCTGTGTCGTGGAGAGGGCTCTTTCCCAGTGTGGTAAGCTGTATTTCTTTGAGTGGCTTATTTAGGGCTGCACAATTATTGCAAATCGTAATTGCAATATGATCCTACGCAACTGCCTAATGGTAAAATCTTCAAATATCATTTGTGACATTTGTCTTTTATATTCACGTAATCCTCCTTGACTGTGCAACTTCTGGTTGGTGGGTGTGCGTAGTGTGTGAAGGGTACAAAAACTCTGATTGGTGAACTTCAATCGGTCAGTGGGTGTTAGTCTTGTACACTGGCTGTGCTTACCTATCAGGGGTGGCACAAATTAAATAGACATTTGGAATATTGAACTGAATCAAATCATACACATTAAAAAATCGTATTGGAAATGGTAATCGCTTTATCAGTCAGAAAAAATGCAATTATATATTGTGCATCCCTAGTCCCATTCTCATTTTATTTTATTATACCATTACAGTATAATAGGCTTCACAGGAATTTTTTGAGTACATTCTCTGAAACACACTTAATTACCTTTTATCTTTAAAGCTTTTCAAATCATTAATGAAAAAAGAAAAAGAAAATGATTGCAGAATACTTCCTAGTACATAGGATGATGCATGTCTTTAATCCCTGCATATGATGTGTCTTTCAGTGTGTATTGTGCCATTGGAGATGCCCAAAAAAATATGTAGTTGTTCTCCGGGATCGTTGAGTGTCAACACAGGAAAAGTTGTTGCTGTGGTTACAATGAATGGTAAGAATAAAATGAACTTAAGGGAACATTCCAGATCAAGTGGCTTTAGCGTCCAAATCACATTCTGGGCAAAGTGCCCATAGGGACCTGGGTTGGACTTTAACCTGATTCCACCCCTTAGGGCTCTCCCACTTGCTTCCTGACACTTTTCATTGTCCTATTTGAATAAAAAAAAAAAAAACAAGGCTGTGCTATTGGCTTTGTAAATGTGTCCTGATCTATTTCTATTCAAACATTCCCTATAGTGGTCTGTGCTGGGCAGGATTTTCAGTCCTGCGCCCCCCCGTTCCCACAATATTCTGCCCCGTTCCGCAATAATGTGTTTTATGGCTCGTTTCCACTGAGGGGTACGGTACGGTTCAGTACGGTACGGTTCGGGTCGGGTCGCTAAACCATGATCGGGGCTCGCGTTTCCACTGCCAACAGTACCCGACTTGATAGGCGTGGTGTATGCCGGAAAGTAGTGATAACGTCACTTGATAGACGTGGTGGATGACGGAAAGTCGCTTGATGTCATTCACGCGCGAAGAAGAAAGCTGAAACCGCAAACAACAATGGAGGACATACAGCAGATCTTGTTCTTGCTTCTCGGCATGTGGCTGTTTGTCACAAGGAGGAGACAAGCTTTGTTTGAACAAAGGCTGCAGGCTGCAAGGAAAAACACAGCCGAAAAATACAGGGGAATTCGGGAAATGTTAAGGAGCTGGGACGAGAAAGACAACCGCGCAAGTCAAGACAAGGCAAGACAAAAACGACGGCGCAGGAGGGTAAGCTTGAGCTAAGCTAAATGTTTTTATGTCGTATATTACAATGTATTTTGTTTCATGTACTGTAATCCGTTAGCTAAGGAATATTCTTATAAATCAAGTAACCCTCCAGTACGAATAAATAAGTACAATAAGCCCTGCCTACGAAACCAGGCCTATTGGTCTTTAAACTGTAAACTACATTATATTAACTGTATTATATTAATAAGCACTGTGAAGGTTACATCTTAAAATCATAAATCTTTCTCATGAATCTGTATGAAATCTATATTATTACAAGTGCAATACTAGTTGTGGTTAATGACTGATTATATGTAAATTTTGCGAAAATAGTTATATCTGCAAGCTATTTTTTCTTTGTGCTTCAATGACACCACAGTGCTATTCTCTGGTGCAGTATATTGGATATTGTATAAAATGTATATATTTTATTTTGTCCAAGGTAACACTTTCAATGTTGTAATTTCCCAAATACTTTGCATTGTTTCATCTGGCCTATGATAGTTGCACTAATAATTAAAGGACCTGAACACACCCACCATCACTGCTACATTGTATTAACATTTTGTTTGCTTTATGTGTTTTTCTAGATAATCAATCTGATGCAAAATCGGCGCTGCAGACCAACCATTTGGACTTTCAGCCGCTCAAATGACTGGTGGGATGTGATCGTTTCAGGATTCACACACACACAGTGGGTGCACAACTTCAGGATGTCTGAAGAAACATTTCTGTCCCTTTGTGCCATGGTGCATCCAGCAATGGATAAGCAGGACACGAACTTCAGAGTGTGTGTTCCCCTTAAGAAAAGAGTTGCCATAGCACTATGGAAGCTGGCAACCAACAGCAACTACAGAAGTATTGGCCATCTTTTTGGAGTCAGCAAAACAACAGTGTGTCGGTGCGTCCAGGAGTTCTGCATGGCCACTTGCACATTGTTAGTTCCAGAACAGATATGTTTTCCTGACCGGCAGAAGCTTAAAGAGATGGCAGCCTACTTTGAGAACCGATTTGGGCTTCCGCAGTGTGTGGGTGCCATTGATGGGTCACACATACCCATAATAGCCCCAAAGGAGTACCACTGCGATTACTTCAACAGAAAAGGCTGGCATTCCATCATCCTGCAAGGAGTAGTTGACGGAAAAGGACTATTTTGGAATGTATATGCAGGAATGGCTGGAAGTATGCATGATGCTCGGGTTCTGAGACTGTCCACATTGTGGGAGTTAGTCGAGCGTGGAAGCCTTTGCCCAGCTTGCACCAGGAACATCAGTGGGGTGAATGCTGGCTATTATGTGCTAGGAGACTCTGCCTACCCTTTGCAGAATTGGCTCCTAAAACCATTCCCTGACAATGGCCGGCTGACAGCAGAACAACTGACCTACAACAAGAAAGTGTGCAGGGCTCGGGTGGTGGTAGAAAATGCTTTTGGGAGACTCAAAGGGAGGTGGCGGTGCCTTTTGAAGAGGAATGACAGCGACATTGAACTGGTAAAATCCATGGTGTTAACTTGTTGTGCTCTGCACAATCTTTGTGAAAGACATGGAGAGGATTATCAGCACGAATGGGATACAGCTGTTGCTGCAGAGCCTGTGGTGCCACTGGCACAGGGTGTAGAGGAGGAGGGCAGGGATGTACGCGAGGGTCTGATGCGGTTTTTGAACAGTTAAATCTGTTGTACAGTTATCAAAGGCGCACCTGTGTAAATGCTAGGTTGTTTTGTTTACATGTTTTGATTGATTTTATGGACCCAAATAAATCGATTTTACATTTACCCTGCCTCTTCATATTTTGTAAAAGAGAGAACTTATTACTCTCTGCAATACCCATGTAGAAGAATTAATTCATATTTTGTTTGCAATGGGTTAATTTTAAAATCATATTTGAGTACAGAGTGAAATTTTTGAAGATTAGCTATTGTAAAGTAACACATTACCAACTATTTTGTATTTAAGGCAAGCATATTCTCCAAAATCAACATTATCATTAACAAAAGGTGTCGTTGACACCAGATGACAGGAACGTTAATAAAATGACATACATTTATAGCAGTGTTTTGCTCCTGAAAGACCCCCAAGACACATAAGGTTATGAAAAAGTACTTTAATTTGAAAAATCAAACAAATGCTTCAGTACAATGTGCTGTGCAACAATAATAGAACAAAACATGTGTAAACGAGTGCAAACAAAAAGTAAACGAGTGCAAACAAAAAGTAAACGAGTGTAAAGTGCTGTGTGAAAAGCACTAGTGGCTGGATCATGGCACAGGGTCGCGGCGACTACTCAACGCCTGCACCAGCTGACTGAGTGTGCCGAGGAAGGCCTGATTGAAGCTTGCAGACTGCTCCATGTGTTGCCGAGTTATTTCAGCCTCATGCTGCCTTGCCTCGCGGGCGTCCTCCAGCATCAATTCAAAGCGCCGGTCACGACGGTCCTCCATCCTCTCCAGCCACTCCTGCTGCCTCTCATCAGCTGCCTGCATCTCAACCAGGGCCGCAACAACATCCTGTTGCCCCCTTTTCCTCTTGCCTGGAATGCAAAAAAGACAGGAATGTTGGTTGTTTAGCGAGTCATTTTTATCCTTGTAATTTGAGCCAACCAATATAAGGGGGACACATCTAAAGTACTACAATACAATGTCCAGATTATACTGTATATGATCTCTACAATACTGTAATAATCAGTGTGTAACTTTTCACTCTGGTGTTCATGTCTTACCGATGGTTATACGCCGAGGTTCACTCGAAGTTGATGGAGCAGATTCTGGTGGTGGTGTCGGTGTTGATGTCCTGGCAGGCGAACTTGAGCTTTCAAGAGTGGACATCTCGTCAAGTCCCTCTATTTCCTCCTGACAGCTAGGATCCTCAACTGAAAAGTTACACAAGTCACGCTAATTACACAAACTGCAACAATACTGTTTGAGATAAATACAGAACATACAACGTAGTAGGACTGAAGTCAATTTACAGCAGTAGACAGTAACAAAGCATTTTTACTTCGTCAATATACATAAGTATTTTTTTCAAGTATCTATAATTTTATCAGAGTAACTTTTACTGCACTACATTCCAAAGCATAATATTTTTACTTTTTACCCCAGGACATTGCTGTACTGTTAAGTACAGCAATGTTGTGGGGTAAAAAGTACAATAATTTAAAACTTTAAGCCCATTGAATGTAGACATTTTTCCCCGATCTCACTCTGATATTTCACAATTTTCTTACCTAAGCTCTATCATTAGACCCATCTTTCTTTAATATATATTTTATCTATATAATTGATCTGTGTTGTATTATTTTCATGTTATCACTGTTAAGCTGCTTTGATACAATCTGTATTGTAAAAAGCGCTATATAAATAAAGGTGACTTGACTATTTAGTTGAATATCTTTAGTAGTATAGTAAATAGTAGTTAAATAGTTTTATGATTAGGGTAAGTTATCTGTACAAGTTAACGTTTACTGGACACGTACGTAAAGTTACTCCGTTCACCACTGGCTAATAAACTAGCGTTTTGCTAGCTTGCAAATTATTTGTTGGTACCACACTGGCTGACTGACAAACAAACAACAGGTTTGCTCAAATGTTGTGCATTGCAAGTAAGCTTTCCCGCTATCGTTGTATACTTTTTCACAAGTAAAAGTTATAAGAACTTACCGGCAGGCTCCACCATCGACTCCAGCAACGCGTTGGCCGTATCGATGCCTCCTTCTCTCCCCAAACTCGCCGGTCTGTGTCCGTATATTGCGTCCATCATTTCTAACCACTTCCAATTTTTTCTGTGAACACCACTCCGGCTGTTGTGGTCTTTCACCTTACGGTAGACACTCCGCAGTTTCTTGCTTTTAATTCGGCACTGCTCGGACGTCCGCTGGAAACCCTCGGCAGCCATCCTCTCAGAAACATGCTGAAAAACCTTTTCGTTTCTCACCATGCCATCCAGTTCCCTTTGCACCCTTTCTTCACCGATGATACCCAGGAAGGTCTGCACCTCCTGGGTCGACCACGGTAATGTTAAGCTGCGCGGCGACATTATTTTGCAACGGTGTTTTAAAAATGGCGCCTCTTGTGTTGTCGACGTTCCCCTTGTAGCACGCGCAAGTGACAATTCTCTGTCAACCAATCACCGTTCTGCAGTGAGTCTAGCTCCACCTTTTATTACCGTACCACTGTGCTAGGTACCCCAACGAAAGGGTACCCAAAAAGTGGTACGGTACGGTTCGGCTTTTTGGTACCATTCACAACTTTTGACAGTGGAAACGCAAATAATTGCGTACCGTACCGAACTGTACCGTACCGTACCGCTCAGTGGAAACGAGCCATTAGTCCCGCTCCTGCCCGCATCTATAACCTTATGTGCATCTCCCGCCTGTGAAAGACCCAGGATAGGCAGGAGGGATGTTCAGTTTTGTGTTCTGTCTCACAAAAGAGGCACTTGACAAATGAGAAAGACTGCCAGATGTCTGATTTTAAGTTTTATTAGTTCTGAATGTACTACATAGGTGATAGTAATGTAGGCTACTTTTCCTGATTTTTCCAGGACGATATGATCTCAGTATGCCTGAGATGAAATGTGAGGCATGCAAAGCCACATGGAGCGCTGGAGTGGATGACTTAGTCCGTAATGACTACTGGCCTGCTACCCTTCACTTTTCCACGGTGAAAAAAATCTAAATTCGTACACTAAATGTACAAAAGTATTGGAGCAATTTATCAACTCAATCACTCAAAACATTAGACCTGTGTATAAGATCAAGTAGTGATGTCACATCATAGTCATGCAGTTTGCATTCAGAAAAAAACAAATAGGTCCATAAAGACATTGGTTAAGTTTGCTGTGGGAGTCTTTTTTTGGGGGGACTTTGGTCGTGATGTTTTTTGTCCGTGACATACAAAGAGCCAAAAGATTTCCAATGAGGCACTGGGCTGAGCGGCTGCCTGTGGAGGCTCGATGCAGGAGGATTTGGTGTCACCTTTGACCTTATTCACTTTAGTTAACTTAACTGTGAATTATGTTGACATGTTTTACTGTTCTGAAACAGACTGGGAAGATCACAGCAGACAGCTTCAGAAAAAGCTTTTTGGAGTGGGAGGCTGTTAGATTTGAAGTGGATAAGATCTGCAGGGAGGAGCATTTTATCTGTCCTGCATGCACCCCAGACATGCTTGCTGTTTCTGTGGACGGAAATCGCAAGCACTACCGCTTTAAGAGCGCAGCAAGGTACTTACAAAATGTGCGTAATTTGGCAGTGTTGTTAAAGTAACCTTTGCTGTGTCATATTGAAGGTCAATGTGTACCTTTCTTTCATTTAGATCTGAAGAACAAGCCTTATTTTATGGCATCTTCATTGCAAAAGGATTACATTCATTCCAACACCAACCATGTAAACTTGTTGTATTTCTAAAAACACCACCAATAACATTTTACAGTTGACATTGTTTGGGTGAGTCCTGATTATTTATATCAACCTTTTTCCATGTTGTAGGTCTCTGGAAGAGGTGTCTGTGGAGGGGAGTGGTCAGCTGCCAGGGAAACTTCTCAGAGATCCTCTAGTAAAATTAATGAGGAGGGACTTGAGCTTGCGGTCTGTCGACATGGAGTTTTTCTCAGCGCTCTCAACATGTTCAGGGGAGAAATATATGCTTATCCCCTCTACCTGCAGAACAAGCTGGCAAATAAGTCAATAAGCTTTTTTGCCATGGATGTAACCTGCAAGTACTGGCCCTACCTCAACAAAGTGATAAAAAGCTGCCCGGAGCTCCAGCACCTTCTGGGCATGAAACCATTCCTCTCAGTGTTTCTTGCCAAAGCCCATGATTTTAAATGCGAGGTAAGAAAACATTACCATGTTATTAACTGTCCCTAAACACCTGCAAAGGTATGTTGGCAGCTTTTAAGTATTTTCTTCAATAGGTTAAATGGAGTGGAGCTTACCAGAAAGGGGCCGGATTGACACTTGGGGAGGAGGTTGAGCAGTGTAACGCCTTCCTCTCTAGGATTGCTGTGACCACGAAGCACATGTCCAAAGCAGGTAAGGTAACACACACTGCACTACTTAGATTGAAAGTGTTACAAGAAAATTGCAGCCAGTGAGGGACATGTGGTACAACACAGATTCGTGTTTTTTTTTTTTTTTTTTGCAGGACGTACAGACATGCTCACACTGATGGCCATGCGCTGGAATCAGCAAAAGTTTAATAACTTAGCTGCTTCACTTGCCTGCCGATATCAGAAGGTAGGGTGAGTTTTGTTATTTTCTTATATTGTAAATACCTTCTATTGTATATTTTTGTAGGTATAAAATTTTTCTTTTGTTTCCTTTTTTTGTTATTTGAAGGCCACAAAACGCCTGGAAAGCCAACTTCAGGACCTGGAAAGCATGAGAATCCAGCTGGCAGTGACACAGGTTGAAGTTGAGGACTGGGTCACTGATATTAAGGAGTGGGCAGAAGCTGATAGTTATACTATTATTTCAATGTCTCAGTCCTGCAGAATAATGGGAGACATGCTTCTGCAAGTAATTACTGTTTCAAAATGAAATCATACACTGTTTTCTTGGTCATGTACTTGTGCAATTAAAATACCAAATTTTAGTATGTAGTGCATGCACACTGGAAATCATGTCAAAACAAAGTGCCCTGAAAGTACCTGAATGGTGCACAGTCCAAAAGTTGGAACATTGGACATTTCGGTCACACTTTATTTTAAGGTGTCCTTGTTACAGTGTAATTATACATTTAAGTACAGAGTAATATTAATTAACTACATGTACTTACTATAGGGTTAGGGTAGGATTAGGATTTGGTTGAGGGTTAGTTACATATAATTTATTGTTATTACTATTTTAAGTTCATGTAACATATGTAACAAGGACACCGTAAAATAAAGTTTTTCCGACATTTCTTGCAGTTAGCGGATCCCATCTTGGCTACGTTGTCATTTTCTTTGGTACCCCGTTACATACTTCCTATACACGCTAATAAATATGAAATGATTATTGAGACTCACCTGTCCTTCCTCCAGGAGCTTTTTTTTTATAAAGAAAAAAAAAAAGAAGCACAGAGGGATAATCCTTATGACTTCCCTTGTGGCGTTCTGTGTTACACTGAGACTTAGCTCGTTTCAGTTACTGCCATGAAAATGTAAGTGAAATGTTTACACTTCTTTTCTTCTCAGCAACAACATCCCAAAAGAATGCCGATCTTGACGCGGTGACCAGTAGAATGGAGGTGCTGGTGGCCAGCATTAAAAGAAGGTCCCAGCGCCTTTACAAAGACACCGATGGCAGGAAAGGTCGGGCCCGGATTCGGCGCAAAATCAGAGAGGCGAAGGCCATTCTTAGCTCTGTCGTTGAAAAATACAACAGTATGGTTCCAGATACAGAAAGAATCGTCTTTGACATCATTCTCTCTGACGAGACAGTTTGGCCATGGCAACTTTCACATGGTGGTATGTACACACATCTGTTGACAATTTTGTTTGATTCACATAGTAGCACAAAACCAATTATGCCTTATCCCAGATTATCTCAAATATTATTTGAAAAATAATCATACTTACAATTTACTTATTTTCCACAACTGTATCCCAGACGCTGTAGATTTGAAAACCAAGAGGAAGGCGTTTGATGTTGTGATGGCAATAAGGAGACTTGAGGAGGAGAAGAAGATTGTTCTTTCTGAGATGGCAAAGCATTGGAAATCTCTCTCCACTCGTGCAGACACACTCAAGGAGATGTCATCCCAGCCTTCCAGTGAGGCATTGCAAAGTACGTATTTAAGTAATGTGTTGTAATACTATACTCTACATTGTAATTTTTTGTCTGATAATTTTTTGTTTTACTCCTATAAGGTGAGCTGTGGGCTCTAAATGAAGAAGGGATCAAGGGTTTCCTCAGCTTAACTTTGAGAAAGAAGCAAGAAGTCACCAGAATGATGAAGCATGCAAGAGACTGTTATGCTCAAGTTTTGACTGGAACAAGTATGGACTTCCAGAATGATTGGGATGGATACGACAGTGATTCTGAACTGTCAGATTGAGGACTGTCAGTTTGAGGAGCTCTCGAAGTGATAAATGACCATTAACTCACTTTTGGTTTGATTTCTTATATTTGTCAGTGTTTCCTTTGTTTGTTTGTTTTTAGTAGTGGGAGCAGGTCCTAAAAAATCACCAGTTAAAGCTGCCGTCGGCAAATTTTTTTTATCATATTCAGTGAAATCGACACTATAATCCGACAGAACAAAATTAATAAAGTGGTTTTAGAAAAAAACAATGGGAGTCAAAAGTATTTCTACCACTTGTGCCACTGCGAATGAGATTGGATGTGCAAAAAAGAACCTAACTGCATGAAAGTCACTGAGACCACAACAAGTGTTGGGCAAGTTACTCAGGAATTTCTCCTGTAAAAGTTATAATATTACTTCACTTATTACAGGAAATTAAAAGTTACTAGTTACGTTACTTGTCACGTTACTATATTACTTTTACTATCCCACACCCTGCCCCTTTCTAAAAAGTGACAGATAACCTGTTTAGTCCGCTTATTTTAGAAATGAATCCACTTTACTGGAACAATAATTAACATTAGGAGTCAACAATCAGCCAAACTTTACACATTGCTGTCTCTCCGACCAGGTGATGGTATACAGAGAAGCAATGTGCATATTTAAAAATAATAAACTGTCCCAACTAATAGCTATCTAATGCTATTTAACTAATAGCATATTGATAAGAGCAGCATGGAGTATGTTTTTTTTACAAAACATAACGTTTCCTAACATCACTGGCTGAAATAAAAAATAAAGCAAGTCAACTCTGATTTGTGAACTAATGTTGTTCTGCACGTGTATTTATAAGAGCAGTATTTAGTGTTTTTACAGAAGATTCAACTTTGCTTAATACCACTCTCCTGACGAGTGCATGCATCACTGGCAGTAGCATCCTACACCCCCAGCACTAACGTTTATTTTTATAAGTTTTACATGGCTGCTTCAATAAATTAGATTTAGAATTATTAGCGATTGTAAACCTTTTGCTGGTCGCACAAAGCTTACAATGGATGACAATGTTCTTTGCATCTTAGACTGTGACACAATAATGGCAATACGTAACAGCCGTTGAAAGAACACATATCTAACCCATTCTCCATTCTTCCTTGACTCCTCTGCCCCATGCCTTTCAGAATCCTGTGGGTAAAATCACGTTCACTACGTCCATCTTTTTTTACCGTCTAGGTTGATTTGGGTTGCATTTATTTTCACTTTGGCCTAACTGCATATTATATATTATATTTGTGTGTGTTCCATGTCCATTTATAGGTTGGACAAGACTCAACCCAGACCAACTGCCTCGAGAAGAGAACTTCATCCTACATTTGGTGCCGTGTGACCAGTCACCACAACAGGAAACACCAGCCACACCATCACAAAACCAGGCTCCATCCCTTGACACACCATCAACCCAGACTACATCCGTCTGCACGTCACCACACCCGTCAAGCAGCACACCTGGCTCTCTCCACCCACGCACCACTACACTCAGCTCCACTCATCCAGAATTCAGCACACCTGGCTCTCTCCACCCACGCACCAGTACACTCAGCTCCACACATCCAGGAACCAGCACACCTGGCTGTCTCCACCCACGCACCACTACACTCAGCTCCACTCATCCAGAATTCAGCACACCTGGCTCTCTCCACCCACGCACCACTACACTCAGCTCCACTCATCCAGAATTCAGCACACCTGGCTCTCTCCACCCACACACCACTACACTCAGCTCCACTCATCCAGAATTCAGCACACCTGGCTCTCTCCACCCACGCACCACTACACTCAGCTCCACACATCCAGAATTCAGCACACCTGGCTGTCTCCACCCACGCACCACTACACTCAGCTCCACTCATCCAGAATTCAGCACACCTGGCTCTCTCCACCCACGCACCACTACACTCAGCTCCACACATCCAGAATTCAGCACACCTGGCTGTCTCCACCCACGCACCACTACACTCAGCTCCACTCATCCAGAATTCAGCACACCTGGCTCTCTCCACCCACGCACCACTACACTCAGCTCCACACATCCAGGAACCAGCACACCTGGCTCTCTCCACCCACGCACCACTACACACAGCTCCACTCATCCAGAATTCAGCACACCTGGCTCTCTCCACCCACACACCACTACACTCAGTTCCACACATCCAGGAACCAGCACACCTGGCTCTCTCCACCCACACACCACTACACTCAGCTCCACTCATCCAGGAACCAGCACACCTGCCTCTCTCCACCCACGCACCACTACACTCAGCTCCACTCATCCAGAATTCAGCACACCTGGCTCTCTCCACCCACGCACCACTACACTCAGCTCCACACATCCAGAATTCAGCACACCTGGCTCTCTCCACCCACGCACCACTACACTCAGCTCCACACATCCAGGAACCAGCACACCTGGCTCTCTCCACCCACGCACCACTACACTCAGCTCCACACATCCAGAATTCAGCACACCTGGCTCTCTCCACCCACGCACCACTACACTCAGCTCCACTCATCCAGAATTCAGCACACCTGGCTCTCTCCACCCACGCACCACTACACTCAGCTCCACACATCCAGGAACCAGCACACCTGGCTCTCTCCACCCACGCACCACTACACTCAGCTCCACACATCCACCTGGCTCTCTACACCCACCCCCCTCCACCTTAAAAAAAAATACAAAGGACACACTGGATGACATTCTAAAACTGTTGGATAACTTTCTTTGCAATTACTTAGTTAACTTGACAAAATGCTGTTGTCTAAGTCACAACATTGAGCAGTATATTTAGGCATCCTGTAAATACCTTTAGCTTGAAGTGTCAGTCATGGATCTTATTTGATGACTATGATTCAAAATATGCAGTATATAAACTACATAAGTATATAAAAAAAAACTAAACAATGAATATATTTTCACTCCTTGTTAAAGTACAACATTTAAATAACCTACAATGATACAATGTCTTTGTCTTCCTGCCACAGGGGAGGACAGAACGTCTTTATGACTGGCAGCCATGCACAATGTGGTATGTTAAATAGCTTTTGGATATGTTTGATTACATGCATTTTATTATTGGGCTCTTGGATCTCTCTGTGCTTGGATCTCTCTGTACTGGCAGAGAGCATGCACACCAATGTGTCCCTGAGCAAGACACTTAACCCCTAGTTGCTCCAGAGGCGTGCGACCTTTGACATAAACAGCAATTGTAAGTCGCTTTGGATAAAAGCGTCAGCTAAATGAATAAATGTACTGTTTCATTTGTGGAGATTGTTGACAAGCCATTGTCGTGGGTAGAGATAATTAAAGAAAAATGGTAATGCAAACCGTTTTTATATGCTGTTTAAAATTGTGAGGATACTGATATGTTGTACTGTGCATCCACAGCCATATGAAACCAAAAGTGAAATTCACTATTTAAATGTAACTATGGAAAGGCCACTAAGTAGGAATGCATTATTTAAACAACATTTTTCCAATAATTCAGCTAGTCTTCATTCCAAGCATTTTTCAGACCAACGTACATGGGCTGTTGTCTTTTTGCTTAGGTCAGGCTACACAAAATTTTTAGACACAACATTTTGACATTTTAAGCTGCTGCGCTGGACCCATTATTGTTCCACCTGCCAGCTGTATTGTGGCTATCTAAAAAAAAATATATATATATATATATATATATATGATTTTTTTTTTTTTTTCCATGAGCAACAGTTACTGTGAGTAACACTGACATACCATAATGACCGTGATGTTTTATATCTTGTTTAAAAGTAATCTTACGCACAGGGAAACACACCAGATTAATAATGGGTTCAGCAAGACCTTCCTCCAACTCTGGCACAGCTCTAGTGTGGAGGTAGGTCTGGCTATGCAAGACTAGGTTAACATTATCATTTTATCGCCTCGTCCCCACTCTGGAACAACAGATTCTTGATGCACTTCACAACTCTGCAAAGTATTGTAAAACAGTAAATGTTACAATCATGACAATCAATCCAATGTGTATTATACTTACCAATTCTCCTTCAACTTCCCTTTCTTTCTTTCTTTGTTTTTCTCAGTGGAAAGACCTGGCCTCCATCCTGGCAGCCAGCCTGATTCCATTCCCATGCAGCTAGCCTGCAAATATGCAACATACATTGCAAATAAATAAAATGTTGTTTTTGGTACTACATTTGTTGTTCATTTGCCATTTCTGTTATTCATATCAAACTAGAGTTTAAGCTATGACATTTGAACTATACCTAACAAAATAAACGAAGTGTACTATGTGACATTTTCAGATTTGTCTTTTATTATGAAGTTTGGCGATCTATGACATAACTAGTTTAAGAACTGTTTTTATCAAGGGGATGTTTGAAAACTTTCAGTGAAACTTTATTTGATAATCAGTAAATCCACAATCAGAATTTAATATGGACATAAATCACATAAGGAGAGTTAACATGGACATTAGCAAAGTTAATAGCCTATTGAGACTTTGATAAAGGTAATCTATATCTGTATAACAAGAAGTAAAAGAAAGGAAATTATATATACATATTTACACATTTATGAGTGATTTGTAGCCTTATATTAGTGAGTTTAGCCTATTACAAACATCGTGAGTACGCACTGTAAATTTTTTAATTTATGATGGGTGATTTTCAGGTCTGTCCATATATCATTGACCATACACTGACATTGACCACGTAATTTACATAGCACAGCATTTTACACAATACACGTACAACATTACTAAGCACACGGGAGCACTTTTATTTAAGTCATGGCGTCCGAACAAACGTTTTGAAATTTTAATTAAACAATATACAAATGCCTAAAGCTCCTTAATTACACTTCCGAGGTGTAATTAAGGAGCTACTTTACGTAACTCCCGCCGAGAGTGAACATAATCATGAAACGCGTGTATATAGGCCTACTTGCTAAAATCGCCTCAATAAATCACTTTAATAAATTCTTTACTTTTTCTAATCATACAACACCTAAATACAGTGTACAAGTACTAGTTTGGCTGTACAAGATATTTAATATATTCAGTGCATACATCTTTTTACAACCCTATTCACAGCCTAACTTTGCAAACAGGAAAAACTGCAAATACGATACTAATTAGTATCAAGTGGCATGGGGCGGCTAGAGGGAATTATAGTTTAAAAATATATGACTCAATATACTGAAATTGAAATTAGTAAATAATGATGTAAGAGTACACTGATGGGTTAAAGCTGATGTGAATCACATTTGTGTAATAAATTTTCAAATACCTTACTGTTAAACAGGTGAAAATCAAGTTTGACCATTTTTGACAGCACCCACTCTTGGTGACTCTATCCATATGGGTATAATCATGTAGCCGAAGTCAAGAGCTATTTATAACAGTTGGTTTCATGTATGTAGCCCCTTCTGTTCCTGAATGACAAGCTTTCCAACATGCACCAAAATCAAGGTTCAGAGGTCAATATTTCAAAGCAGGAGCCATTTACAACCTTCAGACTGACATATGTTACTCTCCATGTCAAGCCCTTTCCAACAATATATTTGTTTTAGTCCTACGACAAAGTTTCAATTTTAATTTTTCATGGACACAGCCTTGGCTCAGGCATAGTTTCAGTGAGGACTTTGAGGCCCCGACCTCAATTTTTATATATATATATTTTTAAATTTAGTATTATAACAATACTGCACGTATGTACTACAGCCAAGCAACAAACAGACTATTTGAGTGTTTTGGCCAGAATCATAAACTTATGAACATCAGCATTAGTCTAAAAGATGCAATTAGGTGTCCAAAAGTACTTACAAATGATGTCAGTGGTGGATGACATTTTCAGATCATTTACTTAAGTAAAAGTACTAATAATTTGCTGGACAAATACTCTGTTACAAGTAAAAGTAAAAGTCAAAATAACACATTCATAATGTTACTTAAGTAAAATTATGAAAGCATAATCAGGAAAATGTAAAGTATTGAAAGTAAAAGTATTCAAAGCTGAAAGAAAAACGTTGTAATATTATTATTAGTGATGTTACATTTGAACCGAGGCGTCGGAGCTTGTGTCGAGAAAAAATGGGCGTGCAAGATGAAGCCGCGATTCGAGGCTTGTGTTGTTAGCGTGAAAATCACGTGACCAATGACAAACGAGGCCTCGGTTTGTGTGGATACGTCATCAGTTCGGTCAGAGTGTCGCTACGGATAAAGGGGATTCGAAACTCGCGCCACCTTGTGGGTGTTGTTAGGATTAGTAGAAGCAGTAGTAGTGTCAGAGAGTCAAAGAACTCTCATTGTTATTTTCGTTATTGAGTCATATGTTAGGGCTGTTTATTATTACATTATATCAGGTTAGAATACGTATATTATTATTTTTAATATAGCTATATTATAGTCTTGTTATATTATGAGATAAGATTATTTGGATTTTTGGATCTGGACTGCTTTTTGTTTTGGATCGCCCTTTTGGATTTTTTTGCTTTTTGCGTCTCTTCCTTTTTCCTGGTAATTGAGCAGCTAGAAAGAGGAGATCCTCCCCTGTCTGGGCTCAACAGAAGCATCAGTATCCTCATTTATACCAACTGGCACTGGCATTTTTATGTTCCTCTGCATCTGTTCCTTGTGAAAGGATCTTTTCCAAGGCTGGAGAGGTTTTGTCCAAGAAGAGGAATTGTCTAAACCCCAACACACTTAAAAAAAATCTGTTTCTCAATAAAAATCTATTGTAATCCTTCCTTCACCCACCCCAAACTGCAGTGTTGCAGTTTGCTCCTCTAAATCCCCAGTCCCATAAGCACAACACTGCACTAAATCTAGTAAAAGTTCACTCCACAAAAAACTTTTTCCACCCCAGACTATTCTGTTGTAGTTTACTTTATTACACTCCCTCCATCATAAGCACTGCATGCAACACAGTGTCACTTTTGTTGTTCACTATCCCAACAATTTATGAATAATTAATTAACTGTGTGTGTGACAGTTGTCTCTGTACAAGTAAATTCAGACAGAGAAAGATAGGCTACATCTTTTATTTTATACCCAGGCAATGGACAAATGTCTGCTCAGGTCTTTTTATTATTGCAAATGAAAGGTTACAGACATTAACAGTGAGAAGAAAATACATAAATAAATGAAACAGAACGGGGTGGGTAGTGGCTTTATATGGACATCATAAGTCTGCTCAGGTCATTGGTCCAGAATTAATTAATTTGTCTGCTACTTCTTTGCACAGTAGCTAGGTGTCACTAGTGAGCAATGCTGGATGAAGCTTCGAGTAATGAACCTTTGGGTGAAGCAATGGGCTGCGAGGTCTCAGTGGTTCAGGAAGCCTCATTTTGCCATCACTAATTATTATCGTGATATTATTGTACTCATGTGCTAATGTAAAAGTAGTTGGTTGTGGTTGAACAATTTTGTCTCTGACTGCATGAGATGATTATTTTCATTATGGATGAATTTGCTGATTTTTTTATTTTTATGAATTGAGAGCCCATAGCCCAAAAGTAACACCCTCACACTGCTTGTTTCGTCAGTCTAAACCTAAAAATGTTTACAAATATATACTAAAATAATCAAAAAGAAAAGAGGAAAATCTTCACATTTGTGAAGCTGGAACCATGAAATGTTTTTACATGACATGACTTAATTATCTAAATAGCTGGCAATTAAAGTTCTGTCGATCAACTAATGTACTAGCTGTACTTGTATAAACTGTTGAGTACCTTAATTTATACTCTTCTTATTGTTTGTGTGCAAAACCCCACCGTTGTAAAGCTTCACATTAAAAGCATTTAACTGGCAAAACACAAGTGACCTTTTATTTTGAAGTAGTCAGGAAATGCAATCTGTTTTTTTTTATTTTTTTATTAAATGCTCGTAAAAGGGAAAAAAATGACATCAAAAGTTATTGTCATAACATAATACAATGGAGTCCTTCAATCCAGATTAAGCTCCTTCAGTCTTTTTAATCCAGATTAAGTGCCAAATCCTTAAACACAGCCACTGTTCTTATAGCTTTTACATTTTTTGAGAACTCAATAGATTCAAAATACATTTTCATTTCAAGTTTAAATCTTACAAAAAGAGGATTGCATTTAGAAAATTTACATTTGTGAATATGAAATTTAGCTAACAGAAAAATAAGGTTTATAAAATAAATATCACTTTTCTTTTCACATTCATGAAAACCAAAAATTACATTTCTATAGGAAATGTAATCTGTTTGTGAGATTTACACGTCAAAATGCGTCTACACAAGACAACCGTCATGTTCAACAGTTTTCTGAAAAGAAAATACACAGGAACAAACACCAGTAATTTGTACTTAATTACAGTACTTGAGTAAATGTACTTATTTACTGTCCACCACTGAAGGATTTAATTGGCATATTAAGTTCACACAACAGACAATTCAATCAAATGGGTTTATTACAGTGGTGCAAATGTATGTTTCAATCAAAACAAAGACATTTCTTTATAGTTTTACAGGATGTAAGTGAAAAATGTTTGGATTTGTCTGTCTGTATGTACATTTAGATGATGTCATATGGAAAACATAAAAGAAAAACATCTATGGTTTCAATGCTATTTGACAGTATTCAGTATGCTATAACTACAAATAACAAAAAAATAATATGGGTAGTATATGCATATTGCATACAAATACAGTATAAATCCACATACATTATGGAAATACCAAAGTACATTAGAATTATACTTGTTACAATTACAGACTGCCATTGAATCTTCATTAGATGTTTCAAGTAAGCAGTTTTGGTCTGAAACCAGCAAGCTCAAATGTTAGAAGAGATAAATAAATCAATGTTTTTCTATTTTTTTAAATAAAAATACACACAAAATCTACAAAAACTTTCCTGTAGATACTTTGGTACAGCTATTTAAAACAAAGGCAAGGCAAGATTTTTTGTACAACTCTCCAGTTCCTGTGTGTTGTTTGGCAGTGGTCTTTAGGTGTCTTCTTCCTCAGACTCAGGGCTGGTGAAGCCATTGTCATCCCACTCCTCAATGTCCTCCTGTATGGAAAGAAAATCCAATTCCATAGTAGCTATACTGCTGTATGCATTAACAGCCTGTTTGTGTTGACTTCTAAGTGAGTGACCGCTCCGATTGAGGACACTGTTGAGCCCATGTGTTGAGAAGCCAGTTGAAGCCAGTTGTTTCGTTGACCTCTGTCAGGGCAACGAAACCTGTAGAGGAATTGTGGAAAAAAATAGAAAGAGAAGTGCCTGATCACAACTCAATGTACAAAGTAGAGTTCCCTGGAGATCTATCTATCTATCTATCTATCTATCTATCTATCTATCTATCTATCTATCTATCTATCTATCTATCTATCTATCTATCTATCTATCTATCTATCTATCATAAACAAATACATAATACTAAAATCTAAAGATCTTGTACATACTGCAGGTTTTGATCCGCTCCAAAGTCTGTCCTCTGAGTGACTCCACTTCTTGGACTTACTTCAGAAGGTACTTGATGTGCTGAGACATCTCCTTTACCAGGATGCTCTGCTCCTCCTCCAAGCGTTTCAGCAGCATTACCTGGTCTAAGATAGATCTCTTCAACCTGAAGGTGTTGCCTTTGGTTGGGGAAAGGAATGGAATAGTGGACAAGGAATGTTTTATTTTACAGTATATAGGTTGTCCCTCTTTCTTCTGTTCCAACCCATGGCCTGTCACGTTAGCATGTTCACTCTTCCTAATGAAAACAATAATGCACCCACAAGCCAAAAAGTAAGATTTCACATCCAAAAGGCAATAAGAGACAGACCCAACAGACATGCCTAAACCATATCACTAAAAGTTAGTTGAACTGGTAATTACCTTGAAGTAATACAATGATAACTTTCGTAAGAACAGAACAGATAAACTTTGTTTTTTAATTACCTATAAAAACACTATTAAGTATTTATTATTATTTATTTAGGCTACCACAGCGTGTAGTGTAAGTGTAACACCAACCAGCCTTTGTCATGTATTTTGTGACAAGTGCTGCACTGGAGAAGAAAGCTGTTCACCTATAAAGAAAAGAATACAATCAAATTTTGGTCTCCATTACATAAAAATATTACCTACACACCATAGATCTTGAACTTGTGGTTTAACAGAAAACATGTGTGTATTATTCTAGAAATTTGGGACCCCTTACACATGCATGCATTTTGAATTGTTGAAAACAACTGAACTGCCTATTCTTTATTTTAACTCATACATAAAGAATGTGATTTATCCCTCACACCAGGTGTGTTACTTAGATGACAAAAAAGTACCTTTTGGTGTAATGGTTTCTATTACGATTCTTTGTAGCCATAGTTAAAATACTGACAATAATACCATACCTGCTCCACTTCCTCTACCACTGTGTTTCCTGCTCCATCCTGGCTTCTGCCACACCATCTCACCTGCAACACAGAGTGAGAAGTGTTATGTAGCAGTACTTCAGGAGTTTTGATATAACATCATCCAATCAGGCATAAAATGCACAAATGTAAAAATAATCATTTGCACTGAAGATTACTTGAATGTTATATCTACATTAATTCATACAATTATTTCTAAAACATCTCATGACCCAAGCTTTTATTTGGCGGGGAAAACAAAATCCCTGTCCTACAAATTTGAACAAGCAGCTGAAAAGCAGTTGGTGAAAGATAACACACAGCACGTTCTATTATCCGACCCATTATTTCCCAATAACTACAGCCATACCAGACTTAAAGTTATTGCATGTACCTCGCATTTTGCTGTATGGGCTTTGGCATGCAAGACGCTCAGGAATGGCCTCATTTCTGTCAATGGCAGAAGCTCTGGTAAACCCTCTGCTACTTTGTTAAGGTAGGGCCAGTACCTAAAAAGCAGGAGCAGCACCATGTGAGTGTAAAAAAGATCCATTTTTAATTGAAATCTAAAATGACTAACATAACTGTAAAGCTGAGAAACAAGACATTTTAATCATGGAGTTGGATTTGCAACATGACAATGAGAATTACCTACATGTAACATCCATACAGAAAAAGGTAACATTTGCCTTCTTTGACATCGGGTAAGCAAATATTTCTCCACGGTAATGGTTCAGTCCTCGTAAGAGAAACCCATGTCTGATAAATCAGAAGAAAATCTAGTGGTTAAGAATCAATTGACCCAGTAAGGCCTGGCTTAACACACACACACACACACACACACACACACACACACACACACACACACACACACACACACACAGACAGCAACTTGAATGCCCTCCTCGTCTATCTGAGCACCAGACTTTTTTGACATCTCTCTGCCAGCGGTGAACTTAGCAGTACCGCAGACAGCACTGTCATTTGCCTATAAAGTCAGTTTATAACACATTTTAAGGTACATAAAAACACAAAACAACTGTATAAACAACTATTATAAAAAACAAACAAATCAAATGTTCATACACTTATTATGTTGCCTCTGACAAGGTCAACAAAGGTAGCAACTTCCTCGTCTTTGGCCAGGAACAAGCCCTCATATATAGGTGGCTCCTCAGTCCTGTCCATAAGATAACATGCGTCAGTAATAAAAATCACAAGTACTACATTTACAATTTGTTAAAATGTAAGTTATGACACTCAAAGACAACCCGAATGGCTACTATTTGTGTTAGATGAGACTAAAATAAACTTCTGAAAAATACCTACACCTACCCTTTTGACTTGCCCTTGACTCATATGTTCAAACGAGGTGAAGACATCAAACTTGTATAGGGTCTGGCAGCTGGTGCTAGCTGGCCAGTGCCGATAAACGAGCAGGTCCTTCACCTCGGGAGTCCATTCTGCAGAGCATGATGGACAGGATTTCCGAGGCAAGTAGACATCATATTGACCTGTGAACAAGTGAATATAATGTAGTAAAGACTAAAATAATTTCAGTAATCAAATTGCAACAGATTGCCTTCTATACAGAGATACAAATATATTATATATTAGCTATTTGACATGGCATTTGGGCATTACCTGAAAATGACATGGTGATAAAAAGCTTTGCATTGCATACAGCGGTAAAGTTATTGTACAATAATACTTGCACAAAAAGGAGGGCTTTCAGAACAACACACCATTGATGGAGACCACAGAAATATGCTTCCCTGGAGTGATTGTGAGGTCATGAGTGCATTCAGAAATTGACCTTGGTGCAGGAACAGGCAGTTGACATACTGCAAAACAGAAAGAAGTTATGAAGGGTGTATTTACAGCTTCTCCTCAGTCCCTTAGATGCATTTCCCAAAACGCTAACCTCATTTTCAAAATAGTACTTTAAAACCCAACAATTAATCCAAACTGGCCACACCACTATTCCAACTGTAATTGTCACTATGTTGAAACAACATGTAAATGCTTAAGCACATTTTGAAAAATATTAAGACGCAATTGACTTAGCTGGTCAAAGATATGCTGGTCAGAACTGTCAAAACCAATCATACTTTTGTTATTCAGCTACTAAATTTCACACTTGCACTTTTGAGTTTTGAGAATAAGCTTAGAATGAGATTAGCATTTTAGAAAAAAATGTCTAAGCCATTTAGAAACACTGTTAAATATAAACATGTGCGCTAGCTACAACAATATTTGGGGAATTACACTATAAGTATGAGACAATTTGATATAATGCTAATTTTAACATACTTTGTTTACAAAACTGAGGCTGGCCATTTTCATCCACCACCACAGCAGTTGTAGGGGGAATGGGCTCAAGAAATCCATGAAACACAGCCTCTCTGTCATGGAAGACATTTCTCTTGTGGGCCTCTATGTCACAGGTAGCACAGAGAAACTCCATGTCCAGTGGTACACAGTCCAGGCACCTAATCACAGCTTCTACAGCACAGCATCTGTGACAATTTTGGATGAATACTCTCCCGGCTGAGAGCTTAGCATCAAAAAGCATAGGCCTAGCAGTTTTCATTCTCACATCTGTGAGAAGATGCCTTTGTTCCCAAGCAGAAACCATTCTGTCTGTTCCCTCCAGAACCTGACCTGCAGTTATGGTGTCCCTTAACTCGAGTCTTGTTTCTAAAAAACAAAAATATACATTCACTTGTCCTTAAAAGAGCTATACTCATGATTATGATCACACACAAGTATATATCAGTTATACTGTGAGTCTGTAGTGGAACTGACAAAACATAATGCTTGATTATGATAAAATAAATGGTGGAAATTGGAAAATGTAGTGTAATGATACTACTGTAACACTCAGTATTCTCACCAAGACTTGCCAACTCTTGATCTTCTATCTAAAGGCCTTCCTCATGCACAGGATCCCTTCTTCTGGATTGAGAAGCAGCTGCAGAGACAGTCATTTTGCTTAACCCTTTGATCAATATAACATGAAACCAATTATTTTTAAAATGAAAATATTCCATAAGGACTGGAGGCAAGGAAACTAAGCAACAATTCTTAAAACACAAGTAAGGATTATCAGTCGCATGCTCTTAAACTATCTTATATATGAGTAAGAACATTTTTCACAAACATTACAACACCATTTTGTCAAAGTGGTATCTAACTCTCATTTTAGAATATGTGTAACCACCAAAACACTATTTAATGAATTATCTTTATTCTTAGATACAGTAATCATGTTTTAGTAAAGAACAAACCTGATCCAGACTTAGGTATTTGCTTATCTTGACAAGCCTTACCCTGGCATCATGGAGATGAGCATAACTAATTAATGCTGCCATGTGCATCCTGCCATCATTGGGATCATCAAAGACCCTCACGTCAGAATTGAGGGACATCACATACAAACCATTATTCTATGATTAAACGTATGTCTTTAAATAGCAAGCAATAATCATATGAACTCTTTTAAAAATAACATGATTTACATGCAAATGGGACAGTTATCAGCAGTAACTGATCTGATTACTACAAAATAATCGAATATATGATGTCATGTGACAAGTCAAATTAGCCAAAGTCAAAAGGGTAAGTTATGAGGTGTGGAGAGAAATCATGTATCATTGGAACATGAACAGACAGGGACCAATTTGTAATAATTTTAATGAATACAATGCAATTAATATAAACTTTCTGAAAGTTTGTGGGACATCCGACTACTTTCCAAGAAGGGGTGCAACTGAATTACAAATATCGTGATAAATATGTACAGGAATCGAGGCAGTAGCCAATGACAGCACTAGGAGTAAAAGCTGCAGAATTATGTACGAGTATACTATATAAATATGTACGAGTATCGTACGAATTTGACAACTTATTAAATCATTATGAACTATATTCGTACTGATTGGGCTATGGGTTTTGTAAGAAAAGGTTTAAGAAACAACAAAAGCTTATATAAAATTTTTGATTTAGGGTTACAACCAACACATACATACCATTGTGAATATTTGCCTTTGCAGCTGTCCATCTCCTCGGTTTACTTGTCCTCAAACAATAATGAGCTGACTGAGTCCGAAAGGCCCTTTTGGTCTTTTCGGCTGAAAAAGAGAATCATTATGAATAATATATAGGATTATTTAAAGGAAAAAGTACCGATTTAACTTACAAATATAGGATGTTACATTATTAAGCATTAAAAGCATGCTAAGTGTTGTGGTTAATATGCATTTACAACAAATATCACTTTAAAACTACCAATACTGAGGTAAAAGCATGGTAAGTTTTGTGATTACTGTCCTTTACTACACCCATCACAGTAAAACTAAGGTTACTGTGGTTTAAAGCATGGTAAGTTGTATGGTTACTGTCCTTTTACCAAACCTATCACAGTAAAACTAGGGTTTCTGTAGTAAAAGCATAGTACGTGTTGTGGTTACTGTGCATTTACAATAAGTATCACATTAAAACTACCAATAGTGTGGTAAAAGCATGGTAAGTTTTGTGATTACGGTCTTTTTCCTACACTTATCACAGTAAAACTAATGTTACTGTGGTAAAAGCATGGTAAGTGTTGTTTTTACTGTGCTTCTACTACAAATACAACTTTGGAACTTATTGTACTACTTTAAACCTGATATGAATATGATTAACTTATTAAAGTTCTAGGCCTATAACGTCACGTGACAGCTGTTTAATCTCCCTGTTTTGAATTAGAAGCAATGAAACGCAAAACCTCTGTGGAGATTACAGATATAATGCAGTGACTGAACGTGAGCTAATCTGATTAATATCGACAAACAGAAAATACATTAGCCTATATCAAACATTATTAGGACAGCGTATTTACGACTAGTTACCAACATCTGGCACACGTGAACTACTGCCAAATATCGCGATGTGTCCGGAATGAGACTTCTTCAGCGCGATTTCCTACTGATAAAATATAATTTTTAAAATATCAATAAAAAACAAAGCAATCCAGCTTCCCTGGCAATAAGACCGAAATAATAACATTAAAATAAATACATAAACCATGATAAGACCTCGTGAATAAATGTTGATTAAACCGCTTCTCTGCAGCCTGACAGGCAGAAAGAATCGTGCTGTGATCACGAAAGATGCTTCCCATTGAAATACGTTAGTTTAAAAAACGGGCTGATATCACGAAAATAACGAAATAAATAGGCTAAATAAATAAATCCGTGTCAAACGAATCAATTGATTAAATTACGTGACCATTAAATTACCATAGACAGTAAAGAGACCAACAGTCGCATAAAGTGACGGCATCAGTGTCACAGTCAGTGACGACGGCATCACCGTTGATGGACAGTTGATTTCCTTTTGTCTAAATCCGACGATGAGGGATTAACATGAATGTCTATCTGACGGACCCCCGCGTCGAAAAACAACGTCAAGGGTACACCTCTTTCGTTGAAACTTGACGCCAGGGGTCCTTGGCCATGCGTCAGACATTTGACGAGTAGGGATATGGTCACCAAAGTTTACCCACTGTAAGCAAGGTCAAATATGGAAATAAGCTAGCAGTATTTCACCTATTTAACGATTACATTTTTGAAATCTGATAACACCAAGCATGCTTTCAAATTTTTAGAGGCTTCTGGACCCTCTTGACCTCTGGTCCTGGTAAGCCTGTTCATTTATCCACCCCTGCCTACCTCAGCTACCCTTTATACAGAAAATGTATGGTTTAGCTGGTGGGATCAACTGTTCCTTAATGGTGTCAATTAATATGAATGAAAACATGTCCCACCTTCCTACATACTTTGTGCATCACATTATCATTTGATGCATTGAAGACTTCAGATGATTGGCTAACCCACAAGGTGAATGGAAAGACAAACAGAAATAAATGTATACTTAGATTTATTTGAACACAGCTTTTAACAAAAATAAATAATAATTAAAATAAATAAAAAAACAGCATGACAGCATGTTAGGGTGGAAACCATTGAAAGTGTGTAACGCGGCTCCTCCTCATCTAAAGTAGTCACATCCGCAAGCAGGATGGCTGTGCCCGTAACGGCAAACTTGACATCTCATAGCAGGTATTTAACTCATTGAATTACAGACCAATGTGTGACATTACACATGGTTGGCACCTGGTGAGAACTGGCAGGCCGGCTCCCATGTCTCTTCCCAGATTTTTCCACTGTAAGTATCAGTAAAAAGTAATAACATTAGAACAGTGAAAAACAGGAGCCATTTTAACAATAGTTTCACAGCATAAATATTTTCAAAAAATATTGTACGGTCTTGTATTTCATTGTTTTTATAAAACCTATACATATATAGTGCTTGATGAAATGTAACAGATAAACATCAGCCACTCTCATAGATAAAGTCATAGAAAGTCAATAGCTGATATCAGTCAACAAGGGTGATCTTGGCCGATACTGATGTTCTGCCAATATATTGGTGAATGTCTACTTCCTACATAGACATTACACAGGGGGAATTATGCATAGTACTGAAAAGAGCAAGTGGCTAAATCCTGTAGACAATATTTGACACTGCATTTAATCCACCCTATACCAACAGTGTAACCAACAGTGCAATTAATATACAGGTGGGTCTACAATTACAATATTGTGCAATATTTCAAGCAATTTTTGTTGATTTAATCTTGATTACAGCTCATGAAAACCAAAAAAATCATTCAACTCACTATATTATAATAAAGAGGAATACAGAAATGTCGACCTTTTGAAAATAAATGAACAAATCTGACTTATCAAAAATTGTTAATGCATACACTCTATACTTGGTGTGGCTGCTTTTGCACAAATTACTGCATCAGTGTGGTGTGATATGGAGGCTATCGGTGTATGGCATTGCTGAGTGATATACCTTTATCCACTACCTATGAGTTATTACGGATGCTCGATGGTGTTTTAAAAGGAGTTTTGAGCAGGACCTCTCTGGAACACAGGCCTCCACCACCAGGAACAAAACATGAGTATTCCATCCACGCGCCACAGCAAACATAAGCTGATGTAAACTTTCACAACACCCGTTGTCTTCTCTGAACACAAAGCAACTGAACAAGCTGTAAACGCTAAAAGGGGCCAAGAAACGTCGTGTCATGCGTCCGAAATGACACGGATGTGTTAGTGGACACACGTGTGCTAAATTCTGCAGCTGTGTTGGTGGTTGCATGGCCGGACGTCAACGAAAAACACCATTCGTCCCTGGGTGGGCTCGAACCACCAACCTTTCGGTTAACAGCCGAACGCGCTGTCCGATTGCGCCACAGAGACCTACGGCCAGCCAGTCCATGGGTCAGCTTATAAAAAAAAGCAGACCTGGACTTTTCCGGCAATGGTGGACTCGCTTTCCACGCTGGAAACCGAGACCCCGTTGGGAAGAGAGAGGGCTAATAGATGCGCCCAACGTGGGTCTCGAACCCACGACCCTGAGATTAAGAGTCTCATGCTCTACCGACTGAGCTAGCCGGGCAACTGCGGTGACCTGCTTCGGGCTGGTCGCCGCCATTATGTGTGCCTAAATTGCGCCCGTGAAAGGGAGCCTCACATTTCGCACAGGCTTGGCATAGCCTCTTGTGGGTAAAGTCAGGGTTAAGCCTAGAGGTAGGCTTAGAGTGTACTTTGTTTGTTTGAGCCATATCTGTTGTTGGGGGATACAATTTGACCCAGTAGAGCAGGCCAATAATATGCACAACCCGGAGCTAAAGTTCCGTTTCGGTCTGTCGAGTGAGAGAGTGGTTACCGAAGGCAACCTTCTCCAAATATCCAAAGGCAAAAGTGAGTCATACAACAAAGAGTTGGAGGGACACAACCTCCAAACGGAAGCAAAAACGCTAGCACATATAATCCTATGCCGAATCGATTGACCTGATGCCTTAGAGCCTGATAGGTTACAAGTTACCGGTGCCCTCTATATGAGAACCAAATCCACGTTCGATCAATGTCGGAAGTTATTACG